>NC_052058.2:159477876-160077876 GCF_903992535.2 Arvicola amphibius
ACTTTATTATGGTGTTTTAGATACCATGTCACGGCAAAGGAAAAAACATTGAACAATTTGAAGACAAATCGATAGCTCATTTTCTGCTGCCAAGTTGCCCAATGCATTGACCATGTGCTAAACATACTAAGCCCTATAAAGATCCCCCATGCATCAGATTGTCATTTACTAAATGCGAGTACCAGACACAGTCTATACTTCATATGTCGCGTGGTATTAGAGGAGTAAATAGTAACTGTGAAGAAGAACAGGGTGTTATAGACATCTGGCCCACAAGAGAGTCCTTCTGTGACACATTACACTTCAGCTAATGCCTGGGCAATGAGAGGAATGCAAGCACACAGCAGGAGGCAGAAAGAGAAAGTCTCTCACACAGGAGTAGCATCCAACTGCTCAAAGTCTCTGGAAAAGATGTTCAAGTTACTTAGGATTAGTGCAGTCTTTCAAGCTGTGAAGCAGGAACCAGAGGACCAGGCAAGAGAGACAGAACAAGCAGTGGACTTGAGAGCCTTGGATAACTCTGCACGCTAGTTAATGACGGCCTGAAGGCAACGGAAAACCAATGAAGAGGTTTAGTCACGAGAGTGGCATGGTCATATCTATGAAAGCATTGCTTTGGCTGTAGGGCTGGATACTCATGGCATCCGACTGAGGGGAGGATGTAGGTGCACCAATTAGGAAATAGCTATGGATAAATGTGATCAATAGTGAAGGAAGAGTAGGTGGCTTAAAATGTATTAAAGATTATCCAGTTGACCTCTACTACATTTTAGGATGGGAGAGAGGAGTCAAAGATGCCTACAGTATAATGGAACAGATTCTTGTTACAGATGCTTATCCGGGTGCACCTGTTATCTCTCAAGCCTTGCTGACACCCAGGGTTACCTGTCAGCTGAGTAGATTTGTCAGTATTCTGTTTGTGAGGCAAACAGACTGTGTATTCCGGGTATGATTTACACCATAAGAAGCTAGTTCACTTGTGCGGATAATAGATTTGCCATGCCTAAGAGACCTTGACCAACATGCGTGACTGTGATTGAAAAACGATGAGAAATCCATGTCTGGACCTATAACTCTCCTCTATTCTCCCTGACAAGGTAGGCATATTCCTCGACAACCAGTAAGATGCCCCAATATTAGAGCCTTTTCTTAAAGTATAAATCTGTGAATTCTTCGCTTGTTACTTACCCATATATAAATTTATAAGGCAGAGGAAAATGACTGACTTATCCAGTTTCAAAAATTCCCAAAGATTAAGCATGTTTTGGATAAGAGTGAGCCACATGGGAATTTTGAAAGTAGTGCTTATGAAATAATAGGTTACCCATTAAAGGTGTCCAATGGCCTGTCCAGCTTGCGCCAGGTGTCAAATTAATTAGAAAGTAATTGAATGTCTGATTCACTTAGGCAACATTGTTTGACATTGATCATTGTGAAAATTCCTAAACTCAGGTAGAATTAAGTATCTAATAGTTAAAGTAATGTGGAGAATTGTGTTTCTAAACACCTCATTTTTTTCTAGGACTGTTTAGCTCTTTTCAGTTAATAGTAATATGAATGATAATCAGAGTCCAAATAGATGGTTGGTAGATTTTCAATAATATATAGTCAACCATTGCAAAACCTCATTCACACTGAGGTAACTTTGGGTAATAGAAGATTTTTCAAACAAATACCATTATATGTCCAATTATGGTGTATCTTTTCAGTACGTTTGAAACAGTGTGTGTGTAGTGTAATATATATATATATATATATATATATGTATATATATATATATACTATATATATATATAGCTGTTATATGAATATACATCACTCAAATATAAATGTTTATTTAGACATATATTAAAGAAAAGTGAATTTTGTTAAGTGAATTTTGTTAAGTTTATTAGCTTTGGATAAAGGTATAACATGATTTAAGGACTAAAATCAAGCCTCTAAAAGCATTGTGAGGAAGAACAGTCAAGAATTCCTTATGAATCCAAGGTCAGCCACTTCCTGTGTGACCTCAGGCAAATTAGTCAACCTATTAAGGCCTCATGCTTTTTCACTGCAGATGATGGTTTACTGATATACACACATATATGTATATGTGTGTGTTATGGAAAAGAGTTTCTAGAACTTACAAGATGCTGTTGTCTGTTTTTATCGGGTACCCAGACACACTTTTCTAGGCTCTGCATGTTTGATATATACCACTGTTGACATAACTTTGGACATAATGTACAGCTAGATCAAATAGCAAACTCTTTCACTTTCCTCCCACCCTCTCCGTCCCCTCTCTGTTGTGTCTATTTGTGTTTACAATGTGTCTGTGTTTACAATGTGTCTATTTGTGTTTACATTGTGTCTATTTGTGCTTACAATGTGTCTATTTGTGTTTACAATGTGTCTATTTGTGTTTACATTGTGTCTGTTTGTGTTTTCATTGTGTCTATTTGTGTTTACAATGTGTCTATTTGTGTTTACAATGTGTCTATTTGTGTTTACAATGTGTCTATTTGTGTTTACAATGTGTCTATTTGTGTTTACATTGTGTCTGTTTGTGTTTGCATCGTGTCTATTTGTGTTTGCACTGTGTCTATTTGTGTTTATAATGTGTCTATTTGGGTTTACAATGTGATGTGTCTATTTGTATTTACATTGTGTCTATTTGTGTTTACAATGTGTCTGTGTCTACACTGTGTCTACTTGTGTTCCCATTGTGTCTATTTGTGTTTACAATGTGTCTATTTGTGTTTATGTCTATATTTGTGGTGAATGATAATGTTCTTCCTTGGGCTGTAAATATCTAACCATCAGTATAGTCTATGTTCACTTCATGAATACAGTGGAAGCCTGAGTGAGTTTGCATCCTTAACTAATAGGCTAATCTAGTATTGTCTACATCTCTTTTTCTTTATGATAAATAATAAGACTGGAGTTCCAAGTGGATGAGCAGTTAAGCTCTTATTTTCACTTTGTAGTAGCTTGGGACTCTAATGGGCTATGATGTTTGTTTTGGATCCTGGTGTCTTTGTTAAATAGTTTATTTCAATGGCCATGACTTCTGGTTTGGGTGTAGAATATAGCTCCTGTTTTGTGTTGCACAAATAACTCCTGTTTTGTGTATGCATTACAGCCAGCTTTCCCTTGGAGGAATTAAGTTTCCAGGCATTTGCAGAATCATTAATCTAACTTTTCTATGAATGAAAGAATCAGTTTGCTTCAGATGTGCCTAGTAAATACCCCTCAAAGGGCATATTTAGATAGATTAGCACAAATACTTTAAGCAAAAACTCAGCTTCTGACGTCAACCATGTCCATTCTTCTTTCTTTTAGAAGGTTCCAGCTGAGTTACCTTTTTTTTCCAGACTTAAAATCTCATCACCAGAATATTAACTAACACTGTTTGTTAGTTCATTGGCCTTAGCCTTGGCACCCTCACCTCATCTAAGCTGACCAATAGTTTTGTCTGTTTTGAGTGCCTTAGACATCTTTCTTTCATTTGGTTCTTGACTTTCACCAGTTTATCCAGCACTGTATAACGATATTTCCAAAATAAACAACTTTTAGGAAAAATATCTATATTTGGAAAATTTTCTTAGACTGTTTGCTGTTGATACAACAGAGTACCATAGATTGAGAACTGAATGAAGAAACCAAGTTCCCTTGGTTCAGTTCTGGGGTCTGGAAAGTGTTAGTATCTGCCAAGAGCCCAAGGGCTGCTTCTTACTATGGTGGAAGGGCAAGTAAGCATGCCCTACATCTACTTCTTAAGTAACTACTCCACTCCTGGGATACTGATGTCAGTCTGCTCATGAGGACAATGCCCTATAATCTGCCATTGCTTAAAAGCCTCACTTCTCAATGCTGTAACAATGCCAGTTAAATTTCAACATGAGTGTTAAACATACTATGAAAAAACATATATAACAAAAGACGTGTAGAAAGGACAGGTCTCCATCGTGACCAAAATGTGTCTTGTAATCAGAGAGTAATCTATCTCCATGACTGGTCTCAGTAAAGTACAGATGGTTGGGAAGACCGGACTGGGGGTGCTCTGGGCATTTGGGACCACACCATAAGTACTGGAACTTGAGAATCTTGGAAAGAGAAAAGGTCCAGGGAGCTGATTGGAAAGATGCCCAGCAGTCACACCTGGCTTACTGAACCTGAGGTCTTGAGAAATGATGAAAGTCCGGGATTTAGTCCCTTGCAAAGCCGAACTGACATGGCTGTAATTTGCTTGAGCTCATCTGTCGGGCTAGCAGACAGACTGCCCTTTTTAGTGCCTGCCACAACTAGCAGGCTAGTGGAAATATAACCTGTAATTCTTAGTACTTTCCTTCCTAACTATTCTGACATATCCACAATCATCCCACAGCTTTATGGTGTTATTCAGTGAGTAGAAAATCTGCACATTGCTTGGTCATTTCTCCTCAGGAGAAACTGCCCCGTGACATTCGACCCGTTTCTCCGAGTTGACCTCATAAGCCTGCCGGTTTGTTCTTCAGTGCTTCCCACCAAACAGACACGCGTGGCTTGTCAACATGTTGATTTCTTCTCACCATGCTCTTAGCTGTCCTTAGAGTCTGCTGCAGACGGCTGCCTTCCCCACGTGACCTACTTGCTTTCATTAACCCTAAGGATTGTGAAGTTCAGGAGTGAGTCCTTGTTCTCCTACACACACATCAGTATGTTCCTGGACTCTATATTGGGGGAGGGGGTATGCACCATCTTCCAGTATCCTCTAGGGGAAATACACAGTTCTTAGAATTCTGATATGGAAGCCTATCTCCTTCCCGGAAATGAGGGAGTTTCTATCTGGGAAAACAGCTCGAAGTCACTTTATTACTGAAGAGGTTCCCTGCTTCCAAAGGAACCCAGCATTTTCAGGTGACCGGGGAAATAAATGGAAGCAGAAACAACCTTGGTTACATCCTGTGACCGTGAACAGACCAGCCCTGAGACCTCTGCCTGAATTTTTGTTACAGAAAATAATCAATACTCATTATTGTGTTTTGCTGTTTGAATTGAACGTTTTGTTATCCTTCAGGAAAACAAACTCTAATGATATAAGTGATTATCAAACCCTAAGGAATTTGCTTAGGAGCCAACTTTTAGATAGGCCTCAAAATATTCATTTCTGAAAATTGTTTCTTCCTACCTCATTTTATGGGAGTTTCTCCCCACACTTCCCACCACGCATTTGGTAAACCGTGCATGCCCTCCTTCACAGAGCCTTTTGGCCTTTGCAGGGGATTCCTCAGATTCTCTGCAGATCTTTTAAATTATCCTATGGGGTTAGTACTCTGCTACTGAGCTGTTAGTGCTGCCTCTTCCTACCCCCTCGGCACGGTTAACACCTGCTTAACTGGAAAGAAAAGAAGAAGCGGGGTGATACAAGAAGAAAACACTTTAGTATCTGAACATAGAGCCTTTTCATATAGAGATGTATAGTAGAAAAACTGAAAGCTATTTTGTGTTTTAGAGACTGTTAGAATTTGTAGGTTTAAATGCTTATAGTTTATCATTTACTTTGATGAGCTTGATGCTTTTTTAAGCTTTTAAATTATCCACTGGAGAAAATGAATGCATGTATGTATTTTGAAGTTATTTGTGAGGCATTGGAATTTTCATGTCAAATTTTCTGATTCTAAAGTTTAAATGTTTGGTTTATAGAAATTCTACTTAACGAATGCACACAAGCTCATGACGAAGAATAGGACATCATTCACTTCAGATTGTCCATCAATTTTGTTGACCTTAAAATTGTTCCTCATCCCATTGGTTTTTCTTTTAACCTGAACAACTTCAACACAGTGTTCAAAACCCAGCTTGGATATCTCTTTTGAAAAGTCCACATTCCACCATTGTGAGCTCGTCCACCCTCATTATCATCTGCAGATTTTCTACTTGTCCTGATTTCCTATTATATCTGCCTTTTGTGGGTTAATAATGATGTTCGTGTTCTGTTTGCTCTGTTTCTCCCTAGAACCTGGAGTGTTATAGATAGCTGTTCAATGTCGAAGGAGAAATTCTGCAAAGACATTAACCTATCAGAATAACCACTACAACTTTAATGTCCTAGCACATCACAAGTTTCTGTCTTGTTCCCACTGTAGCCCTTAACTATGGAGCCTAATTGTCTTACTATGTGTTCCCCAGAGAGGCTGAATCAATGTACAGTGAAGTAGAAGGGAGCATTTTATGAGAAATGAGGCCAGTGTGTATGGAGACCAATAAAGCCATAAATATGATTATATCTGAATCTAGGGTCAATGTCTCACAAAAGAAGTGGGAAAAGAAAAGCAAGTTTAAGAAGCTATTGCTGAGGCTCTGTGGGTACTCTTCTCAGGCAATAAAATATCCATCTTCCTTACTGTTCTATAAGAAAGGGAATTCTCTCTGCTATCTTCTTTGTCTATCTGCACTCTTTACATATTAGGTGCTACCTAGTTCTATTGTGAGGGTAATTTTCTTTATCCAGTCTCCTAATGCACATGCTTATGCCTTCAGAAACACCCTCGAGGATACATCCAGAACCACTGTTTACCAGCATTCTGTCTATCCTTAAACTCAGCAGACTGATACATAAAAATAAACATCACATTGACCAAGACTTCATCTTGCTATGCTTCCACTTGAAATCTTCATTTGAAATTGAAATGTCTCACAGGAAGTGACACCCAGTCTTTTATTTGCTGCACATTGGCTAAATTAAGTCACTGCTATGTGAAGAATGTGCAACTGAACTGCAACATACAGTTGTACACTTCTCAGACAACTAATATGAAAGTCATGTGCTCAAGTCCCAGAGTGATAGCAAGGTTCCAATACTGTCCTTCGCTTACAGTCACTAGGAGACTAAGGTTTACAGAGGTTAATCATGTGTTCAGGGTCCTAAGACAATGGCAGAAGTCCCTTTTATTTATACAATATAGTTTCTTTTCTAAAACATAGCCAATACCTCAAGATCTTACATGGTAATGAGTAAAAGCCTGAAGTATCTAAATATTCAACTGTGGCAACTAAAACATTGTCTTAATAAAGCCAGTAGAGCCAATTGGTTTATACCACTTTATATACCAGTGTTTACATAAATCTTTTGATGGGATGTCTGAAACCTCTGATACAACATTTGCTACTATGGCCCCCAGCCAATTTGATTTCACCTGAACTAAAGGGAAACTAGAAGATTAAATTTTCAAGTCTCTGAAGAGCTGAAAGAGTTCTTGCTTTAATATTTTTTACTTTATAATTTTTATTTTGCTCTTTTATTCAGTAGAAGAACCCTGTTTAATTTATTAATAAGAATCACCAAAATTAATAAGTGTTACAATGAATGTGTATGCATATTTAACATATGAAACATATGCACATGGATGCATATTTGTATGAACCCACATTCATATATAAATAACTTTCATTCCTTTGTTTAATATATTACTTAATTGTATTGCTTATGTATACATCCTGTATGCACCTATATTTGTTTCATTTATGCGTGTGCACATACATGTTTGATCAGCAGATAGATAGGTCTATGGGTAAATAGACAGAGAGAAGAAACGTTCTCTGTAATCTGGAGCCAATGCTCAACGCCTCTTTTCCATGGTTGGTATTGTAGCAGCTGCAACAAAGTAACACTTGAGTCTTTATAGAGGGGCATCTGTAATTTATAAAGGTTGAATCTTGGTGTAGTTAGCACTAGTAATGTCACACCCCCCAAGAATCACCTGCAAGGAAAGTCTCAGTTGGATAATTGTATTTATCAAGTTGATCTATCTATCACAGCATGACTGTGAGGAATTGTCTTGATTGTTTATTGACATGTGTATTCAGTTACTTTTCTGCTGTCATAACAAAACGTCACGTCATGGCCTAAAGCAGCTTATGGGAGAAAAGTTTTATGTTGGACTGTAGTTCCAGAGGGGTGCAGCAAGTGGAAGGAATGACAGAAGGATGGGGAAGCAGAGATATCACAACTTCAGCTTAAACTCAATGCAGAGGAGAGCTGGAGGTGGGGCTGGCAATGAATTCACAGAGCCTAGCTCCACCCCCTCTGTCTGTGATGGGCTTCCACCTGCTAGGCTGTACTTCCCCATAACCTTCCCCAATCAGTGCCACAGATTGGAGGCCAAATGTTCAAATATCTGTGCCTAGGGGATATCCTCATTCAAAGCACACAACAACATGGAATGCACTAATCCCTGGGCAGATTGTCTTATGGTGAATATGCAAGCTAGCTAAGTCTGAACGTAGTGAGTTAGCCATCAAGCAGTGTTCCTCCTTGATTTCTGCTTTGAGTTTCTTTTTGAGTTCCTTTCCTGACTTCCCTTAGTGATGGACTGTAGCCTGAGAGCTGGAATAAACCCTTCTCTCTTCTATGTTCGTTGTGGTTATGGTATTTATTCCAACAACTGAATATATATATATATATATATATATATATATATATATATTCTCATATAGCAATTATCTATAATGATTATCTCATATCTTCATAATAACTATGCTATGTAAGTTTAGGGTCACTTTTTTTCAAAGCAAGCAAACTATAGAAGAAAGAACACATTTGTCCATGGTCAGCAAAGCAATGCATGGCACAGTTACTTATCAGTTGGCTATTCTGTCCTTGTTAAATGTCACCTGCAGACATAGGAAATACAAAAAAAGTTTTAGGAATAAAATGCTTAATTTTTGAGCAGTCATGATACACATCTGGATAGCCTCTAAGGTTTTAATGCATTGTTCAGCAGGAAAATTAAGCCAAATTATATATCACCCTGAATTATTATTCAGGTAACAGTTGTAAGGCAATGATGCAGGTCAATGGAGATGTGCTTTTTCTGTTTAATGGTATCTCTTAATGCTTGTGAAATATACCACGCGTCACCATGAACTGACCATCTGCTTAAACTGTGCCCAGATGTCAACAAGATCACCATAACTCTGGGGACAAATGACAAAAAATGATATTGTTTTTGTATTAGCATCTTTCTAATGCATGAAAACTAATAGAGTTAAGGTTTCATTCCAATTATGTGTTGTAAATTTTCTGAAAGAAAATAGATCCATATTTTCTGAAACAAAATAGTTGAGGTTGTTGAGTCTATTAGCAAGCATGAGCCATTCACAGCCATTTCATTTAGCTAGTATAGTATTTGGTTTTTTTGCTATTGCTCATATTTTAGTATTGCTTCATTATTTTTACATTATATTTTGACATTTCATCTTCTTCAAAATGTCCTGTGAAATAAGAAAATAAAACATAATGCTCCTCATTTTGCAAAAGAACTAAAGCACACTTAGCATTTTCTCCATGGGTTCCCCAAGGCCATTGCATGCATAACAAAGACCTCATTCTAAACCTCCAGCCCTGCTCCTTCCCCAGGACTGCTGCCTGTGTTTTTCCTTAACAGCAAAAGCTTCCAAATTATCAGCCTTCCTAGGTAAGACTGTCCAAACATATTGAAGGTAATTTCTCATCAAGCTAACAGAAATCAGAGACAGGCATTCTCTCATAGCATATTACATTTTTAAACCAAATGATTTATACCTGCCTTTTGGAAAACAACTGTCATAAATGTTAAATGTCATGAGATATTTCCACTTACCATGCTCTCCTTTTGTTTTTCCCATAAAGACCCTTTTAGATTTTAAATGTCTCTGTTTGAAAGACTTTTCTTATATTGATTTGATTTTTGTTTTTGTATCATCTGCCAAGTGTGTTTCTTTTATTTTTCCCCCCAAGAGAGCAAAATATTTTGAAGGTAGCCTTTGTAATCAAAAGTATGAAGTCATATTATAGCCTTGGTGTGTAACAGGCTTAGGCATGTGACCAGGTTGCTCTCTGTGCCTCTGTGTTCATATCTATTCAAGTGAGATGATGCTAGTAACTAACTCAGGGTCACAGGTGGGTGTTGTAGGAGGCTCTTTGTTTGTTTCTGACTGCTCAGCCCTGAAATAATCACAAATAAACTAGATTATTTAAATCTCACTGACTCCGCCTCATTTTTCCCAGCATTCAGTTTAGTTTTCCCTGCCTTGCTCTGTTCTACCCTATCAGGCCAAGCCAGTGTCTTTATTAACCAATGGTATTCACAGCATACAGAGGGGAACCCCACATCACCTTCCCTTTTCTGTTTAAATAAAAAAGGAAGGTTTTAATTTTAACATAGTAAAATTACATATAATAAGACAGGTATCAAGCAAGAATTATAGTTACAATATTTATATCTACTTTATCTTTTATCATAATTAACAAAAACTATAGCTACTTTCCATCTATGGTTTAACTCCATCAAAGACTCCAGAAGGATATAATATTACCTAAGTAAACAGGAAGTGCATTGTAAGCAACTTCCAAAACTCTAGAATTGACAGAGACATCTCACTGCCTAGACAGTCACCCAAAGTTCTTTTGTAACATTGAGGGCACACATCTTAAGCCTACAGGCCCATTATATCCAGCAGACTTTTCCACAAAGCAAGAAATTTCAAAGACAGTTCTGCCTAGATTGGCAGTTTGTCAGTCACTTTTTTTTTCTGCATCCTGCAGAATGTATGGCAGACTCTTTCATGGAGTAAGAACCCTGAAGGATCGTCTCACCTTTAGGCAAGTTTAACACTCATTCCTCTGTAGGTCCTGCATGTCCAGTTCATACAGCATACCATCAAGCAGTCCAGGCAAGTAGCAGTTTCTTGCCCAAATGACTAGCAAACTCCAAAAGGAGCCTTTGCAATGCCCATCAACCTCTTGAAGTAATTGATGCTGCCAGGAGCAGATGTGTCTCACTGTCATGAAAAGTCCTAAGTTCTTAAAACATTTTAAATGCCATATTACTTAGTCTTTGAAAGGTTTGAAGAATGCTTATCCATCTGAAGTACATATTTGTCCATCTAGAAAATCTAACTGACTACAAGCTTCACTATTATAGATGATTATCTATTAACCTATATTTTTTAATTATACATTACATTTTTTAATGAACTATACAAACACAATACCTTAATCAAGAGCAGAAATATATATAGTATACCAAATTGACCTTAAATTTGTATCAATAAACTAAGATCCATACCAATGCAAAGCTCTGTAGCAGGTGGGGACTAGATATATTTATGAGTATGAAATTTAGCACATTGAAACAGTGCCTGATCCCAGTAAACATTATAAAAAAGTTCAATAATTCTGTCATGAATAGTAGTCTACTTTTCTTCCTTTGAAAATCTTGAGAAGCCAATATCTACTTTGTTCTTGACTAGTCTTTCTGAAGAATCACCCTGCCCCTCTTCATTGTTCCCCATAAAGTTTCCTGCCTTTGACAGTGTTTATGAGTATTATTCTTCATCCTAATATTTCCTCCCTTCTTATTCAGCAGAGAAGGTATTGCTCAGAAATCAAGAATGAGCCTAACTTGTATGAGGCTCCAAGACTGATCCTGAGCATCAAAAAATAATTCGTTGTACAGACCTGTATTAAATTCCCACTGTGGTGCTTGGAATTGCTGGTTTGTTAACCACCTCTCTGTGACAAGTGTATACAATGCTGTGATGGATTATGACTGAGACAGTCTGTCCTTGGAGAGAGGAAGAGTCTGATATCCCATCCAAGGCTTACCATCTTCCCAATCTACAAAATTACTCCATTGCAAATGCCTATGAAAAAGAGGCTGTCTTTTCTTACTCTTGTTGTGGCAGTGAAATAAAAATACAAGCAATTGCAAGGGGTGCTGTTAAAATAAAGTTTGATTCAAATAAGCTTCTGTGGGTTTACTGTCAATGATAAAATACTTTTGAGTTATTATAGAAGTCTTATTACAGCTTCAAGACTAAATTCATTCTCATGTCCATAGCCACTTTCTTTTCAAGCATAATACTTAGAGACTGCCAGTCTTCAGCCTGGAATGTTTAGGCACAAATTATGGTGCATGCTTTGACATGCAGTCTGTCATATCTGGCAGTGCCTTAAATGCTCTGAGGTGAGCTAATCAGCTTTGCCAACACCATCAGCTGCTGTTGGATTGCCACACACTCTGCCAGAACAACCTAGGAAATGCTGACTTGGCTTCTCTGAAACTTACTGAATATAGTAATATTTTAAAAAGTATATATATATATATAATTTATAAGCATTAATTTTGTTTGTTTTCAAGGCCTTTCTTCTGGATTCTGCTCCCTCAATGGAAAGGTTCTGAAACCCTTGTTAATTGGCATTCCTTTGATTATTTATAATCTCAAGTATGTAGTATATATTATGTAAATCATTGTATCATACTGTTTCAGAAATAAGCAAGGAAGTCATCTGTTATATTTTGGTAACAAATAATTCATTTTTCTGGTTGATTTTTTAATCCAGAATTGCGTGGATAGTAGATGGGAAACCCTTGAATAAAGAAATGACTGTTGGAAATCTGAATTTGCTGTTAACCTCATTCCTTTTATTGCCTTATGAATCCTCCTTACAACTTTGTAAAGTTGTTATTATCAAACACATGTTCCAAAATGACGCAGGGAGCGGTTGGGCTGGAAGACAACACACAGCTCGGAAGTGGTGGAGCAGAAATTTGAACTGAGACTGGCTTAAACCAGTTTCCCAAGGACTGACCCGCTTGCTCTGTGGTCTGGTGCTCATCTGCTCACCCTCAGTGCTGCGGGTTCCTTCATATGGTGGTGTGACTTTTCCCCCTGGAAAACTTGGATCTCAAACAGTTTACATAGGGATTCTTTACTCTGGGCTCCAAGGGAATGCTTCTCAACCCAAACCCAATCTCTGTTTGTGCCCCATGAGCAATGGATACATTGGCATTAAATGATTGCAGCACTTGCTACAAAATCATTTGCTATTTAGCTCCCAGGATTCTCAACTCATAATGAGTTTTGTAAATCTGTGCATCATTCTTGGAATCCCAAGCAAGAAAATTAAATATTAACTAGGTTGACATTCATAATGTACAATTTATAAACCCATGCAGACTAAGCTATATAGTGGAAATATTCTTAAATTCATTCAGACTATTTTAATGGTAAGTGTTCACATCACACAAGCTGTCTAAGTGACTTGTCTTGTGTGATCAAAATAATAAGACATGTAGCACGAATTCTAATTGGTCTTAATAATAAAAACACCTAGTCAGATGCAGGGATAAATGCTGAAAGATCAGAGAAACAGAGCAGCCAGTCACTAATTCTTACCTCTACTGAATCCTCAGACCGAAGGGGCAATCCTGTCCCTAGGAATCCTCAGATTGAGTGCTGTGAGCTTCTGTCTCCTCCTGCCTCATATTCCTCTCTCTACCCAGACATATCCCTTCCTGTCTCAACCTCCCTTCTATTAGGATTAAAGGTTTGTGACTCCTAAGTACTGGGATTAAATGCCGCGCACCGCGCCCCCGTGTCTGCGTTGGGTGCGCTATTACCCAGTTCGCGAGCTTCAGGCAAGGGGCAGGAGGTTAAAATACACAAACACATACAGACAGAGAAACAGCAACACAGGTCATCCTTGAATTCCCCAAGAATGCCCCCTTTATTGTGTTCAGGGGCAGATTATATAGAGATAGCCATGCCCCAGCCAAACCCACCAGAAACCACTCTCCTGCCATCAGGAACTCCTGAAGGTCTCATGCTCAGAGCAGCTGTAGGCACTCAGATCAGGGGATTACAAGAAATTCAGGATCTGGGGTCTCACTGCTCCCAACAATTAAAGTTTTGTGACTCCCAAGTACTGGGATTAAAGGTGTGAGCTACCGCCACCTGTCTCGGATTCTCTTTTAGACTGAGTGGATTGATAATTGTGTAGTCCAGGATGGCCTTGACCTCACAGAGATCCATGCGTCTCTGCCTGTCGAGTGCTAGGTTTCAAGGTGAATGCCACCACTACCTGGCCTCTTTGGATACCTAGTGCGGCTAGCTCCACACTCTGATTTTCAGGCAAGCTCTATTTGTTATAGCACAAACAAAATATCACTTCAAATTACCCCAAGAACAAATCAGTGGTTCCTATACTTGTTGGAGCTTTGAAAAAATGCCTACTGTTATTCTGAGTACATGGTATGCAGGGAGCACTCTACATACACCATTTTGTCCTGACACCTGAAAATCATGCCCTCCAGTATGCCTGAAACCTCAATCACCAAAAACTCAGCCTCTTGCCAAATATGTGGGCTACTTTAGTTTTTCTTTTTAATGGTTGAAAGTTTTTCTGAGTACAGGAAAAGATTAAATAACTATACTTAGGTGGTTTCATATGAAGCATATCAAAGCAATATAGCTCCAAAACCTCAGGGAAAAATTTAAACCTCCTAAATATTTATAAGTAGTTACTGAATTGCCAGGCCCAAAGCCACCACATAATTTTCTGACCGTCTGGGAAGCTGCTGTGAACGACACAATAGCAGCCCGAGAAATACTTGGTGCCAAAAGAAAGGCTTATTTTCAGCACAAGCATCTTCTTGCATGTCCTGTGACCTTGGTCTGGTCAGAAGGAATCTGTGGGACATTATGTCATGTTTATATTTGTGCTGTGGCTCCTCACTCTGAGTCTTGTACTTGACACGACGTTCCTCACTGTGACAAGCTTCCTGCCTTGGGCAGCCCAAAATACTCAATAGAAATCCCACAGGACAAACACTCAGACATTGCTATCTCCTGCTTTGGATGAGTGGAATAGGTGTAATAGATACCTAACTCCTACCAGTTCTGAGTCAACTGCTTTCTTGAGCCTGAATGGAAGTACACTAAGTTTGAGCATGCGCAGGTACCCACCCAGCTGTCACACAGGAGACCCCAGAGGTTTCATACTCACTATACACACAAATGAACATCCATCGAGCTAACTGCATCCTCCTGACCCAGGATTTTCTGTCAGATGTTGGTTGCAAACCTCAGTCTAGTCAATCATTTCCTCTTCATTGTGCATCTTGTGCACATAGTGTTGAGAGGGATTCTTTTGGTGCCTCCCAAGTCTCAGAACTGTTCCTTCTCCTCTTTGAAAATCATTCAGTGAGTGACTGGGTCTGTTGCTCTCTCTCTCTCTCTCTCTCTCTCTCTCTCTCTCTCTCTCTCTCTCTCTCTTTGTGTGTATCTGTGTGTGGGTATGTATGTGTTATGTATATTCATAAGTCTGGTCCTATGTGTAAGCGTAGTTGTGTGCATTTATAAGTCTGTTCCTATGTGTAAGCATATTCATGCATATGTACACATGTAGAGGTCAGCAGATAACCTCAGCTGTCAATCTTCACCTTTCACCATGGTCGCTTTGTTGTTTGCTGCTACGTATGTGAGACTGACTGACCATGAGCTTCTAGGGATTCTAGAATCTTCTGTGTCCACCTCCCATCTTCCCATGGGAGCATGTCAAATATGCCCTCCCTCATCCAGCTCTGCATGGGTCTGGGGTTTCAAAGGTCCTCAAACAAGATCAGCAAGCATTCACCCACTTAGACAACTCTCTAGCCTCTCAACAGTTTTCAGTATGTAATTCCCTTATAATAGATGTGATGATGGTAGTAATAATGGCTATCAACTATTTGCAATATTCTAGAGCACTCTTTTATTTATTTATTTAAGTAGTAAAACTGAATAGTACAGCAGTTGACTAGAACTAGTCTAGAACTTACTGTAGTCTAAATTGCCTCCAACTTGTGGCCAAGTTAGCTGCCTCAGTTCCATACAAGATGATTTTTAAATCATATTTCTATTAAATTATATGGCCGTAATGCTTTGTAAACTAGTTTGATTACATCTGTCCATGCTTATGACTGTAATTATGATTGGAGAACATTACTAAAAATTTTATACATATGAGGAAACTGAGACGTAAGAAAACTAAAGACCTTATTTGTAGTATAAGGTTTACATGAGAAAGACAGGGATAAAGACAGGAATTGAATTATATATGTGCAGACTATTCTTTTCCTTCCATATTCTCATTTTGGCATGATTTCCAGTTTAAGATGAAAGCTACTCCTCTTCCCCATCCCTAGTGAGCTGCTGAGTCCTGCCAATTCCACCTTTCTACGCCCTTTCAAGTTCTACCAATTTTTCCCAGACTGCCTGTTTCAGGGCCAGCATCATCTTTCAAGATTACCTTAACTGCCTAACTAGAACCTTCCCCATTGCTTTACCTACACTGTAGCTTGTATGGTCTTCCTCAAAATACATCCTGATTGGTCATCCTTACTTCCCACTGAAAACTGGACCTTCCTGGAACCATGCCAAAACTTGACATGGTCTGCTCTACTGGAGTTTCTGGTTCGTCCCTTACCTCTTCCTTATACCTGTGTGTCCAGAACACGATGCCTTTTGGAGTTTATCTGAGTCATGAATTCCTTTTTCCACTTTTGTCTCACTCTGTGATTGTGCTTCCTGTGTCCCTAGCCTCTACTTGACAGATACCTGTGTGTGTATATCATGCATGGCCTCAGATGTTATGTCCCTCCAGAGGGCTTCCCTGAAAGACTCTCGAGGTTTCCCTTCTCTACAGACCATTTGAAAGCTCTCCATAAAGTTTTGCTGACTCCTGTCCTGGCTAATTGTATGTTCACTTCCTTTGATAGCTATTCAAATTACAATAAACACCCTCAGGTTTCTTGTTCATCAAAGAAAATGGGCATGATGGCATGTACCTGTAATCCTCGAACTCTGAAAGTGGAGGTGGGGGACACAGGGACCCAAATCCAGCTGTAGCTACCAGGTGTGGGAGGTCCTTTTGTCTCCGTGTTGTTTTTATTGGTTAATGAATAAAGAACTGCTTTGAGCCTATGGCAGGGAAGAAGAGAACTAGGCGGGGAAAGCTAGGCTGTATGCTGGGAAAAAGAAGGGCAGAGTCAGGGAGAAGTGATGGAGCCGCTGGAGTCAGACGCTGGGAACTTTAGCCGGTAAGCCACAGCCACATGGCAATACATAGAATAATAGAAATGGGTTAAGTTAATATGTAAGAGTTAGCCAATAAGAAGCTAGAGCTAATTGGCCAAACTGATTTAATCAATACAGTTTCTGTGTGGATTATTTCAGGTCTAAGCTAGCCAGGCAGCCGGGAACCAACAAACAGCCTCCTTGTAATAGCTACCTAGTCAATTCAAGGCCAGACTGGGCTTTAGGAAAGATTTTCTTGAGAAAAAAAATGCAAAAGCAAAATAAATAGTAAATAAAAGGAAGATTAAGTATGATTGTTAACGCAGAAAAAAAATAATCTACTATTCTTCACATTGTCTTTTTCACATTTTCCCAACAAGCCAAGAAATAAATTTCACCAGGGATATAAATTCATCACAGTCCCAATCTCAGATTGGTTCAGTTCCTTACTTTGGCAGGGGCCGGGGAGGAGAGCTAAGGAGAATTTTCAATACAAGACTACAAGTGACAACAAGTGATGGAACTTTATCTGGCAAGAATCACCCTTCAGATACACTGTGTTCCCAGCAGCCGAGTGACTGGGGATGAACGAAAACAACGAGAAATGCCTGAAACCTTATGAGAGTAAGAAGAGAAGCTCTGAACGGCTTTTGAGGCTTCTCAGCGATGTCTTAAGATGCTAAGCACTGCTGTCCCTGCCCTGAGTCTCCACAGCTTCTTAACCTTTGAGAACAGTACATCTGAAATCGTATTGACATTCTTTTTTCCCTTTTCTGTGAAACTTAGAAAACAGCGCACCATAAACCACATGTCTGCTAGGCAGCGCCGGCGCCTTCCTCTTTTGAAAGATTCTACCTGCTTCCTCGCTTGCATCAGGAACTCTTACTAGATGTTCCTTTAGCAAGCAAACACGCACCATCCTGTATCATCACACAACTTGCATCTTCATCGGTCACCCTGGACCATTCCTCTGCTAACGTGGAGGCTCAGCGAGGGCAGCATCCTTCATGCTGAATTCCCAGTATTAGTCAATTCCAGGCACATAGGAAGAAATACATAAAGTAAGATAGGAAAACTGGCTCCTGAAAAAAAAACACAGACCACAACACAAAATTCAGAAAATACTAGAAATGGAAAATACTGACAGCTACTTCAACACTGCAATAATTACAGGTTTAGGCAAGTGAGGGCAATGGAGTTTCACAGTGATATAAGGTTCTTACGCAGGGCTGATACAACACTTGATTAAGACAGAGACAATCTAATTGTATTGGTCTTCAAGGAAATTTCTAATTATGAAATATGCTAAGAAAGGATATCTGCCTTTGACCAAAAGTAAAATAGTCACTTGCACTGTAAAGTATTTTTGATGAAAATGAGCTACTTCTCGTTTAACTCTATGTGTGCCCATCAGTGATTTGGGCCCAACGTCAACCTAAGACAGAATTCTCAA
The DNA here is from genome assembly GCF_903992535.2 of Arvicola amphibius. Lineage (NCBI taxonomy): Eukaryota > Metazoa > Chordata > Mammalia > Rodentia > Cricetidae > Arvicola > Arvicola amphibius. The sequence continues at coordinate 159,496,175 of NC_052058.2, forward strand.
AATTAGAAATAAATATCCATAAATGAATTAGCAAGTTCCATCTCCTACTGACAAAACTGGTCATTTTAAAAATAGGCTTTCTCCCAGCTTCTTTCTCCCTAGCCTAGGAAATCATATGGCCTGGGGTAGGTATTCCTGCAGAGCCGAAATCATCACAAATATGTTTCTTTCCTTAGTTTCACTGTGGTATTCATTCCTGTCCCCTGAAGAAATTAGACTTTTAAATTTTTTCTTACTTTTTGGAAACATCCTGAGAAAATATTTTGGTACTTGTGACCTCCTAATAACATTGTCAGGGGGAAAACATTTGAGATAAAATGTTTTCTTAATCAAGCCTCTCTGGTGGTCAGACTTCTCTGAGCAGTCCCAGCTTGGTTCTTTTTGTTAATGTACGCACTTCCAACCAATTTTCAGTATACTTGCCATGACTTTTGTCAAGGGCAATCACGTTATACCCAGCCTCTTTAAGTACAGCCCTCTCAGAGTGGTATCAGGGTTGTTTGCTTTGCTGTGATCATTTTTGTTTGTTTTCTTTGCTTCATGTTTAAGGTTCCTGTAAGCCTTTCATACCTTGAAAATGGGAGATTTAAAGCACAGCTTCGTGTTCTGCTGCAGCTTGGCTTCTTCTGCTTGTGGTCTCCCAACCTCTCTTCACGTCTTAATCTATCCATTATATCTTAGACTCTCACTGGCTTTCCAACTCAAGTGACTCTTGTTGTTTTGTTTCTCTTGCTGGTAGCACTTGTAATTTTACTTCTGTTTTCTTATTTCTCTTTTCCATGTCTGCCTTGGCTATTATATAAGAAACTCTATGGTAATGGATGACCAACGTCATTTTATCCAGCATGGAATATAGGGTTTAATATAACCCTTGACATATATTAGTTTCTCTGCAAAATCAAGAGATTTATTGAGAGAAATTGTGTAAGTATTGATTGAAGGAATTTCTCTTTTGTGCTGTTATTTTAGGGTCATTTAATAAGTAATTTACAGTTTCAGGAATACTGAGTGAATAAGTGAAATTGTACAAGTTCCAAAACAATACACACCCACAGTTCAGGAACGTGGTTCAGACCTTTGGGGTCTTGAAAACATTATAGGCTTCAGTGATATCAGCTCACTTCCTTCTCAAATTTCTTCTCTCTCATTTCTTCTCACATTTCTTCTCTCTCAGCTTAGCTGTGTCTCCATCTTTTAGTAAGTCTACATTTCTGAAGTTGTTTTCTTCTCCCTTTGTGAACTCCATCCTCCTATCTCAATTCAGTTAAACAATTTATCTTTCCCATGATTACCTTTTAGCTTATGTCAAAGAAGATATCTAGTCTCTGCATGAGATAAGGAGCATCATGCTGCCTATATAATTGTCTACTTACAAAGTACATGTGTGTGTTTGATATTTCTAGCTTAAACATCTGGATTTACATCATCAGGACACTATGGTCTTCTTATATTGTGTTTTCCATGCAGGTTTGTTTCACAAAATCTCGGTTGGCTCATAGTGAGATGATTCTTAAAGGAAAATTAAAGAGAGCTAACTGGGAACATTTACTTTGAAGTCTATAAATATGAAGTTCATGTTTCTTGCATGTTACCCTGCATTTGGATTTTAGTCTACTTTGGAGAGGTCTTGACTAGTTTGGCTGTTTTGGTTATTAGATGCTAAGTAGAACACAAATGATGAACTAGAGAAAAGATGGGGCATTTGCTTGTTTTATGCTAGTAGTTAATTAGCAGCAATCATCAGTCTTATATATGCACATAAACACGTATTTCCTTTCACAAGTTTGATAAGTTTGTGTGGAGAAACACATTCTTTCCTGTGTATCCATATGAACTTATTCTTGTATGTTTTACAATACTTAAAATTAATTCTGCTGGTTGTAGGTATTAAAGACGGTGTGGCTTTACTCTTGCTTATAAGGGGGATTAGCTTATCTTTCTATATAAAACCAGAATGTTGAAATATTTTTTTTAATTCTATAAATTGACTTTTTAAAGATCTTATCAACTTTTAGTTTGTATTCAGAAGATTGCTTCAGAGTCATGCGTCCCTTTCTGAAATTATAGTAAGTCAGTCTAGGCCTGCCATCTTGTGTGTCTCAGAATATTTTAACTATGTGCTATTTTAAGAATATGTTTTATTTAATTCATAAGGCTGGAAATGCTTTATGAATTTTAACTTTTATGAGTCTACCAAGAGCATAGTCTAACACTAAATACCTTATTATTACATTTTATTAGTGTTTGTAAAAGTATTAGATATTTAATATAATACTAAGTACTGTAATATTGTATGCAAATAATCTTATAAAATTCTAAATTTAGGAATGGAAATGACTGGGTTTCTGGAGATATAAACTCTTGCTTTGGGGGATATTATTCACAGATCACTACTCACTTTTAAGAAAAACTTTCGCAGAGCAAGGAAAACCCACAGACTCAAGACTGTTGTCAGTACTCTCTGCTCACCTGCTGGATGCTTTGGGATTATGTTTTTAGCTTTTCTCTAATAGAATGCCAAAAATAAAACCAAAATAAACCAATGTAACAAATACTTTTAGAAGGAAAAGCCAGTTATAAACTTGCTCCCATGCGGACCTCCTTATGCATAGCTTTTCTGACTCAGGATGGCACACACTGCCCCCAAGAACACACTCTTTGTCATGCCATTGGTAGTAAAATTGTGTTTGAGAAGCCCTGATACGGTTAGCACGAGGATGGAAGCTTTGGAGACAGTTGGGCAGTTTAGTGATTGATAACAATGCTTAACACAAACTGGAATTCTTCTGGACAGATCAGATGAACAACCTCAGAGCTCTCCCCGTACTTTCTGGGTCCCCGACTGTCTTCCAGCTGCCATGTCTCAGAGTTTCTGCCACAGGAATGCAGAGAAATCCCACCACTTCAGGGAACTGTCTCACCTGAATATAAAGATATAGTGGTTCAGTAAATGATTCTCAAACTTCTCAAAGTAAAAGTTTTTCTTCTGGATTTAAAAGGATAAAATAGTTTTTGGCTTCTAAACGCTGTATCTTCAGTCTTCGGAATGGGTGGGGATAGAGCTAAAGATGAAATAAAAGCCCTTCTGATCCTTGAAATGCTTCTGCTCTAATGACTTCATGTACCATTTCTCTTCATTTTCACCTGTCGCAAGACAGAACAGCTTCCACTGAGTTCAGGGTCATTAAACTAAAATAAAATGCATTCTGGCTTTGAACTCACAGAGATCTGCCTGCCTCTGCCTTCCGAGTGGGGGGATTATTAAAGGTGTGCACCACCACCGTCTGGCTAAAATGCTACATTAATTGGCAGCTTAGAACTCTCTGGAAGAAAACAGCAGAGAGCGGTGATGCCGTTTACGAATTCTGTGAATTCTGTGTTGCATTCTGAGGTTAGGAGAAGAAGCACTTTTAAAACCTACACACGTTTGTTCCACTTAAGCTGCTGCTGCTGCTCATGTGTTTCCCCCCCCCATGGTTCCCAGTTTACCAGATGTATAGCTTCTGTTGATTACATCAGCCAAGTGTGTCTCACACCCTGATCCAATTAGTCTAAAACTGAAACTTTTTACAACATGGCATGACTACAGGGGAATATATATATATATATATATATATATATATATATATATATATGAGCAGATCTCATTGCAGACTGGCAAGATTAAGAAGCAGACTGAAAATGAAGATTAAAATAACAAGCTAGACTTATCCATTCATGTTATCGGTATTAGTACCAGGATGAACTGTTTTGTTTTGTTTTGTTTTGTTTTTATAACAAGTAAGCTCCCAAAAAACTAGTTTAAGAATATCTAGGTAAGACTAAAGGCATCCATAGTAAAATACAACATTGTGTAAGAAATGAACAATATAAAAACTTGCCACATTTAAATCGATAAGATGGAACATGACAAGCATTTAAGTATTGTTTAGGTTGGCAACATTTTGCACAAAATAAATTATAATTCTTTCATTTCACATGTACTTATTTAATAGCAACAATGTATTAGCACTTTTTAATTAATTAATCAATTAATGAATTTGTATGACTATTTTGTTTGCATGTGTGTCCATGCACCGAGTATGCCCTAGTGCTGGGTGCCATCAGAGTCCAGAGGAAGCATTAGATTCTCTGGAGCTGGAGTTTCAGATGGGCGTAAATAGCCGTGTGGTTACAAAGAATTGCACCTAGGTCCTCTGGAATAATAGCAGAGGCTCTTAATCTCTGGGCCATCTCTGTTGGTAAATTTTTCCAGCCCAGTATAACCTAACAATGAATGAACACAATACTCTTTTCGCTGCTAAGCCAATAGACTAAAGGAGAAAGAGGTGATGTTTCTTAAAAAACACACAAGTCATATAGACTCTATTAGAAGGTTTTATACTGTGCTGCCCTCAAGAAACAGTGAAGTTCTAATCACTAACTCCTGCCTGTAAGTGTGACTTATTTGAAAATATTAACCTTTTAGTTAGAATGAGGTTAACACGCTAGGCTAGAGTCCAGTCTGACTGATCCCTTTACAAAGGTAGGGATCAGAAACAAAGACACACAAGGAGAACAACATATAAAGAAAAGAGGTTTTAAGGGAGGCCTCTTGTTTGTTCCCTGCTGCCCAGACCACAAAATAATCACTCAGAAACTATATTATTTGTAACACTGTTTGGCCAATAGCTTAAGTGTGTTTTTGGCTTACTCTTATATCCTAAACTAACCCATCTCCATTAATCTCTGTATAACCACAAGGTTGTGGCCTACTGGCAAAGTTTCAGCAGGCACCAGCGCATGCGTCTGTCCCCAGCGGTGGCTACATGACTTCTCTCTGACTCTGCCTTCTTTCTCCCAGAATTCTTATTTTTCTAGTTTTCCCATCTAGCTCTATTCTGTTAAACCACTAGCTGAAACAGATTTATTCATCAACCAATAAAAGCAACACATAGACAGAAGGCCTTCCCACACCAAAAATGGACATTGGGTGCTGCCTCTGTCACTCTAAGAAACACCTGCCCAAAATTGCCAATAACCCCAGAATATAGGAGAGAGACATGGGGCAGCTTCTCCTCACAACACTCTTACCAGGCATCAATCCTGCCAGCATCCTGTGCTCAGACTTCTGCCTTTCAGAACTATGAAACAGAATTAAATTACTATTTCTAGCATTGCCAGACAGCACAGGTCTTTAGCAAAAGCTAGACTGGATAGCTTGATTCAGAGTTAAATGTGGATGGGACAGCAGTTGGGTTTTTGTTACTATAACTAAATACCTGATGTGGGCTGGTTTTATCAGAACTCATTCAAGTTACAATTTTTAAAGTTGGATATCCATAGCATAGGCTGAGGGTCTCAGGGCAGGCCAGGGAGCAAGAGCAAAAGGAAGCAGAAAAGTGATGGAGCGTGCTTTAGTTAAATTATTCTTCTTGAGAACTACCCTAATCTCTTTTAAGAACGTGGTCCCAATGACCCAAATACTTTCTACCAAACCCCACCTCTTAAAGGTACCACCCCCTCCTAATACTGCTGAAGTGGGAGCCAAGTCTTTAACACATAAACTCTGGGGGAAGCGCTCATGCTCTCTCCAAACTAAAGGAGACAGGAACCTTCTAACTAAGAAGCATTGGAACGTGTTTTAGAGCCCGGTACCCTGCTATATTGGGTCCTGGTGTTGAACACTTGGAATTCCTCTGAAAACCATCAGTGTGCTGGTGTCAGATACTCTCCGGAGTCAGGCAGTCTGGGTTCAAATTCCTAAGCATCCATTCAGCATCTCAGCCTTAGAGCTCTTGTGAAAAGCGGTGAAAATCCAAAGCAACCTCAGAGGAGCCCAAAGCGGCCCCAGAGAGGCTCTTGAGAATTATTCAGTCCTTTCCATCATTCTTATTCCGTGCCACCTCTCTATGCTTACTGATCCATGAGCTTAACACACATTTACTACTGTCCTTATTTGTGCCGTATATCGACAGAGAAGTACATTTAGGGTTATCTGTTATTAAAGTGCCTTCAATAATTCTTCAAACAAGGGTCCGTGTGCGCTACAGCCAAATAATCCGCAGGGTACATGCTTTTAGTTCCGTTCCATTGTCTTCCAGAACGCTCCATACATTTTCTCTTTGTTATCACAGTTATGGCTAAGCAAAGGACAGTAGAACGAGCTGAGCAAGCCCCACTGCTCTCATGGATCATCACGCAAAGGCGGACAATGTGGAAGGAAGTCCTATTGGGATGAAAGGAGTGTCTGAAAATTCCAACAGCGTGCTTCTCGGTGGGAAATGACAGCCTAAGAGCGACATTTCCGAGCCCTTTGTATGGACGCATTGCCTCTTAAATAGTACGACCAGCGTTCAGCTCAGTCTCACACAGTGCACATAGGCACTGAAGGCTTGTTCTAGAGAAGATTGGCAAGCAAAAAGAAGAGGCATATTTCTCCTTTTCGTCTTATGGAAAGGGAAGCTCTGTCAAGGAAGTAGGTTTGATGGGAATGAAAATAGCACAAACGAATTTCCACAAAAGCAAAATTACTCTATCAAGCAATAAAGGCCACAGTGCAATTCTTAGACTGCAACTGGATTCTAGAATTAATATGGAGTCATTAGGATTTGATATGTTCCCTAACTCCTTCAGGTGGAGAGTCTAATCTATTTTGGCATAAAATATGCTCTTAGTCAAAGTAACTATTGAAAGATTGTTCCAAAAGAAATAATTATTTAAAAGCTATATGCAAAATATAGACAAAGCACTACAAACATTTTTTTAAAATTCTGTATAAACAATTGTTTTGAAACATTAAAATTGAAGTCAGAAATGAAGAATGGCTTTATAGTTATAAAGATAAATTATCAATTTTCTTTTCTCAAAACACACTGAGCAGAAGTTTTGATTTTTGTGTGTGAATGATCCTGAGAGGAAACCTTAAGGTATTTTTTAAAAATATATCATTTTATGTTCTTCTGAAAATTTTATAAGACATTGAAAACAAAACAAACAAGCAAGCAAACTCTCATCTAGTCAAACTGGCAAGTTCAGAAATAATTCCTATTAACAGTGAATGTGCTTTTAGACATTTCGTTTTCAATTTCTTTTATAAAGCTTAAGTTCTACCAAAATATCACTTCTAAAAGGAATTGATTCAATGACCAGTATGCCTTGTGTGTGTGTGTTTGTACATATGCATGTGTGCAGGTGTATGTGTCTGACACATATGTATACATGCATGTAGAAGCCAGAGGGCAATGTCAGATGTCTTTCTCAGTAGCAGGAAAGACATCTTGTTTACATCAGAGTATATGGGAGTCAGAGAAACAGATGGGAGTCATGAAGAAGATGAATCCTTCAAAGGCAGCTTACCCAGTGGACTGTTTCCTCAAACTAGGTCCAACCTCTTCATTACCTTTCAACTACAGTTTAATTGGTGAGGCGAAATTAGTGACCTGAGCTCTGTACCTCTTAAGTCCTACCAGCTAGGGACTGGCTCTCTCCCTCTGTCAGGAAGAGATGGCAGCTAACAAAAAGCTTAATTAGAGAACACAGACCATATTTTATGTCACTTTCTTAGACCATGGTTGAAGTTTTTCTGGTTAAACCTAAGATCGTACCATTTGTTGGGATTGGTCAGTATATGTGAAAGATACAGGCTTGAATCTTGCCACCAGTAAAGGCTTTCTGTCACATTAGACATAATTAAACATTAGACATAAGAATCTCCTTAGATTAGTGGCAAAATATCCTTTACCAAGCTAAGCGTTAGGTAGGGAGAGGAAGGGGATGGATAAGAGCTTTTTGAAAGGCAGCAATATTGTGATATAGTTCTAAGATATTTTTATATGCATGAAATCAGAATCTTTTATGCCGGCACTATCTTGCTTTTTTATTGAGTAGAATTAGGTATTCACAGTTATCTTATGAAATATATTTTCATACACATCAGAGCATATGCCTCAAAGTCAAAAAATGCTTCACGACTAGTGATGTGATAAAAACTTGTACGTAGAGGGCTCACAGTAACAACCAGGATGGATATACAAAGATAAGGAAGAGCGGTTAACCCTTTTACCATTGGAGGGTGGCTCTATTTCAGCTAAAAGATTAGTTATAAAACTAGAACCCTGACTTACTTTTGTTTCTTCTGGAGAAAGACGCAAAGTGGGAGAGATTAAGTGTCAGAAAGAGGAAGAGAGGGAGGGAGGGAGGGAGGGAGGGAGGGAGGGAGGGAGGGAGGGAGGGAGGGAGAGAGGGAGAGTAGAAGTAAAGGAGGGAAAAGGGGAGGGGGAAAAGAGAGAGGAGGCAGCATTGACATTATTGTGAATTAACTTCAAAACTCATTTTTTTTTTCATCACAAAAATGCATAGGTACTACACAACCCATAGCTGCATCTTAGCACATGGCAGGATATTTCTTCCAATATTACATTTTATTTCTTTTCCTCCATCTTTTCTTTTTCCCATCCACTTTTATGAACTACCCCTTTTTGAATGTGTCTTAAAAAGTTTGGAACCACTGTTTTTCCCCTCTACTTAGGGAGAGCAAATTGATGCTTCAGTTGCTTTTTCCTTCTCACTAACAGATTAAAGGATGTGTGAGTGTAGGGGAAGAGAGAGAGAGAGAGAGAGAGAGAGAGAGAGAGAGAGAGAGAGAGAGAATGAGTGTGAGTTTGTTTGTGTGTGTGTGTGCAGGTGTGTGTGAGAGTATGAGTATGTGTGTGTGTGTGTCTCTCTGTGTCTCTGTCTCTCTCCTGTGTATTTATGGATGTGTGTGTGTATACACTGGGTGTATGAATGTGTGAGTCTCTCTCTCTCTCTCTCTCTCTCTCTCTCTCTCTGTGTGTGTGTGTGTGTGTGTGTGTGTGTGTGTGTGTGTGTGTGTGTGGTCTGTCCCATGAGATCATGAGAGAATTCAAGATCAATTTAATCAGAGGATATGCTTTGGTGAAAATATCATTGGTTTAATCATGTTTGCAGCCATTCCTTAAGCCCCAGATGTGTGCTTAGAAGGACTCATAATCTCCCAAACTACAGTCAGAAAGCCTGAGTGAGTTTCTGTGCAAAGTGTACATGCACAAGCATGTGGAGACAAAAGGAGAGTTTTTTTGGGTGTCCTGGAACTGGAATTACAAGTGGACAGTTGGGTACTGGGAACCAAACTCTGTCCTCTGCAAGAATTGTCAGCTCTCTTAACTGCTTCACCATCTCAAGCCCAGTGAAACCCTTTTAATGTGTAAAACTCCTCCGGTTGGTTAGAGTTTCAAAAATCCAGGATTTCATGTGTTCTTAAATCCTTACTTTGTTAAGCCTGTATTTCCTGCATGCTATGCATTGCACATCAAATATTAGACAAATGAGTGAGCTGATGCATGGATGAATAAGAGTGTGGGTGGAGTAGAAGAAAAGTAAAGAAAACAGTAGTTTTATGACTTGGAATGAGTCGATTGTTTGGTGTGCATTTATCTGTCCAGAGTCTCCAGCTGACAAGCAACCACACACTCTTAATGACAATGTGGGAGCCCAGTTATCTAGAAGGTAGCTGCAATACAGTAACATCAAACCATTGTACCCATGAATGCTTGTAAACACAGCTCAAAACTTGTACGTTATTATCCACACCCAGTGGCTACCTTAGCTTCTTCTGTCTTGTGCTTCTCCTTCTGTTTTAATGAGAGCCATGATGAAAGAAATTGCTGAGTACGTCCAAACTGCTAAGCGATAGAGATTACTCAGCCTGGATTCTTTGATTAATATTTAATGAAGGAAACATATCTTTGTAGCTGAAATGGGGTAAGTCTCGTCCAGCGCCATTACCTACCACTGTGGTAAAAGCACAATGTAAGGCAGTCTGGACCACCACTTAATTTACCTGGTCGCCTGTTTGTTTGATTGTTTTTCAACTTTATTTTGATTTGCAGATAGGGTTAAAAATCCTCTCAGAAGCATTCTACAGAACCGATTTAAAATAAAGAATGTTAAACTGTTATCTGATATTTTCTAACTTATATCACTTCAAATGTTCTTGGTGTTAAAATAAATGAATGGGATAGAGAAAATCGGCAGCTTTCCTGAATGATCGATGCACTTAACCTTATTATATAAAAGTCTACTAAATTTATTCATTTTCAGATTTTATACTGATGGCTGAAAATCTTTTAACATACAAAAATATCTACACAATTTAAACATGATATTAGACTTACAAGTGGGAGATAGGTTTTTCAAATGAGTCTGGAAGTGTTGGACACATTTTAGGACCATTTACTTTTCAAAAAATAACCAAGTGTGCGTACCTTTCTGCAAAGCTGTAATTCTCCTCATCTTTGGATAGATTGAAGTTGGTTTGGCACTTAGCCTATTCTCTTCTCAGTGTCTTCTACCTCCCTTCCCAATATGAAAGTGCAAATTACACTGCCTGTGTCGAACATCTATAGTGGAAATAGGTGTTCCCGTATAGAGTCAGGAGAACATAATTCATGACAGATGAGTTGCTTTCTTCTATTGGATTACATTTGTCCATACACACACTGGCAATGTTTGAGGTCATGGTCCCTTCCATTATCAATAAGATGATTATATATGACCTCATTATGATGGTTTAGGGCAAGCATACCAAGTTATGAAGACTTTTTTAAACAAATATCATTTTAATGCAATAGCATTAAATAGAGACCAGCAATAGCCCTTATAACTAAAATATCTTGTCTAACATGTTCAAGTCCCTAGTTTTGATTCCCAGCACCACACTAACAAAAGATATTTTTAATTTTAATTTATATTTTAAATTTCATTTTACATTCCATCCGCAGTTCTCCCCCCATCTCTCCTCCCACTCACCCCTCACCTTCCCCGCCAAGTCTCTCCCCAATCCTCTCCTCCCAACAGGTAAAAGAAGTCAACAAAGTCTGGCACATTAAGTTGGGGCAGGACCAAGCCTCTCCTTCCCTGCATTAAGGCTGAGCATGGCATCCCAGCATAGGGAATAGGCTCCAATACGCTAGCTCATGCACCACAGATAAATCCTGATCCTACTGCCTGGTGCCTCAAAGATAGTCCAAACATCGCCACTGTCTCCTATATATGGAGGTCCTAGTTTGGTCCCCTGGAGCCTCCACAGCTGCCAGTCTAGAATTCCTGAGTTTCCTCGAGCTTAATTCAATTGTCTCTGAACATTTCTCCCATGTGATCTTAACCATCCTATTCCCTCATGCTCTCATCTCCCATCCCCTCCCCTTTACTTCCCTCCTCACCCCCAGTTTGCACAAGAGATCTCATCTAATTCCCCTTCCCTGAGCTATCCATGCGTTCCTCTTAGAGTCCTTTTTGTCACCCAGCTTCTCTGTAGCTGTGGGCTGCAGTCTGGTTGTCCTTTGCTTTGCATCTCATATCCACTGATGAGTGAGTACATACCATGTTTGTCTTTCTGAGTCTGGGTTTATTCTAGTTCCATCCATTTGCCTGCACATTTCATGATGTCATTGCTTTTTACAGCTGAGTTAAATGAACCACGTTTTCTTCTGGGGAGAGTGATGGAGTTAGAGAGCAATGGAAGAGAGATCTTGAAAGAGAGGCCACTATGGCGCTAGGAAGAAACCTGATGCTAGACAATTCCCAAGTATCCACAACAATGTCCCCATACTCTTAGAAATAGTGGAGAGGGAGCCCGAACTGGCCTTGCCTGTAAACATATTGGAGAAGACCCCAACTATCATCATAGAGCCTTCAACCAGCAATTGATGGAATCAGATGCAGAGATCCATAACCAAGCACCAGGGCAACCTCAGGGAATCCAGTTGAAGAGAGGGAAGAGGAAATATATGATGTGTGTGTGTGTGTGTGTGTGTGTGTGTGTGTGTGTGTGTGTAAACTCTAAAAATGCCAGATGTAGGGTATATACATTCAATGCCAGTATTTCAGCAGGTGGGTCAGGAGGATTTCTACTGTGAGGTTAGACTAGTCTATAGAGTAACTCTCAGGTTAGCTTCTGCTAACTTGAGGGGCTTTGCTGAAAGAAACATAGGGAGAATATAGGAATTTATTGTCTTTGGCAAAGGTCAGAATTGGGTTTTTCACCAGGATAGCCAAAACAGTCCTGTACAATAAAAGAACTTCTGGAGGCATCACAATCCCTGACTTTAAACTCTACCACAGAGCTACAGTACTGAAAACAGTCTAATATTGGCATAAGAACAAACAGAGGACCAATGGAACCAAACTGAAGACCCAGATATTAATCTGCACACTTAGGAACACCTGATTTTTGACAAAGTAGCAAAAAATATTAAATGGAAAAAGAGAAAGCATATTTACTAAATGGTGCTGGCATAACTGGATATCAACATGTAGAAGAATGAAAATAGATTTACATCTATCACCATGCACAAAACTCAAGTCCAAATGAATCAGAGAGCTCAACATAAAGCCAGCCACACTGAACCTCATAGAAGAGAAAGTGGGAAGTATACTTGAATGCATTGGCACAGGAGACCACTTCCTAAATATAATCCAGAAGCACAGACACCGAGAGAGAAAATTAATTAATGGGACCTCCTGAAACTGAAAAGCTTCTGTAAAGCAAAGGTCATAGTCAACAAGACAAAATAGCACCCTACAGAATGGGAAAAGATCTTCACCAACCCCACATCAGACAGAGGTCTGATCACCAAAATATACAAGAACTGAAGAAATTGGTCATCAAAAGAACAAATAACCCAATTAAAAATGGAATATAGACCTAAACAGAGATCTCTCAACAGAGGAATCTAAAATGGCTGAAAGACACTTAAGGAAATGCTCAACATCCTTAGTCATCAGACAAATGCAAATCAAAACGACTCTGAGATTTCATCTTACACCTGTAAGAATGGCCAAGATCAAAAACACTGATGACAACTTATGCTGGAAAGGTTGTGGGGTAAAGGGAACACTTCTGCATTGCTGGTGGGAATGCAAGCTGGTACAGCTCCTTTGGATGTCAGTGTGGCAATATTTCAGAAAATTAGGAAACAACCTTACTTAAGATCTAGCAATACCATTTTGGGGTATATATCCAAAGGATGCTCAATCGTGCCACAAGGACATGTACTCAACTATGTTCATAGCAGCATTGTTTGTCATAGCCAGAACCTGGAAACAATCTAAATGCCTCTTGAACGAAGAATGGATAAGGAAAATGTGGTACATTTACACAATGGAGTACTACACAGCAGAAAAAAATAATTGTTGAATGAGCGGCGGGCTGTGTCCTGCCACCCAGCTAGCTTTACCCAAAATAATTACACGGAAACTGTATTCTTTTAAAACACTGCCTGGCCCATAGTTTCAGCCTCTTATTGGCTAATTCTCACATCTTCCTTTAACCCATATTTAGTAATCTGTGTAGCACCACGAGGTGTGGCTTACCAGGAGAGATCTTAACCTGCGTCCATCTCGGAGAGGAGAAGCATGGAGACTCACTATGGCGACTGAAGCGTCTCCCCACTCCTGCTACCCAGCATTCTGTTCTGTCTACTCCGCCTACCTAATTTTCTGTCTCTTAAAGGGCCAAGGCAGATTTCTTTATTAATTAACCAATGAAAGTAACATAGACAGATAACTCTCCTCCATCAAATAATATCTTGAATTTTGCAGGCAAGTGGATGGAGCTAGAAAACATCATATTAAATGGGGTTATCCAGACCCAGAAAGACAGTTATCATATGTACTCACTCATAAGTGGCTTTTAAACATAAAGGAAAGAAAACCAGCCTACAAATCTCAATCCCAGAGAACCTAGACAACAATGATGATCCTAAGAGTAGTTTCTGGTGGGTTTGGCTGGGGTGTGGCTATCAGTTAAGGATCTCTATATAAGTGGCTCTGGAACACAATAAAAGGGCATTCTTGTTTCAAGGATTCCGGTATTAAGAATGACCCATGTCTCTGTCTGTGAGTCTTTGTATGTTTCAGTCTCCAGCCCTTTGCCCAGTTCACGAACTGTATGGTAGCGCATAGAGCACAGAGGGGCATGGTGTGCTACACTAATCTACATGGGAAGTAGAAAAAGACAAAATCTCCCAAGTAAATTGGGAGCATGGGTACCATGGGAGAGGGTTAAAGGGAATGGGAGAGGCAGGGAGAGGAGCACAGAAAATGTAGATAAAATCAATAAAAAAGGAAAAAATAATTGTGTTTTTCTCTACAATTGTCTTTAAGATCTACCATCTTAATTCTTAAAACAGTTACTGTTTAAGGGACACATCAGAGAAGTGAAGAAAAATATTAGAGACTCCTTCTTTGGTTCCTCATACCCAAAAATAAAAATTTATTTCTGCTGAAAAATAGAAGTTGTTATCAAAGGAATATGATTGTGATTCACAGTTAAAATGTAATTACTTCAAATAAGCTAATCATTGGATAAACAGGAGAATGTATGAATGTATTCATCCAGCTTTCAAAATCTCTTCTTCATCCACATGTGCTGTGAACACTTTTGGCTAATAGGCATGTAATTTTAGCACTCAGGAAAGGAAACATACAGACCAGGATTTCAAGGCCATCCTGGGCTACTCGCTATGAGAAACCTTATGCCCATCAAAACAAATGGGACGCTTTTCACCTACCATGAAATATGTTACTAATTTTTTTACCCTAATATCCATTTAAATACGAAATATTTCAGTTGTGTAGAATTCTGCTGCTATCTTTTAGAAATGTGCTCCTACGTCATTCTTAAGTAGTGTAGCAATGTGTTAGCAATACATATGTATACATATATGTATGTGGGAGGTTTTACATCACTATGGTATGTTTTACAAATGTATATTATGTCTGTGTGATATGTATATATAGTATATATGAATGATTTTTAAAATGTCAAGCTCATAGATAATTGATTTGCTCGTAGCACGCTAATGCTGTCATCAGCATATAATCCTATCCATCCTGCCTTTTCCATGGTAGTTAAAGCCTTTAGCTTCACTGTAGGATGAGAAAGCACTAGAGCCTGAGGCAAAGCCGTCACCATTTATCACTGGGTGCTGGGAAATAACACTATTTGGATAATAAGGTCCTGTCAGTAAAACCCGGTGCTATGCTTTGTTAAGAGAAATCTGTGCTGTGACCTTCTGAAAGGCTTCTGTTTTGAACTTGGCTTTATTTTCTCTTTTCAGAGGTTGTCACTTTTGCCATCTGGTAGATGTTTCTTCTGGGAGAGAGGAAGCTGTGTGCATAAACCCTTTCAGAAAGCATCGCCGTGTGTGCTTTGCTTGAGGTCAAAGGCGGAGCTCTGGAAGCTGGCTCCCCACTCTTCATGTTGGTGTGGACAGTTAGAGGATTTTAAGAACACGCTGGGTTGTGTGTGTGCATGTGCAGTGGGTCTGAGGTGGCAGAATGTGGCAAGTCGTATTTATGCCTGAATGAGAATTATGAGCTTGCGTCAAGTACAATAATCTAAACAACATTTTGTCAGCGCTACCTGTCCTTATTACTTAGTGTCTAAGGGACACATTGGAGAAGCCAAGAATAAAATTTGGAGACTCCCTCTCTGGTTTCTCATACCCGAAAATAAAAATTTGTTTCCACTGCAAAATACAAGAAAGTAAACCCCCATTTACTTACTTCTTTTGCCCAAAGGATAAGTAAAGAAGCAGTTATTCTTTTTATGTTCTGGGGAAGTATCCACAAAAGAAACAGTGTGCCTTTCTGCTGTACTTTAATTCCAGTTATTTATTCTTCCTTTAGATATAGGAACGCTCGGGAGATGGTGCCGAGAATCAAAGGTTTCATATTGTGCTTTAAAGCCTTAGTCACATGTGAGCTCTTTGGAGCCAACAATTTAGGTGGAACTTCACTCCAGGGTATGAAAGGAGGCCCGAAGATGCCAAGCCTCGTTTTCTTTATAATGTGATTGGATTTGGGGTGTGATTAGGAAATTAGAGGAAACCATGTAGGTGAATTACTTCCTCAGGCTTCCATTGGCAGCCTATGATGCTGTTGTTCCTCTGCATACATAAAAAAAAAAGTTTTTTTTTAATTTTCCAAAAGGTGAACTGCTTAATCTTTTGGAACTTATAGAAGAAAGAATAAACAGAAAGGAGTAAGTTTTTAAATATACTTGTTTAAGAATGGCCAATATAAGGGCCCTGAAATGTTTAACACAGTAATACCAATAAAGATGATAAGGCTAAATTTATTTTTTTAAAAGAAACAAGTACTTTTGTCTGGTCTCACCATGGTTAGACATACCTGTAATAAACATAATCCCTCTTCATGCTTCTAATTATAATAATACAATACAACAGACATGTTGTATTATACAGGAATAGATTCAACATAAGCCCAGAGTACACACAAATCTTGTTTAAACCTAGCCGATGAGCTTTGCATCAGAGATGCTGCTTGGCTGAGCTCAGGAAAATGAACACAGAGGCTAGAGATGGGGATGCCTTGTGTTTGAGACCTGTGAGTAGAGTCAGGGGGAAAAAAAGGAGGGAAATGAGAACGAGCCCATGTTTAAGCTGAAGGACCCAAGCAGAGAAGCAAGTCTCCTATTTAGCTTCTTTTTAGTATTTTTTTTAATTCATTCTGTTATTGATATTACCTACAGTGCACTGAGAGCCCTTCAAATTTCTACCAACATTGTTTTCTGGTATTATAGATCTGAGATCTATGACCTGAGACCATTCCTGACTTCATTTTCTTGAAAGATGGGCTGGCTATAAGGTAAATCTAATACACACATCCTCTAAACATAAAATGATGGTAAAAATTGCCCAAGACACCACATCCATATGCCTACTGCGTTCCTGAACATTAGCAGAAGACCTTGCCTTTGGGTGTAAAACTGAATTGATATGAAATCAAGTGAGTTTTTCTAAAACAAAGGACAACTAATTGGGGCCCTGGGGGGTAGAATTCAAATAAAGAGTTGGGGAAGCTACAACAAGGAACTTGGAGGCTTGAAGATCAGATGTGCACATAAGAGGGATGAGTGTAAGACTGGAAAAGAGGAAAGACAGACCGGAAGTGAGCAATGCTAATACAGAACAGATTTATGCGGGTGACGGACCTACAGAGGAGAGGCTGTATTTCTAGAATCCAGAGAGAACCAGGCATGGTGGCACATATCTTCAGTCACAGCACTCGAGAGGCAGAGACAGGCGATCCCTGTGAGTTTGAAGTCAGTGTGATCTATTGAGTACCAGGACAGCTAAGGCTGTTACACAGATGAACCCTGTCTTGAAAAACAAGACAAAACAAAAAAGCATCCAGAGAGTTTGCTGTCTGTTTATAGTCTAGGTGAGTTAAAGTTCAAACATGGAGGAAGGAAGGTTGAGACTGAATGGTTTTAACTGGCTGGTCATTGGTAGAGGTAACCAGGGAGTGATTGCATTCATGATTGCCAGATAGTTGTCAGGCAAGATAAGGAGGGATTGCTTTACTTGGCAGAAATAGTCATTGCTCAACCAAATTAGAAGAGCTTTACAGAATGGTGTGACCCTGGCCAACAGAGTGAGCAGAGAGAGCCAGTAAAGGCCTTTACAAAGAATGTAAATTATGGGCTGGTGAGACAGCTCAGTAGGTAAAGGTGCTTACACCCTGAATCTGATCCCCAGCACCCACGTAAAGATGGAAGGCGAGAACCAACTCCACAAAGTTGTCCTCTGCTCTCCACTTAAATTACCCTCAGATACATGTTGCACACATACAAAATAATAATACTAATATCAATAATGATAATTTTGGTGGTTAGGTTAGACCAAAGCATTAGCATGTCAGTCTCTGCTATGAGCTACTCTGTCCTCCCAAGATGCCTGTCCTTGAACCCTGTGGCCCCTCCTGAGGGCAGGGCATGCTGTGTCCTCACAGCGGATGCGGAGTGGAAAGAGAGGGGCATTCCCTGCCAGCAGCCCCCATGTACATGCAGCACATCACTCATGATGGTGAAATCCTCAGGATCAGGCAAACCTAAATGTAGCAGACTTTCTTTTGGGCCACCAACCAGCTCCCAAATTATGACATAGAGACTTATTATTAGTTACGAATGCTTTGCCCTTAGCTTATGCTTGTCCCACTAGCTCTTATAAGTTAAATTAACCCGTTTCTCTTAACCTAAATTTTGCCTCCAGGCTTTTTACCTTTCTTTCATTTTGTATGTCCTACTCTGTATCTGGCTGGTTGGTGGCTCCCTGACTGGCTGTCCCCAAAGCATTTCCCTCTCTTTCTCCCTTGTTCTCTCTCTCTCTCTCTCTCTCTCTCTCTCTCTCTCTCTCTCTCCCTCTCTCTCCCTCTTTCTCTCTCTCTCTCTCTCTCTCTCTCCCTGCCCTCTTGTTGAGCCTAGATTCTTTCTCCTATTTATTCTCTCTACTCACCAGCCCAACCTATCCCTCTACTGCCTAGCTATTGACTGTTTAGCTTTTTATTAAGCCAATGAAGTGCCTTAGGCAGGAAAGGCAACACACCTTTACACCATTAAACAAATACAGCATAAACAGATGTAACACACCTTTACATAGTTAAATAGTCCACAACATAAACAATTGTAACACATCTTTACATAGTTAAAGTAATATTTAACATGTGAAAGATCCTTCCACTCAGCATAGTTACATTAGAGATTAAAGGTATAATATATGAGTCCTGAGAGATGCATTCTGAGACCAAGGGAGGTTAGACAATTGTCTCTACTACAAAACTTGAGTTCTTTCCCCATTATTTGAGTGTTTCACTGATATAGCCATCATGCCTTTAAATTTTATTTTTAGCGTGTATATAAGCCTGCTACTGTCCTGGAAACAGAGCAGTCAGTGGAGGACAAGACCCAGCAGTCTCTGTCTACAGGAACTTCACTCTAGGGAGGTAGACAGACAGCAGACAAATAACCAATTAGCAAGGCAAGACTAAATGGTGACGAATGACGTGAAGAAAATGGCAGCGTGGTAAAATAGAGAGGGTGAGCGGGAAGAGGGAGAATACAATGTGCTTATAACCATGGCAGTGTTCCTCGGAGGAGTGGCACATGGCTCAGAGCCGAATACAGATATGGACAAATCTAGAAGCAGATCCAATAACGAACAGAAAATCCCAAAGGAAACTCTGAAATATCAGAATACAACCAAGTGGATACTGGGACTGAGGCCCAGTGAGAAGAGAAATGTAAGAGGAATTCAAGGGGGAGGGGGGAGTTTTTATGACGTAAAATTCTTCCAAACCCAAAAGAAGTTAAAGGATTTACTTATAGCCCCGAATTTGACATTTCAAGAGTGGCTACTATTCTGAAAGGAAATAGAGAAACCTTTAGTCTACGTTGTTGTTTCTGATACGGAAACTGTGTCTGTTTGCTCCCAGGAGATATAGTTTGCAGAGCACAAGTTTTTTGGGGGAGCACTACGCAGTTAGGGGTTGCCTGGATGCCTGTGGACTGGTTATGAGGCCACTGTCAGCAATGGATGAGAAGGTCTAGGTTCCTGTGCCAAAGGAGTGCTGCTCCCAAAATAGCTTGGCAACATACAAACGATGCCTTTCAGCAAAGGAAGCATGCTCTGCCAATAAATTTGGCTATAGCAAGACCTTGAGGTTTTGGAACCTGTGTCACGGCTAATGGTCCTTGCATTTTTCAAATCATGTGAAAGCTTGAGATATGTAACAGCTGTAGGAAGCCCTTGATGGAAGAAACACAGGGTCCAAAGAATGTTGAGCCATAGCAGGAAAGGGAGAACTTGTTTGGCAGATTGCAATTGGTCATCTACAAACACTTCTAAAACCTTAGCACATTTCCAGAAAAGAAAATCATACGGGAAACCCGTATGCCTCTTGGGTTGGTTCTTTCAGCCATGTCCTGAGATACTATTAATTGGATAAGAATTAAACTGCAGTGAATCCACCTGCTGCCTCAGCCCCTTCGATTCTATTACAATCTATGAAAAAAATGGATGAGAACTGAGGTTGATTTCAAGAGCTGATACTTTGACTAATACCATAAGAACTAGATATAAGTAGGTTTGGGTGCAGTTACTGAGCCCCCAAACATCTGAGGTTAAATGATTAGAGTATTATAGAATGTTGATGACAAAGCTGCTTAAAAGTTTCAGTCGGAGGACCCTTTCATGTCCAAATTTAGTTCTATACATGAATTCAGTTATTCATTATATTATAAATTAGAACCGAGTGCTACATTTAATTAAGGTGTTGGCCAAAGGGGTCCCACAGGAACCGTGAACAATTCAGGCTGTTGCCAACACTGTATAGGCTACTCTCCACAAACTGACAGCAAGACTCCATTGTCGAAGACAACACCTACATAACTCATTGAACACGGAGATGTCAGGCTGAGGCACACATAGAGCCTTTGCTCCTACATGCTAGCAGCTTGATATAGGAAAGTATTCTGCGTGCTCTCAAAGGAAAAACATAAACAATCAACCAATCACAAACCCTTTGAGCTACTGTGGTGTACTGCTTGCAAGATACACTAGGACTAAGCTCATAGAAATAAACAACCAATAACTGATTTGACTTAAGGCCAGCTCCACAAGATGGAACCCATACCCAACACTGCTTGGGTGACCAAGAACCTGAGACTAGATAGCCAAGACACATTTGTAAATCAAAATACTATTGTTCTTTAAAACCGTAGCAATAAAATTACTCCTAATGATATTCTGCCGTAGTCATAGATCAGTCCCTCACTCAGCCATTACCGGAGATGCTTCCTCCTGAAGCAGATGGGAACCAATACAGAGAACCTACAGCTAGCCATCCTGCAGAGTGAGAGACCTTGGACCACTCAGTCCTAAACATGATGTCCTCATTGAATCCCTCCCCTGGGGCTTCAGGGAACTCGCCAGAAGATGCAGGTGAAAGAGTGTGCGAGCCAGAGGGGATCTTCTAAGTCAACATGGTCCACACACATATGAACTCACAGAGACTAAAGAGGCATGAACATGTTTAATGTGTTTACATGTCTAAAAAGAATTCCCACCCTTTCACTCCTCCTCTCTTCCTTTACATTTTACAAACAAGAAAGATTAGTTACTTTGGTTGAAGCCGTCTAGAGACCTACCACATTGACTTTCACTAAAGTAATGGACTATAACCTGGAAGTGTGTTCTAGAACAAACTCTTTCTGCCCTAAATTGCTTTTGTTCAAGTATTTTTTCCCACCACAACAGGGGGAAAAAGCCATTAAGACAAGGGTAGTTAATATCAGAAAAAAGCATAAAGACAATAATCACTTTAGAGCTATTCTCACAGGTTAGTAAAGAATAAAATGTCCGTTTCAACAGTTGGCAAATTGCAAAGATTGCTACTGAGGAAACAAGAAAGATCATACACGTTGCTGTTTGAAGAGATGAACTTAGAAACCCAGTGAATTGGTTTGTATAAAGTGGTGTATAAGAAATGAGGGAATTACTGGGGAGAGAGGAAGGGGAAGCAAGTAAGACAGTCTGAAAGAAGAGTTCTCCCATAGTAGATGGGTCCAGAGAAAGCCAAGGACACGTGTGGATACTGTGCCGTACCCATGCTCGTCTCCATGCGACGAGCCAGAGACCTCAGGTTTTTAAGAACAGGAACTGAATCCTTTGTTCTTTTGCTTTCCGAGTCTGACATAATACTGACTCCATAGCAGTTACTCAGATATATGTGGGATTAGTGAGATGATTCAGTCATTGGTCTTTTTATGGTAAAATTAACAAACCTCCTTCACCCAGCCTTTCCTTCTTAGCTCAGTCATGCAAATGCCTTCAACTCTTTTTCCCAGTTTAGTTTAACTGAGCAAACATTTGCTGTCTTGAGAAACTGGATTAGAACCAAGAAGCGTCATCAGAAATACCGTGAGGACCTGCCTTCTAGGTGTTGAGAATTTAGAGAAGGAGAAGATATTTGTCTTAGTTACAGTTTTTATTGCTGCAGCAAAACACCGTGACCAAAGAGCAAGTTGGGGAGGAAAGGGTTTCTTCCTCTTACACTCCCACATTGCTGTTCATCACCACAGGAAGGCAGGACAGGAACTCAGGCAGGGCCACAACCTATCTGTAGGAGCCGGTGTGGAAGCCATGGAGGAGTGCTGCTTCCTGGCCTGTTTCACATGGTTTGTTCTTTCCTATAGAACACCAGCCCAGGGATGGAACCACCCGTAATAGCCCGGGGCCTTCCCACATTGATCACTAATTAACAAAATGCCTTACATCTGAATCTTATGGAGGCATTTTCCTAATCGAGGCACCTTCCTCACTGATGACTTTAGCTTGTTCCAGTTGACATAAAACCAAGCAGGGCATTCTTCAAGTAGTCTTGTATTCGATTTGTGCTATGCAAAAACAGTTATGCAGAAGCACAGAGGGAAGGGCAGCTTCATCTCCATGAAGCAATTGGAGAACACATCCCAGGTAACAGATGAGGTGGAGTTTGTTATTGAAAAATAAACTGAGCACTGAAGAGAAGAGAAACATTCTAGGCAGAAAAGCAGATCTGTCCCGTAAAGTTCATGCAAGAATTTATTCAGTTCTTTCCGTATCCTTGTACTACATGATTCTGGCACAGAAAATGCATAACTGAATTGTTTTGCTCTGAATGGATATCGGCAAGAGGATGTGGCAGGTAACTGTGTAAGCAAGTACAGTACAATGTGCTATATGCTAAAAATGAGTTGCAAAATGGGTTCAAAACTATGTAGAGCAAATGAAGGAAAAATGAGGATCTACACCGAGTCAGGCACCTTCTGTGCTAGCAAAGGGATATGTGAGCGAGCCTCCATAGAGAAAGCATAAATGAATCAAGGCACTAGTGAGCAGTTTACAAAAGGCTGACCCTGGAACTCTGTCTCTGGTTTGCACGTTTTCTTTAATCCTCACAGTGCTGAGCTATATGGCAGCCACGAGAATGTGCTTCACGAACTGCCAACTATAGTTTTAATTCATGGGAGCCCAGCTGCAGTACTCGGAGAGCTGAAATTTATTCTGAAGTATGCCCCAAGGCCATGCTTCCCAAGGGCTGCTCTGAACAGCCAATGACGGAGTGCCGCAGGGATATAGAGGTGGGGTGCATTCTGGGAGACGGGGGATTCATCTTGTGTCTTTCATAGTGGCAATCCAGGAGGCTATCAACTAACCTCCTCGCCAGTCTCTTTCACTTGGCAGGAGGATGAGTTTCAGTGCATGGCCACAGCATGGCCCTCCCAGTGTCTTCTGGCTATCTCCCCGTTTTACTTTCGAATTTTCTGTAATGAAATTTTCTCATTTAATCCTGTCTTGACACATGCCTCTCAGGGTACTTACACACAGTGTGTGTATGTGTGTGTTTGTGTGTGTGTGGGGGGGGGGGGAAGGAGGGGGAAGTCTAACGTTTCAAACTTGCTAATTCATTTAAGAAAGAGTAATTCCTGGGTTCCTTCAAGGAAGAAAATAATCATCCAACAGTAGGCCCATGTTTCAGAGCTGCTGTCTTATCAAAGGGCTGAGAGAGGCTCTCATCTTCAGACAGAGGAACATGGTCACTCCCCGTTTTTGACCATACCCCACACAAAGACTATTTGTTGTTCAGCTTCATTCCTGTTGCTTTGTTCTTGTGTCTCCTAGGCCCATCCCCTTGTCTATGTTCTTTCTCATTTTTTAACCTTCATGGGCATCCTTTAGACACACAGCCCAGTGAGAGGGGAGGGCTAGTAAGATGATGGAGTGGAATAAGAACCGAAAACAGGGAACGCTGATGAAGTCTGAAAGTGGGGAGGAGAGGATGAAAGTTGAAAGACATTGGCTGGTTTTAAGGAATACCTCAAATGGACAAGATCTCTGTGTGGAATAACATATGTGGGCTGAAGGGCCAGCAGGAGTCAAGGATAACTAGCATAAGATGCCCCATTTCTCTCTTAGTTCCGGATGCACGCTGTTCTGAACAGAAGTCTTTTTAAATGATTTTCTTGGAATTGCAGCAGACGTGTCATTGAAAATAGATGACTTAATGGCAAGCAAGAGAAGCTCCAATTGTTATCAATCTACATTGAGAAATGATCAAGAAACTCGGATCCTTTGTTGAAGTTTGAGAAACCGGTGTTTGTTTATAGCGGCAGTACAGGATGAATACGTTCCCAGAACGTCTTTCTTTTTCTTTCCTTGAGCAAGTCATTTCCCGGTGCCTAAAATATGGAAGTCACTCAATGATTATTGCCAAATAATTATCCTTCCTCAAGGTATCAGCATTTTTCCTTCTTCTCTGTTAGCACCAGCAGCTCCCTCAAACTCAATTAACATTCTGAATGAACTTGATTTACTGCTTCCAAATTGGCTTTCCCATCTTTCGAGCACCAGGGTGAGCCCTGTGCTAGTCCCCACATCGTCTGCTTCCGTCTGACTGGCAGCCTTGTGACATGGCCGTCCTTACCTCCAGCTGACAGAAAATAAAACCAGACTCCAATTTGAGAATGGCAGAACAAAGAATCAATTTTAGGTCCAAATCCTCCACCTCCATGTTTATTTACTAATCAGTATGACCTCGTCAGAATTTTTGCACTGTTTTTATGGTATCAATACACATGGTTTAAAGCCTTTCCAAATATAAACATAAGGGTTCTTCTTACTATGTTAATTATCCCCCGTTATCAAATTAATGTTGAACAAAATAAATCCTGGATGACATGATAAAAAAAAAAAAAGACAGGGCATAGAACCTGAAGAATGGGTCTTTGCACCTCAAATCCACTAAAGAGTTGCTATTCATCTTTAGATGAATGGATCAGTCTTTTGTTTGTGTTCTTAGGATATGAAAAGACAATAGTACTATTTCTCATTTCTCGGGTGCAGGAATCATAAGAAGCCTGTGGCACTGTTCTCTCGAGAATATTTAGTTTTCTACTTAGGACTTTACAGCTTTTAAAACTCGCCTTCTAAGCCAAGTATGCTGGTGTAGTCCTATAATCCCAGCTACTTAAGGGTCTGAGACCAAAGGATGGCAGCATTGACGCTATGCAGTGTAGCTTGGTGACACTTCCCTTACAATAAAAACGGCCAGAGGTGTGGCTCAGTGAGAGAGTATTTGCCTAGCATGCACGAAGTCCTGGATTCACTCTCGGTCTCTAATACCTACCAGGAAACACTGCGAGGGACGAGAGCAGGAGATTTGAACTCAGGCATGTGCAACAGCTGCTCTGACCACTGAGGGATGTCCCTAGCCCAGCACACTACTTTGAACCACGTCTCTGTTAGATGGATGTTTGATTTCAGGAGTTTGTGTTTGTTTCTTTAGAAAACTAATGGTACAACAAAACATTGCACATACCTATAGCTATTTCTCTTGGATTAAATTTCTAGAACAGGCTTATAAAAATAGTATTTTAAATAAAATTTTCATTGTTAAACAACAACAACATTATACAAAATCATGACTTATCTTTCTCTTTGGCAATGTTTGGTTAAGAATAAATTTAAAAAGAAACAGAAGGCTTCCTGGGGAAGTGGGGTTTGTGAAACCGGCAAATGTCTGTTTCACCTGTTCTGGTGAGAGGGGATGCTGCGGGTCCATGCAGCAGGAAGAACCATCTAATGACACAGCGGCTTGTGCTTTTGCAGTGTAGTCAGCAAATGTGGAAAACTGGTGGCCAGGAAAAGAGTGGTGCCAGTCACACACATCATTCGTGGAATCCGCACAACCGCAAGTCCACAAGAGCCCACCGAGAACCCCGTGCCGGTGTTGCCCTCACCAGCATGACACCTGTAGTTTCTATTGATGGGGGTTGGACTTCAACATTCAATTTATTAGCCACAATTTTCAGGATCGAAGAGTGTCAGCCAGAGGTCAGCCCGTTCCCATGGAGAGATGGCACTTAGAATCGCCGAGGCAGGCTCTTGCAGCCAGAAGCTCTGGGACAGTTGTCAGGGGATGGAAATGACTCAGACACGGGGAGCAGCAGGCAGCTTTTCCTTAGGCTGCAATCCACTGTGTGTTTCAGGCTGATGGCAACAGTTGGAAGGAAAAGGAAGGGGAGGGGGGAGAGTGCTTCAAATCAGTGTCTACCTAAATTCAGATAAACCTCTCCTAAAACACACACCGACTAAGCAGAGCCATCTGGGGGACTGATTTTACGAAAGCTTTTGAGAATTCTTGAGGTCAGAAACAACAGGCCAGTGGAACTCTGTTTATATCGACATCTTTCCGTTGTGGATTCCCATCCATTCATCCTTTTCCTTGGCGTGGGTTTGGGGACAGGGAAATGCAGAGTAGGGAGAGGAGAATCACCACATGCTCTGTCTGGGAGTCTGTTCTCAAAACAGTGGTTAAGTGCTCCTTTGTCATTGTCAGAGCAGTTGCTCTTAAGGTTTGTTGAGTCACAGGATGTTTTAAAAACACAGTTGTGACCAACTTTCCCTTCTAAAATTCCTTAAAACATTTCCCTTTCTCTAGCACAAGAGGACTTTTTTTAAACGTTGTCAGTATCTCTAAAGAAGCCCTTAAAGTCATCCATCTTCATTCTTTATAGGCTTTCGAGTCCTCATACTTTCTGAGTTACCAGCTACTTTCTAAGTGAAGCATCCCTTCCCCACCCCTTCAAAACCAGCACTTCCTCCACCTGGCCATCCTTACATCACTATCCCTTCTGGAGCCAGGCCACACTGTGAATACTCAAGCTCTGCCTTTTCTCTCTTACATCCATGTCAGATAAAATGGCTCCTGTTTCCACACTGCATTTCTCAAGGAATTATGGACAGCTATTCTGTCCTGTGTGAGTCTTCCCTTTAGTACCACTTGTGTACATTCTCAGTAGGTGTCTCAACTAATCACTCATTCATAAATATTTAATGATAATACTGTGCACCAGATAAGTCTCCAACAGGAAGTGAACTGTATCTACACTGAGCATAACTTGAGCATAGGAGACCTCATAACCCACCCCCTCAGTGATGCACTTCCTCAAGCAAGGCCACACCTACTCAAACAAAGCCACACCTCCATATAGTGCCACTCCCTAGGAGCTTATGGGGGTCAACTGCATTCAAACACCAAACATATTATTCGTACAAATAGAATCTGGTTCCAGGCATCTGTTCTGGTCAGCTCGCCTGTAACTCCACCCCGAGAGCTCCCACAACCTCTTCAGGCCTCCGAGGGCACTGCATTCATGTGCACAAACCCACACACAGCTTACTTCCTGTTGCCTATGGATCAAGATGCAGAACTCTCAGTTATTTCTCCAGCACCATGTCTAGATGCTTGCTGCCCTGCTGTCTGCCATGATGATAATAAACTAAACCTCTGAAACTATAAGCCACCCCAATTAAATGTTTTTCTTTATAAGAGTTGTTGTGGCCATGGGGTCTCTCCACAATAGAAACCCTAAGACAATATGCATTCATAATAGCTAGTCATCTGCATTTCCTCTTTTATATTTTTAGAGGTATGTATGTTTACTTTGATCACATATTGTTATTTGTGATTATCTAGTCTATCTTCAGTGTTTTTCCTTATTTTTGCAGTCAAAAGTTTTAGATTCACATATGAAAATATTCAATATTTATCTTTTTTCTTTTGTTTATTTTCCTTAGCATAGTGTTCTCTAATTCATTTATTGCAAATGAAAAGATCACTTCCTCTTTATAGGTTGACTAGCATAGTATACCAAATTCTCTTTATCCCTTCATCCCATGATGTACGTTTACTTTGACCATAAAAGTTGGCTATTTATTTCAAGTATAATCTTACTGTGTTGGCCAGTCTGGCCTAGAACTCATGATTCTCTTGCCTCAGACCCTCCAATGATGGCACTGCAGGAGCGCGTCCAGAGTTCTAGCTCGTTATTTTGCACATCACAGCGTGGGGGCATAGAGATCTTGACAGACATCTCTACGTCTCTATACATTGATGTCAAGGTGTCAGGTGAATAACAAGAAGAGGGAACCCTGGAGCTTCTGTTAGCTCTGCTGTTAGTGTGCTGAGGACTTTACAACTGTTGTATGTGATGACTGTGCTAATTCTCATTCCCAAAAATAGTAAATACGGATCCTTTCTGCCATATTCTCTGAGCAATTCTTTGGTCTTTATAATACCCATCCAAAACCATTTGAAATGAAACTGCTTTGTGGTTTTCATGTGGCTGGAGTTGGAGCTACAAGCAGTTGTAAACTACTTAGCATTGATCCTGGGAACTTAACTCGGGTCCTTTGAAGGAGTAGCATGTGATCTTAGTTGCTAAACGATCTTTCCAGGTATTCGAATTTTTCATAACTTATTTCAGTAGTGTGTGTGTGTGTGTGTGTGTGTGTGTGTGTGTGTGTGTGTCCACACATGCACACTTGGTATTATCTGTCAAGTGTGGTGCCCACTCAGAATGTAAGATTTTACTTACTTTCGACGAATGTTGAATTTTCAGCTTTTAATATAAATGTGCGACTGTGAAAAGAGCCCTCCAAATGTCACTTTTCTTAAATTCAGAAATTCAAAAAGTGCTAAGCCTGGGCTGGAGAGATAGCTAGGTGTATGTGAGCACTCGCCACTCAGGTAGGTGCTCTTGCTCATCTTGAAGAAGATCTTCAATTCGCAGCACACATGGGCATAGACACACTCAACTGCAGCCCCAGCAGTGGGCATGAGAAAGACAGAAGGATGGGAGGGCTTGTTGGCCAGTCAGCCAGCCTAGGTCAAAAATGACAAGCTTCATGTTCAATGAGCTCATGTCTCAGGGAAAGGGTAGAGAGTCATAGAGGAAAACATCTAACATGCTCCTCTGATCCTTTCATATGCACACACACATGTGCACCCCACCCCTGTGTGCACACACAAGCATACTAGCAACAAGTATGGCTAATCATTACCTTGACATCTGTTGTAGTATAATGTTCGATTTACAGCTGACTTTATCTTGACATTGAGGTTTTATGACTAATTGAGTGCCCTAATTAGTTTCTCAGGATTAGGTGTTAAACTCTTACTCCTTATCTGTTTTTACCCCAGAGTAAAACTTAATCAAGCAGTCATAAATTGAGTAAGCTGTATTTGTTGTACTAGCATCAACAAAATTAAATATCCATCAAAAGGCCTGTTAAAGAAGTGATAGCATATGATTTCAATGAGATATTAATTTGCCATTTAAAATCGTTAATTTTAAAAGTGCCTGTACATACAGAAAGGACTTAAAATATAATGTAAACTGAAAAAAAACCCATTAGAACGCATTTGTGGAAGCAGGATGTAACCATAGTGATATGTTTAAATAAGAAATGTTTGGAGATTATAAGTGAATTTTGAGGGAACTTTGATTATGCCTTATTTTGGAAGCTACATGAATATTGGATTGAATTACTGCAATCTAAAGAAGTATAAACGTTTATTAGAATTTGAACTACTCAAACTTCCATGGTGAAAAAGTAACACACAGCTTGCCTATTGCCACAGCAAATAAACCTTGTTTCTCGCTGGAAGCATCTCATGTGACTCTCAAAGGGGGCCCTGACTTCTGTTGTCTGTGTTACCTGGGAACCATTTAATTGACAAATAATCCATAGAGCAACAAAAGCAAAAGCAACAAGGCAAAGCTGCACAAATTTCACTATTCTGACACATCTTGATTTTTATGTAACTTCTTTCCATTTCTCATGCGAATGTGTATTTTCACAGCTGATTCTTTGCATTTCCCACATGCTTTATTTTCAAGTTTTCTTTCTTATGAATTCATGTCTCTCTTAACTGCTACATAAAAGAAGCATTGATAAGTAAAAATCACACGACCCTTTGAGTTACTGCAAAGCAAAGATATAAGAGTTCTGACCTTGCTTTGTCTGCTGACAGAGAGCTTTATGACTTTGTATATAAGAATGCTATCCCCAGGTTTCCATTTGAGTAGTAACATGATAACACCAAAAGCAAGGGGAGCTAGGTTTTAGATGACAACACATCATTTAATATCCACTTATTTTTCCTACAGGGAAATTCAGGCCTGGGATTCAGTATTGCTGGAGGGACAGATAATCCCCACATTGGAGATGACCCTGGCATATTTATTACGAAGATTATTCCTGGAGGTGCTGCAGCAGAGGACGGGAGACTCAGGTAAAGACTGGAAGCGTGAAAATGACTGCTTCGGGGAGTCACACTGGTACCTTTGGAGAATGAGAATTCTGTAAAACTCTGGACTTTGAAGGTTATCAAAGCTTTCTGTAGTAACTCTGCAAACCTGTCCCCACTTGCTGAATTTCAAGTCATATTTAATTTATGCATGTTGGGAACTATCAAATGTGACATTGGATCAGATAGCAGGGGAGGGGTTATAGATATAGCTTTGATCCTCATGGGGCACTCTGTCTACTTGGAAAGAGTGATAATCTTAATTAATGAGTCAGCAATATAGTATCTAGAATCAACACCATACCTAGTGTTAGGAAATCGTGCTACTACAGACATGGATACAAAAGCCTTCGTAGGGTGTTCTGTGGATGCTTATAGAGAGTCAGAGAAACTGTCATATTGGAAGATTCTAGATCTTAAAATATAATTGGATAAGGTCTTAAGTAAGTGCATCAGTCTAAGCTGGAACGTGGGAAAAGAGCAAATTATCTGCGAGAACAGAACAAAAGCAGCTCGCTTTGGGAGAGGCCTGTGCTGAGTTTAGGGTGGAGCAGAGTCAAGGTAGCACCCGGGAAAGAGCAGAGGCTGCTGGAGCATAGGCCCTGCTCTGTTAGAACCTAGAAATAAGTTGTGGAAATAGTAATCACCCACACAGAGCAATTAATAAATAATATAAAATGCAATCGGGAATTAAAAACAACCTCTAAAACGCCAAAAGAAATAAGGGCTCAGAAGCTAATGGAAGTCATCCTACAAATAGTTTATATATTATATAATACATAATAATGTATAATATATAATATGACCCTACCTGATTAAAGATCCATGTAGGCCAAGGATATTCAATTATATCAATAGATTTTTTTATTATTTTTAAACAAAATCTTACAGTATAGGCAAGGATGCCCTCACATTTGTGGTACTCGTGCCTAAAACTGCCAACTGCTGGGGTTATAATAACATGCCACTATACCTGGTTATATCTTTATATCGTCTATCACGTAGACATAAGTGGCTTAGTCAATGCTTTCCGAATGGATACCTTTGATAGTAATAAATAGGTAGAGAAGAAGAAAGGGAAAATTGATATGCATGATAGGGAGGATGTTAAAGGAGGAAATTTATGAGGCTCATTAAAGAGTATAAGGGAGATTTTTCAAGAAGGGTTACTAGGGTGCAGAACTTACAGCAGGAAAGGGAAGAAGGATGGATACCTGAATGCAGCAACAATGACTGTGGCCATGTAGCTAAGGATGGGTGAAATATCAAGAAAGAAAATATCTTGGGAAAGTATCAGCTGTAAGACAAATTCTGGCTAAAAGAACAAGATCCTGGCTGAAGGCAGGCCACAGTAATAAGATATTAAAGGGCGGAATGTAATAGCAGGGAGAAGAAAGTTTGCCAAATTGATTCAGGACAATTCTCTCTGAAACTGGACTGAGTGGGCTAAACCCAAACCTCGTGGTCAAGGCCTCAAAGGAAAAAGCTAAGGGAAGCCTTCTTCGGGTTTGGTAAAGAAGTTAGTATGGCTGATAGTGAAGACAGGTCCTGTAGATAAAGACAGTGTTGGCCAGGATGGCGTCACACTGGGAAGTGTGACCTGAGCACCAGGAGTACAAATGTCACACCCTGGTTCAATCTGTTCTCATTACACATGAATAACCTGTTCTGCTATTTTCCCTTTGAAACAGGCAAAGTCACGTGTTCCCTGTCAGACTGTTCTGATGCAGGGGTTTCATTAGATAGCTGCATCTTTCCAGCTGGGTGAGGAAAGCTGCATTTTTTTAAGGCTCATTTGCCTGTGGTTTCACCCAGAAAAGATTTCCATATGAAATGCATGCTTTGTGACAATTGAATTTCCAAGTTGATCTCCATGATTTTCAGAGATGGAATATCCATATTGAGCAGTGAGAGGTTTGAAACATGAAGTGCAATTTTCTAAGTCAAGAGGAGACTGTGTTTGCTAGGGTTGGATCCTATATAGGCTCCATTTCATGTGTTTAGACTTGAGCTGGGTATGCTGATTTATGCCGATAATCCCAGCACTTGAGATGCTGGTGCAGGAGGATTGCCATGAGTTTGAGGACAGCCTCCACTAAAAGGTGACTTTTAAAGGTATAGCCAGGCCAGCCTAGGCTACAACATGAGATGCTACCCCAAGGATGGTGGAACAGGCCAAAAAGAAACCAAACTGGTTATGGGAATGATACTTAAGAAATCAGTGGGCCTCAACTGTTTCCCATCTGAAAGAGAAGGGCTGTTCACCTCCTGGTAAATGCTGCCTCTGGGTTTGGGATGTAACAATTCCTTTGCTACCCACTTGCTCTGAAGTTAGGAATAGATATCCGCAATTCTGAGACAAATGGCTCCTGTTGCCTGAAATCATGAGTGGAAATCTCATGAAAACTTAATACCACAATTAAGTTGCATAGAATCCTGAAAGGCAACATTTGTAGAACCTTCATTATGCGTGGAACATTCATATTTATATCTTGATCTACAATTTCCTTTATTCTGATTTCTGTTCATTGGTCCTTATTCTGCTCTCCCAGGTTGTGTGTGATTTTCACCTCCCAGGGTTGTGCATTGAAAAATCTGAAAATTTCTGTCCTAATTTCCTCCCTTCAACAATAAGATATACCTAGTCCTTAATCTAGAGTACATCCTTTGTCTATATGAGAGAGCTCTTGGGTCTCCCCCTTCATTTTGACAGATCCTTCAAATATTACTAAGGCTGCTTTCTCCCATACTCTTGACTGATGTTCAAAGACATCTATCACCAGAAAATCTGGCTTATGGTTTAAATATCAATTATTAAAATTGGAGAGGAAACCAAGTCCAAGACTCTCACTTTACGGAGGTTTAAATATAGATTATTAAAACTGGGAAGGAAACCAAGTCCAAGACTCTCATTTTATGGAAGAGGAAAGTGAAGCTAGGAATAAAATGTTTGACATAAAACATCAAAATGGCCTGACTCAAATCATGAGCTGTCTGAAGCACTGTCAAGAAAGAATGATACACAGGTCCAAACCAATGCGCTGTAAGCATTTTCTCAGCATGAAAGGAGCAGTGTGTAGGGCTGCTGTGACAGGCTCCAGGAGTGCTTTGTTTGGCACTAGTCCTGAGGAAACTGAGATCCGCCTGCCTCTGCCTCCCGAGTGCTGGGATTAAAGGCGTGCGCCACCGCCGCCCGGCCCCCCTTTCATTCTTTGTGTCCTTTCTAAGTTTCTTGTTCCTATCTTTTTGAGTCCTCTTTTCTACTGGTTATATCATGACATGATATTTAAAGTCACTTTAATAATGAAAATGATATCATTTTAACTTGCTAGATATATAGTAAGTGTCTAAGTAATGATTAAATAGGAATATGTATATCTGCACATGTGTGTGCACACGTGTGTGTGTTTCTGGAAATCATACAAACATGAGAAACTTTCTTTTACATGCTAAACTAAACCCAAAGTAGTGCAGTTGTACAGGTTTAAAGCCTATGTAAATTGAGAAGTAGACTTCTCCCCAGTTAAACCAGACTCCAAACTGAGGTTTAGTCTCATTGGTTCTCCCAGAAAACAGTACAATATTTAAAATAAGAGTACCTGGGTTTCATAACTATGTGGTCTTTGTCCCTTTGAAGCCATCCATTTTCTGGTTGCCTCTCTTGACATGTGCACATTTGACATATGGCCATGGAACTCAAAAAACTTATGGAGAAGGTTCCATGGAGGAGTAGATCCATGAAGGCATTGGGTAAAATGTGAGACTCCCAAAGTAACTCAGTTATCTGCAAACCCAGAAACTCAGCAGAACACTTAGCTTGAGACCCAAGCCTTCAAAAGCTAAGAATAAACACAGTGCTAGGAAAACTCATAGTATGACACCGGCCCCAGTGTCCAAAGCCTTGTACAAATTCTTTGCTTAGACCAATAGTGGTGGAGCAAACATTTCTCAAAATACGTTGTCTTTATTCTTCATGCTCATATATATACAGTGGTAACCAGTAGTGGATTTCTATGTATCCTTTCCAGGTATTTAATTAAGAGTAAGATGGAACTTTGAAGAATTTACTAGAGTCTGGTATTTTGCCTTCTAGAAGCAGTCGCTGTGATTGGATAGCATTCCTTGGCTTTAAAAATTAAAATGTGGTGGAAAGGTCATTAATTTTCTTTTAGGGAAAAAATAGATACATTTCCATCTTCTGAAGAATGTGTTTTATTTCTGTCCTTGTATCTAAAAGTTAAAATGCCTTCAGTGTCGTCTGATGTCCCGAGATTGCCAATGACCAATTTTGACATGTCTTCCTAGGGAAGCGCTATCACACAACATCCTTTTCTTGGCCATGCAGTGTTGACATTTTACACAATGGTGCATTTATTAAACCTGTCCACAGCATAAAAACAAAGTGCAGAAGAGGGCTGCTTGCCAGTTTCCTGACAAAGTGACAAAATTTAATCTCCTAGCCCTCAACACAATCATTTCTATTTCTTGACAGAATGAAAAAAAAGTGTTATTTTCTTTAGGTCTATTGCTTCATTTATTAGCTCTATGTCTGCTTAGAAGCAAGGGTGCTTATAAAAGCCAAGACAATGTGCATGTTTATTTCAAACAGTAATATTAATTTAATGTGCTGAGATCACACCCTACTGACGAGTTGAGTAGAATGTATTCCCTATGTGTAAACTGCAACATCATCTTTCTTTCTGTCCTGAAACAGTCATACTCTTGTGGTCTCATCGATTCATATTCATTAAGTCACAAATTATTTAAGATAAGAACATGTGAAAAAGGAAAGGAAGGAAGGAAGACTGAGGGAAACAAAGAAGGGGAAAAGACAGAAATAAAAAGGTTAATGAATAAAGATTGGTAATCACGGGAAAGTGAAGATATCATGTTACTAGAAACCGAGAAAATAAACCTCACATTGAATTTTTGTCTGAAACATCACAGGCACAAAGTTGGACAAAGCGAATCTTCTGGCTTGATAGTGTGAACCTCATATTGACGAACACACTTTCAGGCAGTCTAAGGAAGTAAAACATGGCCAGCAAGTGAAATAATATAAGAGATCACTTATCACTGGAGTGGTCTCTACTTTGCAGTTCCATGCGTGTCTGTGATTGCAGATAGGAACTTCATGAGTCATCCTGTACACCATTTCAGTTTTTACCGAAAGTCAACCAGTTATGGTATTCACATAACTATGATCAGACTGAATTTTCCATTCCAACGTGGAGACTTTGGGTGGCTTCGAAGTTAAGCCAACTTTTCCTTCTTTGTTATTCTGCTGTCAAAGCAGGTCACAAACCCAGCTGTGACTTTGAGCAGAAGATCCCATTGAGGAGGGAGTCCTCTGTTCACGGCATGTGGTACCAGTGGCCGCCTTAGAAGGGGCAATGGCGGGAACTTCAGATGACTCACAGATGGTCCCCTTCCATCTCTAGCCACAAAAACATCAAGCAGAGGAAGTGGGAACAGTCTTCTCATTTCTTTGGTTTACCCTCACTCCCTCATCAGTGTTTCTGTGGGGACAACCTACTTGGGAAAGAAAAAAAAACCTGTTTTCGAAACAAACCATGAAGTGACTGTCAACAGGATGTCCCCAGCATTTCAGTATTACATGAGAAAATGTTTAAGTGATAATTCCACCTGCACATCTATGGGGACACCAGGCACCTACCTGTCATCGTTTAGAGCTTCAGAAATGCCCTTAGGATTCCTCCCATTTGACCTCTGACTACGCATTTGGATACGAGATGATTGAACTATTTTTGTGGCAAGCAGGCATTGATTTGTTGCTGTTGTTGTTTTCAGAATGCTGAGTCTCTATATGCCAAACAATGAATCTGTGTCCCTACCTCACACCATATACAAACATTAGCTTAACATGATTCATAAACCGAAATGTATAAGCTAAAACTATGAAGCTTGCCAGGCATCCTGGTGCTTGCTTTTAATCACAGCATTAGGGAGACAAAGGCAGGTGAATCTCTGTGCGTTTAAGGCCACCCAAGTCTACAGAGTAAGTTCCAAAACAGCTAGGGCTATGCAGAGAAGCCCTGACTCAAAAAAATATGAAAATTTAAAAGCATAAGGGTAAATCTTTATGACCTTAGATTAGGCAATGATTTCCTGTTATGTAAACAAAGTAACAAAAAGAAACATAGATAAATCGGACTTCGCCTAAAAACTTTCCTGGTTTTCAAAATACATGGTCAAGGTTAAAAAGCAGTCTTCCAAACCAGGAGAAAAATATTTTCAAATAATATGTCTGACAATTTGATTGTAGCCAGACTCTGTAAGAACTGCTACGACTCAACAATAGAAATGACACAGTGTGAAGGTAGTTGGGCTGCGTCTGTACCAGTTTATTGCCCCTGCTATAACAAGTTGTCGGGGCTTGTGGCTTCAAGTAGTGCAGATATGCCGTGCTGTGACACCACATGTCAGAAGTTCAAAACCAAGCTTCCTAAGGCAAACTGAAGATGTCGACAGGGCATTTGAAGGCTCTCTGAGAGCATCTGTCTTCTTGTTGTTTTTGTTTGTTTGTCTTTATTACATTTTACCCCCGGTTTCTGAAGAGCGCTTGCATCCGTTGCCTCATAAACGCGTCTTCTGTCCTCAAAGCAGAGCAGTTCAAGCTGCCTTCGTGATACCCTCTCTATAACTCCTCCTACCACATCCTTTGATAAAGACTCCACGATTGCGTTGGACCTGTTCTGTTCTGTGAACATGCTGGGTAAAACCACTGTATTATATACCCTAAGAAAGAGAAAAGCTTGTAAATTATACCCCCACTAAAACTTTCATTATAAAACCTACTCTGCCGTTCTTTTTTGCTATTTACAAATAGCTTCCTTATGTTGTCCGCTGAAACCTATGATTCACTGCTGTTCTTTTTTAACTTATTTTTTTTTTACTATTTAAAACAGTTTTTAAATTTAAATATATTTTGAGCATTTCCTTCCCATCCCTGGAGCTCAACGAGATCCTTTCCTCCTCCTTATTCACCCAAATTTAAGCTCTTTCTCAACAATAGCACGTCACCTTCACCGAGTTCTTGAGTCCTTTGTACCAGGGAGAGCACACTTCGGTTCAGGCTCCATATCTATATAAGTAGCTTTATATACACAAGTGTACCATATATTATTTCCTAAACATGCCAGCAGGTATTTGACCTTATGCCCCAGATATTAAAATGCCAACACTCTAGGTACTATCCAATAGGTAGCATTTCTGTTTCCAAAGTAGAAAATAAATTGCTATGTTCCTTTAAACATCAGAAGGATTGACCCAGAGTATCTCATGAAATCTACTTATCTAATTAGACTAAAGGAAAATAACAGACTAGTCTATCACCTCCTTGCAGAGGGATGATGGGTTGCTAAGTTGCAGATACAATGTATATATCTTTTACATTGGCTTCTGAAGCCCTAAGCGTCTGACTCAGTTCTAGCCCATGCTGTAATCATAGGGAGAAATGCCTGGCATTGCCTTTTCATCTACAACTAGCTCTGAGTAAAAGCTAAAAGAACCTTCTGCTAATCTATGGAGACCCTCCATAACTAAAAAGGCCCTAAGAAGGTTCCAGAACCTTCTTCACCATAGCATCTTTATCCATAAAATGATCACTGTGGAAGAACTTGAAGAGTATTTTATTTCATAATTATATTCTAGATGTCTGGTGATTGTTGCAAATCTGAGAAGTTCAGAATATTATTACCATGGCCAAGAAATTAAGGTATTTTTTCCAGAATGAATTTCCAGTTCTCATAAGACCTAGTCCTTAAGGCATTTTTTATAGGCAAGAGTTGATTTTAAGTTTACACATCATGCCACTAATTCTTATTTATTTCCAATAACATCTCAAGAAGGCATGTTGCCATTCCTGAAAGTGTGACGTCACTGCAAATGAGTTTAACAGTTAGATGCTAAAATCATAAAAGTGTTAGAGCTACTGGCTCTCCTCTCCCACTGGAATAAAAAACAAATAGAGCCAAGGCAAGGCAGTAGTTAAACTGACAAGAACAGATTTATTTGAGAACTATTGCAATAGGGGAAAACAGACTTCAATATAGAAATGGGATCGTGTCTAAATCCCACACAGAGAAATGGTGATTTACAGACAAGGAGTAGGGTCATGTTTGGTAGACAGAAAATTGATATGAGAAGGCACTGGGGTAAGAGGAGAGAGGCTTGCTAAATTGACCTAGCAGGATTATTTCTGAAGGCTCTGGTGATCAGATACCAGATTGAGAGATTCTTCCTAAGCTGCTTTGGCAGGATTCTTGCTAAAAACAGCCACGCAAATCTAACAAGGGTGGACCCTGAATCCCAAGGTCAGAGCCTCTGTGAGAAGAGGCTCACTAAAGTTCACTTAGGGAGAGGACTTCAGCTCCCCTGAGGCTATAGTATGGTAAGTACCAGGTCGACTCCAACGTTGGTGGAAGGTGAGGCAAGGGTCAAAAGAAGTCTCGCATGGTCTTCTGAGCTATTGCAAGCCAGACAACTTGGGTACTGGGTACCCCTCATCCTCTGTGACATCTGTTATATGATCTACCCTACCCGTAACCTCCACCTCACCAGGGAAAACAAATTATACTTTAGTTTCGCAGAGAAGGTGACGTTGAAAGTCACAAATGTTACACCAGTAATTTTCAGCATCTGGAGAGCACTCTCTGTTCACAGCCCCTCCCCAAACACATCTTCCTTCTTTCCCTGAGAAGGCCCTTTAAAAATGTACATGGTGTTACATACCAAAGCTCCACCTACTTCTTAACATAATTTCTTTGGGGCCCTTTGGAGCCTAGTATTGTGAGCCAGGCTGGCATGATTAGCTCTGTGGATATGAACTCGGGAGGAGTTCACATAGCCACCAAAGCACAGTCCAATCCTTTGGCTTAGCAATTCCCAGCTATATCTACTTGGCTTTGATAGGAGCAAACTCAAGGGATCTGCTTGGCCTGAGTTTATGGATTCTTCTTACAAGGACCATGAATATTAATCCCATAAATGATAACTGGAAAGTATGATGCAGGAAATATGCTCCTAGTTTTCAGGCCCAATAGAACTAAAATTAATAGGTACATATATATGTTGCCTTTAGTGCTATTGGCTTCTAGGATTACTTGTATTGAGTTTGCAATGTTTATTCCTCTGTCATCTTAATGATACCTAAATTATTTGCTTTAGATGACTGCCATTTTATTGACAAATACATCTTAGGAAAGAAAATGTGAGACTCTTTAAGTCCCCTTAATACAGCAGTATTCTGTGTATCTAATGTTCTCTTGTTCATTCATTAGTCTACTCATTCTAACACCCAGTACTGCATCTTATCCATAGTAGAAGCTTAAATCTAATCGGAGCAGTCTTTCTCTTATTACAAACACCTCACTATGCTCATGTACTTATAAATGGCTGAGACTCAAAGTCTGCCCACTTCTTGCCCAGTATAGCATGTAGCTACAGTTATTTGAATATGATTAACTGGGCATATACTTAAGAATCTATGGACACAAAACCCTACCAATATTCAAGCCACAATATTAAAACTTAAAGCACTAGGTATAGAGAGATGGCTCAGAAGTGAGAGCATGTTCTGCTTTTGTAGAGGACCCAAGTTTGGTTCCCAGCACGCACATCAGATGGCTTAGGGACACCTGTCACCCCAGCTGCAGGAAACTCAACACTCTCTTGTAGTCTACTGAGGCACCTGCACTAATGTGAATATACCCTCATGCAGACACACATGCATGCAAGCACATACACACACACACACATGCACACACTTAAAACAAAAATAAATTTTTAATAAATGTATTTATCAAAGTGGCATGTAAATCATCTTATGAGAAAATGGCTGATTGGTGTGGATTGCAATCTAAGTCATTTATCAACCCGGTATCAGAAGATAATAAGAATCCAATAACTTTGTGTTTGAAGATAATTATGTAAAGTACTTCATGCTTCTTGCAGAAACCTTTGAAAATACAAGTATTTCACAAGTTAAAAGCATTAATAATCCCATCACCAATCAATTTATTGTATTCTCACATTTAAGTATGTGATTTCATTTTAACTTTTCTTTTGTTGTGTATATGTGTGTGTGTTATACTCTTTGTGTTATGTGGTATGTATGGTGTATGTACTTACCACTGTAGGTATATGATTGTACACTTGGTTCTGTGTGTGTCTGTGAGTCTGTGTATGTGTGTGTCTCTGCGTAATCTGTATGTGTGTGTATGCATGCATGTGTGCATATATATGTGTGCGCAAATGTGTGTTATGCTGTATGTGTTACATTGTGTTGTGGTATATGTACTTACAACTGTGGGTATTTGAATGTGCACGTGTGTGTGTGTGTGTGTGTGTGTAGGATAAAGACTGACATTCGTTACCTTTCTCATTCACTCTCTATGTTTAATTTTGAGACAAGGCCTCCGGTAAAGCTGAACTACATGGCCGAGGCTGAGTGGACACTGTGCTTCAGGATCCCACCCTTCCGTCTCTACCCCCTCCTCAGTACTGAAGAGACATATGATAATGATAAAAATAAATAAAATAATTTTTAAAAAGAAAGAGAAACTTTCCCCCAAATAAACCATCTTCTACAATGAAAGTAACGTTCAGTATTCTTGTTGCTCCAATACTCACTAAGAACTCACAAATATCCTCAGCTCAGTGAGCTAGAGAGTCTGTGGAAACTCATTTTGTCCAAGTTATTCTGGTTATACAAGTTAATGTGGTCATTTGAACATAGACATCAGGACTATGATTTATAATGTAATACACCAGTAATAATTATAATATTGCTATAATTTTGTTTCTTCCTTACCTTCAGTTCATTTCTTTAGTCACTATAGTCCAGTTTTAACAAATCACTAAAGAGAAAGGCAGACAATTTTTTTTTAAAAAAAGTGTTGCTTTATTCTAAAAGATGATGGATTAAAGAATACTTTCTCAGCTTCATGCCCAGGTTGAATAATGAACGTCTGTGTTGACAGGTAACGGCCATTATCTTAGATGCATAGTATGGCCATTCTCAGAGATTCCGGTCACGGCAAATACATGCAAATACAAAATAGTCAGGATGAATCGAGTCAGTGCTTTTGTATTTAAAGAATGAGAGTTAATGGTTCCAGAAAACCCAAAGCTGTGGATAAGATATTTTGAAGAAGCTGACTGTCATCTGTTTCAGTGACATGTCATTGAAGTGGGTAAATCCTTGGATATGATAAATATAAGATGCAAGCAAACATTCATTAAACACACAGAATCTGCCATCTTTGCCCCTCGGCCTCTGTTACGCACAGATTTATTGATATTCTGTTGTGTGTGAGGACACACGGAGCTGGAATCGAGAAGGAACCAGAACCAGGATCTCTACCTTAAAGAAAGACATTCTCTGTCAAGTAGTAGTAGATGTAGAACCAATGGGGGAAGATGTGGCGCCATGGGGGAAGTGTGCGGTGCTCTGAGAGACGGGGCTTGGGAACATCGCCTACCCCAGCCCAGAGTGCTCAAGGGAAGCCTGCAGAGAGGTGGTGTGTAAGCTGAAACACAAGAGTGAGGGGCTGAGACTAGTGAAGTCTCTGGGCCAAGAGAGTTTGTCCAAAGCCTGCAGACAGGCAGGGAAGATGTCAGTGTGATTGGCACCGCAGAGACAGGACAGAATCCCAGGATGAGAAGGATCAGAACAATGTGATTTCCAGGCCAGGAAAACCTTGGGCACCACATTATGTAGCTGTTTTATTTTATTTTATTTATTTTTAAATCTGTCGCCAATGAATTCTGAGACCTCAGGTGTCCCCATGCAGAAAGTGGCTAAGCTGAATCGTTGCTGTATAGTAGCTATGTGGTTGTTTGTAGAGCCTGGCTGAGCTAGCTAGAGCATGCCCAAGGAAGGTGGCTTAAGAAGTGATTACCAAAATACAGATAATCGATGACAACAGCTTGGAATAAGAATCTAGCAAGCATACTGAGAAATGGGTACAAGCTAAAATATGCTTAAAAGGTAAACTTTATAGGCTCCAATTAGAATTTGAAGTAGGATGGAAGGGAAATGCTATGCTTTGAATTTTATTTTTTAAATTATAATTACAGCATTTCTCCCTCAAAACCTCCCCATAATTTTTCTGCTCCCCTTCAAATTAATGGCCACTTTTTGCATGCATATCTGTATACACATATATATATTCCTAAGTATAACCTATAGTCACATAGTATATATAATGCCTATGGTTCTTTATGTAGAGTTGAAGCCTTGTGGATTTTCTCTCTCCACTTTGACTTGCATTGATTCCGTTCATGTTTGGGCAGTCACGCTGGTGTAACTTATGATATGAGGAAACTATTCTCTTTAATAAACCCTCTGTATCTTCTCTGCCCTGGATCCCCGGTCACGCACTTCTGACATGGTTATCTGTGTTTATGTGGAGTATAAGGTCTCATCACAGTGTTGGGATGACTTCAAGTTGAGAAGTGCGGCGAGTGGCGAAGCCTGGAGGGGAGGCGGAGTTGGAACAGAACTCAATGGTTCCATTTTGGGCGACCTTGGGTTTCTGATGTCAGTGAGGAATTTGAGAGCAGATGTTGAGCGGGAAGCTGGACATAAGGGTTTGGAACTGTCAGAAATCTTTCTGGGAGAGAAACTAGGACAATTCCGCTATTGCTCTGTGAGAGAATGAGTAAAAAATAAATGATTTAAGATGACATTCTGAATTATTTTTAACTTCAGGATGTAAGCTGGAGCAGAGCCTTCCTGTTTGAGTAATTTATATTTCCATGACTACTTGACCAGGTTTAGTATTGAAGTTTCAGATCTACAGTTCACCTGCCCAAAGGGGCAGCTGCAGCCACCCGAAGCTCCTTTGTTCACACTCAAGCTCATGCCATTGCTGTTCTTCACTCTCCAGAGAAGAGCATGCACAGAGCCAACCCCCAGAACCGCTATGCTTCATCGCCTAGATATAAGAGAAAAACTGGAAATACTTTTTTTTGCTGATGTGCCATGATTATTTCTTTCATGATGAGCAATGACTTGATGATTAATCCATCCATTAAATAAAAGATTGCTGTTTCCGCCTTGAATAAAGTTGAAGAGCAGTTCTTCACTAGCGGCACTAAAATCATTTTCGTTACAGATTACAGAACTTGAGACCTGTGACCGCTCTTCCCATCCTACCAACTTGTCTGTGTCAATGAACATGATTCCTCAGCATGTAAACCTTTCAAAGTAAAAAGACTCGTTCCTCCACTTCTTTCAGCCTCGATCAATATTCGCCTATGGAACCATGAGTTTTCTTGCTCGTAGGGTTGTCTGTTTGCACACTTACTACTGCTGTTCATGCTGACATCGTTTGGTCTTTTCTGTCACAACTGTCTAGAAAAATCTCAGCCTTGACTTCCAGCCTTCTTCCCCTCTTCCTTTCCCTTCCGTTCACCCTCCGTCTCTCACTCTGCAGCCCAGGCTGGTCTTAAGCATCAGTCATCCTATCTCGGTATCATAGGGACCAGGATTACTCACACATCTCCACATCTGGCTTTCCTATTATAGAGCAGAACGCATTTTATAAAGGGATAGAAAGCTGAAATGCTGAGAGACACTTCAAATGCTCTGGGTCACCACACGTTCATGACGCTGAATATAACACTACCCACACCTGGCCAGGTTTACCTCTTCTTCTACATAGGCATCTCCAAAACCATCCTTTCCCCCATCATTTCCTGGAAATGAATCTAAATCACCCCATACATTACAAAAGAAAAGCTGAAACCATCTAAAGGAGAAGTCCCTTGGTGTCTTCTTATAGGTGCAAAGAGCTCATGACACACAAACACACGTGTTCCGCTCTTTTCCTCTTAAGGTAGATCAAGACCCTCTCTGATACTCCAAATACACCAGTTCTTGACTTTTTAAAGACATCATTTGATAACTTAGTTCTAGTGTAGCCTACATATCCAAAGCCAGCCTTTCTTCCGGTCATTCTCAAGATATTCAAATGATTTATTTATAGGTGTTATTTTTTCAGAAAAGGCACAGTTAATAAACAGAGCATGAGCCATGCCTATCAGAAGAACGCTTTGTGCACAGGCTCTCTGTATTTCCTTCGCAATCCTTCCTTGTCGAATTCCAGTTTGAGTCTCTTACAATATCCCAACCAAAAATAACAGAAAACATATCTACTAACATCACCAGTATAGGATACTTAACCAAAGCACGTATAATCT
Organism: Arvicola amphibius; assembly: GCF_903992535.2. Taxonomy (NCBI): domain Eukaryota; kingdom Metazoa; phylum Chordata; class Mammalia; order Rodentia; family Cricetidae; genus Arvicola; species Arvicola amphibius. The sequence continues at coordinate 159,540,404 of NC_052058.2, forward strand.
GTTTAATCCTCTTCTTGGACCATGAGTACAGCACTAGGAATAGAGTTCCTAGCTCCTAGTTTCTGATGCTTTTCTCCCTCTGATGAATCCTTTCTACATCTCGACTTTGATCTCCTCTAACAAACTGGTCTTCAACCCTGTAAACAAACAAACAAACCAAACAAAAACCCCCAACTGAGCTCCGTCTTGTATGTTTCAAAATAGCATCTTGTTTAATCCTGAATATAAATATTAGCATTGAATGTTAATTTCTGGCCTTCTGTAAATTGCAAAACACCATTTCTCTATGACATCACTATTTCACGTACCACCAGTGGACAATAATTATATGCTGATTGGAGGCTGTGCTTGCAATAGGAAATCTGAGTGGCAAGATCTGCTTGAGTTATCATTCATTTTCCTCCTTGAACTTATGTTTCTTTTCTACATTCTCTCAGAGTTTTGGCCTGATATTTTTTTAATGTTAGACCTTACACTGCACGCCCAGAGAGTTATATGAAACAAAAATGCATGTATAAATAAAGTGTTACGTTTTCCCAAATTCTCTAGGACTATAAAATTTAAATACTTAAATTTTTCTTTAAGACTAAATTCTTCTGGTTATTATTAATGTACGGCTGATAAAATTACTTCAGTATATTAAATCATCTATCTATAATTCTAAAACAATGAAACGTAATTACGGTAGGAATTTTTGTTTTCAATGAAACAAATAAAACCATATCTACCCAACTTTTCCATTTGAAAAAAGAGATGTATCTAACTAGCGTACTTCTAGAGTTTATGTGAGCAAGAGAAGATGCAGTTGGCCAGTTTCATCAATGGAAAACTGCTAACTGGTCAGAGATAACTACCAGAGACCAGCACAGTTGTCATAGCAGCCATAGAAAAGTTTGTCACTTTAACTGTTCCTTTCTCTTATCTTCTGGAAGCTTCTCTACCCTTGCGGGCAGACACTTTTACTAAGTAATGCCACAAAACTTGTTATTGTAGAACCCTCTGCTCTGTTATGCTCACAAATGAAGTTTCCTTGCCAGTTTTAAGGTCACGCCAAGAAAAGTCCAAATCACAAACAACAGTGGATTGCTTTGGACTCAGAAGAGAAAATTATGAATTTCAATGGACCATATACTGTAAAGTCAGATGATCGTTGTAAGTAAGGGTGCCCTTCTCCTTGCCCTTATCCTCACGCCTCCAACCCCAGGCCTCTGTATTTTTGTCTGTAGCTGAAGAATGATGTAAGAGATCAAGCATATATTTGTAAAGAGAGAGCTGGTTTGCTTTCATGGGATCACAAAATGTCACCAGAAATTTCAAAATATGTCATGAGAGTTCATCACAAAATCAATTTGAGTTTATGTTGTGGAATGTAATTAAGCTTAGGGATAAATGGAGAGTTTGGAAAATATAAAATCACATAAACAATAACAGCTGATTTTTAAAGCTCGAGAAAGGTCAGAGAACAACCTTGCCAATCATCTTCCCTTGGAAATTAGTAGCTTCAGGCAATTTAGCATTATCTGCTGTATAGGGAATTGCTCACAACCTTTGCCAGAATCAAATCAATCCAGTAATTACAGGTTTGAAGTTATGAAGATCTTTGAGCTATCAGAATTCAAATTTGGGCAGCAAAATGATATATATTCCATTACTAACAAGCCCAACTCAGTATTTTCCTGTTAATTCGTTCATGATTTTATTCAATAATACTGTTATTTCACTTTTGATTGAACAAGTATTATAGACTTAGCCCTTTTCTATTAGATATAGATGAAATAATATGACAATGTTTCTTCCATAAAAACCTTACAATTTTAATTTTTGTAGAAAATAAACAAGTGCATACAATGTATAATATTTTTATATGATTATTGTTATATTATTATAAAGAAACAATTCATTATTTATTTGATTTTGAGTGATGCCACAGCATGTTAGGGAATATTTGGTTGTCATATGTTTAGCTAACTCTGTGGACAGATGTTAATAATGAAATGTAAATTTTGTGTCTAACATATTTGATGGGAAGAAATACACCAGTCATACAAGCCCTACAGATGACAAGGGGAAGTAACACATGATGGTAGCTACTTTACGCTAAGGGATCATGTTGGGCTTTTTGATAGGGATTGCTTTTAAGGCCAGATATTAGAAACAAAATAATGTAGCCAAATGAAGAGAAATTCTTTCAAAGCTGAGAAACCAACAGGTCCAACTGTCTTAGGGCATGAATGAGCCAGGTGTATATCAGGAACAAAAGTAGGACCACGGAGGATGGAATGAAGCCGGAGGGAGGGCAGTGGTAAAAAACAACAACAACAACAACAAAAAAAAAAAAAACCAAATGCTTGACAGAAAAACTTAACAGGGGAATGATTTATTTTGGCTCTAGATTTCAAAAGGTTCAGTCTATCAGAGCCAGGAAGGCATGGCCGGGAAGACTAATATACAGGCCATATATTTAAATCTGAAAATAGGACCTCTGGCTTCTTGAAGATGGTACTAGAACACGCGGAAGTGTTGGTGGCTTCCAGCAGAGTGAAGGTACTAGAGATGGAAAAGAAGAGCTGGGCTTGTAGTTGTTGGAAATAGAGCTGCAGCTGGCTGATGCAGATAAAAAGGAAACAATGACCTAAGGGGTAATGGGTGGATAATGGTGCTTTCTCGTCTGAGGAGCTGTGAGAGTTACAGACAAGGATTCTTTTCTCAGGAAACCTGCATTCAAGTCAGGGTGGAGGGAATATGGTAGGTCAGACAAAAGAAGCATAAATATATTGCATGTGTTCTTGAACTTTACAAAGATTATGTCCTTATAACAATCAATTAATTTACTCGCTGTAGTGTTTAGTTCATGGTTTTAAGTATTTTTAAATTCTTTAAACTACTTACAATTAAAATTTTTTAAACACTTTAAAATTCATCTTAAATATGCTAACCATATCAGAAACCATTAAAATTCCTTACTGTCAAATATGTATTTGTGTAGATAAGTGCAAAGTTTTGGGCTTCTGAGATTCTGTGTTCTTCCAAAGTTGGCCGAGTGTTAGTGAGCGTCTTCTACACCCCTAGCTAATGGCAAACATCACAATAAGAGGCACGACGGCAAGAAGGCTTCTACACAGCATCCTTCAATTCTGTTATCATGTTCTGTTATTTCTATGAAAATAGAATGTTAAATATCAAAATAGTTATGCAAATGACCAATAAAACTCTAAAATTAATACCTGAGTTCTAATGATGGAAAGGCATTCTTAAGCTGGAATTGTTTTTATATGTAAGGGAATATGAGCTGCTCTCCCTGGAATATGGTCTTGTGTATATCCTCTACCTTATTCCCTGGGTCTGTGGCCAGTATCCTTAGGTCAAAATTGTTCCCTTGGTTTCTGTGTACCCTGCACTGTGTAGTAACGCGTGGTACTTATTGGCTGAATATGCATGGCTGCAGCAATATTTGAGATTTTGTTGTTCGCAGTCAATTGCCTTTGTGGAGACCTTGTCTTCTAACTAGGGTTTTTTCCTTGAATGTGAATGTGACTGTGAAGGGCAGTTTGTATCTTAGGTGGAATACAATGGAGTTCGTCCTTTTATGCCAAAGAGACTGGGATGAAAGAGAGTATCACTGTGGCACAGGCTAACTGGAGAAGGTGTGGCTACGCACAGCAAAGATGTCATAGACTGACTACCATATTTCTGGATTTATTTATGTATTTACCAAGCCTATACTCTGCCAGCTCTCTTTCAGGCACCCCTGGAGGTGCTAAACATTCAAAAGTAGACAAGGTAGATTTTCCCAAGTGAGTCACAATTTATAAATAGAAATAAAAAGTAAATGCTTCTTCCCTTTCCTCTCTTCCCACATGTAATCCAGTGACATTTGTAGTGACGTGTGTAGATCCTAATAAGCACTCTTCTCTGTCCCTTCTTACCCCGTCAATGCCAAAGGTCTGGGGGGAGGGGCTAACCCTATGCTCCGAGGATAGCCCATGTTATCTTCTACCTTCCTTCCACACCAAGTTAAGTCTTCCCCTCCACGTGAAGTCAGGTGTGTGGGGGAGGAGGATTGGTCTCTTACAACACAATAGTTAGCTTTAAGTATAACCATCACTTCTGTCGCCTTTGGCATCGAGTCCAAATTCCTTAGCAAACCTTGCAGGCCTTCCAGGCCTGCGATGCTTCTCATCAGCTGCTAAGCAGCTTCAGAAGCTGGGATCCCTCTCTGCCCACCTGATGAGCATTGATATGACCCTCATTCTCAGCTAACTTAGATGCTGAAAGAAGGATCCTTTAATATGCTTAAAATGGTTGTTTCTCAATACATTCCCACTGTGCCACAACATTTCCATGAAATTTTAGTAGCTCGCTTTTCTAAGTCTACCGGTAAACTGTAAAGCAATTTCAGAGTGAGTAGTGGTGTTGAAAAGGAGGTAGAATACCTGACATACAACTGAAATCTTAAAGTGGCCTAGCTAGCCAAGGACAGGATTATACCATGAATTTGTGCGATGTCTGAGCAAACTTATGTATAACAAGAGACAGGACTGGGGCCGTAAACCAGATTGTTGAAGACTTTGTGGGCTTCTGAAGGCCTTTGGGCTTTGTAAAAGAGGCAGGCAGATCCAGTCTTTATTCCTCAGATACCAAGGAGCTTTGCTGCCAGAAGCCCAGAGGAAGCCTTTCTGGGGATTAGAAAAAGACTCTTTCAGCTGGGGCTCTAAGCTTGAAGAAGAAAAGGTATTACCCACAGTCCCCTCTGTGTGCAATGGGCTCTGCTCACTTCTCTGTGGCATGCTGACCCAGGTTCTCTCTGAACCCCAGGAGAGAAACAGTTAAGACTGTCCAGCAAGCCGTGTTCTCGTGTCCCTTTTTTCTCTGATGCAGAAATCATGAAAACCCTGCCTTTCCTGTAACTTTAAATAATTATAATTGTATGCTCTGTGGCTTCTGAACAAGATTTAATTTGCAAGTAGAGCTTGACTTAGTAATTTTAAATGCTTGAAAGTCTGCCGTAGGGAGTTGGAAATGATTGAAGACTAGTAAATTTAGGATAAAGCAATCAATAACAAGATTTTGGCGATAGGTTAGAAAGGGCTGAGCGGAGGAGTCTATGCCAATTTGACGTAAACCATCATTGTCTGAGAGCGTAGCACACAAGACTGTAGGGTATTTTCTTAATTAGTGACTGACTGGCAGGGGCGATCCATTTCCGGTCCTGGGTTCTAAGACAAAGTAGGCTCAGCAAGCTGTGAAGAGCACGCCAGTGAGCAGTAATCCTCATGGCCTTTGTTTCAGCTCCCACCTCCACGTTCCTGTCCTGTTTGAGTTCCTGTCCTGACTTCCTCCAATGATGGAATACAAGTGAAAGTATAAGTCATGTAAAACCTTTCCACCTCAGTTGTTTTTGTTGCTGTTGTTATGGTGCTTCATTCCAGGAGGACAAACTGTAACTACCACAAGTACTTAAAAGGAGACAATGCAAGAGGCAAGAAGGGCAATGAAAAGATTTTCTAGAATCTAGTTGACAGTAAGGGTCAGGACTAGAGAAATTAGTAGGGGAGGAGATCTAGAATATTATCTGTCTCTCTCACTCTCTCCTCTCTCCCCTCGTGTGTGTGTGTGTGTGTGTGTGTGTGTGTGTGTGAGTGTGTGTGTGTGCTTGTGTGTGTGTTATAGACTAGGTGTATGCCCAAGGGAAAAGGAGACAAACAACCCTCCCACGCCATGCATTTCTGGCCATAGAATAATTTAACTTGGTGAAGATGAAAAGTGAAGGAAAGAGTTCTCCAAGGGAAAGAAATAAGAATAGTTTGGCAAAGAAATTTCAAGATATCATTGTTTCATTACCTTTGAGTAGTACTCCATTGAAGTGAAGTGTCAGACTTGTTGACTTCCCATGGGAAGCCTTACACTTTCTGAGGAGTGGATGGGGGAAGGGTGGGGCAGGAGGAGGGAAGGGAGGGGGGAACAATGATAGCTGTGTAAAATGAGAAAAAATAATACAAAAAAAATCTTAATAAAAAAAGGAAAAGGAAAAAAGAATAATATGGCATTTTGATCCTTTTGAGATGTGCTCTTGACTTCCAAATAGATAAATACAAGACTTGGATGAACTTAAATTTTGATTTGTAAAACACCAGAGGTAAAGGGAACCGAAATTTAAAAATCATGAATTCCATTAAAAATTAATTAAATTAAATTAAAAATCATTGAATTCAATGATTCCAGACAGAAGAAAATTGGCTAAGTGGGTAGTGGGAACTCCAGGACTAGAATCTGTGATTGCTTTACAAACCTAATGTTCTCACTACTGCTCTTTGTTCCCTGTGCATCTCAGCTCCTCACCTAAATATTTCTCGCTATCACAAAGGAACGGGATTTAGAGTAAAACAAAGTGTGTAATTATGAATCCCGTGTGTCTGGGACAACATCCGTGTCTAGGATTGGAAAATATTCGACTAGAGGGAAATAAAGGAGTAAATCCAACATTTAAAGTCATATTTCCTGAAGTACAATTGTTTTACATTGTAGTAGGTCTAGCAAGGTACCCAGCTCTCTTGCAGTTTGGGATGAGAATCCGTCTTGTCTTTGTTTGCATTCCAGGCGTTATGAGCAATGAGAACTTTAGTGATTCTGAAACATTGCCTGAGGTCATGGAGAATGAACTTTCCCTGAAAGAGGGCAGATTTAACTGGATATTTGGAAAAAAAATATGAAACCGAATAAGTGGCATATTTACAGAAGAGTATAAGAGGAATAAGTCCAAATTTAGACTTCATACATGATGTTACTGCTTAAATGAAAACTGCTTGTCAGTCAAATAAAAATAAGTCGCTGTCTTTATTTCATATGTGTTTAGTAAGTCTTGACACATTGAGGGGTGAGCAGAAACATTGGCAGGTTTGATTTGGGAAGGGTTCCCTTCCTTTTTCTCCCAATGGAGTAGAGAGCGGCTTATTAGCCTGGCACCAGAAAAGCCATGAAGCTGCTGTAGTAACTGAATCCAGGTGGAAGGGACAGCACCCCATCTCACAAAAGGTGACAGGCTGTCCTCCTATCCATGGGCAGAATTGCATAGCAGGCAGAATAAGCAGTGTCCAGTCCTACGGCTCTCTCTTTGAAATTCCCACTCACTGCCTACTTGCTTTGTTATACTCATTAAGCTGCCTGGCTTGAGATTTGTTACTGGCAGCTCTGCTTCTCCAGGAAAAAGCCAAAAGACCAATCACTGGTGCTGAAATAGCAATCTCTCCCCCCCTCCCCCCCGTTGTGGAAAGCTGTGATGTTTCCCAGATGACAGCTGCAGAGAGTCCCGAAAGCATTTTGCAGACGGGAAATGAAGCAGCAAATGGAGAGGGAGAGACGGTGTGTTCACTGGAGAAGATGGCGTCTATGCATAATAAACACAGCCACTCTCGCCCAGCGTTAGAGAGGAGAGCAGAGCCCTGTTAAAATGGAGAACAAAGTGACCACATTGGCTAACACTGAACGAAATGGAAAGAGTCTAGAACACAAAGTACATGTGAGAAAACGGTTTGCACGTGCATGGTTTCTCACAGTGTGCCGCCTTGGTCTCCTGGGCCAGGTTTCCTTTGCGATTTGTGACAAATAGTGGAGTTTGGTTGCGTCATCAGAACTCAAGACTTAGGTCATAATTGTTTGATATTTATAAGATTGACAACTTCTATTCATTTTGCAGTTGACATGAGCCAAGCAGGTTGTTCCTTCAAAGCCTAGAGTGTAGCAAAGCAGCCAGGAACTTGAGGGTTGAAATCTTATCTTCTTCTAGAACTGCTTAGTAAGAAACTCAAGGAGGCAGGGAGTACAACTCAATGTTAGAGTGCACGTTTCTACATGCAAGGTTCTAGGTTCCATCTCCTAGATTCTGACATCAGCCCAAACAAGGACCTCCAGTCCGTCTCAGCAACTTGACCTAATCGACCCTCCCAGACTCTAATTAGCATTTGGGAACCATTGGTCTCTACCTTGTTTTTGTTCCTCTTGCTGTTGATGTGTTTCCGTATGATCCTTGATTCCACTGAGGGTCACCTGTGATTAGTACTTAAGTGAGTCATTAAGAAATCTTTTTGAGCCAGGCATAGTGGCACACACCTTTAATCCCAGCACTCAGGAGATAGAGACAGGAGGAAATCCCTGAGTTCAAGGCCAACCTGTTCTACAGAGTGGGTTCTAGGACAGTGAAAGCTACACAGAGAAAACCTGTCTGGAATAAAAACAAAAACAAAAAAAAATTGAGACAGGGTATCACCGTGTAGACTTAATGGGCCTGGAACTTGCCATATAGGGCAGGCTGACCACACACTCAGTGATCCACCTGCCTCTGCCTTCTGAATGTCAGGATTAAAGGTGTGAGCCACCACACACTGCCCATATAATTATTTTTAAGAAGCAAGAAAGATGTTGGTGCCACATTACATGAGCTTTGAGTTGCATAAATATAGCTTACTATTGTCTCATTAAGCTTCAGTTAGTATTATTAATCGAAGTGTTCCTGTTTTGGTTAAAGAAAACATATTTAGTGTGTAGGTTATTTCTAACTATATGATGGATATTGCGTTTTTAATCAATCAAAGACCATAGTTTCATATAATGTATGTTTATAAACCCAGTACCTCAGCTGAATTTTGAGTTTAAATAAACACAGATCATTTTATTGTATGCCCCAAACATGGTATAGAATAGCCTACTACTTGGAAAACCATTTTTATTTGAATAACAATTTTTATTGATGTGAAATTCAAGTTTAATGGAGTACCTTTTGTTTTTATTTGTTAAGTCTGACAAGTCTATTAGTATTTAGTAGTGACAGCTTAACAGAAAGACACTGAAAAAACCACACAGACTCCAGACAGCTTCTCAGAAGACACTGGAACATTGAAATAAAAGGAAAAAAGCAATCTGGAATAGTGGCACACACCTTAAATCCCACCTCTCTGGAGGCAGAGGCAGGAGGATCTCTGTGAGTTTGAGGCCAGCCTGGTCTACAAAGTACATAGTGAGTTCTAGGACAGCCAGTTTGTCTCGAAAAAAGTAATAAAATAAAATAAAAATAAAAAATAAAAGCAACATAGGAATAAAGACAATATAGGAATAAGCTAATAAAGATAATGTCAAGTGTTGGCTTATAGGTTCTGCCTATACTAATGATGAAGGTTTTTTAGGCCAGTAACAAAAGTTCACCAGAACTTACTGAGAAGAGGGATTAATTAGGAAGATACTTGGAGTACATTTTCAGACTTAAGCATGAACTGGACAGCAAAACTCTGAGAAGAGGAGCCATGAACTGAGACAGCACCGAGTATCTAGGATAACCCTTCCCTTTGCACAAAGCCCTTATTTCTTCCTAATAACATATTCTCAGTCTTTTTGTTCTCTGTTATTTTGATATCTGAGAGTCAAGGTGGAGGAAGTGAGTTAAAATATTAATCTCTCTATTTTCTGTTTTTGATTTTGTTTGTTTTGTTTTTTGAGATAAGGTTTCTCTGTAGCTTTGGAATCTGTCCTGGAACGAGCTCTTGTAGACCAGGCTGGCCTAGAACTCAAAGCCATCTGCCTGCCGCTACCTCCCGAGTGCTGGGATTAAAGGCGTGCACCACCAACTCCCAGCAACATTGGATCAAATAGTGTTAATTCTACATTCTACCCAACAAGTACTCTACAGCAAAATGGGTCTTTACTTTGCATATTAGGAACTTCTAAAACACCTGTCTTGTTGTTCTCCTTAAAAAAATATTACATTGTGCTGGTTTCCATGCTTTTAGCTTCAGTTATAATGTGGTTCATGAATTAAATGAGAAATTTCAAAGAGAGAGAACCTTAGTGGTTTTTGAGACTTTAGAAATGTGTATTTGTGCTTTGTGAGCAGACAGGGGTGGGCAGGCGTGTGATAGAGTTGATATGACTGTCTAAGAGGACTTGGGTGTGGGTGAAAATGCCCAGAAGACTGGAGACCAGGCAAGGGTTGGGAAAATGCTGCCAAGTGTGCTGACTTTCAGACACTCGGGCTGAGGCTGGTTTGAAGCTATCATTTGAGTCAGATCAAGTCTTTCTTGGGGAGCAGAGGAATGGTCTTGGGGAGAGGAAATTACATTATGCTCCACAAAGCAACATTTACCCATAATATTGCTTTTAAATTTTTGTTTCTGAAAATATCCTCCAGCTCATTCTTTCTTCCATTTATTAAATAAAGCAATGATTATTTTTCACATCTAGATTTTCATTTTATTCCTTTCTCTCCCTGTATTATGTTTATCTATTATGTTTTCTTCATATGCTCTCTTATGCAAAAGTTTCTCATTTCTTTTTCATAACAATAACTAACATTTCTTGATGTTTACCTTCTATCAGGCACTATGATAATTATCTCTATTGCATTACCTCACTTCATCCATACGGGAAACTTATTATCCCCATTTTCAGATGTAAACATTTGAGCTTTGAGATGTTGAATGAATTCTTTAAAGAAACAGCTCCCAAGTTTCAGAATTGAGAGCAGGCCTCAGATATATATATAGAAAGGAACAAATACTTTGTTGTCGGAGGCCACTTATTCATTTCCTGTGGCCACCCAGACTCCCAAGGTAATCCCAGGGAAGCAATATTATTTAAATTGCTGCTTGGCCAATCACTTAAGTGTATTGCTAGCTAGCTCTTATATCTTTGGTTAACCCATTTCTATTATTTTGTATTTTACCATGAGGCTTGTAGCCTACCAACAAGGTTGCAGCTGGCGGCTTGCGTCTTTCTCCTCTGGCAGCTCCATGGTATCTCCCTGACTCTGCCTACTCTCTGTATCTATCTTTTCCAGCCTGGCTATATTCTGTTAAGCCACTGGCCAAAAACAGTTTTTATTTTATTCATTAACCAATAAAAGCAACACATATACAGAAGGACACCAATACTTTGTTCTTAGGTTATCTGAAACATTATATGCATATTATAGATAGGAGCATAAAGTATATGATGGGAAGATATCTTTTAAAACAATCATAATCACCTTACTTAAGATGAACTAGAACTACAACTTTGCCATGTTCTTTTTTCTAATATTTCTTACATAAGTTAGCAGCAATATTTGCAACTTTTAGTATGTATTATGAATTGGTAAGCATATTAAATTAATAATATATAAAATCACAAAACATCCTATTTTAACAATAAATCATATGTTGATACCTATGGGGGAGAGTGTATGTTGCATTTTATTTTAAAATATATTCTTGGGCCTGGAGATATATATGGCTTAGTGGTTAAGAGAACTAGCTACTCTACTAGAGGACACAGTACCACTAAAAACTGTATGAACACTAGTTCCAGGGGATCTGGCACCCTCACACACACATACATGCAGGCACAACACCAGGGCACATAGAAATAAATAAATAAATCTTTTTAAAAAATCTCAACAGAGAGCAAATAATTTCTTGGATATCAGTTTTGAGTGATGCCTCGTCATGTGAGAGGTTACACCATTGATAGATAAAAAGGTTAGGTGTGCTTCTGCAGGCAGGTGTTCATGATTAAATGGATTTCAGTTCCTAATATATTGGTTGAAGGAAATACATGAGAATTGCAAGAGGAAATTCCAGGGAACTATTGAAACCATTTTTTTTTTTAAACTGGGTGGCCAATTCCGTTCCGCAAGATGAAATTGCTGCAGACAAAACTACAGGCATATCTGAAACAGCAGACACTAAGTGGAACTGTCAGGTACAGTAGTAGATTGAAGAGGAAATCTGTATGCAAATGGCTTCCCTAGACAAGGGCTCAGAAATACCATAGAGGACGAGTGTTGAGGGGGGATGATGCATTGCTTCAGCTTGAAGCTAATGATACACTGATGTGCCTTAAAATGAAGGGGTGACTTTACTCACCGAGGTTATCCGCAGAGTGCACAAATTAATTTTAAATAGCTGTGGCCCTCTGGCCAGTTTCTATTCCAAGCCACTGGGCAGAAAGGAAGTTGAATGTCCTAATTCCCTAGCTTGACATTACCTCCTTTTAAGAACTTCCGTGTAGATTCCTCATCTGTTTTTATTTTAACATAAAGCCAGCTACTCTAAATTCTCTGTATTAGCAAAGAACAAGGTAAAGCCAGTGGGACATCATACCCCTGTCCTTACCAGCAGTGAGTGACCTTACCATTGATATCTCTCTATTTTTAAAATGGAGATCAATAGTTCATGAATTGCAATGAGAAAGATGAGCGAAGAGACCAGACTGATAGAGCACACAGTTGATGCTCCAATGACAAGTTTATATTTCTACCATATTCCCTTTTAAACAAATCACTCTGGGCATGTCTTGTCTATTTACCAGAAATGTTCATGCCTCCTGTGGTACATGTATCTGCACCTGTTAGCTGTCTGCTGACTCCTCTCCCCAACCATGGCTGTGCTTCTTCCTTCCTTATGGGAATATGAAATCCAAAGGGATGGGTGTCTTCCTATGTAGAGCTACTCTCATTAATCTTTCGTTCTATGCACTATGTTAAAACTGCCTACCTCACCTATGTATTCAGAAACAACCATGTGAGTTAGGTTGTGTTTTGTTTACACTTGTAACTGACAAAGATGTCAATGCACACAAAAAGAAACAATTAGTAGAGTTTGAATAGATGTAGCCTTCATCTTTTTCTACAGCTCCCTTCTTTGAAAAATAGTGGTCAAGATATGATTAGTATTCGGAACATGAAGTAATGGTAAACTGTGCTTTTTCATTATCATGAGATGGCAAAATTACCCACTCTCAAAGGACCAGCTGCTCCAGGGTGGCTGGCATCCCTGATGCATGCCTACATTCTCAAAACTATTTTAATTGGTAGCTTTCCGGGTATTTTTTGTTTTGTTTTGTTGGGGAGGAAATGTATGTGTAAACCTATTAAAGCCATTCCATCTGTTCTGATGAAATAACATCACTACATCTTAGTGAAATCTTCCATTGCAGGATTTTAAGGCTGCTGTGGGTTCTCATAAAGGGTTGAAATAACAGCTTCTTAAACAGACATAAAAAAGAATTAGGACCTGGGGGGAAGAGGGAGGACCTTGGACTTCCCATAGGGTAGGGAAGGAACCCTGACTGTTCTTGGGACTGGAGAGGGAGGCGGAGCGGGAGTGGGGGGAGGGGAGGGAAGTTGGAGGAGGGGAGGAGGTGGAAATTTTTAATAAAAAAAAAAAGAATTAGGATAACATACACCTAAAAATCCTTCTCATGCTTTTATATAATATTTTCATGATAAACTGATATTTTTAATTGATAGGCATAATATGCATAAAATGGTACATCATATTAGATATGTTTTTTTAAATAAGAATGCTTGAAGGATCCAGGTATATTTCAGTACTAGAGTACTTGCCAAAAATGCCTGAAGTGCTAGGCTTACCCACCTGGCACTGCAAAAATAAACAAATACCAATAGGTGGGTAAGTAAGTAGGTAGACAGAGGATAGATGATGATGATGATGATGATGATGATGATGGGGATGATGATGGGGATGATGGTTATTGATAGATACATAAATAGATGATAGACAGATAGATGATAAATAGATAGAAAATCAATATAGAGAAATAGGTAGATGATAGATAGACATACAGATAGATGATCAATATGGATAAATAGGTAGATGGTTGATAGATGATAGATAGATGATCGATATAAATAGGTAGATGATTGATAGATAGATAAACAGACAGATAGGATACATAAATACATAAGACACATAGACTTTAGAACACATCTAGTCTCTGCCCAGTCTTCCAGTAGAAGGGCTTAACTACTTATTACATATTATACTAATTTTGACAATGGACATCTGTCTTATTCCACAAAGCTATAAAACAAATACATTATTAGGAATATTATGCATCAATACATATTACACCAGAATATATATTTATTAGAAGTTTATTATATGCTAGGATTTATAGAAAGGATTATGTATATTGTCTAGGTTATTGTTTTCTAGAACATTTATACAGATGTTACTACTGTAAAAGTAAAGAATGTGGAAGTTTAGAAAGATTGAAAAAATTGCCTATACATATAAAAGCAGAAGATGAGAATCTAACAACTGAATTTGTTTTTTTATATTCAACAAATATTTACTCAATAATATATCTCTTAGACAAAAACAGATATTTGATGGGGGAAGCAGGGATTGGAAGTTGGGAAAGGGACCAACCACATTCACTTTTCCATGGTCACTTTGAAAAGAAGGGCTCCGAAGGTAACACAGAGGACCCAAGAATGTTAGACAGAAGGTTGTGGAAGTCATCCAGGGAAGATGTGGTGCTTACTTCAACCAGGTGGTAGTAAGGAAGATGAGCAAATCTGGATTACCACTGGATTCGCTCTGTAAATTCATCTGAAGGTATAGTGATTGGGGGGTAAGGAGGGGTCAGGTAAGAACAGTTACTCACTTTTGACTTGGACCAACAAAGTAGCCTGAGATGGGGAACCTTAAGATGATTGGGCGGAGTGAAGAAATTTTTATAGCCAGAAACCCATGCTGTTCGACAATATTCAAGTTATCACTAATCATTATCATAAAAATAAACTAACTGGAAAGGAAGTCAAATCATGCCTTCCTGTGTGAGGACAGAAACAATTAAAAGCATTACATAATTCTTAGTTTTTTAAGGAAATGTCTTAGACAGGATTATCTGAGAATCTCGCCAAGCTTCATTAAGTCTAAGCTTCAATATTTATAATATTGCGAGATAAATTTCAGGAAAAAAGATATTTAAAGAGAATTCAACAAGCTAAACACATTGAGATGGCTGTTTTATATGTTTTTTTTCCTTCCTACATAGTTATATTTTTTGAGAGTTTCTACAATTATTGCATAACACTTTTATATCTAATGAGTTAAGCATTTTGTAAAGATAAATGACAAAATCGCATCTGTTGTGTCTATATAGTATGCCACAATCACTTCTGAGAAGTCTTTAGACCATGACTTTCAGTCTAACCAATTAAGAAAGTAAAAATAATGATGTCATTGGCAGATCTCCTTCTAACTATGCCATATGCCCCTCAGTTCAAATCACACCGCTGTAGTTGAGTCTAAGAGGGAAACTGGCTAGCCTTGTGATCCTTGTCTGGAATGCTACACTGACAAGGAGCTTGATCTTGACTTGATTTCTTGTACTGGAGGTAAGAATCCTTCCAAACTGGAACATTTTCAAATCTCTCACACTCTTGCCCCCCTTGTTAAGGTTAGATAGCAATGGTGAATTCACTCCAGGTCGCCAGCTGCTGCTCAACCTTGCCTCTTCCTCCCTTGCAGGGTCAATGATTGTATCTTGCGGGTGAATGAGGTTGACGTGTCAGAGGTTTCCCACAGTAAAGCGGTGGAGGCCCTCAAAGAAGCAGGCTCTATTGTGCGGCTGTATGTGCGGAGAAGGCGACCCATTTTGGAGACTGTCGTGGAAATCAAGCTTTTCAAAGGCCCGAAAGGTAATAAAACTGTGAGACTCATACTGAGGCACAAATGTCAAAGCTGTTTAGAATTTACTTCATAACCTACCTGTTTACTCCATGACCTTTAATTCTCTGCCCTGCATTGCTTACCCAGCAGACTTAACACTCCATGATAGTGGTTTTTAGACAGTTGAAGATACCAGAACCCTACACATAAACTCATGTAAGAAGAGCATTTATTTATGTTGGAAATACCATAACTAATAATAACAACCACCACTTAATATTTTCTATGATTTTTAACTGACAGCCTTGTTGCAACTTGGCCAGCATGTTAATACTTTCTAATATTTCAGATGTGCCTGGAAAATTCTTTCAGATAACCAGATATTAATATAAGTAACAGAGATAATCTTTACTGGGACTGGAGAGATTGCTCAATAGTTCAGAGCTTGCCGAGTTCAGTTCCCAGCACCCTTATCAGATGATTCACAACCACAGGTTTCTCCAGCTCCAAGGGTTCTCATGCCCTCTTCTGGTCTCCATGTACCTGCACACATATGCCATTCACTCACATAGACACATACATGTAATAAAAAATAAAAAAACTAAACCTTAAAACAACCTTCTTTACT
The DNA here is from genome assembly GCF_903992535.2 of Arvicola amphibius. NCBI lineage: Eukaryota > Metazoa > Chordata > Mammalia > Rodentia > Cricetidae > Arvicola > Arvicola amphibius. The sequence goes on from NC_052058.2 coordinate 159,556,478, forward strand.
GAGAATAAATTATATTTTATAATGCAATTTCTTTTGATTTTGTATTATGTATTGTAGTCAATATGTGTTGCATTGCTCTTAGCTTGGAACAGACAAAATAAGTTAAGCTTGTTTTTTTTTGATGTTTATAGACATCTAGATATTCTTGTGCTTGTGCCAAGAAGCTGGTAAGCAGTGAGATTGAATCATTATATGAATTTTATTTAGAACACTGACATTAAGAGTACTTGAATAGTATTTCAGATGCTTCAAAAATTTTAATAATTAGCTTAATGCAATTAAAATAATATCTTAGATTGTGACTGGGTGATCATTAGATTCTTCATAAAGTATTTAATATCTAATGCTAAATATGTGATTGAAAAAAATAAGCATGTCATCTTCTCTGGGGGACAGTTTTAAGTGGTATTTGCCATCTTGGACACTAGAACCAGGGAAACTCATTAAGAGCCTAGTTCAGCCATTTACTGGTGTAATTACCTTCATTAAATCTATGTACTTAATGAAAGGAAACATTTTCTAAAGAGCTTGCACATAGTAGGAAGCAAAGACCAAAGACCACAACATGTAGGTTGAAGCCCTCTCTGCCTTCACGAGTTGTGTGACTTGGGGATAGAAAGGTTTCAATCCCTTGGCCTTGATTTTCTCACCTACGGAACACAATTAAAGCAAGACTTGTTCTTGGAGAAGTTACAATGATTCATTGAGATATTTCACGTATTTAGAATAAATCCTGGTGCAAACATAGGAAATATTAGCTATGCATGCAGGTTATTTGAAATATTTCTTTTTATTAAATATGTTAGCAGGATTTCAGCAATGTAATGAAAATAACTTAGAGGCTCCTCATGACTTAGGTGCAGGTGAATTAGATCTCAAGTATGAATAGAGGTCTACCCTGTCCATTTACTAAAACCGCACTAGAACTTTGCCTTTTAAAGCCAAACAAATGGAACATTGATTTAATTCTATTAAAAATATATATTTATATAAATAATGTGTCTATTTATATAAGTCAGCTAAAAAGCAATTATTCACCGGTTCTTTTAAGCAGAGGCTAATTTAAGCCCTCAGGAAAATAATGCCATTCTTTTACTGGCTTCCTGCTCTGAATCAGTGGATGACCTCCAGCTGCTCAGCAAAACACTTAAAGGCTGCAGGGAGCTGATGCCCCCATCGCCTTCATTTTCCCAGGAACACGTCTGTTGGATCTTTATTCTGACATTAGACCCCCTCCAGCTCTTTTACTTCATGCTGAACCATTTTCTTCTCTGAGCCTGTCACAGGGCACAAAAGCCTTGTGACATGGAGGAGGGATGCAAGCAGTGAAGGCTAATTAACCTGGCAGGCCGGAAGTAACCCAAGGAACATGCGCAGTATATGGAGATGGTGTCCTGTGCCAAGGAAATCCTGGGAACCATTTCCTGTCCAGAAAGCTGGCTATCAGCCGGGCGGTGGTGGCGCACGCCTTTAATCCCAGCACTCGGGAGGCAGAGGCAGGCGGATCTCTGTGAGTTCGAGACCAGCCTGGTCTACAAGAGCTAGTTCCAGGACAGGCTCTAAAGCTGCAGAGAAACCCTGTCTCGAAAAAAAAAAAAAAAAAAAAAAAAAACAACTCAGAAAGCTGGCTGTCCGGAGCCGACTAGGGAGTGGGATGAGTCAGTCGTACTTTTTGTACTGGGATCTTTCTGTACAGGTCTGATAGGGATTCGTGTCTCCATGCAACGCCTGTTGATTAACAAGGAAAGAAAGTCATTATTTGAATTCCAGATGCCTTTCCCAGTGCCTGAATTTCATGAAGCCTAGAATTAAAGTAACAGGTAATTGGACTCTGTACCGAGTCTGCAGAGATGTTGCTTTCTCCACTTTAGTTCAGTATGCTGCAATTCTTCATTTTAGAATGACAGCCTTCCTGAAAGACGTTTCCACTGTGACTAACTCGAATGTAATATGAAGGATAAGGATAAATCAGTCTCTTTCCTCAAAAGTTCTAATAGAAGAGATGACTCTAAAGTCAACCTATTGAATGGCGTTTTCAAGGCAAAATGACATTGGTTCTGGTATAGAACTTGAGCCATGAATTTAATGGAGACGTGGGGTGGCTGTGTGATTTCTTAGCCAGAAGAGGCAAAACACTCCAGAGAACTGGAAACATTCCACCATTCCATGTGCATACAGTTCCCTAGCTGGTTCTCTTTGTCCAACAGTTGTCTGACAATAAGCATCAATATTCTAGTCAGTTAGATGTATTCAACTAAGTGTATTTAACATATGGCTATCTTGCTACATAGCAACTTGGCCCTTCAGTTATTCCACAAATGCTTATTAAATATTTCCTATGATATGACACAGAGAGACAGGGATTCACAAAGAGGTGCCTCTTGCTCTCCAGAAAATTATAGTCAGATAAGGAAAACATCAATAATATAAACTGGGAAAACTAAGAATGAATGTAAGATATTGAGGGAGAACAGATTAGATAATATGCCAAAGGAGACAAAGGCTACCCAAAGTAACTATTAAATTGTAAATTAAAATAGCCACATAGGAAGGTAGGAGAGCTTTTCAGGTGCAAATGAAAACATGGCAACCCAAATCTAGGAAAGATCTTCATAGAGTCTAGTGGTCAAGTAGTAGGGCAAACACTAGTGTGAGTTCATATGGCTGGGGTAAGTAGGAGCCAGATAATGCTTTGTTCTTTTAGTAATATTTAAGAGATTAAAAGTTTAGAATTATTTAAACTCATGGAGAAATATTGTAAAACTTTTAAGCATGGGATGGATATGATAAGTCCATCTTGTTGGCCTGTTTGTTTGCTTCTAGACATGGTTCCTCTGTATAGTTCTGGCTCTCCTGGAATTCACTCTGTAAAGCAGGCTAGCCTTGAACTCAGAGATCTTCCTGCCTCTGCCTCCTGAGTGCTGGAATTAAAAGGTGTATGCCACTGCCACCATCACCTTTTGGAACTCATTCTGGCTGCTATCAAGAAAACAAATCGAATGAGAGCAGAGCCCAGTTAGACATGACTTGGAGGAGAAAATGGTGAAAATGGAGTTGAGTTGTGTGTTGGAAACATGTTAATTACACATAATTGAATATAGCTAATTGGTTTGAACAGTGACACCGTCGGACATCTATGTGGTTGAGGACTGGACAGGGAGCCCCTTGCACATGGAATGCTTCCCTTTCTCTGGGATGTTTTGGCTAAGATGAATCACACAGCACCCCCCCCATTTGTAAACTATAAATGGGTTGTTCTGCAGATTAGGAGCCTTTTGGAAGCCCAATGTGCATTTCTAATGAGATGTAAAAATGCCTTCGTCAACATGAAAAATTCCTCTTATCTTATGGTTAGAGGTTTAGTCGTTGAAGGCATCTGGGGTATCTGGTGTCAGTAGTGGGTAAGCTTCTGTAGAAAGTAATAACTAAGCAGATCTATTTAGGTTTGCCAAGAAATCAAAAATTAAAGACAGAAAATCTGAGCGGGTAGGGGGTGTTCCAAGGAAAGATTTATAATGACAGCCCTCTAGTGGCTTTCCTAGGAATTCCTTTGTATAAATAAACCAAAGAAGTCTATCATTAAATATACATCAAGATCATTTTTCAGGGTGGCCCAATCTAAACAGATTTTAAGCTCTATTAGAAGTTATGCTCCTCATTTGGTTATGCCGGGTTGAATAAAACCATTTTCATGTATGTGCATAACATGCTTTGGGCAAACCCCTGTAATTCACCACCCTTTCCTCCTTACCCCTTAGATTTGTCTTTTTTGCTCTCAGAGACAGTTTTGTTTCTACTTTCATATCTTTTGTATGCATGGACTTTATGTTTCTACATAAATCCTAGGACTCAAAAATGAAAGAAAATATAATACTTGTCTTGACTTAATTCACTTAATATGGCTATTTCTAGTTCTACCCATGTTTCTACAAATTACATGACTTTGCTCATATGTATAATTTCCTTTATCCATTTATCTTTTGGTAAATGCATGTGTAGAGTCTCTACCTTGTTACTTTGAACAGTGCTTTGGTGAATACTGACTGATGTATGTGTGTGAAGTATCTCTAATGTGTTGCGTTGGAATCCTTCGACTAAATATCCATGAGCTTTGGAGCTGGATCACATAATAAGTCTGTTTTTGTTGTTATTATTATTTTTGAGGAACCTAATGATTTTTACTAATTACTTCTGTGAAACAATCCCTTAAGGCCTTGTCCAAAAATTGAAATATGTCAATGTTGGAATTTTATTGATATATCTCTTTTATGATATGGATTTACTTTAGACAGTTATTTTTTTTTTTTTTTTTTTTTTTTTTTTTTTTTGGTTTTTTCGAGACAGGGTTTCTCTGCAGCTTTTTTAGAGCCTGTCCTGGACCTAGCTCTTGTAGACCAGGCTGGCCTCGAACTCACAGAGATCCGCCTGCCTCTGCCTCCCGAGTGCTGGGATTAAAGGCGTGCGCCACCACCGCCCGGCACTTTAGACAGTTATTAACAAAAACTTAATTTAAGTATAAGCACATCTATCTACTAATAAATGTCTGCATTTTTCTACCATTACTTGTATAAGTGTGTGTGGTGTGTGTGTAAATGTACATATAGTGGGTGTATGTGTTCAGGGCATGTCTCTATGTGTATGGTGTGTATAAGTGTTCACATGTAGGTGTATGTGTTCAGGGCATGTTTTTATGTGTATGGTGTGTATAAGTGTGCACATGGTGGGTGGGTGTGTGTTCAGGGCATGTCTCTATGTGCATGGTGTGTGTAAGTATACACATGGTGTGTGTGTGTGTGTGTTCAGGGCATGTCTCTATGTGTATGGTGTGTGTACATTTACACATGATCTGTGTGTGTGTGTGTGTGTGTGTGTGTTCAGGGCATGTCTCTATGTGTATGGTGTGTGTACATTTACACATGATCTGTGTGTGTGTGTGTGTGTGTGTGTGTTCAGGGCATGTCTCTATGTGCATGGTGTGTATAAGTACACACATGACGGGTTCTGTGTTCAGGGCATGTCTCTATGTGTATGGTGCATATAAGTGTGCGCATGATGGGTGTGTGTGTTCACGCATGTCTCTACGTGCATGTGGAGACTAGAAGTTGACATAAGTGTCTTCCTCATCTCCTCTCCACCTTATACTTTGAGACAGGGTCTCTCACTAAGCATGAAGATCACCAGTTTGGCTAGGCTGCACGGCAAATGAACTTTAAGGGTCCTTCTGTCTCTGACCTTCAACCTTCTGTGCTGGGGCTACAGCTGCACACACACAAGACCTGTCTTTGTGCGTGGGTTCTAGGGTTCAAGACTCAAGTCCTTCTGCCCACAAACCAGGTACTTTCCCGACTAAGCTGTGTTCCCAGTCCTAGAAACAATTTTAAATATAGCCTATTTTTATTTCTTTACAAATGCCACTTTTTCTACAGTTACTGAGTTGCATGTCAGTGCAAATTGAAAACACTCTGACATTTGGAGACTGTTGTACAAGAAATAATTATGACTACATAAGTCTCGCATGTTGCCTGATAGTGCGCTAGCTCCAAAACCAACTTCTTCGTTTAAGAGAAATTTTCTTTAGCAAAAAAATTTTGTAGTATTCTATCATGACAGATTTGTCATCCAGTGTAGTTAAATATCACCAGGTGTGCAAAGCTAGCACGTATACCAGTATTGCACTTGCTGAGCATCTGACTGAAATGCCTTTTTCCAGTTTTCCCATTTTTCAGAACAATTTCTTTGTTGTTTTCTTTTTTGTTGTTGTTGTTGTTTTCTAATCTGGTCTGACTCTGCTCTCTGCCCCTGTTATCTTTCTCTTTGAAACCAATGTGGCCAAAATGAGCTATCCCAGCTTGTAAATATTTGAAATTGTTCATGTTTTGAATTTGATTCTCTGTATAGCTTGATTTTTTTTTTTTTTTTTTTTTTAGAGTAGAGGTCAAGAGTTTGCTGTCTTCAGCACATAGTACATGCACCACAAATGAAGATTTTAATTGAAAATTAAATCAGGTGTCCTTAATCCTAGCACAGAGACTGCATGCATTACAATTCCTTTCCTTCTCTCTCACTGTTGCTCCACTGGCAATGCTGCATAACAAGATGACCTGATTGTTAACCTAATTTGAGTGTTGAGGCTGGAAAAGTTTGGAGTGGTCCATAATTCAGTTGTTTATGGCCAGTTCAGCACATCACCAGGAGAAACCAAGCACAAAAGTTGTCTGCTGGTTTGGTTGCTTGAAGCTGCCATTTATGGCAAGGAATGATACCATACATTCTTTTCATTTCTTGCCATGGGGTAAATTAAAAGGTACATTCATCTTCTAATGCTTGTGCAAATGTGTCTCAGAATTTACAGCCCCATTTACTTTCTCAAGATTGTGTTCTGGGCTCTGAGATCTTAGTGGTAGGTGGACATGTTTTTCTGTGAAGGACCATTCTGAACAAACGGCAATTTTAGCTTTGGCATGAGGTCTCAAAGCACTGTATTTTTCCTTTACTGCTATTCATTTGAATGTCTTTGAAATAAAATTATTCCCTTGATAATAAGGGGATCTGCCTAAGTGCATATAAAATGAAAAGCTTTATTGGTATTAAATACAGATAATATAAAAGAAAAGGCTGAACTAGGTGTTAAGCCAGGGAAACATTATTCTCAGGAATAAATATGGCTAAATTGCCACTTCCCACCATCGAAAAGCATTTTTTTTTCCTAGCCGAAGAGCCGATAACACATGACGAGTTCACCCTGTTTGCTGACTTCATTGGATTTCTCCTGTAAGAGCACTGTTAATTTCTGATAACTTTTAGATCTAAGATACATGCTTGCAGACTAAGTCCTTTCTCTAAGTTAATATTTGATCTCAGATCATGAAAAGATATGTAAAGTTCTCTCCTGGGAACTCAGCACAAATTATTTTTGCATGAAAAAACTAAACTCTAAATACTGCCTCTGTAATCCCCACTGTTGTGTATGTTTTACCATTATGGGAAAGCAAGTAATTCGGTTGCATTGGCTAATTTCATTCAGAAATTAAAGGCTGATGTCACTCCTCCCATTTTGGCTGTGGAGATAATCTCATCATCCATTCCCTCAGATTACTTATGTGCTATTTAAAGTTAAATCCATATGATCAAAGGGTAGCTATTTAACATAGAAATTCAAAGGTTGAAAATATACTGCTCAAGACAGAGGTGGGGATATTTTTAGTTTTAAGATGTTAAGATTCACGCAGCAAATCTTTAAATGACTGTGAATATTAACGAAGCCGAATGTTTCCCTTATAGCACGTTTAATGTTTTAAAAGAAAGGATGTTGCCATGGAGAACCCTACGACAATAAATCTCTCGTGTCAAGTCACTGTCGCTAATATGCTTTGTGGCCAGTCTTAGACGGAGAAAATTTACAGTGTGAATGCCTGTGTTACATAACTATCGAATGGACATTTCAGAACATCTGTGCCTGTGTATCAATGTGCAGTAAAAATAGATGTTCTTCATTTAAAACTCACATACGGAAAATAATCAAACATTCTCTCAATAAATATCTTATTTCAGAACCACCTGCTACATCTACTAGCTCAGCTCTAAACGCTAAATCAAATCCAAATGCAGGCATCATTTCTGAAGATAATTCTGTTGTAGCTAGATACCTTGAGAACAGGATATATGTAAAATGAGATTGTTCTTAGTACTGAGAGGGAAATGAACACAAAGTTTTTAAGCTTAGCAGATGCTACAGGTTGTCTAACTTAGGAGATGTCAAAAAAAAAAAAAAAAAGTCCAAGGAAAGGTAAAGATTTGCATAGCAAAGGATGGCTTTGGGCAAGGCGGGAGCTTAATCAGTACTAACTGAAAAGGGAAGCTATTAAAATGCAGGGGAACACGAGGCAAGGTGGTCAGAAGGCTGAGGCAGAAGGAGCACAAACTCTAGACCAGCATAATCTATGCTATGCATATGACCTTTTTTTTTTTCCAAATTAAGCTAAACTAAACCAGGAAGAAAGAAGAAAGAGAAAGAGAAAATTCAAAGTGGCACTGGAATCTAGAGACATTTTTCTAGATCAGCCATGGAGGGGCGTGTGTGTGTGTGTGTGTGTGTGTGTGTGTGTGTGTGTGTGTGTGTGTGTTACAGAGTATTGATCTTAGAAGAAAGAAGCTCAGTAGTTGTTTCTTGGTGGCCTATATGGTTCATTGAATTTTCATAAGTAGCTTTATCAAACAAGAAAATTTAACATTTGTATTTTCATTCATTCAAATAAACAGACTGTGGCATTAAAGGTGTTGTTGTTGTTGTTGTTGTTGTTGTTGTTGTTTGAGACAGAGTTTCTCTGTGCAGCTTTGGTGTCTGTCCGGGAACTAGCTCTGGTAGACCAGTCTAGCCTCAAACTCACTGAGATCTGCCTGCCTCTGCCTCCTGGGTGCTGGGATTAAAGGTGTGCCCGGCGGTTTTAAAGAAATACTTCCAAAGTAAAGGAGTTCTCAGGTGTCAAATATTCTAATCCATCCAAATATACACATTCGCTAAAATATTTGAGCTTTAAATGAGCATGTTCTGAAGAATTAAAGGCCTATGAAATATACATGGTATGCCCTCGGGAATACGGAAAATGCACACGTACATTGACAATTACAATGCAGCCATATGATCGTGCATAGACTTTTACAAAGTAACTTTGGCCAAGAGTTCAACACTTTATCTGAGAAAAACAGCAGGCAGGAGCTGTCTGGTACTGGTGGCAGCCATTCCTTTGAACTGTCTTCCCCCACTCTAATAATTCAGCTGAAACCTGGGATTCCTTGAAAGTTGTAAAGTAACTATTTCTTGGCTCTCTGACTATAGCAGACAAACTCTTCACATGACAAAAAACGGCTTACAAGAATCTCAAAGAATCTGTAATGCATTCTGTCCAGCTTTAAAAATGAATGTCTAAGATTAATGCATTGAATGAATCCTTAATAACTAAATGAGTGAAATAAATGTACTGAAATGGAACAAAACCCCATATACCATTAAATTATATACAGTGCATTATGTTAGCAATTTGCATAATATTCAGTAACTTACATAAAACCAGATAAATACAAGCAACATGCATATTTATACATAGAATATACATAGAAAAGTAATTGCTAATAGGGATTTCCCCAGAGAGGAAGCAATGTACAAAGGAAACTTTTTAAAAAATTATTTATTCTTTATACCTTTGGAATTTTCTGATCACATATACACATAACTTATTATGAAAAACTAACTCTTAAAGAAAACGTTCAAAGTATTAAAATGAGAAGACCAATACAGCAGCTGCCTAGCATTGGGAGACTCTATGTATTCAAGCCTCGGTACCTGAAGGCAAATGAGAATTCACTAAAAACATAACAGACTTGACCATAGTGATCGCATTAAAAAGTAATTCACAGGAATATATTAAAAGATCATCATTTCTTCTGGGAAAAGGAGTTGAAAACTATAATCTACAATGAACAATGAAATCATAATCAGCTGTAAGAAGAAAATTAGCACCAACATTTATAAAAACCAAAAATGTTTTTTAAAAGAAAAGTGGAAATAGTGTTCCTACACACATATATATGCGTGTGTATGTATGTATATATGTGTATATATGTGTGTGTGTGTATAGTAAAAGGCCGTATGTTTAGCAAAAGAAATGCTGGATGGATTCAGCCTATTTCACTCAGCAAGCACCTACTGGATTGTATCTGCCCGCAGGAGCCAGGAAATGTACTGAGGACAGGACAAACACCACGACAGGACAAACATCTCTTTCGGTATCCAGGGTGTCGTTACGGTATTTAAATCTTTCAGTGACACTCTTGCAGGATGATTTTTCATACTTAAACCGGTATGCTATCTAAACAGCCTGAACAACCTGTTAACCAAAAGATGGCCAATGCCACGGTCCTCCTTGGCATTCAAATCCAAGTCTTCTGTCACGGCTTTTTGTCTTCAGAAACTTCCACTGATTTTCTTCTTTGACAGGCTTTTCTCAGGCAGGTGTTTCCTCTTTGATTTTATGATTGTTTGAAGCAGCACTGTGCAGAAAGATCTTTCAGAAGTTATTTTACAACAAAATGCACAGGATTTTCAAAGTGTCTTCCCGTTTGCCAACTAAAAAAGGATAGTTCTCTTATTTGCTTAACAGGAAGCTAGCATATTGAGATTCTGCATTCTCATTAACAAATGAAAGATTATCCTGCCACATGAGCCCTTCCATTGCTTAAATAACTCAGCAGTATAGTCATATATATAGTCATTATATATATGATATATAAAATGATATATATACATATCATTATATATATATATATATATCCAGAAGTCTGTATGATATATAGTCAATATATATTGTGTATATATAGTGTACATATATGTATAAATATATATCATACAGACTTCTGCCCTAGCTCATTACTAAGCAGAGTGTTCATTCGAAATGACCTCAGCTAATCAGACAGTGATAATTTCCTGGTGGCTTGATGAGATGAGACTTCAGGAGGGTTATACTTTGGGTGAATCCTGGACAAGCAAATGCATCAGAAGAGTATTTGGCAGCCCACCAAAGGGTTCATAAGATTGAACTGCTCCGTTCTAAACTTTCCCTCCAGTTCTTGGAAATCAGCCTCTCTTCATCCCTCCCCCCCCCCAGACTCTGTGCCCTCAGGGCACTCGAGGACTCAGGCTTGCCTCCCCTTCTCATTAACTTAGTTGGATCAGTCCGTCATTACTGCAATTTACAAATTGTAAAACTTTTAAAGTTTTTCTTGAAACTCTTGAGAAAAATCTTAAGATCCTCCTGGAACCTGTTGGCCACCCACGTGACCTAGTTGGAGACTTCAAGTCACAATGAACAATTTGGCCTCGAAAAAACAGAATGATGGCTCCCGAGGAATGGCATCCAAGCTTGGTTTCTGGCCTCCAGAAACAACTTCAAACACATGCATCTGCATACACACACACACACACACACGCACGCACGCACGCACGCACACACACACACACACACACGTGTACTTACCAGAGACAGAGAGAGGAGGATGAGAGGAGGGGTAAAGAGAGAGAGATCAGTAATGGGTTTAGATGCATGCCTGATACATAGTGGAGTAATGAATGCATCAGACAATTTTTTTAAACCCAATTTGGAGCATCTGACTTATTTATCTTACCTTGATACTCAAGTCCTAGAAACGTCCTTTGATTTTCATCAAGGATGCCTCCTGTTTTTTTTTTTTTTTTTTTTTTTTCAAGGAAGAAGCTGTTTGGCTTTTCCAGTAATGTACTCTCAAGATTGAACTATGATGATATAAGAGCAAATGAGAAAGAGGGGGCGGGGAGTATGGAGGTTTTTCAAACACTTTTATAATCTTAAAAAACAGAGTTCCCCAAGACACACTCTCGTCCCCTTATTTCTCTGAGTGCCTCTTTTCCTGGACATTTTACTCTCATCTTCTAGCTTTAAAAGCCATCCCTATGCTATCTCCTGCCTTAGTCTACTTTCTATTGCTTTTATAAAGTCCTTAAGACTGGCTATTATTTGGAGTAACCTCTTTGAAGGGTTATTATAGATTCATTCTGCCCAGAGTTCTGTGAGTGAAGAGCATGGTACCAGCATCTGCTCAGTTCTGACTTAAGGCCTCAGGTTCATGACATCATGGTGTAGCACTAGTAACCCACCAGGGGTTCTTCAGAAGGGTGTTTAGGAAGGTACCAGGTTGAGTTATGATAACCTATCCTAAAGAGAAAATAATCCAAGAGATCTATATTAATCCTTCCATAGAATGGTATCTACAATCTAATCCTCTTCTACTAGGCTCCACCTCTTAAAGGTCTAGCATCACCACACTGTGGACTTCCTTTTCGGTGTATGATTTTCTCAAGACACCTTTAAATCATACAAATTATCCATTATATATGATCATCATATCATTAATAGATATTTTAATATTAACAGATATAGGACACAGCTCTCAATTTTACCTTCCAGTTAATTCTTCCTCGAGGCTTTCCTGGCTCATTGAATAATCCCCAGTTGTTTAGGCCAAACATGCATGCTAGCCCTGATTTCTCCTGCTCCTGTATCTACTTCACTAGTGTTTAGTTTGGGTTTTTATTGCTGTGAAAAAGCACCATGACCACGACAATTCTGACAAAATAAAACATTTAATTGAAGTGGCTCGCTTACAGTTTCGGAGGCTCAGTCCATTATTGTCATGATGGGGATCATGGCAGCATTGCAGGCAGCTGTGGTGCTGGAGCTGAGAGTGCTACAGCTTGCAGGCAACAGGAAGTGGACTCGTTGTCACACTGAGAGAAGCTTGCGCACAAGAGACCTCAAAGCCCACCCCCACAGTGACACACTTCTTCCAACAAGGCCCCATTTACTTCACCAAAGCCATACCCCTGAATAGTGCCACTCGCTTTGGGGGCCATTTTCTTTAAAACCACTACAACGAGCCAATGCGCTCAGTCCTGTTTATTAACCCAGTTCTCACTGAAAATGCAAATCACTGTGTCTTCTCTCACCCACACCAGCAAAGTCCTGCTTAGCCTCTCTTATCATTTGTCCCTTCTGCGGTACACTTGTACAAAAGCCAGAGCAATTTTCAAATATAAATCAGATTCTATCAACCCTTGGTGTTAGCTATTCAGCACTGTGCCTCTTGCTCAAACAGACTCTCCAGACTTACTATAGTTTACAATCCTCCGGGTACCATCTTGTCTCCATCTCTTTTCAGCATCTCCTTTTCCATGATGCTTCCAACATCCTAGCCTTCTCACTGTCACTCCCAAGACCTAACCATGTTCCAGCCTAGGGTATTTTGTACTCACTGGGTTTTTTTTCTACCTAGAACACTTTTGCATATGCTTTTTCTTTCTTGTATTTATTTGGGGCATCAATTTCCCTCATTACATACATTGCTACCATGCATTGAGTCAAAGAGTCGTCTGTCTGCCTTAATCTACGTACCAAATAGGAAGAAAATTTATTTTGTTCACCAGTGTACCGGAAGCACCTGTAACAAGTGTCACAGAGTAATCGCTCAGGGAGATTTGCTAGATAAATGGAAAAAATCAAGCACTGTAACTGAAAAAGATCCCAGGGGTACAGGGAAGTAGGAATTGGGGAGCAGACTTCAGTGAAACAGAAAGTTGCCAGATGCTGCCATGCAGTAAGTTCCCTATAGGGAAGAGCCACCCTAGGGGGTTCTTCTATTTATTTATTTTTTTAAAAAAGAAAACAAACTATCTTTTTTTTTATTTTACACACCAATCCCAGTTCCCACTCCCTCTCTCCTCCCATTCCCTCCACTTTCTTCTCCCACCTCACCCCCATCCACTCCTCAGAGAGGGTAAGGCACATTGCTTTGGGGAAGGTCCAAGGCCCTCCCTACTACATCTAGGCTGAGCAAGGTGTCCATCCAAAGAGAATAGTTTCCAAAACCCAACTACAAGCTAGTATCCACTTATGAGTGAGAACATAGCATGTTCATCTTTCTGTGTTTAGGTCACCTCATTCAGGATTTTTTTTCTAGTTCCATCCATTTGCATGGAAATTTCAAGATGTCATTGTTGTTTACTTCTGAGTAGTGCTCCTTTGTGTCAATGCACCACATTTTCTTTATCTATTTTCCGGTAGAGGGGTATCTAGGTTGTTTCCAGGTTCTGGCTATTACAAATAATGCTGCTGTGAACATAGTTGAATAATTGTCCTTGTTCCTGGGTCACAGTCCCGTGAGACATAAAATGAACACAGTATGACTAGTGAGCTAACTCAGTGAGATGTAATTCAATCAAGTAAGGTAAGATGAAGACAAAATCATACAAGGTAAATCTGTAAAGCACTATACAGAAAAGCCTAGGATGCCCGATACCCCTTACCTTGGGTCTCTGAGGAGACTGTTTCTGGATGGCATCGATCCCTAGATTCACTTGTTGCTTTGGTCTTTATGTGCTGTATCCCAACCTGTGATGGGTATGAAGGAAATACAGAGGTTCTTCGCCTTGAAAATGCTTTGAATCGGGACATTTCCCCAATATTCATTTCTCTTTCAACCTAAATTAGATTGAGGAAAGAGTTTCTGTGTCTAGGTTTTTGCTCGGTAAACAGTCCATTGGAAGATTATTACGGTATCACACCCTCTAAACTTGAGGGGAATTTAACCTTCGTTTTCCTATGAAGGAGTGAGAACAGGAATGTAATTCAATTCTCTCTAAGATGTTTTTCTTATTAATCTTTCATCTGTTTGCTAAGTAGGACAATCCGCTGATCATTTTTACCAAACATATTTGAAAGACACTATGTGGTACCAACCCTTTCCCCTGTAAACACTACTCCTACCATACCTTGATTGTGAATTAGATAGAGAAAATTTGAGGAATTATTTCAAAACTGGAAAATATTCTGTAACATTGGATTTAGCCCTACTTAATAAAAAGGAAGGTGGTTCTCATAAAGTTTAGTCGAAAACTATGCATCCTATGTTGGCGTGTGCAAAGGGCATCTAGGTCCTCACAGCACTTACAATACTGGGAAAGGCATAAACAAATGCTTAATACAAAGAAACATGTGTGTGTTTATATATGTGCATTTATATGTGTCAATATGGCTATATATATATATATATATATACACACACATATATATAATTAGTCTGAGTTCAGATTTCTTTAGAATGGATCTGCTGTAAAAAAAAAAAAGGGGGGGGACATAATTAAACATTTAAGAGATAGTCAGAAGACTTGGGAGAGAGCCTAAACATAGAGCCTTTGGGGTTCTGTGACCTTTTATTATTATTGCCCCTCAGATACATCATACATATTTTAACTATATAATCTGGTTAGTTAAATCTCTCCCTTCACTATGAAGCACTCACCCAAGTGAACACTGAGTGATTTATCTCCCTTCAGAAGCTCTGCAACACCTGCCTTTCCATGTTTCTTTAAACTAGAATGGTCATGTGATTTTAGTCTTATGTCATTCCCAGCATCTGAATTCCACTAGGAAAAGCAATCGTGCCTCTGGATGTATGCGGCTGGTGCTCAACTGGTAATTGATCGTTAATCTTAACTGGATTGGAAATAAAATAAAATCTGAGTATAATACTTCTGAGTAGTCCAGAAAGATTGCATTAATGTTTTTACTATCAGTGTTTTGAAATGTTTTATTTTACTTCCTGCAGACTCATAATTCCAAAACTAAAAAAAAAAATTAAGCTTCTAGTTTGTATCCTGCTAAGATATTAACAGGTTTTTTCAAAAGAAAAAGTGTAAATATCAGTACATTACTGTTATACCTATATCAAAGAGTTGCAGGAGTAGTCTTAATCTTACTTATATTTTTACTTACTTTATGACTGCTCACATATATATGTGCAGCATACTAAGACCAATCGGTGTTGCCTGTGTGCACATGGGTTTAGCACTGCTGTTCACTGGATGATGAGGAACCTACCGGGGGGGGGGGGGTCCTACCCTTGAAGAAAACTAACATTCTTTCCGCCAGCAGTCATCAGCTACCTGTCACTTCTTGTCTGGGTGTGGTCCTTATGAGCCCTCTGTCCATCCATCCATCCATCCTGGAATGACTGACTAGATTGCTTTTTTTAAAGGTCTTGTATAGCCAACCACAGCTATTGCAAGTTCATGAATGCAAATGACTGGCGTGTCCTAAGGACAGTTTTGGAAAAGCCACCCCCAACCTTGAGCCCTTTCTAGATTCCCACCCCCTCTTCCACAACATTACTGCATCTTTGGTAGCAGATGTGAGATGCAGATGTGGGATACAAATGTCTTCTTTATAGGTGAGCAGTCCATAGCCCCTTATTTACACTTTGGTCATTTGTGGCTCTCTGTCTTAACCTCTATCCACCACAAAACTAGGTGTCTGGGATGAGGAGTAGGAGGAAGACTATTCAACAGAGTGTGTGAATGCCTAGTTGAACATTTTAAAGTTCATTTTCACTTACTCTTTTTATATGGAATCTGGTGTGCAGACAGAGGTAAGAAGAAAAAAATTAAAGACCTCTTTTACTGTGGTAGAAGAGTATTCTGAGTACCCAGTCAAGAAGAAGGTCAACAAGGTACATGGCAGACAAGAGAAGTCACTCCTGCCTCAGAGAAAAGGAGCTTGACCCGAGTCTTCAAAAGCTAGCAGATGTTTTCCAGAAATAGGAAGTAGTTTGGATGTAAGTTGGCCAGACATGGCCTGTGCATGAGGAAAGCTTTAATAGGAAAGCAATATATGTAGGCAAAAGTAGTACATTCCAAACTTATGCTTAAAAGGGGCTCAGCGTTTATCATCCAAGTTAATGCTAGAACTTTGTCAGGTGATATTTTTTCACATGTATCTACATTTGGGCATTGGACTCTGAAAGGGATGTGAATAAATAATTCCATTATTCATTCATTTCCTAATAACTATTTCATAGTGAGATCAATATTATAGTTTCTGCTTGAGATGAATGCAATAGAGCAGCCATGTTGGGCTCTGTTTTTATTATTGTTTTGTTATTATTCATTATTGTTCCTGGAATCTACAGTGAGCAATTGTAGCATTCAAAATTCGTATTAATCACTTAATTCTGACTAGTTTAAAGCTATTTCTCCATGAATATGGGAACGTGTGAAAGACAAATGTATTTAAGTAAAACAAAATCTTGTTTTTTGTACAAGTTTGAGCGAAATATCTCATCTGAGGTTATTAATATTTGTAACTAAAATTTGAAATGAAGACTCATATTTGTGTTAGTCTTTATCTGTCATTGTCACAAAAAAAATCAAGACAGATAAAATTAAAGCACTTATGCTTATTTTGGGTCTCAGTCTCAAGATTCACACGAAGGCTACTTGGTCCCATCACTTAGGGCCTCTGGCAAGGCGGACTATCATAATGGGAAATTGATACTGCAGCAAAGCTGTTCACCTCACAGTGTCCTGGGGGAGTAATAGGGAGACCATCTGGGGACAAGATATGTCCTTCAAAGAGGTTATTTACATCCTTCACCTATGGCCTACCACCATTTCTAGGCTATTCCACTGTTAAATCTTCCATAGGTCAATCCATGTGCGATAAGATTAGCGCATTCATGATGCACTCACTTCTCAATAGCGCCACCGGCCGGGGATCAACACAGGAATCTGTGCAGGACCTCCCACATCTCAACTACAGCGGTGGCATCTATTGCTAGCATCCCCATCGAGACGCAGTTTTGCAGTGGCACTTTAAGCTTGTTTCACTCTGGCGGGAAAGCAGTGGTGTGACTGTAGGTCTAGACACGTAAACAGAAACCGATGAGAAAATATACGTAGGCTTTAGTTCTCGCTTGGAGCTTAACTACAACAGCAAGAATGTTGCCGCTGGTACTTCACTGGTAGTCAACTGTTCTCGGTACACATTTGCTTGTATTTTTCAAATCAGAATCAAGTATAAAAACATTCTTTAAGAATATGCTCTGGGGATTTAAGTGGGCCTGAATCGTTTTCCATATCTCTGTGTTATTGAAGTTGTATCACTCTGAAGCACTGTGGGGGGAGGGATTTTGAACGTCCCTTTGAGGTTCCCCGTTGAGCTTCAGCTTTTGCTAACTTAGTGAGCAGAGTTAAGTACTGGCTGATCGATAAGAATGAACGTGAGAGCTAATGGTGAGTGTCACAGGCAGCAGCAGCAGCATCTGTCACTTACTATGGCGCAGGGTTCTCGCCTGTCTTTATAGCTGACAAGTCACTGAACTAGGGCCCCACAAAGGTAGAGCCGTGGTTTGCTGGGATATATTGGTTCACATGTTGCCATACTCAAGGATTAATGCTGCTTTCAAATGTGCAAGTTTTACTGGAAAATAGGATGATGTTTACCTTTTTTTTCCACTAGAAATTAAGAAATGAACAACTCAAAAAGTAAAGAGAACAGGAAGGTAGATGCCCTAAGTAAACCCCTCCTGTGGAGAATCTGAGCGTGGTTCAGAATCACCAAAACGTAGAAGGAAAAAGAGCTTTTGGGATATGACCTAATACAAGTTTAACCAAACAGAAAATGTCCATTTAAAGCAAGCGTTGACATACCGAAGCGCTCCTTCTTCAGACGCACGATATTGTGTCACTAAGACGGGAGGTAAAGGGCCCCGCTCTCCCTCGGCTTTGTTGGGCTATGTGTACGAGAACAGCCTCCACGGGACTCATTCCCGGATGCTTCTATCGTTTCCTCCTCTCCATCCTCCTTTCTGGGCCTCCCTCCATCAACATTCCACCAGGGATACACGCAGTTCACTCACCAAATCCATCTGCTCGCTGCAGTTTCTCCTGAGAAGAAAACCTTAAGTTTACAAACTAGAAAATAAATCTACTCTTAGCTACTTCTTTTCATCTTGTTTTTCTCTCCTAACTCAGTTCTTTTTTAACCCGTTGGTGGATCTTCCGCTCATTTTCAGAATTAGAGCACTTTGCTTACCTACAAGCCTGTTTGGCAACCAAAACCAAAAGCTGACTCACCCGCTGCTCTACAACTGGTCATAAAAAAATGGCAACCAGATCCCTTGAGCGGTCAATTTATTTGAGGGTTTTTCTGCTGGGCTGCCAGGCTGTGTCTTTTCTGTTGGCCCTTGGCTGGGTTCAAGATAAGAACCTTTTGTTTGATTCGTGCTTCTAAAATTATCAACCCTGGTTCAGAAAATTAAGATTTTTTTTTTTTTTTTGGCTCCTATGGAAGAATTTGGAATGCAGCACTATTTTGTGCCTTACAATTGCTAAGCTTCCCTCTGTGGGGAAAAGCAGGCATGTGAAAGCTAAAAGTCCAGGTTGTATCGTCAGATAACCCTGGGTTTAAACCCTGACTGTTTCTGCTTGCTGATTTAATAGAGTCAGGTGAAGCCTTTCAATGTTATTAAATCTTAGCTTGTAAGAGAGACAGCAGAAACTATAGCATTCATAGATTTGTTGTGAAAATTAAATGACACTTCAAGAAATTAAAAACAAAGAGACCATTTTGAAGAGAAAGAAAATTAAATGGTACAATTGTTACTCAATGTCTATCTGTATTATGATTATTACCAAACAATGAAATGACTTGGGCCTTTGAATGTGGCATCTAAGAAAATCTTATAATGAGTTCCTTTTTTAAATGTTCAAGACAAATTATTGTTAGGAAGCTCTCTGTTTAACTTTTTCCTCTATTGGGAATTGAACCCATGGACTTGAACATTCTAGATGTGTGCTCTACCACTAAGTTGCAGCTCCATTCTGCTATCCTTTTTCTTGTTCATCTGCTGTTATAAAGCACACAGAATTTTGTATACCTTTCATGTGGAGGAAGAAACCCATTTGATCTTCTAATCTTTACTCCCACTCTCCAAAGTCCATATACTTTAAAAAATATATAATCAAGTAAAAAGTCAGCATTTTAATTGCCCCACTGCTCACATCCTGTGGGGCATTTAATTCTTCAAACAATTTCATTTCAAAGATCAAGAAGCTGCCCGTTCACGTAGCAGCCCCTGCTTCCAATCTCTAGTGATCTCAAATCCCAACAAGCAGATTATTTATTGTTTCTTAGAGCATTCCATTAGCAGTTGGCCACTGCCTTCTAAAACTTGCTTGTCTGGCAACTATCTTTAGTCTAAATGTATTTTTACAAATTACATTGGGCTGTCTGCTTCCTACACCCACATTCCCCATCAAAAAAATAAAGGAAAGTCTTCCTGGTGTTAAGTGCTGAGTTGATTCTTTTTTTTTTGTTGTTTCTAATTTTTCATTTTCTAAGCCATTATTTCAACAGGGATGGTCATTCTCACGTTAAAAGACACTTTGCTTTTGCCCCGAAGTCAGAAGGCAGACAGAGGGATGTCTGACTTGCTAACATTCTTTGTTTCTTGTAGAGGGAAAGTGGGGAAGAGGCACCCTTCCTGCACAGTCTCACAGCTGAGTCCTTCATTTGTCCTGCCCAGTGGTCCAGGGCTGTTTCTATCCAGCAGAGAACCCTGCTATTTTTCAAAGACTCCTGTGCAGCAATCCTTCCTGCAGTTCTGCTTGCCAAGCATATTTTGCGGGGTGAAAGTCAGACTAAATGCTGTGAAGTCAGGGTGCATTTTATTATGTTGCTGTCCCGCCACATTTTTTTTATGAACAGATGAACAAATATTTAATGCTGTTGCTTCCCAGTAGGTACGTTCCATTTGGTTTTGCTGTTTTGACTTGGGTCAGACAAAGGGGTGCTTTGGAATATTTTAAACAAGCTTTTCCTGTGACTATTGCTGTTTTCTGAAAACTATATGTAATCTGACAGAGTGGGTCTGTGTAAAATGGTACCAAATCTTGAAAGGACATTGTTTTCCTGATGTTTTGCCTATATTCAAGGTCAACTTTGTTTGCTTGTGTGCATAATGCAAATAACACTGAGATAAAAGATAAAAGTGAAATCATGTGTTTATAGGGTTCGAAGACATGTGACCCGAGCACTGAATTTATTTGCCTAAACTGAGCCTGGGATGTGACTTAAGGTCAGTTTGCCTAGGCTGTGTGATGAGACCCTGAATACAATCCCAAGGATGGTGCACACAGAGCACAGCACATGTATGCACACACATACATGTACCAGCACATGTACGTACACTCACCCGAATTGATGCTCCCTATTTTTAAAGGTACCTGAATGACACTTGTTTCTGTCTTGACTGTAATCTCACCTGAAGGTGCTGTCATGGACTTCCTAGTTGTAGGCAATTAATGTTGGTGGGAGTATTTAGGGAGGACTGTCCCACTGTGACAGCACCATAGCCGGGCTCAGCTGCTTTGTAAGAGTAGGTGGAGGCATGAACTTCTTTCTTTCTTTCTTTTCATTCTTTTTTTAATCTTTCAATTCTTAATTTACTCTTTGTGTCTTTCATGCATCCACATCTCACCCATCTTCCATCCATCCTCTGCCCCTGCAACCCCCCTCCCAAAAAAATAAAGCAAAATAAACTTTAAGTTAAAAATGGGGCGAAGCAAAAATCTGGCCATGGAAGCTGCAGTGTGACACAGTAAGTCACGCAATAACCCCCTTTATCCATATATCCTCACATGCAAGCAAGCGTTCATCACATGGAATCATCGGTTTGTGTTGCAAGGAGAGGCCCTTTGATTGTCCCAGCCAGCTAGCTTTTTTTTCTTTTTTCTTTTTTTTTTCTGAGACAGGGTTTCTCTGCAACTTTGGAGCCTGTCCTGGAACTAGCTCTTGTAGACCAGGTTGGCCTTGAACTCACAAGGATCTGCCTGCCTCTGCCTCCGGAGTGCTGGGATTAAAGGTGTGTGCCACCACTGCCTGGCTAGCTCTGATGTCTTATTAGCTAACTCTTACAACTCAGTTTAACCCATTTCTATAATCTGTGTATCGCCAGGTGGCAGTGGTTTACCGGGAAAGATTTGGTACGTCTGTCTCTAGAGGCTCCATGATGTCTATCTCCTGCTCTGCCTTTCTTCCTCCCAGCATTCACTTCTGTCTTCCCCACCCACCTAAGTTCTGCCCTATCAACTAGGCCAAGGCAGTTTCTTCTTTGTTCATTAACCAATGAATACACACAAACAGAAGGAACTCCTACACTAGGTTTGATTCAAAAACCTTTGTCTCTGCTACACTATCAATACAGGGCCCTAACTGTGACACTTTCTGGACATCCCATTGCTGCCCTGTGTTGTGGAGATCCTATAGCCATGGGTCTGGAGGACCGCACCCCATTTGTACCCCACCTGTTCTTCACAGACCACAAATGGGGTGGGTGTTGGAGCAGGCCAAAACTTAATCCTGATTCTGGGCCTGATTCTGGGTAGTTTCAGGGTCAGTCAGTCTGCCAGCTCTCCCCTATCTTCACCACCAGGGTGAGTTCATTGCCCTGGCTAGCTCACCCCTTACAGCCACGAGCAAGGGGCGGGGTCAGTTCTCCCTCACAGAACTCAGTTCACATAGTCAGGGTCTGTTATTTCACACCTACACCTTCAGAACCAGCTCTACTGTACTGTCGAGGAGAGGTGTAGGGGCCATTGTCCTGTGTGCTACATCTGGTGAGGGGCAGGGACAGCTCTCCTGCTCCTGTGACCTCAGCACCAGCTCTCCTGCCCGAGATGGGGGTGGGGTGTCTCTCCTCTGCCCATCCAGTCACATTATAGATTAGTAATGGGGACAACTTTCCCCCTGCCTCAAGCATTGATGTTGGAGGTTGGGGAGATGGGGTAGACTCTCTCCCAGGCCAAGAGGCATGAATTTCTGAACAGGAAAACCTAGCTCAACAGATACCATTAGCTTTTCATTCTCAGTGTGGTCAATTGAAAACAGTACGAGGTGTCAGACTAGGGCTCATTTCAGGATATGACGCTTATTTATAGATGTCCACAAAGATGGAAATTCTTGCTTAGGTAAAGTGAAGTTTTTCAGCATAAGAAGAAGCCAGTAAAGTGATTTGGTGCAAACATACCTGACACATTAGATACAGACAGGACACTTCTTTCATGAGCCCTAGAGTTGAGTAATCATTTCTTACCATCCTTTCCTCTGTTTGTTTTATAACTTTAGACACATTTGCAAATTTTGGGCTCTTAGTTATCCCAAGGCAAATTGTTTGCAGAGAAAGTGTGGAGGCCCAGTACTCTTGGTATTAGGGGCTCTCGAGGCAGGGTCTCATTGAGAAGCCACCATCTAATTGCTTGGGTAATGGGCTGTAGCACTTTATTGATAATGTAACCAACAGAGATGCCCACATGGTCTTGTACTGGCAGTGATTGTTGGCTTTGTGTGCTGTCCTGAGCAAGCTGAATTTATTGTGAGGGGCTGTGCAGTTACAACACAAATGCCCTTGCCCCTAAGGCATCAAAGACAAATGCTGAAAATGGAATAAAGAAAAATAGCCAAGTGGTACGGTTGCAGAAATAACTCTTATGACTTCAAAACATTAAAAATAAAACTGATTTCCTTGTGAGCCTGTCCTGGAGAGTAATTTCATCTTTCTGAGTTGCCTTTCGGATGATTTTATTTCTAGCTCTGAGGGACAGAAGCCTGTGAATGCAGAGGACTTGCTCTCTTTTCCACAATCAGATATGGATTATTAAATGTTCATTTAATAATTACTTCATATATATACATATACCTGATTATACATATGTAAGCATGCATATAGCAAGAAAATAAAAATACATCTGCCTATGAATATATATGGACATATATCCATAACCATATGTACATATGCATACTTAATGACTGCCATATATTCCTCTACATAACTACAATTTTCCTCATGAAAAATTATTAGGTTAGTAAACTTAATCTCATACATCTCTTTGATTTTACAATCACAGATATTTAATGTTTTTTCCCTCATTTTTTTATTAAAAATTTCCATCTCCTCCCCTCCTCCTCCCCCTTCCCTCCCCTCCCTTCCACCCATTCCCCCACTCCACCCCTCTCCAAGCCAAAGAGCCATCAGGGTTCCCTTCACTATGTTAAGTCCAAGGTCCTCCCAGCTCCCCCTAAGTCCAGGAAGGTGAGCAATCAAACTGACAAGGCTCACAGTGAGCCCGTCCATGCTGTAGAGTTCATGTTCATTGCCATTGTCCTTGGTTTCTCAGTCCTCCTCCACCGTCAGCCACATTCAGAGAGTCCGGTTTGGTCCCCTGTTCCATCAGTCCCATTCCAACTGGACTTGGTGGTCTCCCGTTAGATCTGTCCCACCGTCTCAATGGGTAAACGCACTCCTCACGGTCCTGACTTCCTTGCTCATGATCTCCCTCCTTTTGCTCCTCATCAGGACCTTGGTAGCTCAATTCGGTGCTTCTATATGGGGTGCTTCTGTCATTGTCTCCATCCAATGCCAGGTGAAGGTTCTATGGTGATATGCAAGATATTCATGAGTATGGCAATAGGATCTGGACATTTCTGGCATCCTCTCCTCAGCTGCCCAAGGAAGTAGCTGGGGGCGTCTTCCTGGACACCTGGGAACCCCTCTAGAGTCAAGTCTCTGCCAACCCTAGAATGGCTCCCTTAATTAAGATATATAATTCCTTGTTCCCATATTTTTTAGCTATTCAGGACCCTAGTCCACTGTCTGCAGGAATGCCAGGACCTCCTCTGCATCTCTCTAGAAGGACTCTAGCTATCTCTAATCCTTAAGTCCTCATAGCTGCCCCACAGGAAGTTTCTCAGTGCATCTTTCCCTGCAAAACTGAATCTGTTGCCGCTGATTCCGAGCCTGCTCAATTCTTGAAGAAAGGTGCTGGGGACTGCTGGAACTAAACACCATAGTCGGAGACTTAAAAAATGAAAATGGATGTCATAGCACTGGAGGTCTGAACTCGGGGTATCAGGCTGGGCATTTCTTTGGGAGGGCAGCAGGGGAGAGCCTACACCATATCTCTCCTATCTTCTGGGGTTTGCTGGCCATCTGTGGCATTTTTTGGTTAGAAAATGAATCCTCTCTATCTCTCCCTTTATCTTCACTTAGTGTTCTCCACTTTTTTCTTTTTTATAAGGACACGGTAATATTGGATTAGGGCCTACCCCAATAACCTTATTTTATCCCAATCATCTCCAAAGATACCATTTCCAAATAAGGTCACAGATGCTAGGTATTAGAACTTCCAGGAAAGGGCAAAATGTAACCGCCAATACTCCTGTCTTACAAAATCCTTCCATACACGTTTCTCTTTGTCGGCTTACCACAAAAACATTTTAAGATGTATGATCTTTTTAACTATAGAGAAATGTGCTCCAGTTTTCTCCTTCTTTCATTCCTGATGAGAGTTAAAAATTCATCAGCAGTTTTCTTTAATGAAAAAGTTTTAATTGAACTATGGGGAGTTTTAGATTTTCCTGTAACAACCAGTTAAACATAAAGCCAGCTTTTAAAACAGATGTTTGTCTGTTTTAACACAATCTCCTCAAACACTAGAGGACATGAGCACAGCCAATGGTATATTTGGTATGTGTTTACCATTTTATTGTGGAAAAGGAATGGATACATGAATCTGAATAAAATAAATCCCATATAATCAATGATTTTATATAATAGTTAATTAATGATTAATCATTCCTTAGAAGTGGAAAAGGCCTCTGGTCACCAACAAAAAACATCTGAATGTTTATTATCACTTCATATTCTTATATTCCCATCATCTTTTTCTTCAGACTTTCATAGTGTTCTGGACACTTTGTTTTGATTGTCTCCATATTTCTGCTGATTGACAAATATCTTCCAAGGCTCTTTTGGTCAGTACCGCCGTATTTTATCACTGTGTTTACTTTGTAGTCTTATGCTGAAGACTCAGGCCATTCAAGCTGCAGGGCTTCCCAGATCCACACACAAATCAGATTTTGTCATATATAGTTCAAAATATTGTTGCAGGAGTTGTTCAGGTCAGAGCCTACCCTCGCATCTCTTACAAGCTAGGCTCAACCTTCTCTCCACGGTAAAGCAATTAAACAGACAATAGTGGGAAAACAGAGGGAAGGAGATTTATTCCTTGTGCCAACACTGGGAAAAACAACCAAGTCCATTGACCATCCATACATGTCCATCTTTAGAGCCTGGGCATGATGTTTAGGTTGAAACAGAAGACAAGAGTTACGTATAGATTAGCAGCCCTGGTCAGAAGGATACACCCACTCTTAAGCTATGGTTGATTTAGCTCTAGTCTCTCCTGCAAGGTTATCTAGAAAGTTGTTAAAATGTTGTGAAATATTTATTTTTGGAGACAGCTTCCTCTTTTGGCTGGCATGGGGGATCTGCTTTTTCCTCTTCCTAGTGTGAAATTCCAATTTCCTGGAAATTATAAATTCCATTGTCTAATAGGCTGGTAGCTTTCATTGTGGGCCACAAACTCTTATATGTTATACTTTCAATTTTATCCAGTTCTAGGGATATTTTAAAGTCCTTCTTGATTTCTTCCTTGACCCAGTTATTGTTCAGTTATGTGTTCTTTAGTTTCCACAATTTTTAAAAAATCTTTCTGACATTCCTTTTGCATCCAGTTTTATTCATTTATGGTAAAGTAAAATGCAGAATGTTATTTCAGTTCTCTGATATTTGTTGAGACTTGCTTTGTGTTTTAATATGTGGTCAATTTTGGAGAAAGTTCTATGGGATGCTAGGAAGAGTGTATGTTTTTTATATATTGATGGGATATTCTGCAGTTGTCTGTTAAGCCCATTTGATTCACGATGTCCTATAACTACCAAGTTCCTCTGTGCTACTTTCGTCCAGATGAACTGTCTACTGGTGGATTTCAAGTATTGAGGTCACCCATTATCAATGAGCTGGAATCAATATGTGACCTTAGATGTAACAGAGTTTCTTTGGTGAAACTGGGGGTTCCTTTGTTTGGTATGTAAATGTTTAAAATTATAATCTCTTCTCTTGTTGATTTTTTTCCTTTAATGTGTATGAAGTGCCCCTCCATGTCTTTTCTGATTAGTTGCTTCTTGGTTCCATTTGCTTAGTTTCCCTTTTTGCCTAAGATGGAGTCCATTGTTGTTCTTGATGGCATATTCCTTGAAGAGAGCAAAAAGAAAGAGAGAAAGAGGGGGGATTCTGTTTCCTAATGCAACCTTCTAGTCTGCATCTCTTTATTGGGGAACTGAGACCATTAACATCTAGCACTATTATTTGAGAAGTGCTTATTAATTCCTGTCGTTTGAAGTTTTATGGTGTTTCCTCAGACCTCTTTTGTTGAACTGTTCTGGAACTGTTTGTGTCCTGTGACCTCTTGGATATGTTCACTCTTGTCTTCATACCAAAATATCCCATCCACTCTTCCCTGTAGAACAGCCGTCATTTCTTTTAATCTGCTTTTATCAGGGGAATGTTTTGTTCTCTTTTAGTTTTAATACGTAGTTTAACTGGATATAATAATCTGGGTTAACAGTGTAGTCTTAAAGGACTTAGAGTACATCTATTTGGGGCATTCTGGCTTTGAAAGTTTCTGTTGAACAACCAAGTGTTATCCTCATGGATCTACCTTCATAAGCAGTTTGACCTTTCTCTCTTGAAGCTTTTAATACCCTTTGTTTATTACGTCTTTTTTAACGTTTTAACTGTAACAAGTTGTTTCTTTACTGATTCTATTTTTTGTGTCCTGTTTACCTGAATAGGCATCTCTTTCACTAGATTTGACAACTTTTTTCATAAGATTCTATTGAAAATATTCTCTACACTTTTTCTATAGTATTCGTCAAATGAATACTATACTGAAACTGAAAAATTGAAAATTTAGTCTCTTCTATGGTAGCCCAGAGGTTCCCGATATTCTATTCACAATTGCTTATGAAATTATCATTGGTGTTACCTGAATGATTCTAGTTCCTCTGCCTTGCCTTCCAGCACTGATTCTGTTTTTCTACATGCTTCACACTATTCTTGGAACTTTCTACTGAGGTTTTCTTTTTGACCTGCAGAGATTTCATTTCATTTTCAGACTCATTTCTGTTTGTATTTTTTCGGCCATTCAATCACTTTTTGAATTCTATTTTATGTGTTGGATTGACTTCCTTATTTTATTCATCTCTTTGATTTTGTTCTCTTGAAATATATTTCTGTCTTATTTGGTGTGTCTGAACATAGTTATAATCATTGTTTTAAATTCTTTGTTGGAAGTTCTTTTGGATTATTTTCATTTGTACCCTTTTCATGGCATTAGTAATTTGTGAAAGAAACACATTTCCTTGCAGGATGTATGTAAGTAGGATTGCGGCAGGAGGCTCTCTGGGTTGAGCTCCTGGAACAAAATTTCTGGAAGCTATAGGCAGGTCTCGTGGGTGGAACCTGAAGAATGAATCCAAGTCCATGGAGGTAGGCATAAACAGTGAAAGCGAGGGAGGCGTGGGAAGCCAGAAGTCTTGACTGCTAATAGGATAGGTCCCCATGTAACACAGATGAGTCTAATCAAGGGAAGCCAGTGTCCCAACGTCAGGAGGCCATACAAGCTAGATTTCTAGAGGAAAATTTCTAACTGGCACCCGGAATGTTTTTCCCCAGTT
Source organism: Arvicola amphibius (assembly GCF_903992535.2). Taxonomy (NCBI): domain Eukaryota; kingdom Metazoa; phylum Chordata; class Mammalia; order Rodentia; family Cricetidae; genus Arvicola; species Arvicola amphibius. Next base: position 159,584,476 of record NC_052058.2, read on the forward strand.
GGATTTGATGGACCAACGCAGTGGATGCCCCAGCTTCTGACCTGGTGCATTCAGGGGGTTTCTAGGTGATGTTGGTGGACCAAGCTGCAAGGGATCCATAGGACTCCCAGGTGATGTTGGTGCACCAAACTGCAAGGGATTCAAGGGTTGCTGAGGTGATGTTACTGGACCAAAGCAGCAAGGGATTCAAAAGATTGAATCCCTTGTACACAAATGAATACAAACAATGAGAGAAAACAGGCACCTTACATTCAGCACCAGATGCCAGCAGTCAACTAGCTTCGCTTTCTGAACTAGAGGTCAAAGGGTGCTGCAGGAAGCCAGTGAATTAACATTTGTAACGGGGTTACAGGTTCTCTGAAAGTTCCAAACACTGGCACATAGGACTGGAAAATAATACTAAGTGAATCTTATTTATGTGATTGCTAGTATTGTTTGTACTTTATCAGTGCCCTGCTGTACAGGGCACTAATATGAGCTCTATTCACGGAGTATAGAGGACAATTGAGAGTTGCTTTGTGGTAGGAAAATGCAGTCTTCATGTTCTTCTAGGCCACTGGGGCCATGGCTATTATTCCATGGATATTAATCAAAAGGAGCTAGCTAAACAGGTGAAACTAAAGCCGCAGTTCAGCTTTGCAGCTCAGCTGTGCACTCCTGGGCAGCACAGGGTTAGAAGCTTTCCTTTGAAGCACACTGTAAATGGAGACTGTGTTTTCACTTCCCAGCCACCCAGACCCAAATAATCACACAAATACTATATTAATTACAGCACTGATTTGGCCAATGGCTCAGGCATATTCCTAGCTAACTCTTACATCCTTAATTAGACCATTTCTGTTATCTCGTATTTCACCATGAGGCTCGTGGTTTGTTACCTCACATCTTACTTCTTGGGTTGCTACATAGCTTCTGCCTGACTCCACCTTCTTTCTCCCTGAATTCAGTTTAGTTTTCCCACCTAACTGTATTCTGCCCTGCATAGGCCAAAGCAGCTTCTTTATTAACTAAGGGTAATAAAACATATTCACAGCATACAGAGGGGTATCCCAAATCAGCACACAGTTGTGACATACTTTTCTAAAATTTAACTTGAGAGTGATAATTAGAAAGGAAAAATGTAAGCTAAGATTGCCTTTAAAGTATAAAAAAAATGACTCGGCATTTATGATTTTATATGTGAACTTATTTTAAAATCTGTTAAGCAATTCTGTTATTATTTTATATCATCCCCTGTGAAATTGCTAGCCAATTGTGTTTTATTAAAGTGGGGCATTCATTCATTATGCATTTTTATTCATTATGACTTGTGAAGGATAGATATTCTTACTGATATACTCTGTAAAATCAAGTGGTTAGTTTTCCTCTCTGCCCCTCCCAGTTGGGGATAATAGTTCTCTTCATTGCCAAATTATGAACTTATTCCCCTACAGTACCCTGTTCTGTTTTTATTCCCTTATAATTTTTACACAGGTTCAAGTTTTGTTTTGATGGGGCATATTTTGTGTCTGGAACTCTCTTTAATACTGAGACTGGATTAAATCCTAACTTTCTTCAGAATCCAATAGAAAAAAAAAGAACACTTCCATCTGGGAATATCTTCTTATATATTTTCAGAACTTGGTGTATCTGTTCTTTTGTTTTCTTTCTTAAGCATCACAGTATTGTAACTAAGACTGTACTCTCTACACTTAGATTACTTATGCATAAAATGGTGGAGGCCTCTAAAAACAGGAACTATTATAAAGGTTGAACCTATTACAATTGTGCTTAATGATCATGGAAATATTTCTCTGCTCTATTGTGTCTGCACTTCCTGGTTAGCAAAATGAGGATGCAAACTGTGCTGGCCTTGTGACAATAGAGAAGCCCATTCTAGAAAAGTCTTAGTGCCTGGCAGTGGTAGTGTTAAATCAGCTAAGGGTTGACAGAGTTTTCTTGCTTACCTGTCGCTCTCTATATGGCACTTATTTCATATATTAGGTGGTCAATTAAAGTTGTGCATGGGTAAATTAAGCCTATTGACTCTGCTTCTGGACTCTTTATTAAACAAAGTTAATATTGATTGAGTCTGAAGAATGTGGCTTGACATTTATTCAATAGAGGGGTCATTGATTAAGAGGATAAAATTGAAAATTGAACAATGTTATACAAAAGAGAAATGATATAAAGTTATTTTCTTGGGAGAAAGTTCTTGGCACGATGTCAGGGTGTGTGTGTGTGCACGTGCACGCGCGTGCTCCCACACACATATTTTACACCCCTCCCCCAAGGAGGAAAACAGATGTTTCAAAATGGAAAGGTCTTCAGGTGGAGATACAATATGTAGTTCTTGGCCTTTCTCACCTTAATACTACTTTATAAAAATGAATGCTGTGTTAGGTTTACAATGAATGAAGTTTTGTTCTTATTCAAGAACTATCGTGGTTTTACACTGAATGGCGAAAGACAAATGGTACCAAGCTTTTGTACGTTTGGCGTTGGAATTTTTTCTTCCCCAGTTATCACCTGTGATAATGTGGGACTGGCCGTCTCTAAGTCTCCTAATTCGTTCAATTTGTATGTTAGTTAGTCCAAGGATGAAAGAGAACTAAGCATGAAAGGTTCTCAAACTATTCCTGGCACATGGTGGGCAGTCCGTGTGAACTCCTTTACATAATCTGTAGGAAATCTGTAGAAAGAAAATAGTCAGTTGTTTAAATGATCCCTTAAACATTTTACTTTCATTTAAACAAAATATATATTAAGGTACCTGAGCATCTCAGTTATGGTTACTGAGGGCTGAGTATTCTATTTACAAAGAGAAACAGAACTTGACAACTGTGAAGGTGGAATTAGATGAATTCCAAGTTCTTTGGAGAAACTAAGTTATTTGATTAATTACGTTAAGAAAATGTATGATCGCCGGGCGGCGGTGGCGCATGCCTTTAATCCCAGCACTCGGGAGGCAGAGGCAGGCGGATCTCTGTGAGTTCGAGGCCAGCCTGGTCTACAAGAGCTAGTTCCAGGACAGGCTCCAAAGCTACAGAGAAACCCTGTCTCGAAAAACCAAAAAAAAAAGAAAAAAGAAAATGTATGATCACTTCTGTTATAGCTAAAAAAATTAGTGTTTTTATAACCCTCACTTGAATTTGCTTGAGGGTTTTTGTCACTCCTTTGGTGACTATTCTTGTGTATTGACAGAATAGTCTAAGAGGTTTTCGATCCGGGACACAGTACACAGAGCAGAAAAGTAGTTAGAAGCAAAGCCTTTCTTCTTTATGTTCTTATTGTAATTTATTATAATGTCTGCCTCTTTTAAAATGAGGTTTAATAAAATAAGTCATAATAAATATGTTCATCTTTGTTCTTGCCATTTAGTAAGTAATGATATAACTATTTATATTCTGTCTTATAAACTTTATCACATATAATATTCATTTGCTAAAGGGAGTAGCCTTTAAAACCTTCCCTTGCAATGTCCAGCTGGATGGCACAGTTCCCTGGCTCTCCAAAGGGTTCTTCATATTCATTGCTCTCTACTGATACCTGGAAGGAAGTTTACCCATTGATAAGGGCGGGGCATAACAGCTTTACTTTTGTTTTCTGAATTAGCTTTTTAAATTATAGAAACCCAAACTTGAAGAAGGGAAATAAAAATAAAACCACACTGTGCTTAATAGACTTATTCTGGAATGAGGAATTGGACTAATTTTTTTTCATTTGTTTTTGGATATCCCTCTATGTTTTCACTTCTAGATAAATCCCATAGGTTTGGGGCTCACTTAGGTTTAGTTTATTTTTGCAGCTTACTGCCAAATTACCCTAACAGATTTAGAAGTAGATATTGAAATTAAACTAAAAGATCACCATTATACAAATTGACAAGAAGCTCGCAATCTCCATGGCAGGGGTTTTTCTTAACTTGTTTAGTTTGTTTTGTAGTTGTATTATATCCCCAAAACTCCTAGTCAGGACTTGAAAGGGTATATGGCATTTATACTAATATAAAATAAAGTGATAGAAAGATCAGAAATACTTTCAGCTAGGATGCGCAGCTCAGTGGTAGAGCACTCCCCCAGCGTGGCCAAGGAAAGATCTGAATTCAGTCTCCAACACCACATGTGAAAGCAAAAAGAATTGAAAATACTTTAAGACAACTCGTTCAACACAAAATTAATCCACACAACCCGCCAGCTAAGGCTTCAGCCATAGCATTGTTTCCTTACGCATTCTGTCAGCAGATATTTGTTGAGAGTAACGTTTCCTAAGCAAAGAACATAGAGCAGAAGGGTAAATACATCTGCTTGTTACACCCTGAGCAATAAGCAACAAATGGCAGATGAAGACAGGGTGCTGCGTGTGGCTGCTTCTAAACAAAGTGATCCACTTAACCATAGCCACATCACCCTAGAACCTCTTCCTTCAATATATCCCATTCCTCCTGAATCTTAGTTATGCCCTGATTTGTCCTTATGCAGAGTACCAAATTTAATTTTGACAATCTGTGCAAATTCATCTGATTTCCCTTGTATTTTTATGCTAAGTACTATTCCGTGTCTTTTCTCTGTTCTTCTCCAATATATTTATTAAAAAGTCCTTGAAAATCCTTTAGAGAGTGGGGAATGTTCTGGAGCACTGACTGAACCAAACGCTGATTAGAAATCCATCTGCCGACAGCCATCTGAATAGATGCACATCCGAAAATTACAGAACCTACTTCTTCAAAACACTTGGGCTAATTATGCCAATTGTTGAGATATATTCATAGTTTCTGTATACTTGGAACCAGGCTGTCAAGGCTGGTGCCATTATAAATGTATAGATAATGTTAATTATATTTCATCTGATGCATAAACAGAATTTTTACAGAGACTCCTCACAACTTAAAGAACCCATGGCGTAAGTAATGCGAAAAGTCCCTGGAGGAGATTCATTGAGAATCTGACAGAAGAAGGAAGAGCCTGGAACCCAGCTCTATAATGCACCTCTTTTCTCCTGTGAGATAAATGTGTTGTAAAAATGTACAGTAGTAGTCAAGATAGTCTGGGAAATAAAATATGAGCTGATGGATGATTGCACAGGGATTAGACAGGATTTGACATCTGGTAATACATTTTATATGCAAATGTTTCATCGTACTTAAATTTTATGCAGTTATAAATGGGTAGGAGTTACAAAGCATTATCATCATATTCAATTCATTATAATCTTGAAGATGAAGGCAAAGACAATGAATGCTCTGTGTACACAAGTATTGATGTTTTGTGATACTTCTTTGTATATTCTCATAGTTCTCACCAAAATTTTAGGAAGCAGGTTTTAGCCTCCTTGCTATTCTCCTAACAAACCTGATGCTTAGAAATCTAAAAGTAGGAAGTCCAAGGCCCTCCCCCTACATCCAGGTCTAGAGAGCTGTGCATCCATATAGACTAGGATCCCAAAAAGCCATAACATGCCGTAAAAACAAGTCCCAGTGCCTTTATCAATGGCTTCTCAGTCAGCCCCCATTGTCAGCCACAGTCAGAGAGTCCGGTTTGATCACATGCTCATTCAGACCCAGTCCAGCCAGGGTTCCCGGCCCTCTCTCAAGCAAGGTGGGAGAGGGAGGAAGGGGTGTGGGGGAGCAGGAGGGGATTGGGAGGAGGGAAGGAAATGTAAATAATTGAATGGAAAAAAAAGAAATCTAAAAGTACTGTTATGTGGTCTCAGGTGCTAGGACCAAGCAAGGTTTTGTACCTTTAACCTTTTTCCCATCTGCACAGTAGCCATGCCATATTTTCCTAAGCCACCCTACGGATTAGAAAACAAAGAGACTTTGTAAAATCTAATATATTTTAAGTGGTCAATAAATGTTTTTGATTATGTTACAGGTTATTTTTAAAGCCAGCTAACTTGGTTAGAGCGTAAGAGTAGCCACTGTTAAGTGTGTGTGTGAGGTGCCCTGTACAGACAGAAGGGTTTGGTGCAAAGGGTTTTCAGCCACAGGGAAATATTTGGTGACAAGTGTAGCTGAATGAACTCGCCGTTCCTAAAGTTCTTCCCCGTGTCCCACGCAATCTCCTAAGAGATCCTCAGTCACTGGGGCATTTTAAATGTATCCTTTAGTTTTGACCTAATGAGCAGAAAACACTGGGTTTAAGCTCCAGAAGCAAAACCAAACTGAAATACAGTCCAAAGTGAGGAAGACACATAGAACGTTCTATGTAGTCGGTGCAGAGTAGTTTTTGTTTGGAGGAGTAGAGATTAGGAAGAGCCTTGCTAACAAGATGTTACTGAGCAGAGCTTTGTCTTAGTGGATGGACATGTATCAAGATCACCGAGGCACTTCTCAAGTAACCTCTCTACCAACCAGAAAATCCTCATCCAGTTTTAGCATATGAAATGGCTTTATAGCTTCACAATAATCTGTTACATTTATTACTTTGTGTGCTGGTATTTTGATGCCGTCAGTCTGTAAAATGACTGGACATCAACTGTAATGAGTTTGGTTTACAAATGGCAGCTAATTTTATCCCCTAAATCTCAACACTCATGTCATAGTGGATAGAGGCATGGCTTATTCCCTGGGTTATATTTTCATCCTGTAACTTTGGAGATTATGCCATTTTGGGTATGATAAAAACAGACTGGATCAGTAGAAGAGCATATAATAACACTATCCTAAGTCCTGGAAGTAATCCCCATGGCCTGATCAGGCTGTTTCTTTTATAATATTGAAAGAAAATTGGTCTGAGATGATAATCTTTCGAATGAGGAAGAAGCTAAATTTGTCTCTCATTGATCATTTTTATTGTTCCTTTTGGGAAGATGTTAGCATTAATTCTGCTAATACCCATCATAGTAGTTGACATGTTAGGAGAACTTATTATACATATTCTAAAGTTTCATTCTAAAGAAATAAACTAATGTATATATTTTTGTTAATGTGGATTGCTTAATATTTAAAAGACATATATGTACCACATGACCATTCGCTCAGTGAATGGCTTATAGACTTAGCCTACCCCCAATAGCTAGATGCCAGAACTATGCTCAACATAATCTATATCATGCAGCCCCTACCTGTAGGATCATGCAATTTATTGAAGGGAGAGGGAGAGAAGGAGATATGAGCATACATAAGAGGCTAATTTGTGGGATGCCTCTGTTTTCTTTGACCTCTGATGTGGCGGTAGAGATTATGACCTTCTGTGTCTATTCCTTCCTTTGTCACAAGGTGTTTGTTATCTACTGTGTCAGTAACTGAGCAAATATGACCCCTCTTTTTGAGGAGCTTGCACTCCACCTAAAATTCTTTTACTAGGACTATTTTGAGAGTAAGTCTTAGTAGCTCCCTATTTCAAATCCTTGAGTGAGTGTTTCTCTGTTTCATGGTTTCTTCCCATGCCCTTGTTTTCCTGACTCATGTCATCTTTTACATCTTGGGCTGGATACCATAAGTCACAGATGACTTTTGTGAGACCACCCCTGATCTTTAAACCAATATAGGCTTCCCATTTATAGGATCCTATAGCTATCTTTTCTCCCATTTTGCATTTATTACTCTGTGTCTTTACTTTCTGTGTATGGTTTTTATCTTCCACTAGAAAATAAGAACAAGTATCACTGCAAGAAAATTCACAAACACAGCCATGATGTTCCAGCTGGTGCTTGGCACATGAGCAGTCATATGTTTCTTGCATTAAATATGGGCAAAAAAAGGCTGCCATAGAAAATGAGTATTACCTAAATGCAATTTAGAAATAAATTATAAGTTAGAGTTGACTGAAACTAGACAATGGGGAAAATTAAAATTCAGAAGACATGTGAAATGTCTGGAAGGAGCTCAGCAAATCCATTCTTCCAGTATCAACTTTGGTCATCCTTTGAATTCTTCCTATGTATTTCCATGTCCAGATTTCCTCTTTCTCTCAGGACACCAGTCATTGGATTAATGCATACCTCTATCCAGGCTAGACTTGCCTTAAATTGTATCCATAATGAAACTGGTTGCAAACCAGTCTCTCTGACACATGCCAGGGGCTCTTTGCAGGAGTGGTTCAAACCTGAAGGATGCCGTGGAATAGAATGTGGCCTATGAAATGAGGACAATGACATTAAGGGGATTTTGAATGTTGTCAGTGGCATTGGGAACTTTATAGAGATCAATGCTCACAAACTTCTGCTCTTACAAGAAGGGCTGTTATGAGTTCAAAAATACGTCTTTTCAGATGGGAAATAATTGCCAATCCAAGAGGAGAATGATGAGGAAAAGCAAACAATTGCCCATGATGGGCAGATTTAGGGTTAGAAAACAGGATGTGCTTACTCCTTTGGGTCGGAGAAAGCAGCAGGCATGAAAGTGATGTCCCAAAAGTCATGTGAGTCACATGAAATAGGGGCTAGGAGAAAAGTTCTCGCCTTTGGTGGTCACAGTTAACTGGTCCTCTGTGAGAGACCCTGGGAATATTGAGCACCATAGATTTTTTCAAAGTGCCAGTTTTTTTCAACTCTGAAACTTTGTTTTTTGAACCTAGAAAGCATCCAAAGAATGAGCAAATAGGTTTTGACTTTTAATTATAAAGATCTACGATGACCAAAGGGATTCAGCCATCTCAGCAATAAAAATAAAAGGTGCAGAGCTGATTATTTTAAGCAGTTTTTCTCATTAAATGTAAAGAGATGTCAAAATTGTCTGTTATCAGTATTGAGCAGACACACAGGGTCAGTTTCTTTTTTTGTTGTTGTTGTTCTTTCATTTTAACTGGCACGTGGGTGCATTCAAATATTAAGTTTCCCACGAGGGTAGGTGTTTTCTAAGATAGGCCAGCCCAAATTCAGGACCAACTCAGTATTTTTCATTCAGTAAAAACACAGACAGAATGTACAGATTATCAGTAGTGCTTTCTGTAAAAACAGTAAACACCCTCACTGGCAGATCTCAAGAAAGCTATGACAGAACCAGGCTATTCAATAATATCAAATTGTTTAGAGAAGCCCTCAAGGGCTGCCCCAGTCAAGTCACATACAATGATGTTTAAAGCGAGTTATTGACTGGTCCTCAGCTATCACAAAACCCAACGCTTCACACCCACGAGGAATGTATAGGCACATTGTGATCATATGACATTTTTAAGTATTTCATTTTATTCTGAGCTTCTAAACCACAGTATCAATTTATGCTGCCAAGACTTCAGTTGCAGCCCCCGCCTCTCACCGACACCTCCCCCTCAGTGTAGGCAGACAACCGCTGAAAGCGTGAACAGTGATCCACTCACTGCCTTCTCTATTTATGCAGTGAAGGAAACGTTCTGTATGGGAACAGGTCAATTAAAGGCATTAGCAAGTTTCTTGGGTGCCTTCCCTGTACCTACATCTTCTACCCTAGCACAAGGAAGTAAAATCGGGAATATGTCAAAAATCTGTACTGAATCCAGATTTACACAATAGATAGACTCCTGGAAATTTTATGGGCATATCCATATTTGTCAAACGTATTTTTAATTAATTAGGGGATTAGCTGTTTGAGTTTGTCATATCTTTATCCTTTATTGGAGTCTATGAAGAGCTGTTAACTTTGCCTCTTTTTATGATTTGATTGTGTGGTCTTCTTTGTTTGTTTTGTACGTAGCCAGCATAAATAGGGATGTTTTTGTTTTAATGACCAAAGTCCCCAAAGTGGGTAGTATAATGGTGAGCACTACCAAGTCTTTTCACGGAGTTGATTTTAGGGTTAACTAATTTCATGGTCTATAGTTAGGTACTTATAATGAAATCTTTTTCAAAATGGTGATCAATCGGAGCTTATGTTTCTTAAAAGCCATGACTTTTGGCATTTTTTAGCATTTTGGCATTGCTGACTCAAATATTTATAATTCTCTTGTACTACCATGGTAGATGTAGTTTATCACACTACAAATACGTTTGCCTGGTGATTTTACCTCTGTGTCGAATTCAGGAGAGCTGGGTTTTATTGGTGCTGTGTGTCCCTGTCATTCAGTACGTCTGGAGTCCAGAGGGAGAGCTGATGTCAAAGGTGCATTCTCTTTTATGAATTTTCCTTCAGCCTCAGATAAAGCTGAAATGAGAAACATTTGTTGATCCTTTTCCAGCCCCTTTAAGAAGCCACATTTTTGTCTTTCTCCACATCCAGCACCATTGTACACAGCGTCTGATATTCTCAGCAAGCTAAGGGGCTCGTTGAAATCAGGGGATTGTATTTATCCAGAGCCTATTATGTGTCAATTTCTATAGTATATAGAGAAGTCCACTCTTTTATAGCAGATGAGAAAACTGAGAATTTCCACAGTTGTTAGATAAAGAAGTCGGGATGAGACGCCGGCTCTGCTGCTGCCCTTTTCCTCCTCTACAATTGCTATAAACTCGGGGCAGATTGAAGGTAGAAAGCTGATTTAAGTTTTCCTAAAGCAGAGGAGGGCCTCACATACTCACTGGTTCCACTGACTGTCCAGTTATCTACCCCAACTAAATGAGAGCCACCAATCTCATCTTTAGAGGAAGGATTTTTTTTTTCAGAGATTTGTGCATCTCTTCCTCCTTCACAATAATTTATTCTTTCTCCCACTGAGAAAATATTCATGTTGAAACTTCCATGCCCAGCATTTCTCTATTTATACAATATAAAACAAAAATCTGTGCCATTGTAAAACCTGAATTTTCACCAAGAGGATAAACTATACAAATTATATGATGTTGTGTACCAAGAGACAAAGATGGTGGGGAGGCTGTGGTAGGAAGCTGAAGGAGCCCAAGAATCCGAGGCCAGCCTTGCCCACTGACAGAGCCTGTCTCACAAGTGGAATGCCACAGAGACAACTTATTGCAACGAAATAGTAAATGCTAAGAGAAAATGGAAAGTAGGGCATGGTGATAGGGTAGATAGATTCATTTCCTTTACTTAGCTGTCATAGAACCCCTGATCAAAGCCCCTCAGGGGAGAAAGATTTATCCACCTTAAAATTCCAGGTTATAGTCCATCATTGCAGGGAGATCAAAGTGGCAGAAACTTGAAGTACCTGGTGACATTATATCCTTATTCAAGAACAGAGAGCAATGAATGAACTCTCAGCTCACTTTCTCCCCTTGCATAGAATTCAGACCCCCAACCCTAAGGAATAACACTGTCCACTTTTCTACATCAGTTAACATAATCAAAATGACACCCCGCAGACGTACCCAAAGGGAAACTATTCTAGACAATTCCCCATTGAGACTCTCTTTCTACGTGATTGTGTTCTTACCTTGTCTACCATCTTTTCCTCTAATTGGTGTAGTTGTCCTGCAGAGGTTTATGGCTCTGACCTGCTCCCTTAGTGATTGCTTCTTTGTACCTGCTCTAGTGGGGGTCGATGCCTCAGGCCTGCTCTTTTAGGTGATTGTGAACTGTACCAACTGGACAATTAAATCTAAACATCACAATGGAATATATAGTAAATGATAATATTGGATAGAAAGATCAGATTGATATTTGAATAAGACCTTAAGAAAGTGTAGTCTAGCCAATTTCTATCTGCTGTAGCCAAGATAAATATAGCAGAATGACCTGCTTTAATGCAAATGGCAGAAATTGGCTGTTTAATGGGTAGAATGAACAAGCATTGAAATGCATGCTTGTAATCCTCTTAACTGGGAGGTAGAGAAAGATGGATTAGGAATTGAGTCCTACATTGACTTTATAAAGAATGTGAGACTGCTCTGTGCTAAATGTGACCATGTCTCAAACCAAGAAAACCACAGAATATATTTAGGAAATGGTGATTGAATGAATTAATGTGTGGAAAGAAGAATGAATGAATGATTGAAGAAATGAATGGATAGATGAGAATGAATCAGATCTTAAAATATAGACTGATACTTCTGTGTATAAGTACAATTATTTTCTTTATGCAGACATAAGTTTCACAGTATGTTCCATATTAAAATGAATATCTGGAATTTGGCCAGAAATAGAATGCACACCTGTCATTCCAGGCTGAGGCAGGAAGGTCATGAGTTCAAGGACAGGCTGAACAACATAGTGAAACCCTGTCTGAACACACCAGAATCATGAAAAGAATAATGCCTGCAAAATTTAGTATTTTAATAAGTGTGGGTTGGTACCTATTCATATATCATTGAAATAAGAGAAATATTTAGTTGCAAACCAGCAGACACAGTCTCTGGGGTCTCAAAGATCTATGTACTAAAAGTGCTTGACTTGCCGGGCGGTGGTGGCGCACGCCTTTAATCCCAGCACTCGGGAGGCAGAGTCAGGCGGATCTCTGTGAGTTCGAGGCCATCCTGGTCTACAAGAGCTAGTTCCAGGACAGGCTCTAAAAAAGCTGCAGAGAAACCCTGTCTCGAAAAACCAAAAATAAAAAATAAAAAAAATAAATAAATAAAAATAAAAGTGCTTGACTTGCCTTGAGTAGAGTCACTAGACAAAAAGTACATAAACCTAATCTTAAAAAGAAAGAGAGAGAGAGAGAGAGAGAGAGAGAGAGAGAGAGAGAGAGAGAGAGAGAGGAGATAGGAGAGAGAGAGAGAGAAGAGCTTTCAGCTGATATATTTATGTGCACAGTTTTTACAGTGATTTCATGGTCTTGGTGCTGTCTTCAACTTCAAATGTCAACTATATACTTATTTTCTTTGAGGGACTTAATCTTCTTTATGGTGGTAATGTGTTCCATAGCTCTCAGGAACCAAGATTGTCTTTGGCATTTATTGCTCATCGAGTGGGTGTAAATCAGAGTCCCTGGGTATGTGGTTAACCTTTCTCTGTACAGTATTTGGAATGACCTCTGTTGTGCTACAAATGCAGTAGACTGCACGTGACGGTGAAAGAGTTGAAAAAATGTCTTTAAGACATTCTTACACTCATTTATCCAGTGAAATTGCCATGTTGTACAGTAGGAGCTAATGTGCATCTTAAAGTTCATAGGAAAAGCCAGGATGTGGGCAATTTATTTATTCTTTGGTCATGGCTTAGAAAACACATTCTTATAAGTCATAGGCTGACAAATATATTCAGGGTTCTATGGGGTGGCAAAGTATCACTTCAGTGGGAAATTATATAATGCTTATTTTAATTGCCCTATCAATATGAATCCATTTTCCATATCTTTTAACAACTATTATAGTTTCCTTAACAAAACCATTACATTTTAATATAGTTCCAGGGTATAACTTAATAATCTACTAAGTCATTATTTTTCCATTATTTATGTTGTCAAAAGAACATATATATAATTTTCTCTCTATTAATAATCAAAAACACAAAGAAAGAGAGCTGTTTATAAAAGCATGTTTCCATTATTATATAAAGTGCCAAAAATTATAACTGCTTTATCAGTTATTTAATGTATGTTTTTTAAATTTATTTTCTTAAGCCAAGAAAGTCACAAGACTCTGTGTTTAACTTCACTGGACATTGATTATTCTCCTTCTGTAATTTTTAGTAACTTGTAAGTTAATTATATTTCTAGACAAAAATACATGCTATAAGCATTTTACTGAATATATAGTGGATCATGTTCTCAAAGGGTCTATCAATCATCACTTTGCAATTAATTACTTCATAGTCAGTAGATAATTCTGCTCTTGCTGTATCCTTCCATAATTAAATGAAAATAAGCATTTTGCAAACCAGACTAAAATTCATCTCTTAAAGTGTAAGAGTCCATGTTTAAAATGATCTTATATTCTGCCTTTCATTATAAAAACTAAAGTAAAGGTGTCTTATTTTTAATTCTTAAGACTCTAAGCACAAAAGTACAACTCTCACCTCAAGGGGGATAACAAATGGTTTGTTCTGTGGCCAAGTATGGGTGATCATGACCTGGGAACACAGACATAGGCTATCCCAAATTCCCTGTCCAAACACAGAAGCGATTTCATGATTTTTTTTTTAACAGAACAAAGGGAGTCAGAAATCAAGACACTTTTCAAATACGTTGCTAGAAGCATGGGGAGGTGGGTTACAGCAAAGCTGGAGAGTTCTGTCATGGACCTCGGGTGCTATCTGATGAACTTCTTGGCTTTGGGGTTGGTTTAAGGTAGTGAAGCGTGAAGTTAACTCCTTCCAATGGAAATCACGTGTTTGTTTGTACATCCCAAATGAGTCACCAAAGGGTCAAGAGCTGTCAGATAAAGTATGGAGAAAGATAATAAAGGGCTATTGTGAGGGCTAAGGAAAGCTCAAGGTATTTTTGTCTTCGGACTTGAAACATTCCAAATCCCTCCACAATCACTGAAGTTCCACTCAGTTAATTAGTCTTGAAGATGGTTCTGTTCAAAGATCCAGCTTTTTTGTGGGAATTTTTGTTCATAAGGCTGAATACAGGGGTGATTCATGTTTTTTGTCAAAAGCTTGATTATCAGTTAGTGAATAAAAAAATAAATAATAAAAAGGAAGGACATAACTTCCTAGGTATGGTGGAGGAGAAAGTTTATTTCAGATAAAAGGGAGAGCACAGCCAGAGGCAGAGACACGTAGGAGAGTCCAGAGTGGACATGACCCTGAGCCATGTGGGGAGAGAAGAGAGAAGGGAACCAGCTGCAGCAGCCAGGAGATCCAAAAGAGAGAGGGGTAACCAAAATGTCTGAGTTACATAGGGAAAGAAAGCAGGGGAGAAGGGCAGCCTAGCCCCTGAGCTAGAGAGCTTTAGGGTATGGGAGGAGTAACAAGCCAGGAAAAGCTCTGTAATAGGTAGGAACTGGGGGAATGCAGGGAGAAACTGGGGGCCAAGTTTACTTTGATGTGTTAAGTAGTCACCTTGGCCATTTGTTCCTGGTTTGAAACCTAACAGTGAGTCGATAACACCAGTTGCCAGGCATTTTAAAAATATGACAACATGACCAAAGAAGAAATGTAAAAATAGCATCTCCCATCATTTTCTCATCAGCTTCCTGAAATGGTGACAAAGAAACCCCCAGTGTATTTTTAGTTCATCTCACAGTCTGAATGACGCCCCTCTAACTGTACTTTTTATCCTGAAATGTCAATCAAGATGGTCCAGGTGCCCCCCCCAAGTGGTTTTGGTTCTTCTTTTTATTCTAAAGTAATAGCAGCGAGCATGAATATGTTCCCTGGGTTCTGTACAACACAGGACAGCTCCTGTGTTTCTCCTGGACCAATATAAACAGAACTCTCACCTCAAAGGGGAGAAGAAGTGGTTTATTCTGTAGTCAAGCATGTATGGCAGCAGCCTGGGGACAGAGATTTAGGTTACCCCAAATGCCATGTTCCAGGGCAAAAGCAGTTTCATGAAGTTTATCATATTAAAGAAACAAAGAAAGTCATAAATGAAGACATTTTCTTGTACATTAGTGGAAGCATCAGGAAGTATCTCCTCTCTATAACAGAGTAGCAATGACCATGGGAATGATCCCTGGGCTCTGGACAGTCAACAGCTGCACCTGTGCCTCCCCTGGCTCAACACAAAAACACAACTCTCACCTCAAAGGGGATAAGAGCAGCATCCTTTGCTGCATCCTTGTTCTGACCAGTTACTCGTCATGAACTCATTAGTTGGAGAACAGTAGTGGTTAGCGGTCCAGTCTTCAAATAGAACAAAATTGAAATTCACATATGATTGACTAAATGATCTTTGCTTCATTAGCCAAAGTCAATAAGCCCTTCAAATATTTGGATAGCAAAGTTAGTTTCGACAGAATGCTTGCTGCCATTTATTAGGGGACAAACTGAGCTAATTAAAAATGTTTTCTGCTATTGTTGTATAGCTAATTGCCTTCGCTTTTCATTTTCTCTCCTTTCCCCTAGGTTTAGGCTTCAGTATTGCTGGAGGGGTGGGGAACCAGCACATTCCTGGAGACAACAGCATTTATGTAACCAAAATTATAGATGGTGGAGCTGCACAGAAGGATGGAAGGTTGCAAGTAGGAGACAGACTACTAATGGTGAGTGTGATCCCAGCAAAACTGTGTGCAAATCCATAAGGCTCTTCTTTCTCACTGGGTGACTGTCTTAGCTGGGGAGGCTATAACAAAATACTCTGGACTAGATGGCTTAGACAACAGAAATATATTTCCTCAGAATCCCACACGCTGTTATTTCATTTCTATGAGGGCACTCCTCAAGCTTTGCAGATGGCCACCATCTGATTAAACCTCACAGACCCTCTCAATGTGCCCTTGATGACAGAAAGACAGTCTCTTCTTTTTTCTTTGATAAGGTTGGCTTCACCTTTAACTCCTGTAACCTTCAGTGCATACCTGTGCAGCAGTGGCGACCAGCAAGCAGCTGTACTGAAGAAAGCAAACAGGAGCTTTAGAGAAAGAATGGGAAAACATGCTTATACATGTGTCCAGTACCTAGACCAAAACAAGACGTGCAGATGGAAGAGGAAAAGCAGGCAGACTTAGCAGTGCAACCCTTTGAAGGCTTAGTGAGCTGCTGCATCGTGGGAAGGACTATTGGGAAGGATAAATACATTTCTCATTAAGGAGATAACTATTCCTCCCATCTCTTTAGTATCTTCTCAAATGAACTGGTTTTCATGAGCAGTGGTCTCTTGACTAGGTGATTGACAGGTTCAGCAGGTTTTCTGCTTAAAACAGGAGACAATAATAATATGTGATGTTTGAATCTCTGAAATAGATCAGAATGTCATCTCTACCCAAAGTCAGAGGTCTCTACCAATAGGAAGTATCTTTCTTTTAATGGGCCTCAACAAAGCTCTGAAGTCCCAAAGTATTCATATGGAAATTTATATATTCAGGGAGCAATAGTGATGCTCTTTTTCTCTGGAGTTACCAGGGAAACCCGGAGATGGAGTCAAAACATCTATTATGGTGGAAGGATTCATCCAAAACTCCAAGGTTCCCAAGCCTAATAATTCCTGTCCAGCTACTTAAGATGACTATATCTACAAGAAGCCATTATCTCCTCTTCCTTTATGAAAAGTATTAGAGGAAGAGTTGTGTACAACTCAACAGAAAAATCACTTCATGATATATGTAAATTTGGGAGGTTAAGCATCAAAGTTTTCTATTAGTTATTCTTATTACCCTAGGCTCCAGGAGGCTTCTATTTAATCCTTGTGGTCTAACTTGTGGTTTCAAATACCTCTGAACTGAATTCATCTCTATATTTGGTATATATTGAGTTTCATAAACTTCTTGTACTTCTTTATAAAGTAACTTGTACAAATAGGTCTAGACACATTTACTAACGTAGCCATGATCCTTTCATTAATGGTGGAAAGAACTGGCTTTCCAGTTGAGGCAATCTGATTGTCCATCCATGTTCATCACCTCAAGCAATACTGCTTCCTGCACATGAGATGGCATTTATTTCTTGGAATCTGTCAATCAATGCTATCCCTCCTCCCTTTGCTTGCTATTTAGTTAGTCATTCACAAGTATCCCATCCAACTACAATTTCCCAAAGGGGAGGCACTATTTAGAAAGTACCTCTGCTTTGAGAAAGCATCCAGTCAAGTTGAACAGGCAAAAAAAAAAATCAAAAAAAGCACCAATATCAAACTTGCAACTTCTTGACCACCTAAAGTCACCATTATTTTCATTCTCAAGAAGCTATGAACCTTTTGCTATTTTGTGTGCTTTGGACCTCAAAGTGAATCTTGTGATGTTGCATTTTTAAACTAGAAAAATAATATTTTGGGGACTTGAGATATGGAATAACTTTTGTCCATAATTTAAATTTTGCTACTTGAAATATTGACATTAGAATAAAGTATGAAACTATCTCCAATATAGTTCTCCATTGAAAATGAAGTAGGAACTTTCATTTTCAAATAATGGCAGCCTTAGGACAGGCTTCACCTTTGACATACAAAGAGTTTAGATAGAACTTTCCCATCATTCCTTCATCTGATGCTATTGTGAAATTATGCCAAGTCTGTCTACTGATTTCTTCAAGCTATGCCTAGATCTATAGACTTATTTTCAAATTCCAAGAGAAAAAAAGGCCTCTGTACCCATATAATTCTACCAAAGAATTTTTCAGATGCTATGGTACTTTTCCATGATAATTTTTATAGTCATTGTAAATAAAATGATTACAAAAATAGCTATGACATCATTCTTCACTGCTTTAAGTTTCAAGGAATGAATGGTTTAAAAAATGAACCTTCAACAATAATAGGTCCCTTCCGTCCTATATAATGAAAACCATAATTAGTACTTCCAAGGCAACTGGCAAGCAGAATACGGGAATATAAGAAAATGGTTCACTTTAAAATATTCTGAAAAAAAATAACCCTGAGATAGAAACAATAAACAAACAAACAAAAAAGTACTGAAACTTCCATGAACAGCAATTATTTTACTTCAGTCCCCAAAATATCTGTTCCTGCTCTCCTGTCCATCTGTCCAGCCCCTACTAATAATGTCCCATTTTCCTGCTGTCCCACTCCTCTCCCCCAAAAGGAAGTGCACATGATTCAGACTGTGACTTACCAGCTGCAGCACACTGCATATTTTTCTCTAAATATGCCATTCTTTCTGAAGCTGTTTACCCTACTTCCTACTTTCAGTCCTTAGAAAAAAGCATCCCCAGTGCTTATCCACTCAGAGTGTTTTAAGCACACTGGCCCCAAAAAGAAACTCCACATTAGGCTATGGTTCAATCAAAGGGCTTGCTTAGCAAAATCTTGAGAATGGTTAACAGATAAAAATGAGTTTATTGTAGAAGGATCTGTGGACTGCTTCCTGCCGCCTGGCTCCTACACGGCTAACTTTACCCAAAATAATTACACAAAAACTATATTCATTTAAACACTGCCTGGCCCATTAGGTTCAGCCTCTTATTGGCTAATTCTCACATCTTGCTTTAACCCATATTTAGTAATCTGTGTAGCACCATGAGGTGGTGGCTTACCAGGAAAGATCTTAACCTGAGTCTGTCTCGGAGAGGAGAGCTATGGCGTCTGCCTGAGGCGTCTGCCTGACTCTGCTTTCTTTCTCCTACAATTCTGTCTAGTCTGCCTACCTAATTTTCTGTCCTATTAAAGGTCCAAGACAGTTTCTTTATTAACCAATAAAAGTAACACATAGACAGATGACCCTCCTCCATCAGTTTATATTAAACTCTATTAATTTTCTTGGATTTTTTGTGGCCACATATCCACAGTTCTGCATGTCTCCAATCTCGTCCCCTAAGTGAGACTACAGTTTTGCAAGGGTGAACATCATAGTCTTATTAATACCACATTTGGTTTCCAAACTATGAGGACCACATGGTGGGCATCTCCTGATTCATACAATATAGGGTGTGCATTTCCTTGTGAGAAAGTTCTGGTGTTTCAGAATTTAAATATGAAATGTCATCTTTGTTTGGAACCCCAGCATCTCACAGAAAAGCAACTGTGTGAAGTGATATTTCACTTCTGATAGGGGCTCCTAAGGGTGAAAAATATAATACCACCCCAATGATACCTGTCAGATTCTAATTGCATTTGTATAATTTTCTCATTACATTGATAAAATATTTTCTATAATTTTCTTCCTTTATTCTTGGTCCTGTCCCATAGAAATGGCAAGGATTAGTCCCACTTTGATATGTCTCTACACGTCTGCATTGCCATTTCTTCCCTGCCCAGTCTTTTAAGGTGTTTGACACATTCTTTTCTCATTTTTGAAGTAGATGTTTTCACACATTCATTTCTGTTTTTTACAAATAAATTTTACTTAAAATACCTGTGGGTTCCTTTCTATTTTATTCTCCACTTTTAAAGACCTCGGCAATTTTGTACTGCCTGAGTGTTGCACAAATTATGCTGTAAGGAAGAATTATACGGTCCACTTTGCAATAGGCCTGTAGTGTCTGAAATGAGGTGATCTGTCCAGCCACCCTCATGTTTCAAGATTACCCATATACTTGGTGGGTATTGTCCTTCTCCATTTAACATTTTTTAATGTCCCTTGCTACAAATATTAGATCCTTTTGTCTGATTAGTTGAATGTTACGGACAGCAGGTGTTTGTGGATGATACTGGTAACTTACTGTTGATGTCTGAGTGAAAAGATTATTACTGAGTTTTGAATATCTTGAGACAGATGGTCGAACACTGGCAACATTGAAATTTGGGGTTTTTAAACAAATCTTTCATATATTTCCATACACTGTTTCTTCTTAAGCCTTAGCAAGATGCTCCTCAGAGCCAAATATATTATAGAAATGTCATCTTTTTTACCTTTTGTACATAATATCAGAGACTTTAAATCTGGCATCATTTGTCATTTTAACGGCAGGAGCATTAGTTGTTGGTTGTCAGGCTCCTTGTCATGTTATAATTTAAGGTTTAAAATCTTACGCTCTCCCCCTTATAACCTCTACTTGACATTTAAAGGAAAAAAAATGTCAGTAAGAGAATTTATACACTTTTGCAGAGAATGAATTCATCTTCTTTCCTTAAAAGGGAAGTAGTAAATGGAAGGATGATAAAGACTTTGAAGCAAGTGGGGAAACACTGGAGTCAGACTTTGAAGAACTATGTATCAGCCACAGGTAGACCCACTAATTCTACCAGATCACTTTAGGCAAACCAGGTGCACCTGTGGTCGTTGTTTTGGTCTCTTTACTGTAGTATCAGTGCCTTAGATGAGCATTTCCCATTGTGTGTTTTTAAATACCAGTCTTGTTCTTCTGTTATTTGAAAGAAATCTAAAACCCTACTAGGTTTGGAGATTCTGAAACTTGTATGGCACCCCATTGTGGCTCCTCAATGAATATATAAAAAGGATGCTAAAACAGAACAAATGAACATATAAAATGATATTATGAACATGTGAAAATCAACATAGGAAAAGCATATTAAAGATCCGTGAAGTATTCTAATCAAGAAATGTTTTTATTTACTCTATATTTTTCAACCTTACTTATCATGAGATACTTTTGTTAAAATATGAAGCTGTGATTTATAAAACAGTCGCAGCTAGAGCTCAGTGGAGCCCACTCTGGGCTGTGTTATGAGTGTGAGGCCCTTTGTTTTCTTCCTAAGCTGAGGATAAAGTAAATGGGTTTGGAGACTAGAATGAGAAACAAGGCTGTTTTCTGAATGAATATTGGCTGTGAGGACTCGGATTGGTTAACTTTTGGTAGATTACTAAAACTGCCTGGTTTTATTCAAACAATCAGTAACAAATGGTATCATATCAAAGACAATGCAAATATATCACAATTATCTGGATGAGCACAGACAGTCACAGGTGGTGGGAATCCACCTTAGATAAGCACCATGAACTGTAGTCTTCCACCAGCATGCCACGCCCAGGTTTAGACAGCTCAGGCTTTGCATAGAGAAGCTCACAGTCTTCCACCAGCATGCCACGCCCAGGTTTAGACAGAGAAGCTCAAGTACTCCCCACACTTGCCCTTAAGAGGTAGTAGGGCACATCCACACTCTTCTCAGTTGTTGTTCAGAGAACTGCCAATAGTGTTAAACTAGTAAATTATGAGTTTAGATGCAGACCGATGCCCTAAAGTCTTATTTCCCTTCATCAGTTTATTTGATGCCCGTGGTTCTCAGTCCCGTTCGTGCACTAGAATCTCATGGTTAGCTTCTGAACATGGTGAATACCCAGTCTTCGATCAATCCCAAATAAGCAAATCAGGACCTCTGAGAAAAGGGTCATATTCATTTGGGGTTCTTTTCTGAATGATTCTCTCATGAGACCCAGGCAAGAACCAGTCTGACTTTGGCCTAACGCTACCTGAGCCCTCTCCCCTGATGTCACTGCTTTCCTGAAGGTGGCCCTGGTGCTGGTGGTCACACTGCAGAGCGATGCTATCACTGAGTGACCTCCTGTAGCCACCTGGCGGGCATCTGAAGTAGCCCAGCCCTCACATTCTGTCCTCTGCAGTTAGAAGTACTTTCAAAAGCAAGAAATGTCTGGATCAATATTACTTGGACTCCCTTCTAGTTTATCTCAAATGCAATAAATTGTAAATCAACACAGCCACATTGGTTTAGTTTATTTAAGGATTAAATCTTTCCTGTTGATTTCTTTTCATTTGGCTTAGAATAAGAGTATTAAGCTTGCTTATATAACTTTCTCTACAGTTAGCATGTGCTATTGAAAAATATCATTCTCCCTATTACTTGTAGTCCTGGGGATTTAACCAAGGCCTGTGGATGCTATGCAACGACTGTATCAGTAAGCTATTATATCCTACTTCAGTAGTGTGGTGCCTTTCAGAGTTCAAGCACTGATCTATCACGGCTATAGTCCTAGCCTCTCCATTTATTACTTACTAGTTTTATAAAAATTAACTATTGATTTGCTTTCTTGTTTGTTTTGTGGTGATAAGAATTGAACACAGGGTTTTGAATAGCTAAGGCAAGTATTGGATCCCTGAGCTAGGCCAAAAGTTATTGTACTAGCCCACCCCTCTAGTAAAGCACAAGAAGTTGCCTCTCATGCATGTAAATATCTTTAAATGGAACATCGATATTTAAATTATGATTTCTACTGCTATAAAAAAAAAAAACAATGACCCGAAATAACTTAGGGAGGAAAGGGTTTATTTCATCTTGCAACTTTCTTGCACCTCCCATGCCACAGTCTATCCCAGAGGAAAGTGGAACACGGTGGGAAACTGGAGGCGGGACCAGAAGCAGAGGCCGTGAAGGCGTGCTGCTTACTAGCTTGCTCCTGTGGCTTCTCCTGACCTACTTCATTACATCATCTGGGACCACAAGCCCAAGGATGACCGTCACCCCCAGTTGGCTAGACCCTGCTGCATTAATCATTCAATGAAATCTTCCACAGGCTTGCCCACAGGCCAGTCTAGCAGGGATGTTTTCTCAGTTGAGGTCACTTCTTGTCAAATGATTCTAGTTTGTAGCAAGTTAGCAAAAAACTAACCAGGGCACTCTGTTACATAAGAAATACACATAAATGCGATAAATATAATAAAATTTCTTCTTATGCCTTATGAATTGCCCCAGCCTTCACATTGCCCTGTACACTTGGTGACCAGTGCTAGAGAGGAAGCTTCAATCAATCAAAACACCCCTCCCATGTTCTATTCTTTCTCCTTTTATAGAAAGAAGGATTAAGAAACGCATGACTAATGGGGAAGACAATTCATCCAGCTGGGGCATTGATTGTGCATTATATGCACGCAGCTGACCCAGGCTTCTCTTTCTGTTTGACGTTCTCCTCCTTATATCCTACCTGGCACAAACCGAGCATCCAATAAATGTGCGCTGTGGCTAAATGACCTTCAAGCCGCTTTTCTTTGACCTCTCTAATTAACTCAAATAGGAAACAGGAACTTGGTCCAGCCACCCCATTTTGTAATAAAACAAGGACCTTTGATCTCTCTGGACGTGGCACAATCATCATTTTACAGCATATTTATTTCATTTCAACCCTCATTAAGTGCCAAGTACGTGTAATGCTTCATGTGGGAGGATGCAAAAAAAGAATATGATTTTTTCATTCCCCTTGAAAATATTAAGGCAGTTAAAGGTAGGAAGAGGTTCTGCAGGAGTAGGCATTGAGCACAGGAGGGGGTGACAGCAGTCCTACCCAGGAAGAAGCTATTTCCAGCAGCAGGCTCAGCGGTAGCTCGATGCCTGCCGATGATTGCTTGGTTTCTGTCTGCGTAGCATTTCCTTTATACAGGGTTTCTGCAAGTTCATGGTATCACACCTTCCTCATCAACACAAACCACCAAATACACGCAAGCATTATCTTCGTTTGACACCTGGAACTTCTGGTCAAGGTCTTAGGTGACGCAAAATCAGGAAAGTAAATCCTAAAGCCGACCTGGTCACCCTTGAAATCACCTGAGAAACATGTAAGCTTCAACGCTGTGATTTATAGATGGGCTTAATTGCGACTCCTCTCAAAAAAAGTAATCCCGTCCAAAACACTGCTAGAATTGAGCAGGTCCTCCATTCCTAAAAAATGCCCAGCTTTAGCCAAGTTTAACTGCTGTTCAGTGTTTCTAATCTGTTTAAACTGCACATGAGATACAACCTTCCTTGTTATTCAGTTTCGCATTGCTCCTGAGATTGCTTTATATGGGACCTTTTCCATTCTTATTTAAGATTTTGTTTTTGTTTTGCCCAAGTTAATCTTGTTATAAAAATACTAATACATATTCATTGTTGAAAACATTAAAACAAAGAAAATGCCGATTATCCCAAGATAACTGTATCTATGTATTTCCTCTTTATTAATATTTATTAATGCAGAAAAATTTTTATCATTAACAGTTTATTTCAATACATTGTAAAGGTTTTTTCCCCCTGAGGTCATGCAATTTATTTTCCTGTCATTGATAATACAACATTGGTTAGATCTTCTAAATTTATTTCATGATCTACTAACCAACTACTTTGTCTCCTTTTGAAAACTTAGCAATAGAGTTTGGGATTTTTCCCCAGTGTTTCTGAGTCACACATTCCTTTGCGCTGTCTTCGTAGGTAACCCTCTGTTCCTAATCATTGCCCCCATCTTTTCCCCAAGACATGAATAATCTTGCCTGCAAATAAAAGTCAGGTATGAAGAACCTGCATCACAGAATCCCATTCATTATTGCCTCTCCTACCCTCCAGTCTCCCACTGTTACACTAGGATGGAGGGAGATGCTCGCTCACACAAATTTGATTTTCCACAAAACTGGCTAGGCTCCCTCCGCAACACCTCCTTCTTCAGCTGCTGTGCCACCCTGAATATGATGCTCCAATCCATGCCATGTCCTCTGCTGAGACAATGAATCCTCTTACCTCCAGCTTCTCAGTCTTGAGTCTTGGCTTCCATCCTCTTTAATGTTGCAAGTATGAGGCCAGGCTGCACATATGCCCCCTCCATGGCGGGCTTCCCACAGGCAGCATCCCCCTTAAACAGGCATCCTCTCTTCCCCGAAACCAGGCCAGCTGGTCAGCGTTCACCATCGTTGATGCAACATTCAAAGGAAAAACTCAAAAGACAATGAAAAACAATGACAGGAACAGCTAACCAATCAATGCAATGTCTCTTCTCTCTGCATACAATCATCCCCAGCTGTAGGCCCTTTATGCTGAAAGTTTATAGTATAATACACACACAGTTAATCCAAACAAACCACTTTGTGAAAAACAATTTTGACGACTTCAGCACGTCAAAAGATGACTTTTTGGCCCAGGTTTTGTTTTTTGTTTTAAGGACCACATAGAAGCCTCATCAGAAGAGCCCTAAATGAACTCATCAGTTCACAGATGTTTACAGAAAAATGATCAGCAAGAAAATTGTGCCAAGAAATCCAGGTTCCTGGGAAGCAGTGACATACACAAAAAAAAAAAAAAAAAAAAAAAAAAAAAAAAAAAAAAAGGAACATCACAATAACCTATTAGATAACGTACATATATTTTATCGTATATTTATCTTGCTGACGCTGTAAACATGTTTGCAAGAAGTTAGCATATATAAAATAGGATAGTGCCTGGATTTGTTTTGGGCTGTGTGTAGATAGTTTGTGACTGGAATTACCAGCATTTCTAAGAACATAATAGAAAAATGGTGCTGCAGATCATGCATGACGAAAGGGCCGAGGAGAGAGAATGTGTGTCACAGCCATATACATCTGTAGCTCTGGTCTTCTGAGGGTACACAAATACGCACAGCATCAGTCTCCAGCCTACCCGTAACATGGCTCATCTCTCACCACAGAATCCCCGGGAAGCATGTGCAATCTCCTTGCTAATCACTGCATGCACCACCTCATTGTCAAACAGATGGTCACAAGGTCACCATGTAAGCATTTTATCACCCCTTATTTGATTTAATAAAAGTACAAAGGTGGCAAGGCTGATAATTTTATAATTGCCTCAATGTATTATTATTCATGAATCATTTTGTTAACTTATTCTTTATAATATGTAAGTTAAATATATATATGCATATATATATATAGTTTGCTTCTATGAGGCAAAGTTTTCTCTGTTGTTCAGGATAACTTATAAACTTATACTTCACTGTGTATCTCAAGCTAAACTTATACCTTTTGAACATGCATTTCAATTTCTCCATTGATGATGTCTTTCTGGTTACAATACATTAAAAATCAGTATGTAGTGCAACATCCAGTGTGGTGGTGTTCCGGCTATGAAGTTATAATAACACTTGATATAGGCCTATCCTGGTAAAGATAAAGACTGCACTGGCGATACTTACAGAAATGTGACACATTTGAATGTACTCAGACTCCTTATGTTACATTAACACTCTTCCCTTGGGGAAGAACGATAGACTCATAGCTGAGAGTATAACCAGTAACCAAGAGTGTGCGTAGCATATGCAAGACCTTGGGTTCAGTTCTCAGCGCTATGGGGAGGGGGGACTTACTGAGTGCTGACGTGAGCTTCAAGGGGCACTTTCAGAACAGATATTAATAATCGTAACACTGCTATTATAATGGAATCTAACAAGTGATGTGTATGAGTTATACTAAAAACATCCAAGCTGGATAAGCCCAGATAATTATCTGTCATATTATTTACAGTAGCAACATATAAAGAGCAAGAGCAAACTAAGTAGGTTCTAGCATGATAATTTAAACCACCGTTACAGCCATGCAAAGCAGTGAAAACAAAAGCTATGTTGCTTAATTATAATAATGTTACAGTCACTCTAGGCCTTCAAAACAGATCCCAAAATAATGTGTCCAAAATGTTTGCACTGATTTAAAGAAATACGTTAAAGGAGGAAACTTGTTAATTATTTTTATGTGTTTTGTGTTTTTGATTTCTTTGACAACACTTTCTATGTATTCTTTCTTCATTGTGTTGTTTTTGTGTTTGTTTTTTGTGGTGCTGGGAACTGATCCAAGGCCCTCACATATTCTCAGTAATCATTAAATATACCACTAATATGCATAACCAGCCATATACATATACATATCTATGTGAATATTTTAGTCATAAAGACAATACCAAATACTTTAAAAGCTCATTTATTTTTTTTTTCTATTTGCCATTTAATCACTTCCTCAGAGAGAGATGCAAAGCTGGCCTTATTCTGTAGCATTGACAGCTGTATCTAACCTGCTTTGGTTAAAGCCTACACTGTGTGTTCTGTCAAGGATGCTACACGTACCCAACTAATCATTGAAACCCAATAACCCTGTCTGCCTGGGTAGTCCTCTCTCTCACTTCGCAGGTTTGACTCCCATCTCGATCTTTCTCCCCTTTCAGGTAAACAACTATAGTTTAGAAGAAGTGACCCATGAAGAGGCTGTAGCGATACTCAAGAACACATCCGACGTTGTTTACCTAAAAGTTGGCAAGCCCACCACCATTTACATGACCGATCCTTATGGCCCACCTGACATTACTCACTGTAAGTACTGTGCTCGGCTGCGTCTTCTCACAGCCTGTGGGCTACGCAGAAGAGACCTCCACAATGCTGTCTTCACCCTCCGCTGACAGCTTCACTCATGTCAAGCTTCTCAGAACACTTCATTCCCATGTTGTCTTACAGGACCCCGGCTAATGTTTTAAAGGTGGAACACCTTGATGGATTGGCAGGTCCTCCGATGGAAGGGCCGAGTGATGTGATTTTAATCTTGCTGGTTACAATAGCATTGGTACAATGCAGAAGATAATTTCTCGGTCCCATGGAACATGAGTTCTCTCATGCCGATGTATTCCCTTGTCCTAGTTCATATCCACGTAGCAGCACAGTAAAAGGCAGATGCTGGAAAATAAGCCATAGATAGCTCTACACTTCCTCCTAGGGGAGAGGAACGGCCTCTGGGATGATAAAAATCACCATTTATTTTCAGTCCTCATCCTGCCTTTCATCTTCAGCTGAACTCGCTAGGCTCTGAAGAATTAAGAAACTAATCAGTCATTGTCTGTAGCAGTGGCTGAGGCAGCACTCCAAGGGCAACAGCTAACGTGAGTAGCTCTTCTGGGGACCACAGCAAATGCACTGCTACTTAGGATTTGCTCCCACTCCTCTGTCTTCTGGAACTAGATTTAGAAAGACTTCACTTTTGTGTAAACTCAGTGGGTGTTTCTATTGGCATACGTCAAAGTGTTGGATTTGAAACTTTGTGAGTTCCATTGTGAGTTGTGTGCGCTTGGGATGACTTCGGGACCAACTTTTAATTAGTACTATCACCTTAAGTAAGTGCTGAATCTTTCTTAGATCTAGATGTTTCTCTTGAGCAAAATTTAAGAACTAAATAACCTTAGCTCTAAAGGCCCATTACCTTAGCTATTACTTTTTGAAATAATGGTTCTGAAATGTCTTGCCCTCTAAATGGTCTTTTTTCCCCCCAAAGAAGGCTCTAAGCTGAGATAAGCCTTACCTAAGGGTAGGAAAGAGTTTTGACTTTCAAAGGCTTAAACTGAATAAATGTAGAGAAGTGGGGTAAGTCTGAGGGTTTATCACCGTACACAAAAGTTTCTAATCAATTAAAGTAATTTAACATGTGCTACATAACTTGTAAAGTAAGATTGTGAAGCCCATTTTACTTTAGAGAACATACAGCCACAGCCTTCAGCAGCATAGTGAAAGGGTAAGCTAATTCACATATGGGACTAGCAACACAATTTTTTGGAAATAAGAGGCAATATGTACAGTCAGATAAATGTGACACGGAGAAGGGATATTTGGGATCTTTGAAAGAACTGAGAGAGTCCATGCATAGCTGCCTTCAGAATTATACGTCTGAGCTGGGGTAAGAGGCACAAATAGTAGATATCTCCATTCAACAAAACAGTGGTGCAAATGCCAGAAACACTGGCTTTATCAGCTTGATAAAGAAGAGAATATATACCATTCCAAACAATAGTGACAGCGCAGGACATGAGAAAACAAAGCGAAGTTGGATTTCAAGAGTTTATCTTGGCATTCGAAACAGATTTGAGGAAAGAAGGAAATGGAGAGAGCCCCTGTCAAGAGATGTCAATGAGAGGATAGGTTAGAGGAGAACAAAAGAAAAGTCTTTGACATTGTAGACTTCCTGTGATGGAAGTCTAGCTTGTTTGAGGAGAAGGCTTAGTAGGAGAATGTACTCCTTGGGAGCCTTTTGCTTTGGATAACTGGATATTAATTATGTAAAATAAAAGTGAGCCCTACAATTAGAAGCTAGCATTTTCATTTCTACAGAAAATTAATCATCGTTCTGAAAATGTGTGTCAAGTCTCTCCTCCAATTCTTCTCATCACCTAATTATGCTAACGTGGGCAACAAATATAACTGTTATTACATCTTTCCAAAACTAAAGGTCAGCATGTGCTTATAGATGGGAAATGCAAACAGACAGCAATTCACCCCTCTTGGAGAATGGGAAAAATGTTGGCATGTAGGAAAGCCTTCATATTTGCAACACATCCCCTGAAGTATAACACATTGAATCACCCACATGAAAGGTTTGATTCCATTTTTCTTTTCTCTCCCCAACTCCTTAGCTTATTCTCCGCCGATGGAAAATCACCTACTGTCTGGTAACAATGGCACGTTAGAATACAAAACTTCCCTGCCGCCCATCTCTCCAGGAAGGTACTCACCAATTCCAAAGCACATGCTGGTTGAAGACGACTACACCAGGTCAGAGACGCTTCTAGCTTAAATGGGTTACCGTTTTTAGGAAGAAGTAACATTTGTGTACTAGGGCAACTGTTACTTAGTGGAAAGATGAAAGCTTCTAAGTGTTCTTCCAACTCAATGTAGTTTTACTTTCTGTGAGAATCTTCAAATAATTGTGTATGTGTAATGGGATTTCCTGCTAGATACTCACAGATTTCTTGGGAGAAACGGTATTATGTTTGTTTCCATAATAAAGTGATTGACGCAGATTTTTTACTTTTGGTCCCATCTGAGTTTTGTGGCCATTCTGTAGAGTGGTTTTCATTACTTGGTGAAAGGGAGTCATACCCAGGTTCAGAAAGGAGGGAATAGCTGGCTGTATTACCCATCTGATCAGAACTGAAACTCTGCTCTTCTGACTCTATTTTTCATATTCTTACTACCCATGGCAACCCACACGCAACAGAATTTGGAAGTTCCTATGCCCTCCCTCTAAAGGAAAAGCAGCGGGTGAGAAGAAAGGAGATGAATTTGCCTTTAAAGAGTTCAAAACTAATACATCATATTAATTCCAAGAGGGAGAAGGGAAAGAATCTCACAATACATCAATACATTTCTAATACCACAAGTGACAGCATATGGGCACAGAAATCTAAAAAATCAGGTCTGACAGTTCACAGAGAAAATTTTAATTTATTTACATTTCCAACAATAAAGAACCCAACAAATATTGAGTGATAAGTAAATAAATAAATAAATTGGTGGGTGAATAAAAATGATCATTTTTTGCTTTTTATTTTTAAACATGTTGTTCCAAAACTAGTATATGATTAACATACTTGGCAAAGAGGCAAAATGATGGTTATGAAACAAAATTCTCCCAAAGAGAGTTAGTTCTTTTTAAGAATACAGCCCTTGATGAATGGACCACTCTCCAACGGAAGACCACACAGCCAACAATATATGGGAAGCATAAATTAGCCTTGGCGGGTATAAAAAATGAAAAAAATAATGTATTTTTAAAAAGAAGTCACAAAGTGGATCTGGGAGGAGTTAGGGAGGGTGAATATGGTGAATATGATCAAAACACACTGAATGAAATACTCGATTAAAAATAAGATCTCCCTCAAATTCCCTTCAGAGCGACGTACTTTGAGCTGACCAGGATAACAACCTGTAATGAAAATTTCAAACATATACAAATGTATACTTAGATACAACTGGGGGTTAACATTGACTTTTCAAAATAAGTTCATAGTTTATACATTTCTCGGCAATTTGGTTTTTCCTTGATTTTTTTAAACAAAATTTGGCTGTGGTGACACACACTTTAATCCCAGCACTTAGGAAGCCAAGACAGGCAGATCTCTCTGAGTTGGAGGTTAGTCTAATCTACATAGTAGCTGCAGGACAGCCAAGGCTATATAGAGAAACCCTGTCTCAAAAAAATAAAAAGTGAGATTAAATATAGATATATAGCTATATTTCCACATATATTTGGATACATAACAAATAGAGGTGGATTGTTTTGGTTTTATATCTTATCTGTCTAATTGAAGTCATTTATCAGTTTTTACAAAGTAAAGGAGATTTCATGCTGCTATGTGCTTATTCTTTGGCTTTTCTGTTCCTTGGCATATATTTTTAAATGACTGAGTATTTCCTACTTATTTTGTAATATCAGTTTTGCTGAAACAGCTTGTTATATCTTTAGCCAGGGAACAAAACATTTGGAGCTGAAAACATACATCTGTGCAAATTTCTTCCAGGCTGAGATGTCTGAGCTCCGTGTTCTTAATTAAAATGAAAACTATGGCAAAGATAATCCTCAGGGCTCTGTGAAGTATTTTGTAAATATAGACACCTTTAAGCACCGAAGAATGATCTGTTTGCTTTCAGCCTGCCTCTAATATTGAAGCTGATTTTAATTTGAAATGTCATTTTATCTTACTAGGACCCATAATAAATTAACATTTGTTAAAGTCTCTTTATAATCCTGGCCTCTTGCTAGGTGTTTAACACATTCTGCTCATTTAATCCTTCTGAAAACAGAGGGATTGACTGCTATCACTATTTAGGGATGGAGAAATTAAACTTCACTCAAAGAGTTTATGGTTGCATAGCTTTTAAATAGAAAAAAACTTTGCTCTCTGGCAGTTTTAGAATCCTAACTAAAGTACATTTAGATTTCCTCTTTAGTACCAAAGTGAACATCAGCTTAAACCAATTCTTCTCATCAGAGAAACACATGGCTGGAAAGGGTCTGTAAGTTTTTTGAGCTATAAAGCCAGCTAGTGCAGGCGAGACCAGTCTCTGTCTCTGGCTAACTGTGGCCTTGGGTTAATCTTTTAACGTCTGCACACTCCATTTCCTCCCCTCTGTCAGGGAAGGGCCTTTGAATCTTTCTCTATGGGTTGTAGTAGTTAAATAAAAATGAGCTCAACAACCTAAAACCACGTGCAGCATGTAATAAATAATTAATTAGGTGTCTATATACAGAGCCTATACTTATTGTAATCCATAACTGACTTTAGAGTCATATAGAATGTTCTCACAGACAGACAGACAATCTCTCTGTAACATAGTCCTCCTACAGTATATATGTCTTGACTCTTGTTCTGTTTCCATGGAAGATATTCTTGCTAATAACCACACAAAATCTTATGAATGGTTGGTGCCTGGCAAAATCGTGACTAAAATTCTATCAACTCATACCCATGGACACTTCTTCTTGCCACTCTGCCAATGTCGGTGTGTCCTATCTCATGTTCCCTGGCTGTAAACTTTCTATGGGCAAGAGATACTTGCTCAGGGACATATTCAGTATTTTACTCATTATATTAATCCAACATTTTCTACTGGAGTATGGGCAGTAAGCATCTAAAAATTAATAAATTGAAGCAAAATAATACGTAAAGCAAGGCCTATTCCCTCTGCGCCGCTCAATTTTTCAGTAAAGGTAACTTTATTGTTTCATAGCCTTGAGGTTATATATTCTGGTATTAAATTTTCCTTCTTTTGTAAAATAATTATAATTAATAGCAGTTATTATGCCCTTACCTAGAAAATAAGGTGTTGGCATTTCTGTGGTAGTACTTATTCTTTTTAAATGCTGTAGATCCTTTAAATAAAATTTTAATGTTTATTTCATTTTTTCTTATATATGTGTGCGACATGTGTGTGACACGTGTGTATGTGACATGTGTGTGTTACATGTGTGTATGTCTTTTGAGAGGCATGGAGGGTATAGAATTCCCTAGAACTGGAGTTATAGGAGGTAATAAAGTCACAGGCTATGGATGCTGAGAACTGAACTCAGCTTCAAGAGTTCTACTGCTAAGCCATCTCTCCAGTCCTGGACTGAATTCCAGAGACAAGGAGGATTCAGTCACCAGTGTTATGGAGCATTATCAAAGGTCCCTAATACCATAAGAAGCATTTAAGAAACATTTGTAAGTGATTTTGAGGTTTATATAGACACCATAGGAACAGCCATAGCACCAAACGAAGTTTTGAAAAAGAGGTGACCTTGATTCTGAACTTGAGAGTATGTAGGTATTGACCAGGATGTTGAGATTTTATGAACTTTGTGTGTGTGTGTGTGTGTGTGTGTGTGTGTGTGTGTGTGTGTGGTCTGTGACCATATGAGAATGTAAAACCCACGAATACTCCATACTCCTGAAAACAAGCATGGAAAAATCTCTCCAAAGTGTACTTAGGAAAAGTCCCACAGCTAAAGCGATTGTTTGTTCCCAGCATGCCAAGTACTGGCTCTCTTCACACTTGTGGTTCCTCCATAATTAAAAATTGTCATTATTTATGCCAGAAAAAAGTCAGAAAGGGAATTTGTAGTAGGGAGATAGCTTGTAAAGATTTAAAGAGGAATATAAAGTGTGTGTGTGTGTGTGTGTGTGTGCGTGTGTGTGTGTGTGTGTGTGTGTGTGTGTGATTCTGGGTAATAGTCTAAATGTTTATAAATTTAAAAAACTAAAAAAAAATTAAGAAAATGCCTCATGTGATACAGCAAGAATCAAAGTAAGAATTCTAATCAGCCTACCTTTAAAGGTCTCCTCCCCCATCTGCACGTGTCATCTCACAGAGATGACTTTACAGCTTGTAGTCTTGTTCCCGTCACTCAGTACCACATGACCAACTTCATCTCTGTAAGTCCTCAATTCCTTCACTATAGATTTGAAGTAAAGGATCTTCTTATTCCTTTACAGAAGTATAAGGTTATAATATAATAATAAATTATGAATACTATATTCATTCCAGAAGATTATATGGGGTTGATACTATCTTTGAGTTATATGTTTAAGGATGTTATTATATTTGTCTAAAGTAACAAATCAAGAATTCAATAATGATGGGAGTTTAGCAATCAGGAAAGCATTTCTATAGATTCAGAATTCTTCAACAACCTCTAAAATCACATCAAGCTAGAAATATCTGATTATAAATGCCTCATATATTTCTCAGTCTGTTGTAAGGAGTATTACTCTATTCCTCTGGTTTATACTCCCTCTGTTATGGATAGGTAGTAAAGATTTTTAAGCAATTTTGACTAGAATGATGCTACCATGACTTAGCTGATCTCTTTCTCATTACATTTGTAAATATTTTTTCCAATTTATAGAAAGGGAACCTAAATGAAACAGTCTTGGATGAAAATGTCTTCATAGAGAGCCTACTGAGATACAGTAGAGTCGTGTTGTAGGGGGCTACTTGTTTGTTCCGGGCTGCCCAGAACCAAAATAATTACACAGAAACTGTATTAATTATAACACTGTTTGGCCTACTAGCTTATGCATATTTCTAGCTCACTCTTATCTCTTAAATTAACCCATTTGTATTATTTTATATTTTACCATGAGGCTCATGGCCTACCAGCAAGAGTCCAACTGGCAGCTCACATCTTTACCCTCTTGTGGCTACATGGCATCTCACTGACTCTGCCTTCTTTCTCCCAGCATTCAGTTTAGTTTTCCCCACCTACCTTGTGCCAGCCCAAGACAGTTTCTTTATTAACTAATGGTATTCACAGCATACAGAGGGGAATCCCACATCAGAGTCCATCAGTGTGATGAAGAAATCTGGCTTTCAGCTGGGTATGATTGTTCACTGTTGTAATCCAAGTACCTGGGGAGATAAGGCAAGAGGGTTACCATGAGTCTGAGGCCAGACTGGGCTACAGTATAAGATCTTGACTCAAAAAAAATAAATAAATAAAAATAAAAACAATGGTGCTCATGTGGCTTTTGACTGAGACTTACAAGCTGTCAGATTTGGAAGGGCCGTGTATACATGTAGCCTAATCTGCTGCATGATGGAAAGCAAGCACAGGCCTAGAATGAATGATTTGTTGGCTCCGTCTGGTCCTCTTCTTGTAAGCAGTAGAGCCAAATAGAGAAATAATGTTGTTGAATATGCAACGCAGTATTCGTTCTGTTTCTCGAAGCTGACATTTACTGTTTGGAGAATGAAGGATCTGGAAGAAGAATTCAAACAAGCTGCCATCAATGGAGCATCACCTGTGAACGGGGAAAACGTCACAGGCTACCTTCCACCACCCATTCCTCCTCCTTGCCATCACATCTTCCCTCGTACTCAGGAGTGTGAGCCATGTTTGTTTACCATCCAGATCCATCTCTTGAGAGTAGCCAAACAAATCCTCAGCACTAAACTGAAACAAAAAGAAATGGGTTGCAAAATTAAACTCTCACCAGGCAATTGCTTAATTTCCTAATGAATGCAGTCAACGTCGTTAAGGAAATCGGGGAGGTAGAACTGGGCTGTGAGAGATGTGTGTCCTATAACTAGAAACTGAATTCATGTAACCTTA
This sequence comes from Arvicola amphibius, assembly GCF_903992535.2. NCBI lineage: Eukaryota > Metazoa > Chordata > Mammalia > Rodentia > Cricetidae > Arvicola > Arvicola amphibius. Next base: position 159,619,793 of record NC_052058.2, read on the forward strand.
AAGGCACACACACACACACACACGTGTATATATACATATATATGTGTGTGTGTATGAGTGCCTATTTGGCTGTCACCATAGAGGAGGCTTGCACATATTTTGGTTGATACTAAAGCATAAGCCAAATAAAATCTCTAGAATCCTCATGTATAGAAACTAAAACAACTCTGAATTGTGACTATGATGTTCACCTGCTTGATTGGTCATCTAAGTACATACCAAACCACTCTCTAGAAGTCCACCTCTACCCTGTTTCCCCCAAATACAGAATACCAGCTTCCTAGATATGCTTCTGACATATACCCAAGTTGTCATTTCTCCTTCATTGACTTACCCATCCAGTGATTATTCAGTTTCTAAGAGGTATCCCACATAGTTATTAGAAACAAAATTGCAGTAGTGAAAACACATTAGGTTACTGTCCTTATGGAATGTCTATTCTGGTATAATAATAAGATAGATAAAGTTCAGAACTAGTTGGGAAATATAGAGAAACCACAATAGGATGCTGTGATAGTCAAGGACTAGGGGAGAGCAGCTCATGAGATAGAATACCTTGAGCGTGCCTCCCTGAGGAGACAACGATAGTGTTGAGCTAAGAACTTAAGAATGAGGACACATGCTTATGCAAAAATCAGAGAAAGGATGCTACGAAGAAGAGGAAGAGTGAAGGGGGAGGATAAGAGGAGGAAGAAGCAGAGGAGAGGAAGGGGGAAAAGAAAGAGGAAGAGAAGGAGGAGGAGATGATGAAAAGAAGGAGGAGAAAGAGGAGAAGGAGAAGAGGAAGAGGAGGAGAAGGAGGAGGAGGAGGAGGAGGAGAAGAAAAAGAAGGAGGAGGAAGATGAGGAGGAGGAGGAGGAGGAGGAGGAGGAAGAAGAAGAAGAAGAAGAAGAAGAAGAAGAAGAAGAAGAAGAAGAAGAAGAAGAAGAAGAAGAAGAAGAAGAAGAAGAAGAAGAAAGAAGCAGCAGCAGCAGCAGCAAGGCCAAAAGTCACTGCATTGGAAGTAACTTCGGTGTGTTTAGGGAACTTGGCTAATGGAAGCATGAAGAAAATCAGGCTGGGGTAGAAGGCAGGAACCAGATGATAAAGGATTCAGGGGTAATGATGAACTATGAGTTTATTCTAAAGTACATTAATAATCTACTGATGAATACTAGCCAGTAAATCTAAATTACCTTGTGTACGGGATTTCTTTTAAGGCTTCTTTGAGAAGTTGTTGAGCCACTGAAGAGATTTTACAGCGGTGGCAAGGGGGTCAGAAGTGAAAACACAGTGGAAAGGGGGGATGTGAACTGTGTTTTGAGCTACATCCTACAGCCCATGCTCATCATGAGGAGCTAGCCTGATCTAGTTAGACTGCGTTACTATAGGCCATCTTTACTTTTATTTCATTGTTTGTGAACAAACCCCAAAGAAAATATGTTTCCAAAGTTTGGGAGACATTGAATCAAATAACCCCAACTTCCCAAGTATTGTATCTTGCTCACAGTCTTTTAGCAAGTGCTCAACATGAGGGATGTCACTCAGGAAGAAGATGTGGAACAAGCAGAGCCAGAGGTCGCTGTCAGGGCATGAGCCTGTAGGCTGTCTGCTTTTTATCTTGAAGTCTATGCTTTAAGGGAGGATTGGATTAACTGAATTTCTGTTCTTCATAATATAATATAATTATCTTCCCCTATGTGCTTTCAACCAAGCACAAAAGGAAATAGTCAGAGGGACTGTCAACAAAGTGAGCCTGCACGAGAATTCTGATGAACACTCGGGTCCTAAGTCCCCAAGGCCACCTGCTCAGACTTGACCCCAGCCTTTCTACTGAAGGACCTTAAGTGTGCAACAGAGCCACGCTCTGCTTCAGCTTTCTCATTTATAAAAGGAGCAGAGTGGCACTCCCCACCTCGAAGGTTTATCGCGACCATAAACGAGTTCACATGTGAAGTGCTAGGAAAGACATAAACGTTTTGTTGGACTAGCTGTTATTAATACTATTTTTAAAATAAGGCATATAAGATAAATTTTTCACAAATAAAACTTCTGGGTTAACATCTTCCCCAGATACTTATTGAAACTGAGCCAGCAGTGTGATACAGCTGCGCAAGCAGGGTATAATCTTTATATGCTTCTTCAACCTACTTACACTGCAGATCACCTTAGAGGGGTTTTATTACGAGAAACAGCATAATCCAATAGCTTTATTGAGAATGTTATTTTTTATGACATAAGGAACATCTAATACTACATTACTGAAAATATAAACTGGGAGTCAATGGAGCTAACCCTGGTATAAACAGTCTCTCTACTGACCGCTGCAGCTAAGTACAAATACACTTTTGATAAATTGTAGGGTTCTGTTTTCTTTCTGGTTTGTTATGGTAGCTAATCGCTAACATCAGTAGGATTTCTCTGTTAAAATTCTTCACAGTGCGAGTAGGTTTCCTCACAAATTTTCTAAAGCTCATTATAAATATCACCAATTTAAGGATTCATAAGCAGATGCCTTGAAATTACCCATTCTGCTCTGTGTTGCTCGCCTGTTTTCTCCAACAGGGGGAGTGCTGATACAAGAAATGGTTAACCTGTGCTACAGACAGAGACTAGATCATTAGTGAAAGTTACAAGGGGAGTTTTCTCTTTATTGATGAGATCTCCACATAACCACTAAGGTTACATACCACCACCCGGAGGTGTGATTCATAGTGATTCAGTTAGAAGCAGAGAGAATTAACAAGAGTTAGCAAATCTAAATTAGAGAGGAAACACCTAAAAAACATATTGGAAACATATTAAGTTCTGTTTACTGCCAGAATATTAATTCAGTGTTAGCAAAATAAAGTTGTAATGAGAATTGAAAGATACATAGAAGTCAATTTATGGAGATTCATCACTTTCTATGCCAGTAACGAACAACAATGTGCCCCTATATCTTATGAAAGATGGTTATTGTACATATAAACCTACGTCATTGATTATTCAAATTATCAAATCAATACTGTATTTTTTGTGACACGAGTTCATCATCACCATTACAGACTGAATGGTGTGGTAAGAAAGGAGGAAATAGACTAACGGTGAACAGGGGATAGTTTTAGGGGATCGATATAAAAGACATCAGCCATGGTTCATAGTTGCCCGCCTTGGACCGCAAGTCAATTACTGTCAACAACACGGTGCACAGCTTGTTTCTGGCCCTTATCTCTGTGAACTGAAACAGGTTACATGCTATGACTCAGGGCAACTCACCACGATCTATGCCTCTGGGAGATGACTCTAACTGCCATACGTCACGGAGAGGATAATAGAACATAGAGATTATCTCCTTCCTTATCATATCCATGTATAGACTTTGGTAGTGAGTTAGCAGTGACAGCATTGTCATCTCTGGGTGGCTTCTGCCATAACCTGTATCATTAGCTTCTGTGGGTGAGTGATATTATTTCGTTTTTATTCATTATCATCATCATCATCATTATTATTATAGAGATTATTTATTGTTAATGAGCACCTTAACAAATACAAGAAAACTGTGGGCTATCACCATTACATTATAAACACAGTTTTACCCTATTGAAGACTTGACTAATTTTAGTTGTATAATTACTTATTTATTACTTATTTAGTTATTTATAATTACTTATTTAGTTGTATAATTCACTTATTGTCTTTAGATGATGTCAGTAACACAGACAATGCATTAATTATATCTGATTAGAAAATCATTTTTAAAACATTACTTTTGCATAGTTTCTGGACAATCTTTGCAATGTTCACCACTAAAATCATTTCCTTATTTTTTGCAACACACATCAGCCAGATATTTGTTCTATTTGGATTTCTGCTCTTTGTTTTTTAACTATTTTTATTATAAAAAATGCACATTTATATAAACTCAAAAAATTAACAAAATATAAAGAATACCAAAGTAAGCATTCTATAAGATGAATAAAATAAAAACTCAAGGTATTCAAAATATTTCAATATATAATATAAAATGTATAATACAGTTGAACCATAATTTACTTATATGAATTTGTATTGGATATTAGGTTATTTGTTTTTTATGATAGTACTTGCACAGTGTTTCTGACCTCCCACCCCTGCTTCCTACTTATGTGTAAGACAGATGTCTATGTCTTTCTTGTCTAACCAACTTCTCACTTGATTTCCTCTTAGCCTTCTAAACAGTAACTATTCATAATAGTAAACCTGCTATTGGTCCCATCCAGCCTTTCCGTAACGATCATTGTAAACGATCGCTCTATTCCTTTGTTGCTCTTGACACAGTGGTCACTGTGGTCAGCCTCCTACCTATTTTCTTTTCACATCCTGGACCCCAACAACCAGCAAACTCTTCAAAATACACTCACAACATGCTCTCTTCTCCATGGACAGCACACTAGTTCAAGACACAACACTTGTTATTTGGTTATTCCAGAAGTCTCCAAATGATTTTCCTTGCTAACCTCTTTATGCATACGACATCAGGCATTGATGTTGAAATGATAAACCATACAACGTGGCTGAGGCTATTGGCAAATGAGAAGAGCAGCTTCTGCACACTCTGCACATCAGTGAGTAGTTGTGTTACCACTGATATAAAAGAAAAATCAAACTGGTAACCTGGGAATTGAGTATTGCCTGTCTCCCTATACAAAGGTATATATGTTTTGTGAAAACAGGAGAGCTTGATTGTTTTAGATATTAGCCTAGTAAAAGGAAGAGTTCCAAGAACATATTTAATATTTAGTAAATATGTGTATTGTAAATATGATAGATTTACATTTGGAACAGTACTGGACTCTTTAGTATGCTGACAGATTGGTTTCTTAATTTTATTTTTTGGCTGAGTCTATTCACCCAGCTGCATTTGGAAACCTTTTTCTTAATGCTCTTTCATTTAAATTAAGTTAAATGTATCTATTTTTAATCTTACTGATTTTTCATGTTTTTAAGAGAGTAAAAGCTCAACCCTCCTCATCTGATTCTCTCCTCTCTAATTCCTTGCCTACCGCCTCTCACCACCATTTCTTCAAACTTCATGTTGTCTTTTGCTTTATTGTTTCAACCACTGAGTCCCCTTAGTGCTGCCTGCGAATGCGTGTAGAACCATCTCCTGGAGCAAGGGTAACCTTTTAGGGGCCACAACCCCGAAGAAAACTAACTCTCGCTCCACAGAAGCGTTCCTATGCCTCTCTCCCTAGCATATTATTTTATTGGCATATATCCATTATACAAAGCATTGAAATTAATGGTGACATTTTTCTGCATGTATATCACATAATTGGACCACATGATTTCCCTTTGCCCAATTTTTCCCCATGTCCCTATCCTGCTCTTCCTCTTCTAAAATAATTCTCTTTCAAGTTAAATGCCTTTCTCTTTCATGTTGACTGTCATGCCTTTACTCTCCCCCTTTGTTCTCCATTTCTGCTCATTTGTTTGGTTAGTCCTTCGTTTAACCCATGCATACATTATTTCTTCTTTCTACCTTTTCTCTTATTCATTTAACAAATATTAGTTACCAGTATTCGATATTCTCAGGGAGACAGTAATGTGAACTGCTCAGAGATGCATCTAAGTAAGCACCAAGTGTAATAGAAGGGCTGTGTGCTTGTTGCAGAGGATGGAACGCTTCAGACAGGGCATCTGGTACAGGCCAGTGGGTCAGGGACAGTGTCATACAGGAGGTGACAGAGACTGGGATACTAATAGGAATTGACCAACCCAAGTGACTTCTTATGACAGCTTCCCCAGAGTCCAGTCTGGAAGGGGAGACATGAGTGTAAAGTCCATACAAAGGGGAAAGAGGAGGTTTTCTTCAATTCATCCTCTGGCACCAACACTGGCTTATGATTCTTACAAGCCATAATCAGGATCAAAACATGCCAGTTATATACAATATTACTTACATTCCTTATATATGTATAAGAAAATTTATACAAATTTATGGAGGTGTTGTTCGGATAATATCTTACGACTACAAATTACTTGAGTTAAGTGCATAATAATTAAAGAGGCACTATTGTAATTGTTCTGTAACCATGAGGCAACAATGCCGAACCTGACCCATGTGGGGCTCAGCTATGAGTGATGGAAGCAGCAAGAGTATGACAGGTTAATTGATTTGTACAGTATGACACGTTAAATGGTTTGTACAGTATGACAGGTTAAATGGTTTTAGACATAACATCTCGTAAGTAGTCTCAAAATGTAACTTATAAATACTTAATACTTTTTCTGTGATTCCTCTTTAAAAAGGTAGTATTATGAGATCTCACCTATGGTCTTAGATAACTTCTTAAATTTCCAGGGTTTCCCACCATATAACTATTTCTCTGGAGGCAGTAAGGCAGAGGGAAGTTGCAATGCCTATGGGGACTAGGCAGATGTAGGGCTGTACCCAAACTCTATAATCAATGTAAAAATGATTATACTGGTCAAAAGCGCATGGTCAGCTCTGCAGCTTGAGTAGGTGTTGTGGGCATAATGCACAGTGTGGTGACTACAGATAACAATGGTGTGTTTCCATGAAGGACCTCCCTACCAGGTGTATAATTGTGGGCAATGCTTCCCTCTGCTTTCCCAGCTGCAGAGAATGGCACTTTGTTTCATGATGCTGTTGAAGAACAGATCCCACAATTAGATAAATTAGTAGTCAGCGTTGAGTAAGTGCTTCTTCTTCCTTTCCCATTTTAGTAGAGAGACACTAATTCTTATCTTTTATTATTGATAATCTAAGTAAACATTTTTCCACATGAAGGGCAAAGAGGGGGAAAGGGAGGGAAAGGATCATTCAGTCTAAGCTTACTTATGGGTTTGTCACATACAGCAACATACATTACATCACAAGAACTTATGAGATGGAACAGTTTATTAAGGTTTATTTAATGTCAGACAATGTTTCATGAGTTAGCACATTGATCCGTCATCTAAGTTGCCTGACATGAACAATTCTTCTCAACCACTTAAATTCGATAAAAAAGATGCTTCATCTTCTTTATGAATATTTCTGGTCAATACCAGGACTAGGGTAACAACAATTAAAGAAAATACAAAAATCTGTCTTGAACAAATGGTAATAACCATAACACATTCTGAAATTGCCCTGTCTCCAAACATAAAATATCCTGTGTTGTCTTTAAAGAAAGGATTATTTCTCCTCATTTTATAAGAAAGCTAAAGTAAGTCATATTGGTATTACACACATAAAGTCGTGATCACTTATCACTCCATAATTCAAATTTTTAACTGTTTTTACCTATTTTTTATCCCCATCTTACAATGATGCACCAAGGCAAAGTACTATTACAGAAAAGCCCTTAGGTTGGAGATAGATTCCACAAGCCACAATCATTGACCATGATACTAAAGGTCATGCAATTGGAATAAAATAGTTTTAAGAGTTCCAACCCACACCAGAGTTTTGGTCTTTTGGGTATACCACATAGATGCTTTGCTAGCGTTAAGATTTCTAGAATTTTCCCTGTGCTCGTTGGTCTTTGGCTTTTTATGTTCTTTCGAAAGATGCAACTGGAGTCTTATGTGATTGTCCTCATTCTAGAAACAGTTTTACAACCTGGTTTGGTGCTGTGTCAGGTTGGAGAAGATGTCATTGCAATGCCTGTCATTCTGCTATTACTCCAGACTGAATATGCCTTAATGCAGATTTTAGTGGAAGAACTTAGCTTTGGTTGTGGTTGTAGCTGTGCCGTCAACATTAACATCTATTCTGATCTTGAGATTGTTTTACAATGGGGTTTGACCTTGGCATAGAGCTGCGTCCTTTCTCATGTAGACTCTCTTAATAAAAAATGTCAATTGATCCAGTGGAGTCCAATATCTTTGCTTTATGCTTTGTTCTTCTGCCCCTAACCTTTTTTAAAGACTCATTTGCCACCTTCGACAGGAGATGAAGCAAAAATGAAACAGCTGAAATAAGTGGTCATAGCAAAAAGTTTTCAAAGTTATTATGTGAGGTCCTGATCTGAATTCGTAATGGTGTTGGTAAACCTTTAACACTGTCTGCTACTGCCCAGAATAGTGCTTTCCCTATTCCGCACTTTATTCACTTAGTATAACATGCAAAGGACAGAGAAGTATCCTACCTATTTTACACTGGAGAATCTGACATGGCAGAGATTGTACAGTCTCTACCATAACTGTTTAGAAAGCAAGTGGTGGAGTCTGAAGAAACCCACGCTCCAGATACCAGGATGTGGTCTTGGTTAAGAGCACAGATCAGGCAAGTAGACAAATGTAGAGTTGACCCCACCAGCTGTTCCATCTTGGATGCATATCCCCTTCTCTTCCTCGGGGCCCCTCTGTGTCTATGTCCTGGTTTGTTTATTAGGTTTGAAGTCAGCCTTGTTTATTATAGGGATACCATTTATGGAGAGCTAGCACAAACTGACCTGGAGGCTAGCCTTTAATGTTCTGGACTATTAATCTCCACTGTCCGTTTAGGCACCAGTTTACTACTGCTTAGTCGGGTGAGACTCAAAACTGAATAGGGGAAAAGCACTCCTTCCCTTTTCCAAGGAAATTAGACGCATACATAGTGGGATGGGGTTGGGGGTTACAGACTGAGCTAAGTGGCAAAGCACTGACCTAGAAAGCACAAAGCTGAGTTCAGTCCTTAGGGCTAGAGAAAGGAGGAAAAAAATACCAAAAAAGGTAAAAACACAGGTACACTACACATCTGCTTTTCAAGGTGAAGTTATATGCATAATATAATCACTGCTGAAATAATTATTTTATTCCTTCCCTTAAAATGGGAAATTACTATTTGCTCTGTAAATGTTAACACGTGTCACCTGAATATTTTCAAGTCAGAAAATTCAGTGCAATAACTGATATTCTGTAACGTGGAAAGAATTGACGCAATTCAAACAAATGACTAGTTCATAGGTTTCTCAAAAACAACGGACCCGTTATCTAAAGCTATCGCTTTTAATTACTGTACCAAACAGGAACAAAATAGAAACTGACCCTTTTTTTTATTAAATCAAATGAACAGAACTGAAAACCCTAGTGAGTCTGATGTCCTGACTGGCTTGGGAGCCTATGACTTAAATCCATCACTTCTTTGATGTCAGAATATTACAGTACCAAAGGTAAAAACATAATGTGATGTATTAGAAGAAAACATGTATATTTCTCTTTGGCAGTCTAGTCGATGAAAACAATGGATTGCACTAAGGACACAGCGAGCATTAATGCAGAAGAGAAGACATTTATTGCTCCTGAGCAAGGCTTACTAGACACAGAATCTGAGCTCCAATTTTATATTTTAAAGTACCAGACATCTTTTAAAAAAAAAAAAAGCAGTGCAAAGTTTACTGTGTTAAAACACATCTGTTTTTTTAAGGCATTACTAAATCTCCTTTAAATGAAATTACACCTGACAATAAGTTCTCCCTCGCCTGTCTTTCTTGTCTGGTCCTGACTGAGCAGCAATGGTTTAGCAGCTCAGACATTTGAAGATCAAAAAGCAAAAAGCAAAATGCCTTTGGTATAATTCTACTTTCCTTCCCACATCACAAATTTCCAGTGATACAGGGAGCATTAATATCTCCATATTTGCTTCAAATGCACTGAGAAGAGTGTGACAAATTCATACAATGAACCATCAGTTCAATAAATGATGACATTTCTCTTTTGACGTATGCTTCTTAAGAAAGGACGGGTTACTTTAGTGCAAGTGCTTTGTACAAACACACCTCCATTTCCTATTGAAGCTTCTCTTTATTAATACACAGAGATCTTAGGTGTTCCCTCAAGCACACCCAAAAGCAGGATTGACAGTGTGGTCATGGGTCACAGAGTCCAGAGTACAGAGATGCTGCTGTTCATCTCATGTCAAGGGCAGCAGAAAGAGGCTGTGGAGAGATGGACGCATTTGTATTCCCACGCCGGTCCTTGGCTGCCACCTGCCTGCCTCGCATCTGTTGTGTTTAAAACATGTTCCTTCTGAGAAGGCCTGGGTATCTTGCACAGCACAGAGATTCAGCAGTGCACGCCGTTACCACAGACCCTTATTTTGCTTTGCTTTTCTCCATTTAATTTGCTTCAGTAAAGGATCACGTGGTGGATGTCAGAGTGAATGAGATGTACATTCCAGACACTGTCTAGACGTTCCTTATCTATGCACCTTTGTCTTCTCTGAGCCTCAGTGTAAGTCTGTGAAATTGTGTGTGTGTGTGTGTGTGTGTGCACCTGTGTGTACATATAGACAGACACATGTACATATTTTATCCACTGTTAAAATCTGTTGAAGTGAAAACCAAGGATTGTGATACATACAAACAAATAAGCTGAGTTAAAAATCGTTTCCTGTCATTGTATCAATTCTGTATTCAACTATTACTCTCACGCACACCCTGTCACCACTCACCCCAAAACTTCCAAGGTGTACCTGTCTTAAAATCGTATAGGAGAGGGTTTTTTAAGAGGGGTTATATGATGCTAAACTCTATATTATATCCCTCCCTTCTGACTGTAGCCCAAGTGGCCCTTAAGATTTCCCGACCACAGCCGAGGGCGGGTGGTGGCGCATGCCTTTAATCCCGGCACTCGGGAGGCAGAGGCAGACGGATCTCTGTGAGTTCGAAGCCAGCCTGGTCTACAAGAGCTAGTTCCAGGACAGGCTCCAAAGCCACAGAGAAACTCTGTCTCGAAAAACCAAAAAAAAAAAAAAAGATTCCCGACACAAACCAAGGGCGTCCACGGGGCTTTTAATGTTTGTTTTTTGTTTGTTTGTTTGTTTTTGTTTGTTTGGGTTTTTCGAGACAGGGGTGTTTCTCTGCAGCGTTGGAGCCTGTCCTGGAACCTAGCTCTTGTAGGACGCAGGCTGGTCCTCGAAATCACAGAGATCCGGCCTGCCTCTGCCCTCCCGAAGTGCCGGGATTTAAAGGCTGTTGTGCGCCACCCTATCCGCCCGGCTGGCTTTTAAATGTTTGGGCCATTTCTTTTCACTGTTTGTTTCGGCCATGACCTTCATGTGGTTTTCTTCTTCCCTGATTCCCCCTTGAAAGTGATCCCGAATGCAAAAATTCTAAAATTTCCTCCCCATCTGCTGGATGTTTCTGAATCGGATATATACAGTGGATACAAGTTTCCGTTGCCTTGTGGTTTACTAGTGAACAAGAACAGCCACCCCTCTCTAGGGCTTTGTTGCCAGATGCTGTTACCTCTCATTGTCGGTTCTCTAGGACTGTCTGACACAGCTGTGGTTGCACTGGTCTAGTGAAGGTCAGTTCAATTATCCCATTTTCCTGGGATTGTTAAGGGAAACCAATAGGCCTTCTTGACAAACAGACTTTTCTTTTTCTGCCATGTCGGGGCTATCATGTAGAGCCTGCTTGGGATTCTTTGGCTGACTGTGTGACGGGCCATTCTGTACTAGTAGATGGTTAAGAACTAGACAAAGGCACCCAAGATTTAGACAATTTGAGTAACTTCCCCATTCACACAAATGCGTAAGTAGTAGGAAAGTGTTACGTGGCAGATCTTACAGCCCCAAACAACACGCTTTTTCCTCTGCTTCCATAGCTTTCCTGTATGTTCTCTAAGTGCACTAAAGAAATGCTAGATGAATGGACAGATAGACTAGTTTTTTTTTAAGGCTGCAGTTGTTGTAATGGTGCCACCAATTCTATGAAAGCACTTTAGTTAGCATACCATTTCCTCGAAGCCAACTAAACCTTAACTGAAATCTTCATAGGCATTGAATCTACCTGTGTAATTGAAGACTTGAGACTCTAGCAAATTCAAATACAATCTGGTGATACCAGTTAAGCCATTCCAACAGTCATAGAAATTATTCACAACACGGCTTTCCCCATTTATAACAGTGTCTTTTTGGTGTCCACAATCTCCTAGGAATATACTGGTATTACTGAGAAAAAAAACAACCTCAGAAGGAAGTGTTTTTATTTACCATTTCTGGTAATGGATTGTTTGAAGATGTGTTTGAAGATGTGGTTGCTGTTTGAATATAACAGTACCCAAAACAAATTTCTCAATAAAAATCCATCCATCTTTAGTAGAAAAATATTACATAGATAGAATTCTTTTTTCAACTTTACTGAAGCATGTTAAACAAAATTATATGTATCCAAGGAATGCACTACGATATGTTAATATACATTGTAAAATGACTCCCACTGGCAGACCACTGAATATAGTATTTATACCACATAGTTACCATTTGCAGTGGAGGGGAGAATGGAAATAATCTCATTTAAAATCTATTACTTCATGGAGTAAAATTATTTTTAAAATTACAACAGAAAATGTAATTAAAATCAAAATTTTCCTTTATCCACACTGCTCAAAGAAAACATCATTCACATTTTAGTAGCTTTTGTACAGTTACATACAGAGGCACAAATATTCCTTTCAAAACCGATAGACACTATCTATACAGATTTATGGCTTTTGATCATCAGTTTATACACTGAGAAATTTTGATGCCCTTGAAAAGTCACCTAGGAAATACAAGAGTGGCAGAAAAGAGTTTTTAGAGTTATTGTCCAGAAATGAAAGGATGTGAGGTGAATTATTTTGCATACGCTTCCAGACTTCTTTCTCTCTCCCTCTCTCTCCCCCTCCCTCTCTCTCTCCCTCTCTAATTCTCTTTTCCCTCATCTCACTCCCATTCTCTCAGTTGCTCTCTGTCTCTCTCTTTCTACTAAGTAGAAGAATAAAATACATTCCATACTTCATAACTTTCTTAATCATACAAATTTAATTAAACTATATATACTTTTTAATTGATTTTTACTGAGCTCTACATTTTTCTCTGCTCCCCTCCCTGCCTCTCTCCTCCCATTCAACCCTCTCCAAGGTTCCCATGCTCTCAATTTACTCAGAAGATCATCTCTTTTTCTCTTACCCATTTAGATTAGATCCTTGTATGTCTCTCTTAGGGTCCTCAATGTTGTCTAGGTTCTCTGGGATTGTGATTTATGGGCTGGTTTTCTTTGCTTTATGTTTAAAAAACACTTATGAGTGAGTACATGTGATAATTGTCTTTCTGCGTCTGGGTTACCTCACTCAAAATGATGTTTTCTAGCTCCATCCATTGCCTGCAAAATTCAAGATGTCATTATTTTTTTCTGCTATGTAGTACTCCAATGTTGTAAATGTACCACTTTTCCCTATCCATTCTTCGACTGAAGGGCATTTATGTTGTTTCCAAGTTCTGGCTATGACAAACAATTTTAAGTGCTTATTCACTTGAAAGATATGTGACTATATTACATATCAAAACTAGTTAAATAACAATGGTTTCAGTGTGTGTGTGTGTGTGTGTGTGTGTGTGTGTGTGTGTGTGCAATACTAATGACCATGTAGGCTTTCCCAGTGTTTTGCCTTTGCCTTTTCAAACTCCATCAGTGATGACAATTCTCTGAATACCTGCTGTGCTCGACTTGGCAAGGCACATTCTCAGAAATGGAAATTTTGAAGGGTAGACTATAGGTTTTACCATGACCCCCTGTGTGCAGGCAGAAGCTCTACAGCAGTTAGATGACATAATAATGGTCCTGTTATCAACTGAGAATGGGAAGAGCCCCAGAGGAGTTCGTGGGAAGATAGCTGGGATGGGGCTGGAAGGAGGAAAGGGAGGGGAAAGTTAATGTAACTATCTCAACTTTAATTAAAAATATGTTTTATAAAAAGAGATTACATTGCATGCTGATTTAGATAGATCTATAATATACAATGCATAATCCGAAAATGAAAGCACTGATTGTGTGTGTGTGTGTGTGTGTGAGAGAGAGAGAGAGAGAGAGAGAGAGAGAGAGAGAGAGATCAACCATTATTTAAAATGTATGTCTTCATGTAGAAGTGAACATGGCCATTGTATGAGGCTGTTAGCAGAATAAATTAAACATATTTGCTAAATTCAAAATCAAAACATAATGCCAAAGTCAACAGCAAATTATTCTTCCAAGTCAATAGGTGTCTTTCCTTTCAGTGCTTGAAGCAAAGTTTTAGCAAGGTAGGGCAGCCTGCAAGGCAAAGGAACTAGAGGGTTTGCAGGTAAAATAAAGATAGCCAATTACATTTTAATTTAAGCAATGATGAATAATGAACACACTTTAAATGTGCCCTGTGTGGCTTAACCAAAGAGTTCTTGATTGTTTCTCTGACTTTAATATTTAGCCAAGCACCCTATTTTTATTAGCTAAGTATTCAGCAACCTAGAAATAATTATAAGCATGCTTTGATCATCATAAGAGGAGCTGATCCCTGAAAGATGAATTCCCCTCCTCAAAAGTGACAAGGTAGATGTATAAACCTGATGGCCTACCGCCCAGTTCCCTATCAATATATGTGACAGTTGTTTTCTATCTGGGCTGCGCATACCTCATTCCACCTATAGCAGTGCTCTCGATCTTCCTACTGCTGTGACCCTTAAATACAGTTCCTCGCGTTGTGGCGACCCCCTCACCCTACAATTATTTTTATTGCTACTTCATAACTGTGATTTTGTTGCTGTTAGGAACTGTAATGAAAATATCTGTTTCTGGTGGTCTTAAGTGACCCCTGTGGAAAGCGTCTTTCAGCCACCCCCCCCCCCAGGGGCAGGGGTTGCGACCCACAGGTTGAGAACCACAGGTAGCGCTGAAGCCACTATTCAGGTTCGTGGGCAAGGAAACCAAAGCATCAACGTAGTTTGATGTTTCTCTCTTTTGTGCTCCTTTGGGGGGGACCCACCACCCAGCTTCCAAATAAATCACACGCGGAAGCTTATTGTTATTTATAAATGGCTGATCTTAAGTTTAGCTTGTTTCTTGCCATCTTTTCTTAAATTACCCCACCTACCCTTCTCCTCTGGGCATTTCCTTTTCCTACTTCTGTACGTCTTTCACTCTTATCCCGTGACTGGCTGGGTGGCTGACCCATGGCATCCTCCTCTCCTTGTTCTCTTGATGCTCCTTTTCTGGCTTCCAGATTTCTCCTTCTATTTATACCCTGCCTGGCAGGCTTGCCTATTTTTGCTCCTGCCTCACTATTGGCCATTCAGTTCTTTATTGGGTACATCCGGTGTTTTAGACAGGCAAAGAATCACAGCTTCATAGAGTTAAACAAATGCGAGTAAACAAAAGTCGCACACCTGAAAATAATATTCCCCACCACATTGGAATGAGCCGTTTTCTCGGGACCCCGAAGCTTGTAAGTACATCTACATAATTAGACTTGGGATCATTTTTGTTGTTGTTTTTTTTTTTTTTTTTTTTTTTTTTACTTGGGAGGTAACTGCTAATGAGTCTGAGAATGGGTGAAGGACAAAGAAGAAACATGAAGAAACAGGTTTTATCTGATGATTCATATATGGTAGTTTGTGCTTGTAATCCCAGCCCTGAGACTAGGGCAGGAAGACTGTGTGTCAGAAAACGGCCTGGACTACATAGTGAATTCAAAGTCAGCTTAGGCTACAAAGCAAGAACCTGACACAAACAAAACAAAACAAAGATGGGATTCCTGCAGGAAAACTCAAAAAGAGCAATCCAGCTCCTTAGGTCTCTGGACTGCAGTTCCCTGTTGGTCTCTGGGCATGTCTATCCTCTCATCTGACATGGCCTGGGTAACTGCTCTTGCAATGAGGTTTTTTTCCAAACAAAACGTTGCTGCTTGAGCAGAAGAAGCACTTAGCCCTTCTTGCCACACCATACCTAGTGTTTATCATTCTCTGCTGCCATGCTTAGAGTAAGTTCCTGATGAGTATGTGGAACAGAGGAATAAATGAGTAAGTGAACAGTCGGGTTCAATTGTACTAAACTGTACCCAGTTGGAAGAATAGTAACCTCTATGGCTTCCCAAGCATGGCTGCTAGAATTGTAAACAAGACCTGTATCATCTTATAACTTCATCTACCATGCAAGCCTTTAACCGGCTTCTAAATGAGGCTAGTTCTCAGGCTCGTCTTGGAATTTTTCTTGCTGCTGCTGCTTTCTGAAAGACCCATAACCCCACTTCAATTCACACTGGATTCTGTACGCCACTACTACCAGTTTAATAACTTACATATTCTTATGTTCAGTTCTTTCAAAACTAATGAGGAATAGATTGTGCACTACCCACTGTCCCTCTTGCCCCATGGACAATTTCATGATGTGTTTGACATAATGTAATAGATTTCCTAAATTATTAAAATTTGTATTACTATTAACTTCAGTGGTTGTATAAACCATCTGTGGGCATATCTTAGGCTTCATGCCTTTGCATCTTGATCAAATATATTTTTTATTCTTTTTGTTCTAATAACAAAAGACAGTTTTCTCTCTATAAAACCTTTTTGTAATTTTTTTGTAGTTTTTTGTAATTTTAAATGTTCTTTTTAAGAAAGCTACCTATAGGTAGGATGTCTGAAACAAAAGGCAGGATCACAGCTAAAGCTTCTGAAATGTACTGCCACATTGATTTCTGGGAAGTTATAAGCCGTTTCACACCCCATAGCTGTAGAAGGAAGCGGCTGGGCTGCGTCCCGCCACCGGCCACCGGCTAGCTTTACACCCAAAATAATTACACGGAAACTGTATTCTTTTAAAACACTGCCTGGCCCATTATCTGTAGCCTCTTATTGGTTAATTCTCACATCTTTCTTTAACCCATATTTAGTAATCTGGGTAGCACCACGAGGTGTGGCTTACCAGGAGAGAGATCTTAACCTGCGTCCATCTCGGAGAGGAGAAGCATGGAGACTCACTATGGCGACTGCCTGAAGCATCTCTCCAACTCTACTTCCTTGTTCCCACAATTCTGTTCTGTCTACTCCACCTACCTAATTTTCTGTCTCTTAAAGGGCCAAGGCAGTTTTCTTTATAATTAACCAATGAAAGAAACATAGACAGATAACTCTCCTCCATCACATAGCACCAGAAATATGAGCGTCTGCCTTGCCATACCACAATTCAATGATGATCTGTTAGCTCAGAGACACTCTGTTTCTATAGGACACAGAGAGGGGCACTTGATTTAACTTACATTAGTGTTATGCCCACTGAGGTCAAACATTTATATGTGTGTGTCTATTTGGCAATTCTATCTTTACTTTTGTGATTAGATGCTCATGACCTTCGTGCTGTTTTTCTCATTTATTTATAGGAACATCTTTAAAAGACTGATGATTTTATATGAACACATATCTTTTCCAGCTTAGTGGCGTAATGATGTAGGTTTTTTTAATAGTAATTCTGTGGCTTATAGTTTCCTTATGTACTTAATTAGCTCCTGTTTTATTGACTTCTTTTTTACAAGGATTCCTAGGTAATTACTGAATAACTACTTGCAGATTTATGTCTTACCTTAAAATTTGATTAAAAAGAAAAAATAAAGAAAAATCTTCAAGAATGTTTTTATAAAAGGCAAGTGGATCTCTGTGAGTTTGAGGGACAGCTAGTTCCAGGACAGTTAGGACTGTTACACAGAGAACCCTGGCTTGGAGGAAAAAAAAACTAGTATAGACTAACCCCAAATCTGGGTCTCAGGGTCTGGTCATAGTTCTGCTACTGTGTGGTTTCAGATAATATTTACTTGAATATATTTCAGAATACCCAGACCGCGAACCCGTAGACACTTGCGCATGTGGAGGAGGGGCCCACTCTAGTTCTCTATTGTTAGAAGATGCCTCTACAGTGACTCTCTGTGTCTGCATTTCCTTATAATGCCAGCTAATTTTCTTTTTTCTTTATCTTATTAACAACTGTCCAATTCTCATAGAAGGAATCCAATTAAGTAGTCCTGGCTTTGTTTCTCTTTTTCTTTTGATCCCTACCACACATATCATGAACTACAGGAGAGGCCCGGTTCTGATCAAATAATCTAAGTCCACTGGCTATTCAGGGGTTGAGTTGAGTTGGAATCAAGTGGGGGAGGGGTGGGGCCATGACAGATAGGGTAGGTTTTCTAAATAGGGTATGGATTCAGCATCCCTCTCCAGTGTACCATAATTGTGCGTGTGTTTGTGATTAAAAATGCAAAAGAAGCAGAGTACATAGCAAGTGCTAATGGGGTTCAGAGGTCACCAAGGGCCAGGACTGTGTTAATTATATACTACAAGATCCCGCAATTAGAAAGCCAGAGATGAGCGAATAAATGCTGACGGCTCCGTGGATGAGACCAAGAAGTCGTTTTCCCTGTGGGCCTTTGGTAAGTGCAGAGCAGGATGGATGATTATGTATAAGTTCACTTAGAGATTTCACTAATATTGCCAGCTATCCATTCCACGAGCGCCGGAGATAACCACAGAATAAAGAGAGGAAGTAAATGCCTTCGGCACATTTCCATATTCATTACTTTCCGACTCTGGGTGCTTGTAACAAGATAAACAGGCCCACAGGTCCGTCCTTTGTGACTAGCTGACTCACATTACAGAAAATTATATCCTTGCTGCGTTTCTTTACTGGAGTGATGGTGACATCTCTTCCAGCCACTCAGATTCCAGTGACAGTGATTGGCATTTCTTGTCTGTCTGAAGAGATGTCACAGGGAACATAACTACAAAGAATCACTAACATGCTGCTGTAGGTATTGGACCTTCTGGGGGCTTAGGGCTAAGAAGTCTTCCAAGAGAATGATGTACTTGGGGATTAACTCTCTCAAGGACTACAGACACACATGGTGGCCAGAGACTAAGACAAGGGGCTCAGTCTTCAGAGGGTGCACAAGCCCTGCATGCCACGTACTTTTCTTTCATTTCTTAACAACAACATTGGGATTTCATCCCTCATTTAGCCTAAAAATAAATAATGATATAAAAGGTTTTAGACCTAATGACAGTCTAGAATACTCGAAATAGCTTAGGGCTTTCTTGAAAGAACCAGAAAATTGTGTTTTTCTTAGTAATGAAAAGCAAGTACTATCTGTTGATTCAGTGGAACATTTATACAGTTCCAAGCATGAGCATTCCAAACATAGCTGTGTAGCACTTACTATGTAGGTGTACTGAGACCTATATTTTACATACTCCATGGCAGAATCTAGGACTTTAATGAAGCTATCAGTTGAAAACCTTCAAAGATGAACTACAATCTCACCATCGTTTTGATTTTGCTGTTAGCTTGCAAGAGGACTAGTCTATGTTTAGTTTTTGTTTCTTCTCATTGATTCATGTCCACAGGCATTAAGTGTTTTTACAACCAAAAAAGAATCTAAGACAGAGAAACCTAGTCTTAAGCATGTGACCATATAAAAGTAACACATAAACAAGGAAGAAAGGAATAGCAAATTAAACTGCAGAGCTACGTGAATCTGTAACACTAGTGATTGTCTCAGCTGTTTCCAGGCTTTGGGGTGATACATGACTAAGCTTAGATAAGTAATTAATTCATGATGAAGGAACACTGCAGGTGACTATAAGCAAGAAAAAAAAGGGCACCTCCTTCTAAAACCCAATAAATTTGAGCTTTCTTCTCCAAACACTGAATTATTTAATTCTTAAGTAATGTAATAATGTTATACAAACATTAAAATTATTACAAAACACAAGTGAAAAGTTTAGAGAGTCCAACTTATGGCAAAGTGCAAGGTCCATTTCATGGTCTGGAATGTAACATGGTACTCAGAAAATGTAGCATTTATCTTTGGCTGGATACAGTACAGCTATGATGTTTTTGAGGATATATATTAGTCAGTTTGATTTTATTTTTCTCTAAATAATGCTACAACTTAACTAGAAAAAATGGTAACATGAACTTCTTGGTCTGTAGAGTCAACATCAGGCTGAAAATTGAGTCAGCTTTCCTGGGAAATGGGATCCAGGGGTTACATCATCATGGGAATGTTTATATTCATTAACTTCTTTTTTCTGAGGTCCTGTCCTGGAAGTTTAGAACAGATTCCAGCAGTATTAACACAGAGACTCATGTGAGTTCTCCAAACATCATAAACCCAAACTATGTAGTAAGAAAACAGCATTCCTTATATTTCCCTATGTAGGGAGAGTGTTCAGTGGGTGCAGTGAAACTGAGTGTTTCTGCCCTTATGGCGGGCTAGAGAGCAATTTCTTGTATTAAAGCTACAGCCTTAAGTTTTATAAAAAGTAAGTCTGAATTTCAGCTCCCTGTTTATATAACAAAAGGTAACAGTACCTTAAACTAGATAATGTGTTTTTATCCCACATGAAAGGAACCCAGAGGCACTATAATATCCCGCATGTCATCCGTGACACCAGCTCTAACGCACTGATCCTTTATGCTCAACTGCCTGTATAATTTACCTTTATCCTCTAGGGTTGCTTCATGGTCCAGGATAGTTTTTGAAGTACCAGTCATCATATTGCTTAGAGTCTCAAGTTAACAGAGGGAGGAATTCAATAGGAAATAATTACAAAGATCCTAGCAAAATCAACTTCCCTGCCAGCAGCTTGTTCACAAAACACCCTGCCCGGGTTCATACTGGACTAAACACATTTATGCAGCTGGATCTACTCACAACTGAAGCTAAGGAATACAGTCAATATCCGTCTAAATAAATCTAATAAATAATGTATCATGTATTAAGTATAAGCAGAGAGATTGATTTGTACTAGGACGTAATGATAAAATGTCTTGAGTTGGGTGTTTCCTTTTGAATACAGTGAATTGCTACCAGCATAGGATTGGTCCTCCTGTGTGCTAACTCTGCATCTTCTCTTGCTCTTGTGTTACCAGGCCTCCGGAACCCCGTTTACAGCACTGTTGAACAACTGTGGTGATAAGCCTGCTTCTCCCAGGCACTATTCCCCTGTTGAGTGTGACAAAGCTTCTTCTCTCAGCTCCCTACCCCCACTACCATCTAGGCCTGCTCCCTGACTCTGACATGACCAGGTACTGCATGCGACTTCCCTACGCTTTGCCTCCAGTTGCATGTGCTTCCACAAGGCTTGGTGGGTGGAATTCGCCTCTGCTCGCCTGTTTTTTGTGCTCAGCACCTTCCTTGTGGAGAGATGTTCGGCTTCCATGGTACAATGGGAGAAATTGAGGAACATGGCTTTTATTATTTTTCTTGCTGCTTGTGCTCACAAAAGCACTTTCAGACATGATCATGTAGAGTTCCATGTGTTCAATAAGGAAATAATTACCTTGTTCCAGCACTATTTCCTTCATTAGAGGGATAAAAGAGAACATTTAATGAGTATTTTAAATAATACTTAATAAATGTTCACAATGCCTCAAACACAATGACTGAAATATGTACATATTATTATTGTCATTTAATATCAATTAGAATATTAAACTAAAGTCAGCAAATAATTGGCTTCCTGAGGAATTAACCAGTTTCCTAGAACTATAGAATTAATTAATTGGTTTCTATCTAACCACAGTAGCCATAAACAATATTTACACTTTGCTACTTGCTAGGTTTTTATATATGTTGTCTTAATTCATTCATACCTGCATATGTAAAGATACAAAAGTCAAGGAAAATTATGGGATGTCTCTTGGCATGATTGTGCCAGTAAATATTCAGTTCAAATTTGATCTTAGAATATTCTAAGGTTTTTCATAACAACTTTACAAGCAAATTTTTCTATGTCTAAAGATTCTGCCTTAATCTCCTAAAGCATGTGAGTATGAAAAGATTGTTATCAAATAGTATCCAGTCACAGGGAGAGCAGGGTAGAAAATAAAATGTAGTGTTCCATGAGATGCTTGCAAAATCAGTCTAGATGGAGAGCCCAGGTGGAAGATTCCTATGCAGAAAAGGTGCCTATTTAATTATGTTTTCAGAATCAGTGTCCTCATAATGTTGTTAAGGCTGAGAAAAATACATACAGATTTTAGAATAATTCAAAGTGAAAATATATTGAAAGGATCTTCATTTAAAGCACCTTTCTTCCATGTTTTCAGGTAATCCACTTAAAATTCATTTACTTATCTCTCAGAAAACTAAATAGCAAACTTTAAATTCTAGCTAGAATTTCTAGAAATAAATGAGAAATTTTTGACTATCCCATCAGCTCAAAAATTTCACTGATTGCAATAATTTAAGCTTAACAACATTGCATAGTGATTTATAAATATTAAGTAAATCCTACCATTTTACTGATTCCAAAAAAGCTATTCATTGGTGTGATGACCTATACAAGTTAGAAACTCAAGGACTGAGGTTTCATAGCCATGAAAGAAAGGAAGATATTTACACACTGCCATAATATCAGTTCTGTACAATCAATGAACTCTTCTTTAGCCAGGCATTTGACTGAAGTACTTCTTATGAATTATTTCCTTCAATCCTCAGAATCAAATTATGAGACAGACGTGATCATCATTTCACATTTCTAAATAAAGGCATTTCTTCATTTTGCAGATCAAGGCATTGTGGTTTGTTCAGCATATGCTTCTCAGATCACATGCTCTAAGTGATGTCGATATGCACCAAACCACACCTACCTTTCCCACGACTTTGGGGATTCTATTTTCCATTCATTCTAGTTCTGTCTCATTTGCCCCTTCCTTCATTTTAGCACTGACTTCTCTTTTATCTGTCTAAAAAAAAAATGTTCACGGATGTAAATGTGCACCCATTCTGGAGGCATTTTCAGGAGCACACTGAAGCCAAAAGTATTCAAACCCATTCAGCAACTCCTTCCCCAATCGCCTACTCCCCAACTCCTTCCCCAATCGCCTACTCAATGAGTGACATCAACATTGGCACAATGACTGAGATCAAACACCTAAGTGTGATACTTAGCAATATAGTCTTCCCACCTCCATCAGAGAGTCCATCTTCGAGTCCTATTGACTCTGCCCTCAAAATAACCCTTCACGTCTATTCACTTCCCTCTCCTTCTATTGCTAACACTTGCTTGCATCAATGCCCGTCATCTCCTCCCTATAATAGTTTCCTGACTGTTCTCACCAAATCCGCTGTCAGCCTCACACCTACTGTGAATGCAGTTAACCTGATCTGTCCAAATAAAACAGATCAAGTCTCTCTCTCCTTTTGCATTACAATAAAATGCAAAGCCAGGCTCTGCATGATCTAGCACCTGCCTGCCTTCTGAGTGCCTCATTTTCTGCTGACCATGGTACCCACACCGGCATACGTTCTATTCACCAACTGTGCTACATCTCCACCTGTCTCGAGTGTTTCCCATGTGCTTTTCACTTGAATGGAAAGGCTTTTCTACACTTTATCTAATAACTTCTGGTCATCTTAGATCCAAGCTTAAATTGCATTTGGTTAAAGAAGCTCTCTGAAAGAAAAATCAGGTCCCTATTATCTATTATACCCCCCCCTCTCTGTCTGTCTTACATACACACACACCCACACACACACCTCTATATCTCTCCCTGAAAATTTAATTGTACACTTTTATTTCATTTTAGTAAATAAAAAATAAGTAAACAAGCAAACTGATACCTACTTCCTGACCAGGTTCGATTCACACTTTCTTTATTCAGTTCATAACAAATTCATGACACTAGCCCTTGGTATTTGAATTGACAGATGGAGACAAACCAGAGTGATGGGATCTCACCGTATATTACACTTCTGCCTAAACCAGAGCAATGGGATCTCACTGTATATTACCCTCCTACCTAAGTTACTCTAGTGCTCAGCGTCCACATCACAGATCCATTAGACAACTGTGGACTCTTCAGGAAGACACAGTGACTTGTTTCAGAGGTTTTTTTTTACTTCTCCAATGGAATGTAATCACCCCCAAGCTGATGTTTCTTGAACTCTAGCTAGTATTTCATGAAAATGACTCAAAGATTCTGATTCCATTTTCTGAACTATATCTTACTTTTCTACTGAATCCTCAAATAAAGCATGGGCTCTCTTTAAAAGAATAAGTCAAATATGAAATCCCATCTCTAGGCTAGTTACAATGTCCCAGTCTATTTCCTTCCTCCGTCTATGTTGTAATACTAATCATAATAACAGTAAAATATGTTGAAATCTTCTACCTAAAAATAATATTGAAAGAAGGCATCTGTCTATTCATCCAACCAAGATGCATCCAACCAAATGCAAAATACAATACTATAACAAAGTTTTACTGAGGTGCTTGCTGGAAAGACCCACCAAAAGTGTTGGGGGAAAATGTGTGAGCTTTAAACTACAGTGACTGGCAGGGCATCTGAGAATTTCCCAGAGTCTGTTTGGGAAGTCCATCAATACGGGTACAGTGGTCACTGCCTCAAACCGCAGATTCGTATTTGAGGTAGCTCAGGGAAATTTAACCTATGAAACTATCCTTGTATGTATCAATCCTAGAATGACATCTAAAAAGACAGCGATAAAGTTAAACAATTAAGGAGAACTTCCTTTTCTGTGTTGTCTGAGTTTCAGTGGGAAATTCAAGGTCTCAGTTCTTTGAACTTCCAGCAAAGGCTCAGGGATAAACTGAGTACACGTCTTCCTAGTAAATGATCATCTATAAAAAGAGGTGTTATGTTTTCCTTAGGAAAGCCCTTTAAATTGCTTGGCGTATTAGCTGAAGACACAGATTATTTCTAGAGTGACTTTTCAGGTGGTGCGTGAAAAAGAAACGAGAAGAGAGCCTGGAGTTAAAACTAAAATTGAAGTTTATTAAAAAATGACATTGCTACGAGA
This sequence comes from Arvicola amphibius, assembly GCF_903992535.2. Taxonomy (NCBI): domain Eukaryota; kingdom Metazoa; phylum Chordata; class Mammalia; order Rodentia; family Cricetidae; genus Arvicola; species Arvicola amphibius. The sequence continues at coordinate 159,644,342 of NC_052058.2, forward strand.
CTTCTCCTTATCTAGTACATCACTTTTTCCTTAAAGAGAGAAAATAGTTTTTGATGTTGTAATTGGTTTTTCTACTTTAAAAGAAGCAGCTATTTCTTTTGATATTCCTGAGGCAATGTGAATAGTAGTCTTGGCTGTCTTTTCAACGTCTGTGTCATGTTTTCATGTGTTCTTTTATTTTTTAAAAAAAGGTCTTGGTTATTATCTTTTGCGATTTAAAGGAGAGACTGAGGCAAAACGGTTGATAACCAATTAAAATGTGCTGGTAGATTTTGGATAAGAAATGGACTCAAAGTATTATAAAATGGATTTAAAGTATTATACAAAGTACTTTTAGTTATTGAAGAGAATGTATTCATAGGACTGCAGCATTCAGTTAGATGCTACATGTTGTGTTCAAAGCAGATGAGATATGGTCTCCTCCCTTTAACCCAGTGACATGCAAGTGACGACTTTAGTCACTGTGTAATATATATCTGCTCAGAGTCCTAGTCCTCTAATGGACCTAATCTCTGTAGCTAGTTGTTTTGTTTTGTGTTTGGAATCAATTAAATTTAAAAATTTATTTGTACAAAGAAGAACTGAGGAGTAAGGTCACACTCAAGCCCTAAAGAGGCTTAGCACTATGCCTAGCAGGGCAAACTTTAAAAACCTTAGCTACTAAAGACAATTAAAAGCAAACAGATTGTGTTTCTGGTCTTCCTGAAATTATCAGGAAGACACTGAGACCGTCATTCATATTAGAGGGGAAAAAAATGTGTTGGGAATAAAAGAGATCATCTCAATGGTGTAGAAAAGCGAGGTGACTTATGGGAATATCAGGAGGCCTGTGCAGCTTTAGGTGAGGGATCAAGTTGGAGTTACGGGTACCTGCAGACCATAGAGGGACTTTTGCTATAAACAGTGGGGAGGCTTGGTCAATGTTAACACTGCTATATGAACTGTGATTTTAAAGGGATTCTTATCCTACAGTGTAGAAGCGTTTGAAGCAGCGAGATGAGTATGTGTCGTCCACACCATAGAGTGCAGTTGACATCCTGATAACCGGGGTCGACTCTGCAGAGATAGAAACAAATAGATTCGGACTCTTTTGTGTTCAGTGCTGAGTAATGGTTGCTACATGAGGAGAAATATCTGGCTTGGCATATGTACTACATTGCTTTTTATAGACAATGGGTATTCTTTATAATAAACACACTTAAAATTCCCCCCAAAGAACAATGAAATGTTATGTTTATACATGAAAATACCATAATGGAACCTAGCATTTTCTACAACTGATGTACACAATAGTTAAAAGGAGATTGGGGTTCTTTAGGTAATGAAAGGGTAGAGGAACAAAGGACATTAGAAGACCCTCATTTAGAGTGGGCCGTGTAATGTTATAGAGAAGCCAACAAGGGTACCTACACCAGTTGAGTTCAAGTCCTTTCTTGGTCCATACTTCACATACATTTTAGCTATTCCTCTCTCTCTCTCTCTCTCTCTCTCCTCTCTCTCCTCTCCTCTCCCATCTCTCTCTCTCCCTCTCTCCGTCATCTCCTCTCTCTCTCTCTCTCTCTCTCTCTCTCTCTTCTTCAATTTTCTCATGAAGAAGTTTGGAAACAGTCATATTTGTGCTGGTCCCTTTATAGACGGCCATGGGAATCCAGAGAATGAGTAAATGAATTTCTCCATCCGGGAACTGACCTCACTAGTCTGAATCCCCCCCACACACACACACACTTATTCACTCTTTAAAGCTCTGAACTCACACATATTCCTTTCTCTTGCCACAAGTCAGGTGAAAAGTGTTTATCAGTGCAGATTCCAAAAATCAAATGGAGTCTCTGGACCCTACTCAGAGCATGCTCAGTTGTACTCAGGCTCTCGTGGGATTTTAACTTCACTCCTACCCACTCTGCAAGCACCCACTTCTCATTAAGTTCTCCACATCTCACATCCACTCTGCGTCCAACCTGTGGACCACGGGAGAAGCTCTGAGCTTTGCTCACACCCGTCAATCTGGGAGATAACGCCAATAGAAAAGAAAGATAAACAAATCATTGACTTTCCTGCTTACTTAAAAAGTAGAATCTGAAAAGAATTATTCATTTTTTTTAATTAAAACCAGAGAGCAAAAGCCTTGGGACATGTTTAGGCTAAGACATAACACTTCCTGAATCTGGATGGCAGCTTTAATTTGAAGGGGGTCTCCTATCTTTTTGGAGGAGATTCTCCCCCAAGTCCAGTCTGAATTAAGGAAAGTCAGGAGAGATCCATTGACTCCTGCATCATAACTGAGGCTGCTCTGGCCAGACTTCATCCCCAGCCTCTTCCTTCCACAGAGCGATGCATCCAAATGCTCCGAACGAAACGGACCTTGTTTTTTGGTTGATGCATGCTCTAAATGACCCATTAGCACTATCTGTCCCAAATTTTTTTTATTTTTTTAAATACTTGGGCAAGGGATTTCTTTAAATAAGAATTCAAAAATAGATTTTTGAATCACCATGAAAATTGTATAGTACGCAGCCAAACACACCTGTTGTATACACCCTCTGGCACCCTTCAATGCTGGCGGGTGGAGTGGGAACGAAGTCTTGGCCAGGGGCAAAAATAATTGTTATGAAAGAGCTTGAGCCAGCCCATGTTAGTCTTGTTCCAAAACTCCTCTTGTTTAAACAATTATCTGAAATAGAATAATCAAACTTAACTGATCTGCTGCTAAAAACAAAAGAAACAGACAGAATATGTATCCATCTGAAATGGTGAGAGATTTACCCCTGATTTTAGGATCTCTTTTTCTTGCTGTTTTAGAAATAATGAGTGTATTTACTTAGGCAATTATCATATTATTTGGCTGTGGTAAGCGATCAGAATATATGCACAATTTCAAAAGCCTTCCATGGAGAAAAATTCTATGCAAATCACTATAGCTACAAATTACGGACTCAGAAAGAATGGAAATAGTAACACCCACACTGTAGATATTAATTAAAGCCACTAACGTGTACTGGGTGCTTTTATGAGTTAGGACTGTTGCAACATTTTTCTGTATACTAGCTCATTTTATCTTTATAAGATAGGTGTGGTTATACAAACTGTACTGAAAACATTGTGCTCCCTGGTTTGACAAATACATGGAACTATGAAAGAAAATCACTGAAAATGAAATAGTCAAGATTTAAGACTGAAAGGACCAGGGCCAGGGGCACATGCCGGGTGAGCCAGGACTACACAGCGAGATTCTATCTCAAAATGAGAAGACTTGCCCTTATAATATGCATCCATTAAAGCAAGATTTATTTTACTTATTTTATTCTTTTTAAAATGGTACCTGGCCTATAGTAATGATGATGATTCCAATAATGGCAATGATAGCAGCTGTTATACGTGTCTTCTAGTTACCTACCAGCTAAGCCATTTACAAAACTAAACTCATTAAACACCATGGTACCCTAGGAAGGTATGTGTTATTACAAAGCTCATTTTTCCAGTGGAAAAAAACTGAGGTCCCAAGAACCTAAGGGAACTGCTGCATGAGAAGGAAGTGAACCTGAAGGGACAGGTTCTAGAATCTCTCCTTTACTTTGCTTGGATGTTGCAATCACATCACACTCTGAATATTGAATTCTGCCGGAAGGAATGTGCACAACGTCTAACTGTTGTGACTTAGTTGGGGATTCTATTGCTGTGATGAAGCACCATGACCAAAAAGCATGTTTTGGAGGAAAGGGTTTATTTTTTGCACACAGTTAACTTATAGCAGTTTATCATCAAATGTAGCGAGAGCAGGAACTCACTCAGGTTAGGAGCCTAGGGGCAAGAACTGGGGCAGTGACCATAAAGAGGTGCTGCTTACTGGTTTGCGCCCCATGGCTCAACCTGCTTTTTTATAGCACCCAGAATCCACATTGAATGAAGCTCTCCCACATCCATCACTAATGAAGAAAATATCCTACATCCTAATCTTATAGAAGCTTTTTCTCAATTGAGGCTTACTCCTCTCTGATGAATCTAGTTTGTGTCTAGTTGACATAGAACTAGCAGGGACTGATGGATGGATAGATGGATGGATGGATGGATGGATGGATGGATGGATGGATGGATGAATGGATGAGAAAAAAATCAAACAAATAATTAGTATCTAGACCGGAGCAGAGTCTTTGACCGAAGTGTTGTGAGGATTGAAAGTCTGACTCCACAGCTATCTCTGTAAGTCACCTGAGTGGGTGATTTCTGGTTATTTTCTGGTCATTAGCTTCTACATTAGTAAAGGAACAACGATATCCCATTCATCTGGCTGGGTCACTAGGAGGACTCATTGGTTACATATAAAGCGCTGAGAGCATCCCTGATAAGCATGAACAAACAATACTGCATGAATATTTTTGATGACATCTTAAGATCTCAGGATAAGAAAAAAAATGATTTTTTTCTTAAAAGACTATTACAAAAGGCTCTTTCCATTCGTGGCCTAATTATGAATGCAGTAAATTATGAAGGCGGACAGATGGTTGGCTTGGCAGTGTAGGAAGACTGCTGAGCAAAACTTCCTGTGTTCATGGAGATACTTGTATGTTTTTGAATATAGAATATTTTTATCCTTATTATGAGATCAAATTTACTTTGTTCTTACAGCCTTTTCAAGCCTTTCCTTTGGTTGGCAGACCTTATGTAGATTAAAGGATCAGTTTTCTAATTGTCTCCCCCCCCCCCCCGAACCCCAGCTGGGTCTCACAATCTAACAGTGACTGGTCTCAAACTTTAGATCTCCCTGTCTCAGCCTCCTGAGTGATATTGCTCCTGGTGTGGCCCGGCATCCCCAGCAATAAGGTTTCCTTTAAAAGGGTCTATGTCAAGGTTGCCAGTACCTTCCTTCATGTTAAAGGAAAAAAAAAAAGAAAACGGCCTTACTTCTACAAGAAGGGCACCTGTGCCAGAGCCTGGAGCCTGGTAAATTGCTTTCAGATTGAACCTGAGCTCCAACTCCTCTTCCATAGCAGGTGGTCTTGTGAACACCCCACTTAACAGAACAGATAGCCCAGTTTTGGGGTAAGAAATAAAATCTTACTGACCTTTTAGCATTTCCATCTCTCTCAAGTTCTTCCAGCATCCTGTCTCCTTTCTTGGGCCTCGGGCACATGTGTGACAATACCTTTCGGTCCAACTTACAGGTTATTAGACAAAGAAGCTAATATGAGTTCAGGGATGGAGGCTGGACCAGGCCATTGACTGCAAACTTCATATCTTCCAGAGGAGGAAACTGTGTCAGACTTTTAACTCGTGTCAAGTGTTCATTATTAAGTTGGAGCATGGGCAGATATGCAACCCCAATGTGAATGAGTCTTGGTCTTGGTAGGTTTCGCTACTGGGTCTACATGGTGTCCTCTGTACATAGTATCAACAGCCATCCATGTTAAAAGAAAAATCTCAAAATGAATTTTGCATTAATTCAAGTGTGTGTATGCATGTACACACATGTATATGTGTGCTCGTGTGTATGTGCATATGCACACATGCACAAGTGTTCAGGTGTGTGTCTGCACATGTATGTATGTGTGCATGTGCATATATGTGTGTGTTCATGTGTGGGTTCCTATGTGTAAGTGTCCATGTCCATGTATTTCTGTGTGTGTTCCTTTGCTTCTCTCCCTACTTATTTTTGATCCAGCTTGGTTTCTCCTGATGCTATATTTTACATTCACTGAATCTCAGGCATTCAGAGAGGTTCCTGTGGAAGCTGAAGGTCAGATCATAGCCCATTTTTCTTTCTATCTGCCCCCTGTGAGTTCAGGGGTAGCAGTTACTCAAGAAGGTGCTATTTTCCCATCAGTGAAATCTGTTAGTGGCAGGTGCAGGTTAACCCTGAACATGAGAAATGGGATGCAAGGGGGGAAAGTGGAAAAAAGGAACAACACAGGCCTCTGGCCAGATGCCTTTACAATTGCTGGACTTCTGTGCTTTCTTCTTCCTTCCTTGAAGCACCCCGTGGTAACTCACCCACAGCCTCAGCTATTCCCACAATGCAACCAACCATTTTCTTTATTATTTCCCCTGCTCATAACCTTACTTAGTCTTACGGCATTTGTTCCTGTCCAGCTCCTTAATAGTGCTCCCTCAGATATACATATCTCCCTTTGCCACCTTGTCTGGACAGGAGCCCCTGCCTAGGCTAGACTTCTAGTTTCGGTGCCATATCAGGAAGCTACAAAGCGAGATACTTTCCATCCCTTAAAATGGTTCATTTAGCAAATATGCTTGCTACCCTGGACAGCTACTTCACAGTCAGTCAGGAGTCCAGACTACCCTGTGCTGATACCCATATGTCCCTGGACAGGCGGTGTGTGAGTCTGCCGGTCCATGAGGAGGTCTTCCCCAAGGGAGAGGGACTGGCCTTTCTTATCTCCTTCCATCTTGTAGAGCAGCCGTGTTCCTGTCCCAGCCGTATTCCCTGCCCTGATTTCAGTAATGGAGCACTTCCCTCTAGGGTCTTTGTGACCCATAAATCAGGTTCTCATTTAGACTGTCTCTCCAGCAGGGAAGTAGACAAGACAGATATGGGCTATTCTGGTTGGGCATTATTAACATGCAGTTTTGAGACCATTTTCTTTCTCAGAACGTGATCTACTTACAAAGTCCCAGAGTTTAAATGTTCCCATAAGAGAGACTGGACACTGACTCAGATCACGGCACACATGAAGAAGGCATCAAGAAGATTCTGCCCATGGATGCTATCCCCGAAGCTCTAGCCAGAAACCTCCTACGCATTACAATTCCCAATTCTAGCTGTGTTTTCTGCTCTCCTTTCTAAAGCTGATTTCATTTTAAAGACCCTCTGATTCATCCCTTATCCTTGTCAGAATGAGACCTTATCACAGAGTATCATAGAATACTCTTTTCTGTCCCTCTGCCAACAAGTGACAACCATGTGTTCTCCCCCACTCAACTTCTCTCTAACCCCACCTCTCACTTATTGGAAAATCTTTAGACAGTTTCTTCTTACTGAGTCCAAATAAGGTTACAAAGGGGATTGCAATGGTTTATAGCTCTTCCACATGAAATCCTATCCCATAATGACCAGAGGAATATAAATGTCAAGAATAGTTCGAGTGACAGGATTTCATTCTTTTCATGCTATATGGTACTCCATTATATATAAATACCATATTTTTTACCCAGTTATACAATTATTTGTCAAATGACTAATGAAATAGAACAGTCTAAACAAATTAGCAGCCTTCCTTTTAATAATTGCTCTACATCAGAGTAAACTAGGCTGTCTCCCTGTCAGTTACTTGCGGGTAAGAACCAGGCCACGTGTTGTCCATGTGATGTGTGAGCAGAGCAGAAAGCAAGTGGTTTGTGTCTACCACATAATGACTGACAGTTTCAAGTTCAAAGGCAGAGTTTCTGTTTGGTGGCAGCTCCTCAACACTCAGGCAAAAGACGGAAGACTCAGTAGATCGAAGGGAATGTTCTGGTCCGTCTTTGTGGAAGGTGGCAGATAAAATGGATCTGGGACTCAACTTCCAAACCAGGCCACAGAAACCAGATGTCATCAGCATATCTGCTGTGCATTGTAAAAAGTGACATCTATTTGTCTATTTTTTGTTAACGTTAGGTTCATTTGTACTCCATGGGCAGCCACACCTAGTGAGGTCAGACCCCATATATGGATGTCTCCGCCATATCTTCAAGGATCTGGAACATTGTGCACTCCTCAGCTTTCAAAGGCACAGTGAGGGTACATAGAAAGAATCTTCGTGGCTACTCTGATTGACCCTGTAAAGGGTAATAAAACAAAAAATCAATTCAACAAACTTAGAAGTTTGAAAAGGAACAGATTAAGATGTACAAATGGACTTTACTTTCAGCACCGGTCATTCTGAAGGTTTGTTCAGCGCCCTAAGCAAATGTCAGTATTTGACAAGGTGAAGGAGTCCTATTCCTGCTAATATTCCTGCCACCCACTATGAATGGAAATGAAAGGGAAGCGTGTTACAGGTAGACCTAAAGCTCATGTCACATCTTCAGTCATTAAGTTTATGCTTTCAGTCACACATAATGTGCCCAGAAAAGAATTGTCAAACAAAAGATCTTGTCTATATTCTTAGGACATTGAGAAAAGTAAGTCCAACAATATCAGAAGAGTATTCCAAACATTCGACTGTGAAGTCCGTCAACAATCTGTTAAGAGTCCATTTAAGTGTTAAAGAATTCATGGAGCAAAAATGAATGAAGATTATTCCCTATGATCTTAAATACTCAAACAAAATAAGACAAACTCATGTAACTGGAGGACATGCCTATTCTGACAGAGTTCTGGAATAATCAGTTATTCAGAAGGGCTGAAGCTCTTCAAATGTTTTATATTTTTAAAAACTCTATTTACATAGTTTTCATTTAATAAGTGCTTACGTTCTATTAAGTGATCTGCAGGCATAATTACTAATCCTGACATGAAATCTACATAATAGGCATTTTTGTATTCCCATCTTACTATTAAAGATAATAGTTGGCAGAGTAGAGTTATAAGCTGAGTTCTCCACTCAAATGGCCCATAGCCTATCACAAGGGACATTCATGTCTTTGGTTTCTCAGATTATTGTTTTGATTAAATCCACTGTCTTAATAATCCCTAACAATGTGGTGCCACAGTTAGAAGGATGTAACTGACTTCACATGTTCAAATCCTGACTTAACTCAAAATGACCTCTCAATGCCAGCAGTCTCTTGTCCATATCATGAGGACAAGATTATGTCACATAACCTTTGTGGGGATTAATGGATCTGTATGTGTGAAGAACCTGTCTCATTGTAAGACAAGTACTACTGAGCTGGAAAGATGGCTCAGTGGTTAAGAGTGCCAGCTGTCCTTCCAGAGGACCTGGGTTCAATTCCCAGCACCGATACGGCAACTCACAACAGTCTGTAACTCCAGTGGTCTGGCACCATTGCAGAGACATACATGCAGGCACAAAAAAAGAAAAAAAAAACCCAATGGATATAAAAATAAATAATTGTGTTTTTAAAAACAGACGACAGCACTACTCTAGTTACTACATCCAAGCATTTCTCTGGATTCCTCTTACTACTTCACCTTAAGTTGATTTCTAGGCCCTGTCCATGTGTCTTTAGTCATCTTGAATGATTCCTCAGCATCCTATCTATGTCGCCCCCACTGTAGATCCGCATGCAATTGGCACTCGCCTGAAGTGCACACCACCTTGTTTCCGCTGCAAGTTCAACGCTTGTTCACTCCAAGCCCCGTACTGCAACCCACATGGCCCCTTCCGAATTTGGGTGGCATTGCTGTCCTGATTCATCCTCCAGTCTCCCAGGTCACTTCCTTTTTTTTTTTTTTTCTCATGGTTTATTTTTTTTTATATTTAAAAATTTCCATCTCCTTCCCTCCTCCTCCCCCCTCCCTCCTCTCTCTCCTCTCCCTTCCCTCCCTCCCTCCTTCTCCCCCTTCCCTCCCCTTCCCTCCACCCATACCTCCCCTCCCTCCCTCTCAAGGCCAAGGAGCCATCAGGGTTCCCCACTCTATGCTAAGTCCAAGGTCCTCCCAACTCCCCCCAGGTCCAGGAAGGTGATCGACCAAGCTGAGAAGGCTCCCACAGAGCCCGTCCATGCAGAAGAATCAGAGCCCAGCGCCATTGTCCTTTGCTTCTCAGTCAGCCCCCGCTGTTGGCCACATTCAGAGAGACGGGTTTGGTCGCATGATCCATCAGTCCCATTCCAACTGGAGTTGGTGATCTCCCATTAGTTCTGTCCCACCGTCTCCATGAGTGAACGCACCCCTAACGTTCCTGACTTTCTCCCTCATGTTCTCGCTCCTTCTGCTCCTCATCAGGACCTTGGGAGCTCAGTCCGGTGCTCCAATGTGGGGCTCAGTCACCTTCCCCATCTGTCGCCAGCTGGAGGTTCCCTCACGGTCCTGACTTTCTTTCTCATGTTCTCTCTCCTTCTGCTCCTCATCAGGACCTTGGGAGCTCAGTCCGGTGCTCCAATGTGGGGCTCTGTCATTTTCTTCATCTATCGTCAGGTGGAGGTTCTATGGTGATATGCAAGAAATTCATCAGTATGGCTATAGGAACTGGCCTTTTCAGGCTCCCTGTCCTCAGCTGCCCAAGGAACTAACTGGGGGCGTCTCCCTGGAAACCTGGGAACCCCTCTAGGGTCAAGTCTCTTGACAACCCTCAGGTAGCTCTTTAAATTAAGATATATGCTTCCCTGCTCCCATATCCACCCTTCCTATATCCCAAGCACCCCATTCCTCCGAGCTCCCCCCATTCTCCCCTTCACACTTTTCTCTCCCCATCTTCCCTTGGCCCAGTCTCGCCCAACCCTCAAGTTCCCAAGCCTAGGTCACTTCCTTTCGTTGTCACACTTTCTGCCTCTCTCTGGGGGCCTCCATCAGTCTTCTGCTCTTACACTATTTTTCCCTCTCTTGACCAGCAAACCCTTCCTTCCCCTTGACACAGCAATGTCAGGTTCCGCTCACCAGCCTGTTCACATGTGTGGTATGTTCAAAGCCACTTGAGGATTTCATTCTCTGTACTCGATCTAGAAACTTCCCCAATGTTATCAGCCTAACTGACAGTGCCTTGCTTCATCCTTTTGAAGCCCTAAAATTAAGCCTACTTTATAAGTAGTAGCATTATTATTTATTATTATTATTACTATTATTATTATTATTATTATATTTTATATATCTGTCTTATCACCTAGGCAGTAAGCTGGAAGGCTGTGCATAGATCATGTTCTCAACTCCTGGTGTCTACCCAAGTGCCTAGCAAATACTAAATCCTTTCAGTTTTACACTTTTTTAAATGCAATATTATGAAAAATATTGAAATAAGTATTCACTAATTTATTCCCATACTGAATGAGCCCACTAAAATCCTGTGCTTTGTGTTGTAAATGCAAGGACAAATTCAGCATAGCCCTTTCCTGAAGGGACTCCTGACCTAATAGAAGGAACCACAGCAGTCAGGAAAACAACTGGAAGCCAATAGAGCAGGAGCTGTTATGGGGCGTGTGCTGAGAGGGCATTAAGAAAGGAATATGTTGATTTACTATGGTGAACAACATAAGAGATAAGGGATGTACACACTGAGGGGGAGAAAGGGATTGAAGAAGGGAGAGACGAGAGAGAGAGAGAGAGAGGAGAGGACGAGGGAGAGAGAGAGATAGAGAGAGAGACTAATACCTAGCAGAGTATTAGCCAAGTCAAGTGACTACATTTAGTTTGAAATGAAACAGACAGACAGATCAACTGGGTACAGCCCCCCCCCCCCCCTGAGTTAAATCGCATTGTTAGTAGGCTCTTCTCCAACCTCGGACAAAGTTGCCAACAGGCAAAATTAAAGAATAACTTCTCAATGTCCACATGCTCACACTGTTGCCATCAACCACTCTCCCTTGGTCAAAGCCTCCATGAGATTTCAATTTCCTTCTGGTTTTCCTACCTATTTTATGAAATTAATGTGGTACAAAAGCACACACTGTAGTGATAACCTGTATTTGCTGAGCCAAAGGCCATGTTTGTGTACAAATAATGTGTTTCAATTGTTCTTGTCACTGTGTGTTCTTGGCCCCTCTGGAGTCAGCTAGCAATATAGCTACCAGTGTTTGGTACCCTTCATCAACCTTCATATAAGGACATCCTGAAGTCTTGGCTGGGAATCCTCTCTTTCCAAAAAAACCCTTGGATATAGGCTTTATAAACTGTCAACATTAGAAGTCCAAGTAGAACAGACTTTAGATATGATAACCCACTCATAAATTTGATAATTACTCTATGTATATATTCATTAATATGTTGCTTTACTGTTGACTTTGGTGTTTTTCCTTTGAAATTAAAAAAATTGGCTATGTTTCCCTTTATATTAATTTTAAAGTAAGAACACAAAGTAACGAGTTTCATTATGATTGATACATATGTGTGTGCATATATATGTATACATACCATATAGCTATGTATGCGTTTTTTGTACTCCTCCTCCTCCTCTTTCTGGTGCCCTTCTTCCTCCTAGACAATCGCCACTCTGATTTCATGGCACATGTATCCCATTGCCCTTCTGCTTAACCTCGTCCCCTTCCCATATCACTTTGGATTCGAGAGGGTACGAATAACTTTTCCTTTCTCTCCGTTTGACAAAGTCAACTTCACATAGATAAGTGGGAGTCTTGTTTCTCTTTCTCCTCTCCACTGTATAGCTAAGGAACAGAATTGCCTTACTGTGCAATCAGCCCCTCCGTAAGTGACAGGGGAAAGCAAAATACAATTTTGATTTTCGCCTTTGTGCTTTTGTGGTTGTCACTGCTGTTTTTACTGAATTCGTCTCCTTTGTGCTGCTCTAAGCGGCTCATTCTCTAACAGTTGTGTAGATCAGCAAGTTCTCTGTATACTTTCAAAATAAGGGGACACATTTGACAATTGCATAATCCAAAGAAACTTTGCTTTTCTCTTGAAAGCAGGCATCAAGACTGTCACACTCTTCCCTCAGGTTTTCCTCTCTAAATTGAGGCCTCGGTATTGGATTTATTGTATAGCCTTAGGAAAGAATATATTTGAGGGGCTCAGGGGGTATCTTTGATACTTCGGGGTAGTGGAGTAATTTAATAACTCCCTATTATAGGGTTAACCAGTTAGGAAGTGCTGTTGAGAATTTTAGAGATGGCGTGGGCCAGCGAAAATGCACAGAATGAATAACTCTGTTGCAAAACCGGCATGCTTATGTGTCTCCAATAACACTGCATATGCCGAGGAAATGGTCTAATACAAAGGCAAAATCCCACACATGAGAAGAGATGAAATAAAAACTTTGGTTCACAAAACACTCGGTCTAAGACAAGGTGCACAGGAGGAGAAAATTATAGGTTGAGACCTTGAGTTCTGCTAATGTGAAGTTATAGCCCAGAGGAAAGAGTAACTCAAGGAAAGGCAATACAGGATGAAAAGAGAATTTGTACATACTAAGTCTGCACCTTCGTTCTGCCTTTTAGTAGCTGATTTCTCCATCCACGCAGGTCCCTCTCCTTTCCTCTTTGTTCTCTTGCTCCCTGTCCAGGCCCTCTGGCTTCCCCATCACTCTAGAGCGTGCTGCTCTCTCTGCATGTCCCTAACTTCCAAATCCTAATATTGTTCCCAAGCCCACCTCAAGGCTACACTGCTTCTATGAATCTTTCCTGAATATTCCCACCTTTGTGACCCCTGTGTCCTCTAAAGCTGTGTTATGTTTTGTCCACCGAAAGACGTTATTATGATTTAATGAAAGACTCTTGTTTTACTTTCAACTCATGCGTTTTCCTAGTCTTGTCTCACTAAACTATTATAATCCTCTTGAATAGAGTAGCTTAGTATTAATTTGTTAGTGTCCCTTATATCCTTCAAGTAGTGCCAAACACACAGTAGGTACTCAAAAGCCCTGTGTGTTTTCCTCAAAAACGCCTACTACAGGGATAGCTGTTAGGATAATCAGAGGCAGCTAAAATGTTTTATCAAAGCAGGTATATGAACATAAACCTTTTCTTAGGTTTAACTAATTACTCTCTTTGCCTGTCTTATCTAGTTTGTACTTTTTAATTTAAGCATCCAGGAAAATTAGTTCCCACTGGCGCTTCTAGGCCCCGATCACTTGATGTTCATTGTCTTGTAGGTCCTGACCCCGATGGAAGTAGAAACTTTCAAATTAATGCAAACATCATCTGTTAGCCAAATATTTTCTTGGTTCCAACGCTGTTGCTTTAAGGCCATTGTGTGTCATTCTGATGACTCCAAGAGTCTGCTTTAGAGCTAGAACCCTCTTCCAGTGTCATGGCACAGTGTGTATGCAGTTTTGCCATGCACATTAATTTCTCAGGTTTGCTCCTTCGCTCCGTAGTGACTGCAGTACTCTGTGTTTGACATCTTTTCTCTTCAACTCTTCAACACGGTGTGTAATCCACTCTGTCGATTTGCTCTGCTGAGTTTACTATTGAACTGTTCATTTAACTTAATGGCTAACGAAAGACTCAGATTCAATTCTTTGTCCCATTTTAGAGCCGAGCACACGTAGTCACACCTCCCACACCCGCAGGTATCAACCCTAATTAGACGCACCAATGGATCCCTTTTCAGGGCAAAAACAAGCCATAAAGACAGTGAAGCTTCCAGTCTGGAACATAGGGAGCCTTCTCTGGCTTTCTTGGTATGGACATGGTTCACAGGAAGCTGCACTAGACCATGAAACTGTGATGTATGCATACCTTGTGTGATATTATTCCCAGGAGTTGAAGTCCTCTTTCCTCACCCAGGAATCCTTGATGAAACAACAGTTGATGATTGTGTAGAATACCAGATACTCCCACATGATTCTCTCCTTAGCCAGATGTTTTATACCTCTGTTTCCTTCCATCATAAATTCAAGGGTTTTTTTTTTTTTTTTTTTTTTTTTTTTTTTTTTTTTTTTGGTTTTTCGAAACAGGGTTTCTCTGCGGCTTTGGAGCCTGTCCTGGATCTAGCTCTTGTAGACCAGGCTGGTCTCGAACTCACAGAGATCCACCTGCCTCTGCCTCCCGAGTGCTGGGATTAAAGGCGTGCGCCACCACTGCCCGGCTAAATTCAAGGGTTTTTAAGTTTTTAATTTTTATTGTTTTTATTGAGCTACATATTTGTCTCCACTCCTCTTCCTTGCTCCCTCCTCCCCTTCTATCCTCTCCCATGAGCCCCACACTCACTCCAAATTTACTCAGAAGATCTTGTCTTTTTCTACTTCCCATGTAAGATAGATCCATGTGTGTCACCCTTAGGGTCCTCTTTGTTGTCTAGGTTCTCTAGGATTGTGAACTGTAGGCTGGTTTTCATTTGCTTAATTTCTAAAAGCCACTTCTGAGTGAGTACATATTATATTTGTCTTTCTGGTTCTCAGTTACCTTACTCAATATGATGTTTTCTAGAACTATCCATTTACCCACAAATTTCAAGATGTCATTTTTTTTTCTTTTGTGTAGTACTCCACATCATCTTTATCTACTCCTCAATCAAGGGACATTTAGGTTGTTTATTACTAAGTAAGAGAATTACAGACCAATCTCACTCATCAACATTGAGGCAAAAATACTCAATAAAATACTGGCAAACGGAATCCAAGAACACAACAGAAAAATCATCCACCATGACCAAGTAGGCTTAACCCCAGAGATGCAGGGATGATTCAACATACAAAAATCTTTCAGTGTAATCCATCATATAAACAAACTGAAAGAAATACACACATCATCATCTCATTAGATATTGAAACAAACCTTCAGCAAAATACAACATCCCTTCATGATAAAGGTCTTGGAGAGAGCAAGCATAAATTCAAGGTAATCTCAACAAACTTGCAAGGTTAAAGTTTACTCTCTCTTACCACAAGTCCCTGCCTTCTGTGTTAAATATTGCCTGATAATAGGCCATTACTGCTTTCTTCCAGAGGATTTTGATTTCTTGTGCTCACCAAAGTGAAGGCCGGCAAAGCTGCAGACAGTAGATGACAGTGTCCATCACAGTACATGGTGGAATGATAGCCATTTTACTGCCAAGAATTATTGTATTCATTCCCTTGACAAATTACTCGTCAAACACCTTAATGCTAGATAGAATCTATAAGTATTATCCCTGAAACCAGTCCCAGGAATCATGTGTTTCTGTACTCTCTGTTTTAGGTGAGGACAAGAGTCCCAGGAAGGGGAAACTATTTGATCAAGGTTGGGGAGTATAGCGCTTGATAATAAATATTCTACTGCAGCAGATATGTTGCTTTTGCTTAACCATCATTATGGTGTTCTGAACTTATGTCTTCTGATGACTGTGTGATGTCATGATTTTCCTTTCATTCATCCAAGCTACTAGTCAGTTAGAGAAGGAAATAAAATACACCAAGACAAAGTGGCTGCCTATTGGGACCTGTTTCTGCCCAGTGATCCACTCAAAACACTCATGAACAATAATCATTACTTCAGTAAATATTTTACTATGCCCGGAAGTGTAGCCCAAATGTTCATAGTTAAAAAATATTAAACCATGACCTGTAGAACAAATTTAAATTATTGGGAAGTGCCTGGAGGCAGGAAACAAGACTGTAACCCTAGATTAGAACCACACATAATCTGAGTTTCATAAATGGGTAAGAAGGAGCTCATTGCTTTCTTAGGAACATCTTGCCACTTCTAAGCATGATCTTCTTTTATTAGTAAAGTCAGGAAGAGATTATAATCATTATAGTAATTACCGTTACTGGACACTCTACTGTACATATTAATCCATCTGTTTCTTCATTTTAGTCTTCATTAGCATGCTATGAATTAGGTTATTTTCCAAGTTAGTATACTACTATAATCCAGAGATACTGAGGTTAAAGACAGTATGTAGGTATTTGAAAATAATTCTCATTCCATTCCAGTGGAGCTCTATCTTCATTCACTCCATGTGACCCAAAAAAAAGGCTCCATAACCTTGTAATGTATGTTCTCGTTTGTGTCCAGATTTTCTACATGTGCCTGTTATTATACTTTGCCTGCATCCCTTACTCTGCAACATAAAACACGCTGAGTACACTGTGTGACACTCATTAAGTATATCCACAACTGCTATTGTTAAATTGGCTTCAATTCATGCTTTGTTCCAGTGTTTCGGATACTGTAGATCTCTGGTGAATGACTGTCCTATTGCCTTTTCTACCTTCTTCCCTAAGCTGTCTCCCCAGATGTAACATAGCCTCATAGTCTCTGCTTCTAAAATAACAGTGCAAGACCTGACAATTCCACCTCTTCTATGCAGCTTTTTTGTATTTGTTTTTTGGAAAGCCTTGAAGGAAATGGACTCCTCCTTCTTGGTAATTTTACATTTTTCTTGTACTTTTTATTTTATACTTTTAGTTTTCTAAATAATTAACAAAGGCATATCATGTGTCCAGTTCAAGATAAAAGAGAACAAAAGGTATGGATAGATAATACATGACAGATAGATAAAGAGAGATGGTAGACAGATGACAGGAAATAGAAGATAGATAGATAGATAGATAGATAGATAGATAGATAGATAGATAGATAGATAGATGATAGATAGATAGATGATTGATAGATAGATGATAGATAGATAGATAGATAGATAGATAGATAGATGATAGATAGATAGATAGATAGATAGATGATAGATAGATAGATAGATGATAGATAGATAGATAGATAGATAGATAGATAGATAGATAGATAGATAGATAGATGATAGATAGATAGATAGATAGATAGATGATAGATAGATGATAGATAGATAGATAGATAGATGATAGATAGATAGATAGATGATAGATAGATAGATAGATAGATAGATAGATAGATAGATAGATAGATAGATAGATAGATGATAGATAGATAGATTTGCCTGTTACCACTAAACTCTTGTCCCCTTGTAGAGGGGACAAGTCCTGCTGATGTTGTTTTCTGATCAGATTTTGGAGACCACTGAACTGACATGGGCTGCTTGAAGATTATTTGTAGTAATCTGGTTGATTGGTTTTTCGTTTTGCATATTTGTCACCCAATATCTTTATTCATTAACCCGGTGACCGTGGGATTTTTGAGGCCCAATGAGGTTCATGTATAAACAGGAGAAAGTGTTTCCTTCAAAGATTATTCAGAACTTGAAGTGACCACATGAAAAGTGCCTGGCATTGCTACATTCATCAAATGCTCCATACAACATAGCCACACACATAAATAATCCACAAAGTGAGTATACTCTTTTCATTTGTAGTTTACTCAGCTACCCCGTTCTCTAAAGGCAGAAGCCAGTTTCTTTTATTTTAGTAGCTTCATTTTTTCTTTTGATTTATTCTTCTCTCATACAGTAAATCTTGACCACAATCCCTCCACTCCTCCCAACCCCTGCACCTCACCTCTCCCCTAGATCCACCCCTTCTTTGTTTCCCTTCAGAAAAATTAGGACTTCCAGGATTGTCATCTGAATATGGCACAACAGTCACAAACACTTATATCAAGGCTGGATGAGGCAAACAAGTAGGGGGAAAATGGTCCCAAGAACAGACAAAAGAGTCAGAGACACCCCCACCCCCACTGCTAGGTGTACCACAAAAACCCAAGTTCAGCAATCACAGTAGGTATGCAGAGGACCTAGTGAAGACCTTTGTAGGCTCCATGATTACCACTTCAGTCTCTGGGAGCCCTGGGACCCCTGCTTATTTTGATTCTGTAAGCTGTATTCTTCTGATGTCTTTGACACCTTTGGATGTCAGTATTTTGAATGTGTTATTGAATGATCAACTTTTTAAATGACTTTTTGTTTGTTCTTTGAAAATTTCATACAAACATGAGGTACATTCTGATTATTATAAACCTCACTCTCCAGTTCTTAGTATTCCCACTACCCATTTTCTTCCCAAAGTCAGGATTTTGCTGTTGGTATTGTGTTGTGTTTTGAGACCCACTGAGTCAAACCAGGATCATCTGACCACAAGCTTGGGACTATACAAAACAGCTTGGTGGACTCCTCAGTGTGTGTGTGTGTGTGTGTGTGTGTGTGTGTGTGTGTGTGTGTGTGTGTGTATGCGCGTGCGCGTGTGCGTGCGTGCGTGTGCGTGTGCGTGTGCGTGTGTGTGTGTGTGTGTGTGTGTGTGTACAGCTGAAAATAATGACTGCCCCTCTCCCAACATCCAAAAGTAACCAATAGTTCAGTTGGGATGGGTAGGAATCTATAGTTCCCTTCCTGGTGATCAATTTTTTATATAACTAGCATTCTATAATATTGTAAGATGTTCCATTAAACTTTTTCTCTGTTCTCTGACTCCAAAATTATGCACGTGGCCTACCTTTATTAAATATTGTCATCTAACATAACAACCTCCCCATTAGCAATATGTAAGCTTGAATTTGCTTCTAACAGCATGTAGCCATTCACAAAAATGTTTCCAATTGCTATTTTTGATCTTTTAAGCCAAAAAAAAACAATATAATTTGTTCAAATTGCTTCTTTAAAGAAGAAATTTACAGATCAGAATTTTTTGACACACCCCATCTATCACCCAGCTCTGTATAATTTTTGTTTTAAAAAAAAATGACTTGTGGCAAAGATGAACCAGACCATTAAAATGTAAAAGGTAACAGTCCTTCAAAAGGTGATAATGAAAACTCAATGGGGCATTTATGGCATTTAATGAGTAGAAGTGGTTGACAGCTAGTTAGGATAAAATATTTCAGATGATATAGCTCTCAGTAAATGGTCCACAGGAAAAGCAGTGGAAGATGTGCCTATCTGTCCTCTACACTCATTAACATTCACTCTGAGCTGTGTTTTCTATAATTCTGCCAGTATTTTACAGACTCTGAAAATGCCTCCCAAAATTCCTTTAGGGACAAAGCTCCAATATCTTATTTATTTTAATAGTGTAAATCCAATATTTGTTTAAACTAAAGCAAAATAGCTGCATGGCCAGGTGTTCGGAGAACAATAAAATCCGCACCATGTAAACAAAATTATAAATTGTTTGAAGTCACTTGAATACACTCCATTAATCAATACGTTTACTAATTCAAAACATTCCCAGCACCGGTCCTGCCAAAAAGCTTTGGAGGACAAAACTGGCCTCACACCTTTGCCTATATGGCTGTGAAGATGCAGACACGAAGCAGGCCAGCAATGAGATGATCCCTTGGTTAATCCTACAGTGAGCATAAAATGTAACAGATGTTACAAAGGAAAAGAGCAAAGAATAAGAATGAATACTCATCAAGGGCTTTGTAAAGGAGAGACTAAAAAGATTATTTAAAATGAAGTCAAAAGAAATGACTAGGTGGTAGGACTCTGCTTCTTCTAAAACATACCATGTCTCTGTGTTCATCTGTCACTAATTGTCAGCACAGGTTGGATCATTGTGAGGATTAGACGGCACACAGCATCCTTTCCCATTAAATGTCAGCCATTATCGTCATATTGGATATTGTCCTTACTACCATTGATCCTAAACACATGAGATGCCACTGAAAGCAGATTAAACAGGTTTAAGCAGGAGAATGAATGTCTATGGGCTTCACCTTATCTGCAAATTAAGCAGTTCTCTTCCCATGCAGTTGTCAACAGTGACAGAAGAATTGAGACTCCTAGATCAGGAGATTTTATTTATTCTCCAAAGCCAGAATATCAAAATTTTGAGCAGTTAGTTTCCTGAGCCCTGCTTCTATGCAGCACCACAAAGAAGACTAGGGGTGCTTGGGAAGGATTTGAGTTTCAGTGCAACAAAAACCACCCAGTGTGGGGGCCTGAACCTTTGTGATAAGCAGTACACTCCAGAGATACTGTCTCGTCTTTCATGGTTCCCTGCTACACTAATGTCCGTGAAACTATTGTCCAGAGCAAATACAAATCCAGAGCAAATCTTCTAGCAAGAGGACAAGAAATGCAGGAGACCAAATCAGAATCATTTCCCATGTACCAAATGACCTGGTCTGATTTTTCGCAAGATTACTCCATAACTTATCGAGCTCATCAGAAATCACACAGTTTCACATCTTTTGCTGCCATTGTTACAAAATTAAGAATTTTTTGCAAGCTGCCATGTTGTGTATGATAACACTAGATTTAAAATGATTGAACAATGTATCAACAATATGAGTCACAATAATTTATCTAGCAATTCTAATATAAGAGATTCAGTTTGCTTCCAATGTTTGGGAATGATCACAGAACATTACAATGAGAGTTCATTGAATATATAAAAAGCTGTATGCTATACTGAAACAACAGATACTGAGATCCAGATGAGGGAACTAGTGGTGATGTGGTTGCTTCCCTAGATTCATTAGAGGTGATGCTAAGAATACAATGTGCTCAGTCTGGTTGCAATAACAAAATGCTCAGAACATACATATGATGGGTAGGACTTTTGTCAGAAACCTTCTTGTTTGTTTTGCTTGTTCTGTTTGTTTTGGTTTGGTTTTATTTGGTCTTTTGAGCACCAGTGAACAGAGCAGTATTCCTAAAACAGCAAAAATAGCCCTCAATGAAGTGTCCATCCAGGGAAGAGGTAGAAGCAGAATAAAAAAGCCGAAAAATTATTTGTGAGTCTTTGCCTCCAACGAGTCTCCATGTAAAATGAGCCTAGTCAGGTTTTTTCTTACTCATTTCAAAATCAATTTTTATATTAGTGTTCATATTTTAATGATTGGAAGGTAATTTTATTTTTTAATTAGAAAGTTTACTACATAGCATTATCGAGAGTGCTAGAAGTTCAAATGCAAAGCTCTTGTTTACTGCTGAGGAAACTCATTAAAGTACAAATGAATTGCCCATGGTCATAAAATTAAATCAATTCCTGGTAGTGAGCATCCTTTATATTCAAGGAGCTGATGCTGAGACTCTGAGGAATAGGAAGCATCTGGCATGCCCTATACGGAGACAGCTTCTACTAAAATGGTGACATATAGATATGATTCAGTATGTAGAAAGTACTGTGATCATGGCTGTCCTGTAATGAAATAAGATCTGTGTGTGTTATCCTGATTGACAGGGCTGTGTAGCATCAGGGAAAATCTCATGGAAGAAGAGGACATTAGGGACATGGCAGAGCATTTTGTTCAATCCCGGTTTGGTGGTGTAAGGATCTCATCAGTGTTCTCGCCAGCCTTCCAAACCCTTTTCTGCCAGCCTCCAGGACAGGAAACTCAACTGTCCTCATGCGTTCCAGCCTGCCTCCTGTTCATTCTCCATTGTCTGCCCTCTCCCCTGGCACCTCTCTCCAAAAACAAACAACCTTGTGAGACCTGCTAATCCTACTTCATGGATAAGGAAATTGAGGCTCAGTTTAACATTGCAAGGTCACTCAGCAATATGGTAGTCACATCCAGTGTTCTGACTGCATTTATGCTACACTAACAGCAAGAGGCGGCCATGATGTAGAGACCAGTGTGAACAAAGTCTAAAAGGAGAAGCAGTAACTCTTGGAAGTGAACCAGACAGAAGAAATCCAGCATGACTGAGCTGTCTAACCTGGGAGATGCAGATGACAGAGAATATCTGAGACAAGTGTGCTATGAAGCACCAGAATAGCCCCTGCTCCAGAAGTGACAGTTCCGTGTCACATGGCTGTGACTTCAGCTATTTTACCCAGAAAGTCTCAGGTGTGACAGATACTCCCTTAGTGCCCAATTTCCCTGGCCCAGAGTTAACAGTAAGAATCAGCCATGTATTAAAAAATGATTGCCTTTGGTACTACTTTATCAAGTGATTCGACTTGAAAATACCCTCATCCATCCTATATAAAATGTATTCTGCTTAGTATATAAATTCAGCAACCTGGCAACTGGTAATGGAAGTGGTGCTGCCTAATCCTCACCTCTCAAAACATAAATGTTCTTTCATATACTTACGAGATTTGGTAAGATTGTTAAAGTAGAAATGTAGACAATATTAACCATATTATGCTATAGTCATATTTCTTATGGCTATATGGGGATATAAAATAAATAAGTGAGTATTCCTTGAAGAAATGGCAAAACTGAGAGAAACCTTTTATTAGTCTAGAAACATCTGGAAGGTGTTAATGTCTGACAAAGACCAAAGTAGCTAAGGTGGAAGCAGGTAGGTTTCTTATAGGTACAAGTAATTAGTGAAAAATTAAATCAGATAAAACATTAAGTAGATGATTGAAGGAAATACTTTACATATGGCATTAACTTTTAAGCTGCATTTCATAGAAAGTGATGGGAAGAAAAACTGGGATAAGAAAGCAAGACTGTTCTGTGGCTTATTTGAGCAATATTAATCAAAGCTCCTGAATGTTGTTAAAAAGAATCTCCCTTATCAGTAGACTTATGACAAATGGTAAAACTGCCATTATGATTCTGCCTTATGGTCTGTGTAAAACAAGATCATAATTTGCTATTTTAAGCACAAAATTTTCCTGAAGCTCATTTAGCATGAGGAAATCAATCATTTATGGCCTTTTTAGAGACACAGAAATCTAGAAGACATTTTGTATTTGTATATGCAGAATCTATATATAAGTCACCAGACCTGCATATATGAAAATGTGTATAGAGATCATTTATAGGTGACACTCAACCTAAGATTCTCAGGTTTTAGTACAGACCTCTATTATGTGATGCAATTCCTAGAGAACTTTTTTAACTCATTGTATAACTGAGGATAACCTTGAACTTCCGATCCTCCTGTCTTCACACCCCTAGAATTGAGGTTACAGGTGGGTAAGTTTCACCCTGGTGCTGGGAATCAAATCCATGCCTTCCTGTCTGCTAGATAAGCACTCTACCAACTGAGCCACATCATCAGCCCTCTGTGGGCTTTTGTATCTGTACACTCTGTGGGTAGTCATCCACTATCAATGGTTGGCAGTTCTCTTGGTCTTTTCTAGAGGCAGAATTCAGTGGAATTAAAAGCAACCTTTGAACTTCAACAAAGTGGAAGAGAATAGTTGCTATCTATTTTATTTTTATTAGTTCTTTGAGAGTATCATATAATGTTTTAATCATACTTATGCCTCTTCCCCAATTCTTCCCACACCCCACCTTTCTTACCTACCCACCCAATTTTGTGTCTTTCTCTTTTTTCTCTTCAAGACCAGTTTACATATTCCAAACATTCTTGGCTGTGTGGCCTTCCACTGGAGCATAATCAGCTTCCCTGAATAAAAAAAAAAAAAAAAAAAAAAAAAAAAAAAAAAAAAAAAGAACTGTCTCTTCTCCCAGCAGCTGACATTTGCCAATAGCTCCACAGCTAGGTTTAGGATTGTATGCCCAGCCCACCTCCATGCTTGGTCATAGCTAAGCCATGACCAAGCATGGCTGCACATGTTTTGTGCATGCTGCTGCACCCTTCATATGTGCATCTACTCTGGCATGTCCAGAAGACACTGTCTCCTCTGGTTCTTACACTCTTTCTACTTCCTCTTTCTCAGTGATTCCTCAATCTTGGGAGAGGGGAATATAGAATATATGTTCCCTACAAAGCTGAACATTCAAATGTATTTTATTCTCTGCACTTTGGCCATTTGTGTGTCTCTGGGTGAAACATTTCTCTAATTATCCTTTATCAATAAAAAATAGGGAGTCAGATATTAGGGTAAGAACATGAATGATCAGAGAAGCAGCAGAAAAGCCAACAGCAACCTGTCTCTTCCATTCCTCCATCTAGAAGAACTGAGATCCTCCCTCTGCCCTGCCTATTACTTCCTGTCTCCTATCTGTCCTCAGTCCTCCACAACCACTATGGTTAATTTTAGTCAGCTAGAGACTAGCTCTGCCCTCTGACTCCAAGCAAGCTTAATTGTCCAAAATATCACACATCTGTGTTAATCAGAATCAATTGCAAATAGAAGCTTTTCAGATTATGAAAATGATAGTTCTTTAGGAATTGGTTTAATACTATGCCTGCTTAGCAGAATAATATTAGTAGGTTCTCCCCCTAGGTCCTATTGCCATTCTAACCATAAGTTCTTGGCCTTGATAACAACCAGGTATGGATTTTAGCTTGTAGAGAAAGACATCAATCAGAAAGTGGTTGGTTACCCCGTGACATTCGTTCCACTATTGTGCTAGTTGGATGTTTTGTCAGGCCGGTCATTATTCTTGTAGGCTGCAAGTTTCATAGCCAGGTATGACTGATGATTATTTTTTCTCTCAATTAAGGTGCCTAGCACTTTCCAGCACTATAAAAGCTAACCAATAGAGATGAAACTTCGTTGTGTGTTTGGTTTTTTTTCACGTTCTATGACTCAAGTATGTGGTGCCTTTCAAAATTGTGTCTTACCATCAAGTTCTGGAGGTAACCAAAAGCATGTGTTCAGGGAGCTATGAAAGCTCACTATACGGCAATTCTCAATGAGGTGACTCTCTCCTAGCACCGTGCTTTGTACTAGTTAGCCTGTGCTGTCTAGTGGGGACATTGTTGTCTCCACTGTATAGAATAACTCCATTTTAATTCTGTCTCTCTCTTCTGTGTGTCTGTGTGTGTTTGTGTGTGTCTGTATTAGGAAGCTTCTGTGACAATACCTTTCAATGTCTTTTCTTTTTTGAAAGCTCCTTTCTGTTATTTATCCTTCCCCATACTCCCTCCTCTACCCCACCTTCCACTTCCCCATGCCAGTTTAACCCTTCCTGGCCCCATATTTCCTTTTAAACTTTTTACCAGTTCTGCCTTCTCACCCCTTTCAAATCCCCTTCCTATAACCTCTTGGTAATTTCCTGAGGCCTAGAACTTTTACCTTTTTGAGCCATAGTTTTTTTCATATGCAAATGAGAATGATCTGCTTTAGGGGATTCAATAAGAAATAAAGAAAAGAAAAAATAAAAAAATGAAAAAATCTTAAATAGTAAATTGTAAAGAGTAAGTAAATGTTTTCACCATTATTTTTTTATCCCACCACGTTCCACTATAACATAAGCCAGTAAAAAGAGGATTTTTGTTTATTGCTTATTTATTTTAATCACTGTTTAATTTCTATATCCTGGAGAATGTTTGACATATATTAGGCATATAATAAATATTTGTGGATGGAGAACTGATTAAATGAATAATTGTAGCTCTATATTATCCAGGCTTGCTTGAAAAGATGTTACTCCTTTTACTTTCTATGGAAATTACTGTTATTTCAATATTCAAGTTAACACTAGCTTTGAGTGGTGGTATCTGCCTTTAATCCCAGGACTCAGGAGGCAGAGGCAGGCTGATTGATCTCTGTGAGTTCAAGGCCAGACTGGTCTACAAAGAGAGTTCCAGGACAGCCAGGGATGTTACACAGAGAAACCCTGTCTCATGAAATGATAATAATAAAATTCAGTTAAATTAACACAAAAAAAGTTTATTTGAAGGGTAGAGACTCAAAAAAGTCTGAAATAATTTAACTTCTGAGTATTCCTCTTGTCATTGGAGACCTAATTTGGATTCTGATAGTTTTACGTTATTAATTAGTTTAGCTTTAAAAGATAGTAAAGAATACTGAAAAATACTCTTTCAGGATAGTTCCTGTACTTCCCTTTAAATCCCATCTTTTCAGATCAGTTTTTTGGGGGGTCTTCTTCCCTCTTGGCCAGTCAGCCATCAATCTGAGAGAGGAAAGAGGCAGAAATGGCGACAGAAAGCTTTGTACGTGATCCATGAGCAAGAACGGAGACAACTCTCCAGGAGACAGACTTCAGTGAATCAGCTCAATTTTATCCCAGAGTATAGGAAATATATAGGATTGGGGACCCTAGGGACAAACCCTAATTTGCATTAAGTGGCACACTCCTATCGTAAATCTCCTAGCAGAAGTCTTAATTATCATGTGTAGCCAGGGAGTCTTCTAGCAAGGATCTGTGTCAGGGTTCAAGCTAAAGATCAGTCAGACATCTGGTTTAGAGACAGCTTTCAGATAGGTCAGTCCTCCAAACGCAGGGACAGTCTGCAGAGGAGGCCAGGTAGAGGCAGGAAGTTCTACTGGAAGGAAGGAGCCCTGTGTTGCTGAGCTATTGATGGAAGCTGCCAGGCCACGGAGAAAACTGCATCCTCTACCAGTCAGCAAAAAAAATCTTCCAACAAATTTTATCACTTCTTTCTCTCTTAACATTTTACTTGGCCACAAAGCCTTCCATCCAACCACCGTAAATCATCAATAGCTCGAATGTGAGGAATTTAGTAAAGCTGGGTCAGCTGCATTCATGCCCTTGCTAGTGAATGCCTTTGCTGGAACTCTGTGCAGATGGGTGGCAGCGACCCCTAGTGTCCTCTGCACAGGCGTGAGTCATTAGCAAGTGTCCAGTCTTGTAAATAAGGTGACACTTCCTGCTGTGGAAGACCGGATGGAAACGTTTGGAATGTCCTAGAATGTGAATGCTGAGAACAAGGGTTCTGTGACCTGTCACCAGGAAAGGTAGTTATTTCTCTATACTTTCCAAGCTTTACAGTCGCCTCTAAAACGCTTTGGTGAAAGTCTTACAAGGCACATTTTAAATAAAAACATCTATTTAAAGTATATAATTCAGTGAGTTTCAGTAACTTTATCCATTACATAAACCAAGAAAACACGTTCACACCTCCAGTGAGAGTCCTTAGGTCCATTTATAATTACCTTCTTTTCCCATTCAGCCCAGGCAACAGTCTAGTTTCTTTCTGTGTCTTTTCTGGATTTTTTTTTTTTTTTGTCTATTTGTTTGTTGTTTCCGTATGATAGGACCTTACTGTGTAGCCCAAACTGCTCTCAAATGTGATTATCCTGCTTCGGGCTACCAAGTCTAGGGATCACAGGCACATGCTGGTAACTTTTGTATTTTCTTAACATTCGTCAATCTGATTTTTGTTTTGTTTTTTTTTTTTGTATTTTTGTTTGTCTTGTTTTGCTTGTTTTATGAAACAGGGTTTCTCTGTAGCTTTGGAGTCTGTCCTGGAACTAGCTCTTATAGACGAAGCTAGCCTCAAACTCACAGAGACCCACCTGCCTCTGCCTCCAAGTGCTGGGATTAAAGGCATGGCCACCACCACCTGGCCCCGTCAGTCTGATTTTTAAGCCTACCAGTATGCTTATTAATTTGATCACTGTGACAAAATGCCCATAATGGTCCACCTTCAGGGATAAAGACCTGGTTTTTAGCTAACAGTTTGGTGGTATAGTCCACCGTGGCAAGGAAACCACAGTGTCAAAAGTGGCTCCTGGCAGTATAGACCAAACATGAGAGGTACTGGTCGGTCACATTGTGTCTATATCCTGAAAGTGGAGAGAAATGAGTGTTGATATTTCCCTCGCTCTCCCCTCTTTTCCTTTGTATTTGGGCCAATGCACCAGCCCTTGGTGTGCTACCAGCCACAATGATACCACATTTATCTTCCTCAACTAAATGTCTCTGGAAAGACCCCCACAAGACTGTCGAGTGTTATGCCTCCTATGTGGTTCTAAAGCCTAGTCAGGTTGACAATGAAGATCTTCCAGCACAGCTTCTGAGAGAAAGTGTTGAGTGTTGAGAATGTCTGCTTAAGAGGTCAAACTATCTCATTTCTTTCCCTTTCTGTTTAACCTGAGCAGATTAGGCTGATTCATCGTTCACTGACTGAGCTGAACATGGTACTACTGGATGGTAATCACAGTGAGCATCTCCACGTGGGCAGATTAGGGTTGTGTAATTTTATGCCCAGCTAACACTGATGACTCTCAGCCTTGTCTAAGCAGCACCAACTGTGGGCAGCAGTAAACCCTATCATGCCTTGCCATGGCCCATTGCCCACCTCACTTATGTCGGTAAATTTTTATGGCTACCATTTCATTTAGACATCTCCAATAAGACACGAGATTCTTGGAGCAGAACAGAGTCAATTTATTGTCATTTTCACATATTAAAATCTATGGCACGGTCTATTGTGAGATTAAAATTCAGCATTGTACTCTCCAGTGGTGGTGAGTGGGTTTCTCTCTTATTTGTATTGCTCTGTGTCATGAGATTGCGGTCTGACAGAAAAGGTATATAAATCTCACCCTTTGGTCATTGCATTCAGACTCTGGGTTTATTTACTAGTTGGTTTAAGTAAAGGCAATCCCAAATGGTGTTGCTTGACAAAAATGAACGTATTTGCCATGGGAGTCCAGTGAAAACTGGATAATGTTCAGGTCAACAGGAAGGGACTTGCTAAGCATGCAGTGCAATGATACCATTTCTAAGACATCAATCATGATGCCACCAAGATGCTCACCGTCTAGCTAGAGAAACAGCTAGTTTTAAAACAGTGACTTAGTAGTATATGGAAAGGCCTTGATGAAAATGTGTCTGGGTGCTGGGGGATCGGCTTCAAAGTTAGGAAATCTTTCACAGACTTGCTTAGGCATGGGTAGTCATGAAGGGTGAACAGAAACAGACGAGAAAGAAGTAATGCACCAACTTTGCCTCCAAAGTCATATCTGCCAGTGGTAAAGTGTAACCCAGTTACCAAGTCTCACACTGAGAGGGCCCAGTACCAAGTCAGTGCGTAGTATCCAGTACCACATCACACATGGCTGGCATGTTTTCAAAGCCTCTGGAAATGCCTGCCATTCACAGGTTACACTTAGGCAACAAGCATCGCTGCCAGTGCATCCAGAAGATAAAACGTCTTAGACGTGAGATGTTTCCTAGTAGACGTGTGCACCTCTTATTTCTTGTTGCTCCCATTCTATTCAGGATACGATGTTGAGAAATGTGAAGCTCTGAAAGAAAAACACAAGCAGTTCAGAACTTTAGGACAAACATAATCTTTTCAAATAGAGTTATCCTCCCTACACACAAACACCAATGCCTTCTTTCCTAATCCTCTCCAAACGTCTAGGAGAGATGAAATCTCTTCTCCGTCGACATTTCTCCCTTCCCTTTGCTTCTCCTCTCCCTTGTCTGTTGGTCACTACCATCTGTGGCTCTCGGGGCACATGCCAAGTGTTAGTAGAGCTGGAAATGTCCAGTGGGGGAATGTGGAATGCCACCAGGAAACCGTGAATCATTTCATGGATGAGGTGATAGTGGATCACAGACAGCATGAACAGTACATGTAATACATGTACTAGTCTTACACGTATTCAGAGGCTGATAAATATCCACTGACTGAGTACGAGTAAGGATATGCTCGGATACAATGTGGAGATGGAGGGAACAGTTTGTAGCACTTACAATCAATGACATTAACAGGACAGGGAATGACACAGTTACCCACAGGGTTATGGCTGTATGTTCCTTCTACAGCAAGTCAGCATACTATTCTTAAGTATTTTGGAGAACTATGGTTCCAGGAAACAACAAAGTATAAGAAAGCAAGATACATAACATGTACTGTTATATTAAAGTGATGACCTTTGACTTGACATGGCATTAAATAATTCTGGGTGTGTTTTTCTGAGCATACTTTGATCTCAGAGGTCTTCTTTACCCTTTACAAACACAAACACATACATATGTATACACACACACCACACACACACACACTCAGAGGCAGCACATATGTATGTATATGATAAAAGTATTTGCTTTATCTCTACTCATAGAAGCAATACCCTCACAGGATAAGTCGTCAGAGAACACAAGTACAAGTAACCAAGAAACAACTGATTTCCTTTGATCATGTGTGATGATGGTATGGAGATTGTATAATAGCTAGGTTAGGAATGAAGGCTCAGTGCTGAAGGAGGCTTCCATGAAGAGGAAATCTTTCTGCCAAGATCAAAAGGTAGGGAGACTCACGATAAGAACTAGACAGAAAGCGAAGCCAATGCGGGTACCATTAGAAAGGACTAGTGAGGGTGTCAGTCAGAAAATATCTTAGGAGAGAGGGGGCAAAATTCTGATCAAAGATAGACTCTGGTCACAGGATCTCATACGACCCTTGAAGTAACTGTGAGTTTCATCCAACCATAATAGGAACACGTTTAGGTGTTTCCTTTAAAGGGATCAAAGCAGGTCTTGTTTTGTGGTTTAAAACCATCTCCTTAAAAGCCACTGTGGTGAATGACTCTACACGGATAATAGAACAAATGGGTGTCTTCCACAATGGTCCACTGAGAGGTGTTGGCCTTGGGACAATTGCGGTGAAGAGACGGAGCCATTTCTGTCAGGCAAGAGGACTTGTTGATATGCAGTGCCATTAAAATATGACCGATTATTGAAGACGTCAAGAGCTTTGCATTTAAAACTGTGTAAGTGGTGCTGTTTGTGGGGAGGACAGCAGAGTCTGATGAAGGGGAACTAACTGGAGTGGCCAAAGGAATGGGTGAATGTCTGTAATGGTGAATCTTGGTTGTCAACTTCTCCCAAATCAGACTGTGAGTGTTTGAAGATTATAGCTGTTTTCAGTCCTTATGGCTTCCGTCATTGCGTCAGGTACAGTTCTTGGTGGATTATGGGCACTGACAAAGGAGTATTGGCTGTTAGATGAGCGTGACATGAGGCACAGATGTGCAAGCTTCCTCCTACTAGGCTAAGGAACTAGAGTTAAACTTCCATTCTCTCAAACGAACAGAGACGTTGTAGTTCTTAACAAATCTTGAGAAACAAAGTGAGAAAGCTATTCTAGAATTTAAAGATCTGACATTTGTAACATTTCCCATGCTCTCATTGCTTGTGTCTCTGCAGAGACGTGGCTTCCATGTAATTTAGTGGCTAGGTAGAGGGAAGTGAACAATGGAAACCTCTGTGCACATTGGCTTTTAGTACCATGAAGGTGATGGTGCCATAGTGACCATTGCAGTGGAATGTTCCGCTGCAGATATCAAGTGAAAGATTTCCCCTCTCGCTAAACAGCTGGAGCTTTTCCATGAGACTAATACCTATAGACTAATACATTTCACCAAGCCAAATAGCTCACATTTGTTTGGATGTTCCAGCTGTCTGCATGAAAAATCAATAAAGAAAACAAATTGCAAATAAAGGCAGTTCTTCACTAAAATTAAAATCCAGCAAAATGATGGAAGGCATAGTCTCCATTTATTCTGACTTGACACCTACACTGGCCCATCAGTGGGAGCTGCAATTTTTCCATCTGCCCTATAGGAAGGTTCTATGAGGACTGGAAATCGCCAGCCAGACAGCTTCTGTATCGGTCTTCTTTCTTCCATGGCCCCTGGCTGTTTAAGGTCAGAAAGCAGGGAGGGCTCTTTCTGAACTTCAAAGGGGACTTAAAATCATCTGCAGCCCATTGCTCAACTGCAGAATGGAATTCAAATTCTATTTACTAGGTTTCCCACTTTAGATTTAAGCTCTTGCTGGTCATCAGCAATTGTTGTTCAAACTCCTTCTCCTCAGTATGTGTGCTGTGGTGTGGTGTGGTGTGGTGTGCTGTGGTGTGGTGTGGTGTGCTGTGTGGTGCTGTGTGGTGTGCTGTGGTGTGCTGTGGTGTGCTGTGGTGTGCTGTGGTGTGCTGTGGTGTGGTGTGCTGTGGTGTGCTGTGGTGTGCTGTGGTGTGCTGTGGTGTGGTGTGCTGTGCTGTGCTGTGCTGTGCTGTGGTTGGCATCAGCTCCTAACCTCTTGGCTCTCCTTCTGCCTTCTACTCCTACTCCTTTTAGGAACTCTGCACTAGCCTTTCCAGCTTCCTCTTCTCAATGCTTAACATCAGCTGTCCCCAAGTATTTGTCTTGACTCCCAGTTCTTCATTTTCAGCCTTTCTAGAAATATTCATGGTCTCAGATTGAGGGGTACTATGTTGACTACAAAATGTTATCTTCTATCCAGAACTGTCTACTGAGATTAGACTCCATTTTCCAAAAAAAAAAAAAACTTATGTGTTATCTTGACATTCATGTGACCCAGGATCTCACCATATAACATGCATGTATACAACATCAACTAGGCATACTTTTCCCAAATATGTCATTCTCATTTTCCTTCTGCATTTTTAAGTGCCACTGTTGATCTGTTGCTCCTAACTGGGAATAGAGATGTTGTCCTAGCCTCGTGAATAATTGTGAAATCTTACAGTTCTCATTGGTGTGGTGTTTCTTATCTCTAGCTGTGCTTTCCTTGCTAATACCCACTGGCTATTCCAGGTTTAAAGCTCTAGTTTGGACACCATATTTTCAAATCATGTTGTGTCCCTCGAAGACACTCTCCATTTTCTGGTGCTCATGCTTCATACTTTTAAAAATTTATTTTAAATAGGTTCCTTTAAATTCTCCCCATGTATCACGTACCCCTGTATTTTGTGTGTGCGTCCCTAGAAAATGAACCTAGGTCTTTATACATGCTAGATAAGTATTGTACCAATTAAGTGTGCTTCCACGTAACAAAAAAACAAAACAAATAAAAAAATCATAAGTCTTTCTAACTTAATAAATTTAGTCTTGATGGAAGGAAGTGTTTTCAGGTGTCTTACTTCACTCCTCCAATATAACAGAAATATGTGACAGGAGAAGGAGAGACCCACCTACCATGGGACGTTTTTGTCTATGAGAGAGGAATGTCTGCGGTATGTGTGAAAAGGATACTTCTTAAGAAAACTCCATGGGGAAACTTGGGGACTGCTCAGTTGGATGCAGATCTGTGGTAGTTTGTCACAACTGATGGTCTTTCACTGTCACTGGAATAGTGGGTTAAATAATATGAGTAAGTTTTCTTATTGTACTCATTGATGACAGAAAACCAGATGTGGTATTTTGAATGTAATTGGATCTCATAAGCTCACAGGGAGAGGCGCTATTAGGAGGTGTGACCTTGTTGAAGTGGGTGTGGCCTTGTTGAAGTGGGTGTGGCCTTGCTGGAGAAAGTGTATCACTGTGGGGGTCAGCTTTGAATTCTCTGATGCTCAAGCCACACCCAGGGTTGCATTTCACTTCCCTGTGCCTGTGGATCAAGATGCAGATTTCTCAGCGCCCTCCAGCACCATGTCTGTCTACATGCGGCCATGTCCAGCAATGAATAATTATAGATTAAACATCTGAAACAGTAAGACAGCCCCAATTAAATGTTTTCCTTTACAAGAGTTGCCATCCATGGTCATGGTATCTCTTCACAGCAATAGAAACCCCAACTAAGACACTAGTTGAAAGATTGCGTAACAGCCAATGCACCTTAAATGCTCTATAAATTCTAACTGAATTGATGATCTAATGTACTCTTAAAAACTAGGGGAAAAATCAACATCGATACATTCAACATAGCATATTGAGTTTCTAAAAGTTCAGTGCACAGGGATATAAAGATTTAATTTCCAATATTTAATGCAAAAAAATGTACCAGAAGTTATGTTGACCCTAAACTTAAAAATATAATTTGGCAGATTTTAAGTCTGTGTTATCTTGGGCACCACTGACAGGAAGAGGGGACACAGATGGAAGGAAGTGAGTATCTTCTGGCAATTTTCCTTTATCTGAGTGTCTAGAGCTCTGAGCTCATTTCTAGACTCTGAAACTTAAATAGGAATCAGAGGGAAATGCAAGCATTTTAAATAATGCTTACATTATTTGATGGTTTAAATAATGTAAGTTTAAATAATGCTTACATTATTTGATGGTTTCAAGATTCCTAGTTATTTTAAATAATGCTTACATTATTTAAAATAACTAGGAATCTTGAAACCATCAAATAAAGAAGGAACAAAATATGCTAGGATATTTATTTGTAGAATTAGATGATGCAAGGAATGTCTGAATCATTCAGTGGCTACTGTGGCCAGGCAAACATCACTAGGAGATCTTTTTGAAATATATAGCTAGTACATTATAGGTCATATTTTCCCCCATGTGTAATGAGGACACCAGGCTGACCTTGTATATTTTTATCATTTTAGCCATACATCTATTTTACTTTTCTAGTGCAATCATATTGGTTCTGTTAACAGTGCCAGGATCTTTACAATGAATATGGTTTGAAAGTTCTAGAAGGCAATACAACAACTTCTATGCCCTGGAAATAACAATGTTCTTCTATCTAGGCAAATGTATCTTTCAGAAGGAAATATATCCTCTCTTACCCAGGCTACACAAATAAAACCCGTAGATCAGAGTGCCTTCACCGAAAGGAAAAAACTCTTTTACGCTGTTGGGAATGTAATTAGTGCAGCGGCCATTATAGAAAACAGTGCGAAGATTCCTAAAATGAACAAGATAAAGTATAGCATAGTCCAGCAGTCTCCGTGCTGGCTATAAACACAAAGGAAATGAAATCAGCATGCTGAAGGAAGATGTGCCTTCCTGTGCTTGTTGACATTATTCATAGTAGCATGTGGATGTGGAATGTACACAAAGTACAATCATATCAAGCCATTCGAAAATATGAAATCCTGTTATTGGGCACAATGGGGCAGAGCTGTAGGATGTCATATTATGTGAAAGAAGCCAAGCACGGTAAGGCAAACGCCACATGATCTTACTCATATGTGGAATCTAGAAAGGCTGGTATTATAAAAATTAAAAATAGCGGTTTTTAGAGATACAATGGGGGATGAGGAAAGGTTGATTAGTGGATTCTGTGTTGAGTACAAAAACTTAAAATTTTCTGGTATTTTGTGACAGTCAGGTGAAAACAGTAATAAGGTGTATATCAAGGAACTCAGTAGAAGGATGTATTTAATGTACTCACCATAAAGAAATATCATCAAGCTATCGTCCTCATGATCTGCCCCATCACCGTCCTAACCTCCTCCCTCTGACCAAGCCAGGATGGTCCAGCTTCCCAGAGCAGACAGCCTGCTTTCGATGTTGAATGATCAGATCTTGTCAGTTCTCTGAACAACTTCCTTCCCGTCTCTACTTTCAGTCACTTGCTCCTTCAAGCAAGTACAGATTAAGTTCTGTGGGATTCATGAAGACAGATTAGCTTTGTGGTCATGGGCAGATAGATTATTTGACTATCGTCTATTTCATTATCTGATATTTGCCAAGACTGTAATATTGAGGAATCAGAGTGCCATCCCCAGCAACTGATACATCTCTGGCATTTTGTACCTACGCAATTAGCATTTGTTTAATATAATTCAAACCTATAAACAATTGTTCAGGAAAATGCTTGCCAGTTTAGTGGAATAAAGGGGTTATGTTTTCATTATGTTTATCTGAAGCACTATTGGGTTCTTTTCAAGGATATTTGGCAACTTGATACATGCATCCAAACACAGAAAAGGAAAGTCTGAGGAAAGTATCGAGATACCAAGTAGATGCAATTAAATATGACAGTGAAGATGAAAGTTCTTTGGGGATATAAATGAATAAATCAACAATATTGAATATATCAGGAGGCATTACAATTGATGAATGAAAAATTATAAATCAGCTAAGTAAGATTAATGTTACTGTTTCATGAATGAAGAAAATGCTGTTATATCCTGTGCCTATTGGCACAGGCCTGGAATTCCAGCTGCTTGGGAGACTAAGACCGGAGATGGCAAATTCAAGGCATGCATGGACATACAGAGTGACTTACAGGATAGTCTGGCAATTTCATGAGACCCTGCTCAAAATATAGACACATGAATGAGGGAGAGGCTTTGTGGATGTAGACCAGCTGTAAACGATCAAATCCCTATACCATGCAAAAAAAAAAAAAAAAAAAAAAAACAGTTCATGTTCTTTAAAATAATTTAGTTGAAGATTATAAAATACTGGAAAAACCTTGCCTATGATGGTAATTGCCTCCTTTGGAGAAGGAGAAAATTCAGATAGTTATCATTTAAGTTCCATGTATAATAGAACAATTTCAATTCAGATAGTTAAAAAAAAAAGGAAGACTGGCAATAGAAGTCCATCTCTCAGGGTCAGTGAAGTGCCATTTTCTTAAGCAACAGCTTGGGAATCTCACTTGGAAAGTCAGAATTCTTAGGAAATGAAGTCTACATTGGATGCTCTGGTTCAGTTTTGTCCAGAGATGGCAGGATTTAGACAGATTAAAGGGCTGCCACCTCTCTCTACATCTTCAAGTGTATTGGCAAGGACAGGAAGTATAGCTCAGTGGCAAAATGCTCTCCTAGCATGTGAGCTCCGATTAATGTCTGAACAAGATTTACCCCACGGTCACCAGACCCAGTGCTTTGGCGTCTCAGCATTAATACAGACCTGATACCAGAGGTCTCCTCTCCACAAGATGGCAGGGGCCAAGATCAGTGTGGTGAGGTGATGCTGAGCCCACCTCAAACTCATCCTTCCCTCCGCTGCCACTCAGGGTCTCGTCAGTATCCAGGACTTCCTATCGAGGCAATCTGGGTAGGACAGTTAAAATACTTTTTCAAGTGATGAACACAAACATGATTTTGAAGCTATAGAGATCAAATTTTGGTGTCCATAATGAAAAACTGGCATTCTGTGTTTTATAAAACATTAATATTGCCTAGAAATATTTTCTGTCCTGCCCCCTCATAATGCGCCCGAGCCTTAGTGTGGACTGGCCGCGCAGTTCTGAATGCTTCCTGCTGTAAGATAGCATGGCAGGCCCCGTGGAGTCAGCCAATCTGGCTTTCATTTTTGCCTTCATACGGCTGGAAGATCTAAGACTTAATTTACCTTCTGTCAAAAATAGATAGGATACCTGATTCTCAAGGTCCTTACAAGTTTGAAAGAGATAAAGTAAGTGGAGCTTAGGTATGGTGCTCATCCCTCAAACAGACATCGATGAATGATGGGCTGGGACTGAAGAGATAGTACAGGCAGCGCTGTGCTCTGAAAACATGTGAGACCCAGGAGGAGAACAGCCGTGGACAAGCCGCGATAAGATCGCATTTGGGTGCCGCTGTGACTGTGTGGAAAAGCCAGGTCCCAGTGTGAGTACTGTGTTACCCGCACTGAAGGGAGGGGAGGCCTGGCATACACAGCTTCACAGGAAGGATGCTTGCCTGGGAAAGCTACAGCAATCTGTGATAATATCTCCTAAACGCTCTAAAGTTAAAAGCTGTAAGTTTTTCTTTTTTTTTTTTTTTTTTTTTGCCTTGACTTTTTTCTCCTGCAGTTCTCAGTTCCCCACCTTTCTAACCTCCTTGCCTGCGGGGGTGAAAAGGCAAGGATGTGGTTACCTGTAATCTCTTGGTCATAGAAGTAACCACTGTGGCCGGGCGGCGGTGGCACACGCCTTTAATCCCAGCACTCGGGAGGCAGAGGCAGGCGGATCTCTGAGTTCGAGGCCAGCCTGGTCTACAAGAGCTAGTTCCAGGACAGGCTCTAGAAACTACAGGGAAACCCTGTCTCGAAAAACTAAAAAGAAAAAAAAAAGAAAAAAAAAAAGCTAATCATCCTTGTCAAGCAGCATCTCCCTGTACAAGTACCCTCAAGTACCCTCTACACACCTTGCATAAGTACACACACACACACACACAGAGACAGAGAGAGAGAGAGAGAGGAGATTTACTGGTGGCAGCATCTGAGAACAACAAAATTTCACTTTTGTCTGGAGGTCTTGGCTATCTAATAAGTCACTCTATTTGTATTTCTAAAGTAAAAGGATCATTGCATGTTGTAATAATAGGATCTGTTTGTTTCCCATTTATGTTCCACCAAGAACTGATTGACATTTCGTGTGTAATGTCACAGGAGTCCCTTTTTCTGAGCACTTTCCTGTCCTGTTGCATGCTGTATCACTAACCTGTAAACATAGCATTATTGTGTCGATTCAGGATGGGGCAATGGTTATGCAAAGGTAGTACAGGTTAGACTACTGGGTATTCCTTTGTTTTAATTATGTGAGCTGGGAAAATAATGGCAAAGTTATCAGGGATCCCAATTATCCATTAATCATGATTAGTAGGCGATATCGATCTTTACCCAAGAACTATTGGTACTTTCTCACCAACTAGAAGATAAATTATAAAGAATCGTACAGTTGGCACAAAAGAAATAAAATCACAAGTAAACACACAGGAAAAAATAGTCATTCTCATAAATTAGGAGATGTTCATAGTAACTCTGAGTGTCACTTTGCAATAATTAGATTTTCATGGGTGCTAAAACTTATGAAGTCAGGGGCTGGCAAGAAAGCTTGGTGGGAAAAGGTGGTAGCTGCCAAGAATAACAGCTAGAGTTTGATCTCTCAGAATCCATGTGGTGGAAGGAGAGAACCAACTCACTCAGGCTGTTCCCTGATCTCTGCATATATGCTGTGTCTCACACACACACACACACACTACATAAGCTATATGGATTATTTTTTATTATAAAGTCAATGGCTCTGAGGTGGGGGTGAAAATTATATAGATATATCCAGGGATGAGTCCCCTAATAGGTTATTCAATCCCAAAAGGTAATTCCGAAAGCATGCACATATGAGTAGTGCTAAGTGGAGTCAGTAAACATTGTGTGCGTGAGTGTGCGTGTGTGTGCATGTGTGTGTATCTATCTATAGAGAGAGAAAAAGAAGCAATATACATGATCTGAAGAGTACCTGACAATATAAATGAAGAATATAAATATAACTGTGTTTGAAGTAATTCACCTACAGTAGATCATAAAATAAGAAAAAAGTAACCATTATCAGCATGATCATTGCAGCACTATACAAATTAGCAAAATAATAGAAATATTCTAATGATCCAACTGCAAGGATGACTAAATAAACTGTACATGAATAGGAAGTAATAGTATATTGAACTAAAATAATAGCCATTGCCCAAAATGCTTCAGTTAGTTTCTGAAAGGAAGTCACATGTGTAGTGTTCTGTGCATGTATAAAATGATGTAAATGCATATGGATGTGTACCGAGTTGATAAGAATGGAAGGTTCATGCAGTAGTAAAAGACTACATTCTTTCAAATGCAGTTTGCTGTTGGATCATTATTATTCCTTTTTCAGATGAAAGGCTCTCTATGTCTTTAGTTGAGGTGGTTCTATAATCAACCCAGATGGCAATTCAGGCATAGGTATTGATTAAATGACGTTTAGCAAGCTCTTTTTTTCTCCATCTTTCTATTAAACATAATCCAACTCATAGACTTGGTAGATGTAATAGCATAAGCATATAAAATATGTTTAAAAGCTGTTTGCTGATATAAATTATCATTGGTGCTAGATTTTATGCTAATTCAAACTACTTATATACAAAATCAATCTCACTATATGAAACCAAAACAAAATAATGAATCACAACAAATTCCAAGACTGATATTCAACTGGAAATCCAATTTTTCAAGATTTAATAAAATACCTGAATCATTGGTTATTAATTTACAAATAAATGTTGAACTAATAAAGTATTATGATTTGTAGGTTAGTCTTTTGATAGAGTTATTGATTTTTATTGAGCTCTACATTTTTCTCTCTACAAAGTTTGTTTTAAAAAAAATTCTGAAGCTTGAAAGACACATTGCTTCTTTTTTGAATCCCCTGAGTCCAGTTAGTGCTACCTAGATCTGCATGTGTATAGCGCCAGTTCTCAGAAGCCACATCCCTGAAGAAAAATGATTCTCCCTTACCTAGTAGAAAACTGATTGTCAATAGCTTCTTAGCTAGGGGTGGAAATGCATAGGCCCTCCCCAATCCTTGCTAAGATTTTGTCTGATGTATGTCTTGTGCAAGTCGTTATGAGTTATGTGTGCAATAGCCCTGTCATGTCAGGTAAATACTGTTTCACTACAGATGTTCACTGCCTCTGACATTTATAAAATTCTCAGACAATATAAAAACACATGACGTCATAATCAAATTGATGTTTCATGCTCTGTGTCATATCTAGGTATTATTTAAGGCTTACTCCAGAATAATACATGTTGAGTCAAAATTACAAGGGAACACTAACCCTTTCTCTAAGAGAAGGTTCCTTTCTCTGCTATATGATTCTACTTACCACTAGCTATTTAATTGCTTGGATCTTTTAATATTTGTTATTTTCTTGAGAGTAAGACTTAATAAGCTATACAAAGGCATTTTGCATAAATATCCCATTTTGATTTTGTTTTTCTTTTTTCTTATAGTCATTCCCAACACAGCACTACAACTCGGCAGCCATCGGTGACTCTTCAGCGGGCCATCTCCCTAGAAGGGTAAGAGAATACTATAATGTCTCTCTATGCAGCACTGAACTGCAACGAGCTGCTCCTCCTCCTCCCACACACACTTTCTTCTCTTCACCTCCTTTTCATCCTCCTCCTCTTTCTTCCCCT
Source organism: Arvicola amphibius (assembly GCF_903992535.2). NCBI lineage: Eukaryota > Metazoa > Chordata > Mammalia > Rodentia > Cricetidae > Arvicola > Arvicola amphibius. Next base: position 159,684,877 of record NC_052058.2, read on the forward strand.
TTGTTCCCTTGCCCATACCTCTTCCCTAGCCTGGCAATTATTTATGAAGTTTGTGCTATGTGTCAGGCACTGTGGCAGGGGCTAGATTTAAAATGTAAAATCTCACCTCTCCTTCACAGGACTAATTGTAACTGATACAAATGCTCATATGTGCTTGAAATACCGTATAACTATTGCAGTGTACAACGTGTATAAGGATTAGTGGAGGACCCAGAATGATTACTGGATGGAATCCATGTCAGAATGGTAGGGAGAAGGAAAGAGGGAGGGGAGAGAATATGGAACCTAGCTTTGTTTTCAGGATACCTCAGCCACAGACATAACTCTTGTGCTGGGAACATGTCCCTGTGGATACCTGTACAGTAACATAGTTCATGGGTAGTCCTTCAAAAGAATAGTTCAGAAACAAGGATTGTATGCTTACTAGGTACCTGGCTGTATCTCTCTGTCTGTCTAGCTAGCTAGTTAACTAGCCTTTATATTCATCTATCTGTCATATCGTTTTTATTTCCAAAATAATCATATGAGATAATTGTCTTTTCTAAATCTTGCTTCTCTGAGGCATTATGTAATCCTCTCATGGACGCTTACTTAAAATAATTCAGCTTGTATTTGAAAACATATCAGATACTTCTTCCATACAGACCTGTGTCCTATAATTTGATTTGGAAAGACTTTATCGAGCTGGGGGAAAAAACAGTATATTGCATTTAGGCTGTTACATATAGTAAAGACTTTTCAGGATAGAAATGAGACAGTTCAAAAGATACTGACTTCCAGCATTGTCCTATGAAATCGGCGCCCTGTTTTGTGAATTGCCTGTCTCCACACATGACCCCTTGGGGTGATGATGCTGACTGTGGGGAAGCTGCCAGTGTGGAGATCCTGCCCCCCACTTGTGTTGCTTCACCTTGCTCCTGTGAAGAGCCCTCGAGGCAGGGCTCAGTGTGGGACCTTTCTACATTTGGGTCATGAACACAAAGACTGGACTTCTGAGAGCCCTAACGGTGCATCCTTTTAAAGCTATTCCCACTCCCTCTCTTCCTTTTTTATTAAGAGAAGCTTATTAGCAGTTTGCCTAATAAGCATTTTGCTTTGCCTTCCACCATTCTTTCCACTTGAGTTAAATGAACTCTGCTATAGACATAATCACTAATTCTAATTCTCTGATAAGATGAAGTAGCCAGAGGGAAGAATTGTATTGAACTTACCAACTTTCTGCAAAGTACTTATCAGATCTTCAATAAGCAGTAGTTGAATACATATTTAGCCCAAATGCTCTGAAAATGAAAATAATAAGCAGAAGAGATATGTGTGACTTCAGTAACACTGAAGACCCAAACTCAACGCATAATCTCAAGCACATAAATATGAAATTATTTATATAAATACTTCTGGGTGATGAAATAATCTAAACACAAATGGACCATTTAAAAGGAAATATCTTGGTACCCAGCACATTGTAGTCTATGCTATGTATGGCTGCCATACCAAGATAACATAGCACGGAATTCTTACCACTAACCATATAGTGGAAGAGTTATTTTCTGTTTTAAATAGAACAATGAGTCTTAAACAGGTTTCCCATTAAGGCATTAAACTCCTTAGAGTAGATAACCAGCTGAAATTGGGAATCCAATTATTTTAAAACTTCTTGCTAATGTTTTTGTAAAACTAAAGTAGCTGCATAACATAATTATTAAATGAAATGCAGTTTTAAATACCATACAGCTATATAATTTTCACCTCAGTTTCTGTTTACATGACATAAAGTCAACAGAAATGGATTTCTTTTGCAACTAATTTGATATATGTAGACAGAAAATCTGTCTAACTGAGCCATCTACCCTAGTCATTGCCGGTTTTTAAATAATATCCAAATCATCTTTAACTACACCCGATACAGCAAGGCAGAACAATATCCCTATTGCCAGGGTAGGCTCCATTCTCCCATCTCAGCTTGACAGACACAACCCACACCTTAATCTCCTCTTCCTCCTGAGGAAATAAATAAATAAATCAAATAAAAGGAATGGAATTTTCCAGAGAATGGTGCCAGAGTGATAAAGGAAACTGAATGGGGCAGCTGATTTTGAAATGTCATGGAAAGTCAAGCAGGGAAAACTGATGGATGACGCAGAACAAGGGAGCCCCAGCTGTTGGGGTAGGCTGCTCGTTCATTTCCAGCTGCCCAGACCGTAAAATAATCACTCAGAAACTGTATTATTTACAATACTATTTGGCCAATAGCTTAAGCATATTGCTTGCTAGCTCTTACATCTAGAATTGACCCATGCCTATTATTTTATATTCTACCATGAAGTTCGTGGCCTACTGGCAAGGTTCCAGCTGGCAGCTCGCATCTTTCCCCTCTGGTGGCTACATGGCATCGCGTGACTCCTCCTTCTTTCTCCCAGCATTCAGTTTAGTTTTCCCACCTAGCTCTATTTTGCCCTATCTCAGGCCAAGACAGGTTTTTATTCATTAACCAATAAAAGCAACACACCTACAGAAAGACCTCCCACACTACCCAGCTTTAGATTCCATGAAAACAGGACTAGGGACTGTGTGATCCCAGTCTTTACATCTTGAAAAAACGTTATGCCGCAATACTCCCAGTGGGTGAGTGAAACTTCAGAAAGAACCAAACCATATGATTCTCCCCAGTTAAGTGAGCGCTCATCACATACTGTGGACATAGCTTTTGCAGCAAAACTAGCATGGATTTTTTTTTCCTCTTTACGATTGTATGGATGGAGTGTTCTACAGAACTTAGCAACTTCAACACATTTTATTTTTCTTCCTTGCTTTGAGTGTTGCTGTCTCCCATGAAAGAAACCACTGTTTTGTCTTCTCTTTGACATGGTCAGCATTCCTACCCTAGTGCTTCAGAATTCATTATTAACTAAGGGCTACTTGAACACCTTTCTATGACACCAATTATCCATCCAATAACTGAGCCATCTCATGCATGACTAGTGTACATGTAACATATGCAGCACTGGACGAAAGGGATGGCTTGTATCCATAGGAGATGGAGCAGGTCCCCTTACACTATCCCAAATGGTGAACAGTTTAAAACTTAAGAATTATTTCTTTCTGGAGTCTTCCAGTTGCCACTTTCAGACCATGGTTGGCGGAATGTAGGTACCTGAAACATCCGAAAGTAGAAACACTAAGAAGCGAAGCTATTCTATGTAGATGACATCGCCTAGGTTGTGTTTCTGGGGGCGGGGTCATCCATGAGAAGCCACCACAGAGCAATAGCACCTGTAGCTCAGAGAGAGCAAATCTGCTCAGCAGAACCCAGGTCAGTCAGAGACCTAGGACTCTCCCCTAAGACCGAGACACACACAGCTCCTCGGAGCCTTTCTTCTCCTAGTACCAAGTCTGTTTTATGTTGCCTTCCACAGTTGTTTTAGAGATGTTTTATAATACATTAGTAATCAGCATTAGTAAAATGGCTGATATGGAAGGTGGTTAGCTGCCCTTTATGAGAAGCTCTTAGGAAATGAGGAGGACATCTTCAAGAACATTATAGACTTTAGTAAAAACAGGACTGAGAGCAGATTCTGAGAGTGGGAATAAAGACACTGACAATCATCACACACACCTTTGGGTGTGTAGGATGACATGCCAAGTTACGTAGACAAGTCTTTTAAACCAAGACTCAAAACAGATTTTCTGAAAAAGCAAGCTTGCTCCCTCCTCCAGGGAAGCTATATGAGTTGATTTGCATGTTGTTGCTCCATAGTAAAAGCCCTTCCCGTGAATGCTCAGTTAATGGGACAGTTTCGAATTAGTTGAGCTAACTGAACACTCTGATTAAACAACAACCACCTTGTAATTCGGTAAGCTCACCAGGCTGTATAGCAGTTTCCAGACTGATCAGGGCTAACAGCAAGGAAGGAAAGGAGGGAGGGAGGGAGGGAGAGAGGGAGAGACAAATTTATAAACACACAGGTGGGATTCTGTTAGAAATTCTGAGGAGAAGAAACTGAGAGCTGAGAAATAAAAACCAGAGGTAAATTTTTTTTTAAAGATCTTATGGAAACCCTCTGCCAACTTTTACACTACTTCAATCATAAATATAAATGAAAAAGTCGCCAAACATTTTAACAATGCATGCAAAATGACAGAAGCACAGTAATAGCGCATAGTCAAAGCCAAAGAGCATCCTAGAGAAACAGTTGACTGGAGCAACAAAATAGAATTCAGAGAAACTAAGCCTAAGCAGATCCCAGCAATATGGGTTAGCTGCAGGATTAACAGGAAAATGGTCAGAAGGAATTGCCTGTGATGGGGTTGATTCTCACAAGAGGAGGCCATGAGAGCTGAATTCTGAGAATTGTGGGCAGAGGTTGCAAGCAGAAAGAAAGGGGTAGTCATAGGCAAAAATTTAGAAGGATTTTGCTTGTGCTGCTGAGACTTACAAGCAGCTCTGGCTGCTCAGTGCTTTCTTTGCTGGGCACAGATCACTTAAATTATGTAGCCTTACACAGTCATTTTTAGAGGCATCCAAGAGGAAGAATTTTCTAAGCTATGTTTTTGCATTAGTGAGACACCTGATACAGGCAGTGTTGGCTGCCCTTTCTAATAAGTTCTTACAAAATGAGGTGGGGTGGGGCATCTTTAGGAACATTATAGAAGAAATGCCCTGAGTTAAATTTCTGTCTACCTGACCCCACCCAAAACTCCCCCAAATCACTAAGTCTTCAATTGCCCCACAGGAAAGCTGGCTACTCTTTCAGACTAACAAGCCTGTGGTGATTTTCCCAGTGTGCTTTTCAACAAACAAGTTCCGTTCCACAGGACAGCCACATGCCAGTGTTCAGCACAAGAGATGCCCTTCTGTACTCAAGGACCACGCCAAACTCCTGCTATCATGAGAGCTGAGGAGACCCTGGTACTCCTCGGCTAAGTATCCTTCCAGAGAACACTGTGGAAATAAGTTCTTAAATGGAATTACTCTACTTACTAGCTACTTCTTTTGCCTGGGCAGAAGAGGTTTATTGATAGCTAAATTTGCTTCTCATTTCTTAAGATGCTGAGTGGCCTTAGAATCAGGCCATGATTCCATTTAGCTCCACACTGTGGGTCTGTCGCTTCTCTCTAAGTAAGGCTGAGTTGTTCTCATCTATCACACAAAGCAACAAGATGGAGGTCAATAGTGTCTTCTAGCTCTAACCCAGTCGTTCTCAACCTTCCTAATGCTGTGACCCTTTAATACAGTTCCTCATGGTGTGGTAACCCCCCCATGATAAAAATATTTCATTACCATAACTGTAATTTTGCTACTGTTATGGATCATAATATAAATATCTGATATGCAGGATATCTGATATTCAACCCCCCCCGGGGGGGGGGGGGGAAACACACAGGTTTAGAACCACTAACATTTTGAATGAGCATTTTGCATCTAGATGTTGAAATGTATTCCTAGATGTAGCATCCAGACTTAGCAATACCCATTGTTCTCCACTCTAGGGCTGTCTAGCACTCTGGGGCAGGTAGCTTCAGGCATCCACACCCGCGCACTGGGAAAGTAGTCAGCCACTAGGAAACGCCCGTTTGCTTGAGGCCTTTTTATGTCGTTATCCAGCCACACAGAGAATGTATTTACGGAACAGATTTTTAAAAAATCAAGGGAACTGACCCATCCAGCAGGCCAGGTAATTTATGGGTCTCGAGGAGGCATCACCTAGGAATAATGGGGGAAAAGGGAAAGGGAACCAAGAGTGTAAAAAGACAGAGTCAGTCTGAGATGCGTTAAGGCTCCATTTATTGCAAGCAGGGTTCCGCTCTTTATAGGGTAGTTCTGGTAGGGAGGGGTAAGGTTAGAGGGGAATGGAGAACTACTGAGCCCTAGGCCAAAGGGGAAGTTGTCTGAAAAATACCATCTGGGGGAGAATGCGGCACAGACAACTGCAAAATGTTTTTTTAGATATGAAAGTCCTGTTCCAGGAACTTGAAACTATGTCTTAATCTGAAAAATAACTCTTGTAGACTCTTTTGGCTTACAGGTCTGGGGTCTTGGGCCCTAACAGGAACAAAAAACAGACAGTTAAGGTTTAAAATGTTTTGTAGATGTTGAATCGCCCCATCCCCAAAAATCTATTATTCTCTTGCCTCTGGAGTTTGAAAACTTGTGATGGGAATTCTACCCTTGCTCTGGGGCCAGTGCCCCTGCTAAGGATCCTAGCCTGAAAAGACTTGCTCTGGGGGAGAAATGAGCCTTCCAGAGATTAAAAGTAAACTGTGTTAGGAACAGGAGAGAATCTTCCCAGTGCGTCTCCTCGGTCTCCGGTCACATGTCCTTCCATTTCTCTTTCCTGTTGCTGTTTCCTCTTTCCACCTCTGCTTTACAGAACCGTCAGCTCATTGTCCTTTGCCTGGTTTCTGTTGGCTTTTTCTTTCTTTCCTTTTTTTCCTATTTCCATAACTAAAGAAACATCCTTTCCTGGCCCCTGTAATCTTTCTTTCCATGTGCAGAGCTGACAATATAAAAGGTGTCATCACAGGAAACGCTAAGGAGCCCAGAATTTATCAGTGTTAAAAAGTGCTGTGACTGCAGGGAGCAAGGAGATGTTTAAGGGCTTTCAATGCTCGGATGCTAAAACTCTCAGGGGGCCTGGGCTTCTTTTGCCATCTGCTGTTGAAAGAGCAATGGTAAACAAATAAACATCGTTTTGTAAGGCACCCAAGTTTTATTACAAGTTGGCAAACATGGAGGCCTAAATAAGGCAGGGAAATCAATATGATTTTGGAGGTTTTGAGGTCAAAACCTCAATTTGATTAGAGTGTGGATACTAATAAAACTGACTCCTAATTTGATCTGTTTCCCTGGAAAGGCACTGAGTTAGTAGGAGAAAAATAATCCCTCCACAGTATGGGCTTGTGTTTGATCCAGTGGGACCAGGGAGAAAGCAGAAGAGGCGGGCCGGAAGTCCAGTGATCAGAACCGCCGAGCTATCTGCTCAGTGGCTTCTCTTGCTGACAGAGTCTCTGAGTTAAGCGGTGGCAGTTTGTCATGAAGGCCTGCCACAGGAGCTGGACTAAAATATTCTCTTTAGAAACACTTCTTGTTTTCTGTGCATAATCTGGACTAATATGATTATTTACCACCACCAGGCATATCTTCCTTGGAAGCCCTTTTATTTTTAATAAATTGGTTTAATAAAGGCCTCAAAGTAAATCATGAATTAACTTTCTCCTCATTATGGTGCAATTAAGCAAACCCTGAACAGTGAGAGCTTTGGAACATTCCGCTGGAAAATTGCCCCTCTTAGTCAATACCCAGGAAACAAATAATACGACGGTCACATGTGACATGGACTGAGATGGCCCTGGAGAACTGGTTTATACACTAATGAGTCAAAGAGGAACACTAAAAGTAACAAGGTTCAAGTTTCTTAGGCAACAGTGAATACAAGAACCATTATCCTATGTCAGGGTTCAGTTGCTCCAACTGTGATGTTTATCAGTCACAAGCATCCTCATGTACCCGCAGGACCCACATCCTCTTTAGATTCATACCACATCCCTCTATAAATACTGTCATTTCTATATTATCGTTGCAGAATTAAGGCTGTGCTTACTGACTTTTGTCTATTTATCATACTGCCAGTCAATAAATTCAGTAGAAAATAGAATGCTTAAGAAAAAAACACAATGTTCGCTCTCCCCCTACCACAGAGAAGGAAATATTGATCAATCACACAAACAAATGTAACCTAGGGCTGTGCCAAGCTCTATATAAGCGGGAGGAGGGACTGTGATGTCCTGAGTACCTATACCAAAGGCAGGGGATCCAGCCTCAACAAGGCCTTCATAGGAGAGAGAAGCTAAGCAGCAACTAGGCAAAGAGAAAGCCCTGTCTTAGCCGCCGGTCGCTAGGTGACATATTACGTAGCTGAATAGAAACTTGAGCAGCGTGAGTGTGGTTGTGCTTTCCATTTAGAATGTGTGATAAGGATACTGACTCATGCTGGATCTGCAGTCTCCTCTGGAAGAACTGTCTGATGGAAACTTCTGGCTGCTTATTGGGATGGTGTGCCACAAAGCCATCATTTTCCAAATCCCATCTCTGATTGGTTCTGTGGGTCTGCTCATTGCTTGATGCCTTTCTTGTTTGTTTATCAACCTGTTCGCTGGCACTGGCACCCCCCTGCCATCGCTGCTTGTACCCCTCTCTACCTTCCAACTCCCTATCCTACAGTCTCCTGTCACTCAGTGAACTCCCTTCTTTGTTTGACTTCCTCTTCCTATGCATGTCTCCCTATTCCTTTGTATCTTCTTTTGCTCTTTACTGAAAAGGTCATAGACTTCATTTCAGATGTTGAGGCAGAATGGCTGTGAGTTTGGGTTCAGATTGGGTTACAGTGTAAGACTATACCACCATCCTCCCCCAATTCCCCACCCCCACCCAAGAAAAAGTAGGGCAAAAAGGAGAAAAAGAAACTAAGTTGGTGGTTGTAGAGACCACTACAGTTTGCAAAGGTCTCATGGAGATTGTTGCGTTTGATTTCAGCAGCCAGTTTGTAAGGTAGCTGTGTGGTGATGATTTATCGAGATTGCAGATTAGCAGATGGTAAATGGCTTTTCCAAAATCATTTTGAGAAGGGAACGATCCAAAAGAATAACCTAGCTTCCAGATGTGTATCCCATATTATCCCTTAATAGCCTGCCCTAACAGAAATGTCACAGATTTCCCAATCACGCCTTTTATCCTAAAAACAGAAGTCCTCTCTCCATCCTGTCTAACACTGGAGGAAATAGGTCCTTACAGGTGACCATGGTCAGAGGGGCTTTCTGATTCTCATCCATCACGGAAAAGCGCCTCCAGTCTTATTTGATGCAAATTTACTGGGCATCGCCTTTTGACCTTGGACATAACCATATATAACACATTATTTCTATTGTATTTTTGCCTAAACCGACTGTGAGGTGAAAGGCAAAACAGCTCTAGAAAGCAAGGAATGGGAGAGATTGATATGGGCATCATTTGTCAGCCTGAACTCGGGCGCTCATCTCAAGATATCCATCTTTATATATCCAAACTAAATCTAATGTTTTCCTCTGCATATATTGTTCATCCCTCGGAGACTCTCAAATTCCATTAGGATTTTTGTTTACTTCCTTCTCCTGGCCAATTATAATAGAACACATCCATATTCTCTGCCGCAGGCCAGATGCTGTCTGGCTATCAAAGGAAAAGCCAGCGGTCTTTATCTTTACTTAATCGCGCTGATGATTTTCAGAACTGGCGGATAATTCCTCCACCAAAGTATATTTTTACACTGAGTCAGCAATGTGTGCGGTGTCTCACGACTGATAAAAGTTCTTGTTTATCACATAGTCTTGCTACATAAATAAAATTATGCAGGAGGTACCCAACCCATAAGTCATTGATTTGGTAGATACTCTTCTAATTTCATTCATTCAACAAAACTCTTGCTGAAGGTCTCTCCTGTTTCAAACATTCTACTAGTGACTTTGAGAAGACCGTGGGGAAAAAAATGACATCCAAGTCCTGCCCCTGAGCAGCTTGCAGTCTAAGGAAGGTGAAAAAACATGACTATTGCATGAATGCAATGACATTTATCTCTGTGATTTCAAGACTAAAGACAGAGACGCTGAGTTCAGGAACACTTGTTGCATTATCCAGATATGCTTCTGGTGATTTTAAATCATGTGGTAGCTAGACAACCATGTAAAAATACCCTCCTCAAATGTGGATGTTATACGCTCACAGTGCCCGATGTCAAGAGCTGGACCTTTTCTTTTCTAGGCAAAAATCCACAAAATTCTCACAGAACTATAAAAGAAACGCACCCTCTTCAGACCCTGATCAACTTTGTGCAGAATTCCCTCTTCAGGGAATGTTATGAACATCAATAGGAAATTGCATTTTGATATCCATATTGCATGAGGATAAAATGTGCAAACACTCTCCTGTGTTAGTTACACATCTTGTTGCTGTGACCATTCCCTGATAGGGAGTAACACAAAGGAAGGTGGGTTTATTCTGCTTTACAATCTTATGGGATTGCTCCATTGTGGCAGGAAAGACATGGGAACAAGAGCCAGAGATCTGTTGGTCACACCTCATCAACAGTTAGGATTCAGAGACAGGTTAGTGCTTATGGTCAGATAATTAGCTTTTCCTTCCTAAGCATTCTGAGACCCCAGCCCATGAAATGGTGCTGCCCGCATTCCGGGTATGTCTTCTCACCTAAGTTAACCTAATGTAGTTAATTCTGCCCAGGCATGCCCAGTGTCATGCCTCCTAGGTGACAAACTGAATATCAACGACTACCAAACTGGCTACCACATCTCCCGTTACAGCGCTGTGCACTGAGTTCTGTGCTCCTCAAGTCCATCTCTGTAGAGAGTAAGTGGAGCACAAGTTTAAGGCCAAGGCCTTTTGGTGTATCCATCCTTTTTGGCCCCAACAATTACAAGCTGTATGGCCTTGAACTGCTACTGATGATCTATAGATTAACCAGCGATGTCTCCTTCATATGCTCCTGGAGGCCAGAAGAGACTACCCAGTCTCCAGGAACTGGAGTTACAGGCAGTTGTGAGCCACCCAATGTATATGTTAGGAGTTATACTCCAGCCCTCTGGAAGAACAGTAAATGTCTTAACCACTAAACAACATCTCTAGCCCCTTAGGCCAGCTCTCCATAAGCAGTGCATGCTCAGCAAGAATGAGTTTCCATGCATGTGTTTCTCCTGATATCTCCTCTACCCCCTTTTCTTTGTGATGAACTAGAAACTCTTCCCTCACCACCCTTCATATGAGCGATTGGTTAAACCAACAACCCCAGGGGGACGGTCAGAAGAGAAGAACAGTGGAAGCAGAACACAGCAAACACACACACATGGGGGGCGGGGGAACCCATCCATTCCATTTAAAAAAGAAATACAAGTGTCCAATTGCCCTTCTGCACCCAAATAAACAAATTTCCTTTTGGTAGAGTTTCAGCAATGGTAGTAGATATGAAAGCAAATGCTTGAGGGTCCTACCTTCTTATTACACATAAAAAGGCAAGTCCAGAGCCAATGCATATGTATGAGCATGCACATTCATTCTGTCCAATGCTTGAGCATTTCTATAACATTTAAAAATTTATGGGGCACTTATGCAAATTTAGCACCAAGATTTCTTGTCGGTTCCATATATAACTGATCAAAACCACCACCCAATTTAAGGCTCATATTTTCTCCTTATTTTGTGCCTATCTCACCTTCTAGCTCAGTGATTTTCAGTAAGTGGATTGAGACCCCTTTGGGGGTTGAATGACCCTTTCACATGGGTTATCTATACCATTGGGAAACATGGATGTTTATGTTATGGTTTACAGTTATGAAGCAGCAATGAAATAATGTTGACCTTTTTAAACCACCATCTTTTTCATCTTTAAATACATATCATATAGCAATACCAAATTTATAGGGATATAAGGTCTTACTAAACATTAGTGATTATAACTAACCAAAAGACAAGCTTATATTAAATGTGGTTTTGTAACTAGAATTCAGGCCTCCCAGTGAAGCATGGCAGTGAAGATTCCTCTAGTTATTCCTTTTTTACTTCCTGCCTGATCCGCTCCCATCTTCCACCTGAGAGTCATATGCGGTAAAATGGTCCTTCTGTAAATGCATTGGAATCTATGGAGGTAGTTCAGTAGTGGGTAAATATTTGTTGTATGGGTGTGAGGACTGAAATTCGGGTCCCTGGCATCCAGGAAATACTGGGTGGGTATGGTGGCTCATCTGTAATTCCAGTACTTAGGCTGCAGCAAAGGCAGATCTTCCAGGCAAGCTGGCTAGTTTCAGCAGCAGAACTGATAAGTTCTGCCTCACCAATTATACAATGATCAATAATGAAACCCAATGTCAACCTCTGGCCTCTACCTCCTAGCATGCACACCGTCACCTATCCACATGCGATCACATGTATGTACACACAAAAAGTAAGCTAAATAACATAAATTAAAATAAAGTGAATACATAATGGAGTTAGTGAGATACCTCAGAAGTTAAGAGCAAGTACTGTCCTGGAGAAAAGCTGACGTCAGTTCCCAGCACCTTCTTGGGGTGGCTCACAACCACCAGTAACTCCAGCTCCATGGGGTCTAAACCTTTTTATGTCCTCAGAGAGTACAGCATTCCCATATACAAACACACAGAGAAACAGGCACATATACACATGGCTTAAAATGAATAAGGTATTTTTTAAAATTTTGTATAGGGATTCTTTGCCTGAAGCGAGGGCGATTGTGAAGAACTAGGAGTGATTTTCAGGGGAGAAATAATAATCATAAAATTTAAGAGGTAAAGAATTCATCTTTTGCCCAAGATGGTCCTGGCCTTGTGACATACCCACTTACTTAACAGAGAGAATCCCTCCCACATTGGCATCCCTGTAGGAAGGGCTTGCAAGAGTTCTAAGACAGCCTTAGATAGATGAGAATTCAGGTTCAGGAAAACACATGGGTGTTTTTGTTGCTCATCTCCATTCTTCTTAGATCGAATCTGGTCTCCCCTTCACTGCCCTCTGTTTCTGGTCTCCAGTACCATGGTCTCCCTTTATTTGAACTAGTTTCTGCACTCAGTCTACTTACACAGCTATGTAACTGATGCTTGGAAATTAATTTCAAAATTATTTGTTGAGCACATCCTTTGTATGAAGTATTTGCCAAATGTTAAAGACACAAGAGTAAAGGAAGGGGACTCATATTTATTAAATGCATTTGTTTAACAACTTGATTTTTTTTGTTCAGGGCAATTTTGGGTTTACAGCAAAATGGAGCAGAAAGTAGACCATATGCTCTGCCCTGGCATTATGTAAAGCCATGCCAATTACCAACATATTCCACAAAAGAGACATCATTGTTGCAGGTGGTGAACCCGCATGGACAATGGATACCTCAATCTCACTCGGAGTCTGTGGGTTATGTTAGTGTTCTGTTTCAGCCTTTTACCTTCTATGGACATGGGCGCATGTATATGTAACAGCATGCCCATACCATCACGACATCAGAGTACAGACAGCCTTCTGAAGCTAAGCGCTACTACTCACTGTAGGCGTAGTATTTACAGATTCAACCAACTTGAGATTGGAAATCAGTTTTTAAAAATTGTGTCATCCAGCCAGGCGGTGGTGGCGCACGCCTTTAATCCCAGCACTCGGGAGGCAGAGGCAGGCGGATCTCTGAGTTCGAGGCCAGCCTGGTCTACAAGAGCTAGTTCCAGGACAGGCGCTAGAAACTACAGGGAAACCCTGTCTCAGAAAAACCAAAAAAAAAAAAAAAAAAGTGTCATCCTAAAGATCTGGAGACGTTACAATCTTGTCATTATTCCATGATCACCAGCATGACACCTACTTACATGACACATTGTACTTAGGATTAAAAATAGTCTAGAGATGATTCAAAATGGGCAGGGTTTGTATGATTAACATTCAAATGATTTCAATTTTATGTAAATTTATGTAGTATGCACAAGATCTCCAAAAGCCACACTAAAGGATACCAAGGAGTATGTGTAGTTCACCTCCTAAGATGTTTCTGTCCTCTGCCGATTCACTGTCCCTCATCCCTAGTCTCTGGCAACCACTTTTACCGTCTGTAAAATTTTCACTTTTTCATACTGTCATATGTATTGTTCGGCTCATATAGTATACAACCTTTTCATGTTGGATTCCTTTACTTAGTAACATGTATTTAAGTTTCCTCTATTCACTTTTATGGCTTAAAAGCTCATTCCTTTGTAGCTAAATAACATCCCATGTTCAGTATATTACACAGCTTGTTATTTTACTGGCTACCAACTTTAAGCAGAAAGAAGAAAGCTGCCTACAACTATCCCTGTATAGACTTTGTATAAATATAAGTTTTTTAGTTTATTTAAGTAAATACAAAGGAACATAACTGATGAGTTGTATGCTAAAAATGTGCCTGGTTCTATAGGAATCTGCCAACATATTTTCCTAAGCAATTGAGGCATTCTGTGTCCCCCCACAAATAGTGCATGAGTGGGAGACTCTCTTGACTTAAATCCTTATCAGCACTAGGTGTTTTGGGTGTTCTACCTTTTAGGGATACTATCAGGTAGCTAATGTATCTCATTGTTTTAATAAATTTCCTGAGTGACCCCAAATGTGCAAGATCTTTTAATAGTTATAATTTAATAATATTTTAATTACCATATGAGGTATTAGATATCATGGCTGCATTTTTTGGAAAGCTGTGTTTTAATGGATTCTCCTTCTCTGTAGCATCTTTTTATGTGTTTGTCTAACATCTGCACAACTTAGTGCTTAAGGTCTTTAGCTCATTTTAAGATATATGATTCATGTTCTCTTTTAATTAATTGACATATAAAAACAAAAAATGTATATTAGTGGGTTGCTATTCAGTCTTCAGTTCATGCATATTTTATAATGTTTAAATCAGGTTAGACATATATATTTCACCAAACAAATTCATTTTACATTTTTGTTATCTTTAGTCATTCTATTATCTAATCGTACAGCAGAAAGTCTTGAGCCAATCAAACTCTAACTTGGTACCTTATGCTTATAGGTAAAAGAAATGCTCTCCCAGTCCATGGCTACTTATTTTATTCTCTTGACAGTGTATTTTGTAGAGCAATTTTTATTTTAATAAAACCTGTCTGATCAATTATTTATTTCACGGCTCGTGCCTTTGATCTTGCATCTCAAAAGGTCATTGACAAACTGGATATCCATTAGATTTTTCTCTATGTTATTTTCTTCTACAAGTTGTACACTACATTTTGCATTTAGCTCTATGCTGTTTTGAATTAGCTTTTTCTGAATGGCATTTTGTTTGTTTTTTAGTATGTGAATGTCCTATTTTTTTCCAACATTATAAAAATATCCTTATGAAAAAGATAGCCTTTGTCCGTGATCTGTTACCTGTCCTCTGCTGTTCCATTGTTTTACTTATGGATTCTTGGCCAGCATCACAATGTCTTGATCAAGGCAGCTTCCTTGTAAATCTTTAAGTCAGGGGTTTTAGTCTCCTACTTTGTTCTTTTACAATGTTTTATTTAATACTCTGTAACTTTTAAATTTCCATATTAATTTTAGAATTGGTTTGTTTATATCCACAAAATAACTTGCCAGACTTTTTACTGAACTTGTATTTAAATGATAAAACAAATGGGAAAATATTGAATGTTCTTAATGAAACTGGAATGCCCCCCCCCACACACCATTTATTTAGTTCTTTGTGGCTTTTCTTAGAGTTGTGTGGTTTTCCTTATATAAATTTGATACTTTTTCCATAAATTTATACATAAGTATTTTATTTTGAAAGACATTAGCCTAAAGATATTATGTTTTCCATTTCTCCTTATTTTTCTAGTATGCGAGAGAATGATTGACTTTTATATGTTAACCTTATATCCTAAAACCATGCTAAAACTGTGTAGTAGTTTCAGGAGACTTGAGTGACATTCTGAGATTTGTTTTATTGATCTTTTGGAATTTCCGTATAGACAATTATATCATCAATAAACAAAATCAGTTTCATTTCTTCTCTCTAAGACCATTTACGTTCAATTTATCACATATATATATATAATGTTCTGCATGCAGATAAGTAGGCCTGCGTACAAAAAGAGGGTGCCAGATCTCACTATAGATGGTTGTGAGCCACCATGTGGTTGCTGGGAATTGAACTCAGGACCTCTGGAGGAGCAGCCAGCACTCTTAACCTGAGCCATCCCTCCAGCCCCCAAATTCCTTTTCTAAGCTTATTGAATCAGCTAGACTTTCCATGGTACTACAGAACAGCAATAAAAGAGGCGTCTTTGCCTTCCCCTTGATGGGAAAGCTTTGATTTTCTCACCATGAGCTGTTGGTTTTGTAGTTTTGCTTATCTTTTACTGAGAATTGCTACAACAAACAGCCGTGGGCACTGTGCACTTTATGTCAGATGCAGCTGATGGCATGAGTGAGACACTATATATTGAAAGAGTCAACAGGAGAAAGCGAGTCCACAAATACAAGGTTATTATTGTCATGGTTACAACCTTAGCATATTGGCTTATAATCACCAGTCTACTTTTCTGATAGCCTTACCTTTTTATTGTCAACTCCTGGGAAGTGAACACAGTCTCCTCTGTGGTCACAGCTGTATGCGTTATGGAGCACTCCTAGAATATAGTATTCTCTCCACTCATAATTTGTTCAGTGAATCAAGAGATAAAGTATGGTAACTGGGCTAGTTATAATTGGAGCTCAATGCAATGGAATTCCGGGAAAGCTAACGTTAAGGAGCACAAAGGAGAATAAGCACTCAGATATCAATAATGAACAAAAGAATTCTCTCCAAATATACAACAGGGAATATACCAACTACGGATGGGAAAATAACCCTCAAAAAGGACCAAGGGGAGAAAGAGTCAGGCCTTTGAGGAAAAGACAGTAATTTGGAGAAAGTCCGGGAGTTTTAATGCAATCAACATTTAGAGTATTTCCATGTGTGAGAAGGTGCCAAATGTTTGTTAGGAGATAGTATTGTGCTCATGCCAGTGTCCAAAGCTGATGCTGAAGTGTCACCATATTAAGGCAGAAAATCGGTGTGTAATTTTAAGAACAGCATGCCCAAGAAGAGCTTGAAGCAGCTTGAGTTCTAAAGGCCGACATCTGTGCAAAAGCAGGTCAACGAGAGAAATAAAAATCCCCCTATTTGAAACGTCTCATTGTGCAGCAATAATCTGTAGCCACTCTCCTTCATGAAGAAAAGGGGGAAACCAGAAAATCCATGAATTAACTACTTCTATGTAAAGAGTCCTGTAAAATTATCAAAACATAGATCTTGTAGCAAGAAAACACTACATCTGTCCAAGCCAGTAAGTACATTTCCCCCCAGAAAAGACAGCAGAATGATGCTTTAAACTCAAGTTTTAAGATTAGTAAAGTATTTTTGTGTCTCTATGATTCACTATCAAAGGTGAATCACATTCATTTCATTGTAGCTAATAGGGCATGCATTCATGATAGTGGTCTGTAATTTTTTTCTATAATAATTCTTCTATAGTAATTCTATAATGGACATCTTAAGTATGTGGAAACTTTGGAATTCTATTAGCGAGGTTTATGGGAAGCCTTGCCATTTGAATACTAAGGTCATTGCCCAGGCACCTGGTGACAGCTACCAAATGGCACTAATATTTCAACTAAGTAGCTATAAAAATAAAGGTAAAATTAATTGCCTTCTACTCCATAATCATTTTCTAAGTTGACAGGTCATGGAATAGGATCAAGCTTGGTAACACCCACTCCTTCACTACTCCTTCCCACCCCCTCCCCCTCTGTACATTGGTTTGGATAACCACCCAGTGGTGGTTCAAGGGACTGGATTCCTAGGGCTGCTGTGGCAAATTGTCTCTAACTAGATGGCTTAAAATAGTAGAAAATGATTGTCTCATGGTTCTAGGCACTTCAATCCAAGACAAATGTCTCAGAAGACCATAGTTGCTCTGAAACTGTGGAATCTTTCTAATCTCTCTTTGCCTCTCCCTAGACTTTGATGGATTGCTGGCAATCTTAGATGTTCCATGGTTTATAACTGTATAGCTCCAGTCTGTGTGTGTGTGTGTGTGTGTGTGTACCTCTCACTCTCCATGATCGTTTCTAATAAGAATCCCAGTCAGACTGGATAAGCAGACAACTCAGCTCCATCATTATTTGTACACGTGTAATGACTCTATTTCCTTATCTGTCATATTCTGAGGTGTTACAGGGTCTAGGACTCCAAGACACCTTACAAGACCAGGCACAATTCAGCAGACAACCCAGAACACAGTCTTCTCAGTATCAAGGAGGTTTTACGTCATTTCCTATTCCCCAGGCTCAGACAGATCTTGCCCAGCAGTTTTGGGGGCAGCATTAGTTGAGTGAAGGAAGTGTAAATGTTCTGTTTTCTGAAGACTTGAACATTGAACCTCTGTCTTATTCAAGAGCATCTTCATGGTCTGGCTTCTGCTTCCAGGGCTTGACTACAGTCCCACTGTGACTCCATAATGCAGTCACGTGAAAGCACTTGCCTCTTTTCAAATCCCATGTATTTTCTCAGAGTTGCCTTTCCTTATTCGTGGAACATCCTTCACTTTCAGTCCATGAAAGGCAACCCAGTGGTCTCCTATCTGTTAGAAAATGCGTCTAAAGTGCTGTGAAGTAACTTGTGTACTTACACTACTATTTGTTATTTTTATGTGCCCTCTGTGCCTGCACAGCTAAAGCGCATGAAGTCACGAGTTAAATTACATTTATAATTTTATTTCTACCATCAAGCATAACACCAAGAGTTGATTTATCTTGAAACTTTATTTAAAAGAAAAGAGGGGGCTTGCAGGGGGTGCCTTATTTTCAATTAATGAAAGCTTTTACCTGCATTTTTAGAGAACCAGCTGATGGTCGAGGCATTATGCATTCTAGAATTATCAAGTCTGAGTAGTTTGAATATCTGTCATCTTAATTGTTTATCATTTCTTTGAGATAAGTACATTAAAACAATCTATTTTATTCAATACTCTGATAATATTAACTATAATCATGTTCCTCTACAATAAAGCTCCTGAATCCCTTCATCCTGCCTATCTGGAACTTTGTGGTTTTATGTCCATAAAAAAATTCAAGCACGTAGAGATAATTAACATATAATCAGTGCTATAAGAAATCTACAAAATTTGGACCCTTAGAAGTAGATAGTAGAATGGTGGTTCACAGAGGCTGGTGTTGGAGGCAGGCAGGAGGAAGAGACTAAGGCAATATCCCATAGGGATTTAGCAGCAGCAGCAGCAGCAGCAGCAGCAGCAGCATGAACACCACCATCATCAACAACACCATCATCATCACCATCACAATCATTATCACCATCACCAACATCATCCCACAGGCAATATAGAACCAGTGGGTGCTTTAGAGAAGAGAGATACAGTAACTGTCTTTAGGTCTAGGGCATTGGTCCTCAATCTTCCTTATGCTGTACAGTTCTTCAGATTGTGGTGACCCCTGAACTATAAAATTATTTTCATTACTACTTCATAACTCTAATTTGGCTAATATTATTAATCTTCTTGTAAATATCTGTATTTTCCAATGGTCTTAGGTGACTCCTATAAAAGAGCCATTCAACGCCCCAAAGGGTTGAGAACCTCTGGCTTAGGGTAGTTTTTTTTAACTTGTTTTTTTGGGGGGTGGGGGGGTTTGTTTTTCTGAGAAAAAAAAGTTTCATATAGCTAGGACTGTCCTCAAGTTTGCTGTGTCAATGAGACTCGTCCCGAACCCTGATCCTCGTGTGCCCACTTTCCAGCGTGCTGGGTTTACAAGCACGTACCACCACATCCAGCTTTATGCTCGTCTTAAGACAGTTTCTTTGGTAGCAACACAGAGCAGAGGGCCTACGGATAAAAGAGTAGTAGGACGAGACTTGTGAGAGAGTCCTTAGAGAGGCCGTGGTGTGGGATGGTAAGGCGCTGAGCTAAGCTATACAAGAATGAGTCCGAAGGCAATTCAGTGGGAAAACAGACTCGATTTGCTGGGTCTTAGAAGTACTAGATGAATGGAAAGCAGGAGGCAAAATGCAGAAGTTTCTGATTTGTGAGATTGGGCAGACATCATTAACCAAGACAAGGGAAAATGCAGTTTCTGTGAAAGACGCTAATTTCATTCTAGAGCGATCAAACGGAAATCTCAAGTGGAAGATGCTGGTCTGAGTGAGGGAGAGGGATTAGCAAATCATCAGTAGCGGAAAAAGATAAGACCACCCCATTTATTGGTTCATTCACCAAATATTAAGTCCACAATATGTGTGGAGCACAAGGGAGCTGCTGTGCACATATAAATTACATCCCAGCCAGAAACGGGGTGGGGGGGGCAGGAAAAGGAATGAACACCGACAAAGATACTTCCCTGCAGACAAGCGTCACAAGAGGGACACACAGGAGGACGTGACAAGAAAGGATGAAGCGGGGCTTCTTTGGGTGGAGCTGCGACATAGCATTTACACTGTGGTCTAAAGAAAAACCAGGCTCTTCCAGAGAGAGAAGAGTGGAGGAGGTTGCCAAGGACACAAGTTTTAGCAATGGCATTTATGAATGGCAAATAAGAATGTGTTTACCTTTACTTTACTTTTTAATTTAATTAAATAATGACAGCATTTTTATTTTTCCTTTTTCTCCCTCCAATCCCTCCCATGAACCAATTTGCTCCCACTTGAAATCATAAGCTTATTTTTCTTTGCTGTGGTTGCATACCTATAAAAGTATATATACACACGATCTGTTCAGTCTATTCAGTGTTACTTGCATGTATGTGATTTTAGGACTAACCGCTTGGTATTAAATAACCAGTGTTTATCCTTGTTTATCCTAGGGTGTTTATCCTTGAAGAAGACTGTTTATCATGTTGTCAACATTTCTTAGTTGCCTGTAGTTCTTTGTCTATGGATAGTTGCAGAGGCAACTCTGTGAGTTCAAGGCCAACCTGGTCGACAAATCAAGTTCCAGGACAGTCAGGACTGTTACACAGAGAAACCCTGTCTCAAAGAAAAGAAAGAGAATCTTTTAGGGAAACTAAAAGGGAACAGATTGGACAAAACAAAAAGTGAAAGCATAAATTCCCTTTGACAAGAGAAAAAAAATTACTCTAGGCCTGCCCTGTCACGGTAGAAACTAGAAACATGGAATTATGTAATATAAATTACTTAATAACCGAAAGGAAATTTTAAGCTTCTTGGTCATGCCAAACTGCTTCCAGGGCATAGTAACACATTCCTACAGCATTGGACAGGACAATGATAGGCAGTTCCTATGTCTCAGAAACGTCTACTATAGAAAGGTAAAGAGGAAAGTTTGTGACGTCAGAATCCAAAGAGAGTTTGCCTTCAAGTAGGACTGAAAAGAGAGCAACTTCATCCTCTTGACTCTCTTAGAAATGACTCCCCACTAGTCACGTAGTCTCAGAGGTACTTGAGTATCTAATACTGTAATAGAATTATGACTGAGAAGTGTAAAGAGACCTGTTTTCATTAAGAACGTATCTGAAATGCTAGGATTGGGGGAGTCGGTGTGATTCTGCTTTGCCTTCCTTCCGCTGCCTTTCTGACACAGCTGTTCAGAGCTGTCTTGTTCAAACCTGAGCACGGCCACACATATTAAAGATGTTAAGTCTTTCCAGAGACATTTGCTGTAGAGTGGCGCGCTGTGGCTGAAAGTGTGCAACCCCAAGCACAGGCTTCACCGTTGAGCTCCATCCTGGTTTTGTTCTCTGGAGACAATCTCCCAGCACTCAGGATGTATGGGTGCTGAGTGGCAGGGACCCAAAGCAAATGAAAATCAAATAAATAAGAGATGTGCTCTGAAATATCCAGTGGTTAGTGTTGGTAAAAACTAGAAAGCTTAATAGTTCTGAAACTTGAATCTAAACGTGTTTAGTTAGTTAATCCAGGGCAATGCCTGGATATCCCACTAACTGCAGAGGATTGGAATTTTGTAGTTCCATGAGGCTCTGACTCAAAAGACAGTTTAAAACTCATTTCATAAAATGCCCTTTTCTTCAGGAATAGTATATGGAACTGTCTAAGACAATCCCGGTTCTTGAATAATAATTATGATTATACCTTGGCTCTAACAATATTTTCAAATGTATTTCAAAATTTTACCTGTAGCACACCACGCCCGTCTGCGCTCTAAGAGCCACCATACAGTTCGTGAACCGGGCTAGGGGCTGGAGACTGAAACACACAAAGACACAGAGACAGAGACACGTGTCATCCTTGAGACAAGAATGCCCCAAGAATGCCCCCTTTATTGTGTCCAGGAGCATCTTATATAGGGATAGCCACGCCCCAGCCAAACGCACCAGAAACCATTCCCTTGCCATCAGGAACTCCCGAGGGTCTCATGCCCAGAGCAGCTGTAGGCACTCAGATCAGGAGGAAAACAAGTTGTTTACAAGAAATTCGGGATCTGGGGGTTCACTGCACCCTAACATCACCAATTTTGCATCACTTGAGATCATATAACACAACAGTCAAAAACTGTACAGTGCTTGTAGTTTTATTTAACAAGATAACAATATTGTTGTTGTTGTTGTTGTTGATGATGATGATGATGATGTTTTCGAGACAGGGTTTTCTGTGTGACAGTCCTGGCTTTTTTGGAACTCATTGTAGACCAGGGTGGCCTTGAACTCTCAAAGATCCACCTGCCTCTGCCTCCCGAATGCTGGGATTAAAGGCGTGAGCCACCACCGCCCAGCAAAATAACAATTTTTAATAATCAACAGTGGTTTTAAAATATAAAATACAATAGGAAGCAGAAGTAAATTCCTATCATTGTAGATCACACATGTAATTTAATGGGAAAGTTTTTAGATAAAATAATATAAAAGCAAAGAAAAAATAGAAGGGAAACATGTTTTCTTTTGTTTGGGAGGTGAAATGTTTAGAAGGTATGATTATGGAAATGTGAACACACATGAGATCAAGACTTAACTGCTCCTCTCTATTTGTACTAAATTTAGACCAAGAAAAATTGAAATGACAAACATATATTAGATTATCATATTTGATATATGAATAAGCAAAAGCTCCATATATTTTGAAATCAAACTGATTGAAACTAATCTATGGCTGATTTATGTCTGTGGGGAAAAAATAATTTGACCCGTCTTGTTGACTCTTTTTACCCTGGATAGTGTATGTAATCTCAGATGTGTAACTAATTCCAGGATTTTCCCTAGAGAAGAGAGCCCAGAGCGGTTCTCAGGAAGTATGCAGGATGGCTCTGAGCAGCCCAGACTCAGACTTCGCGTGCGGAGCTTCAGCCACATCCCCTCACTTTGCAGCAACTGACTGTAGAAAGTCTTCACACGTTTAACTTAGCTCCTGGAGAGCTAACCTGGAAAGTCAGAGAGCCAACACAACAGAAGTAAACAGCTCAGGCTTCAGACAGAAGTCACCCATTCACAGTCTCTGGTGGGTGTGGAAACTCAGTTCACCAAAGTCTGAATCCCTCGCTTGGCATCTGGCATCCTCCCGGTTTTCCTCTGTCATCTTCCAGTTTTCATTGATGCTGATGAAACTGACCAATGTCCCCTTCTTCAAGCACATACCATGTTTGCTCCTCCCTTGAGCTCAGTCCTCTTGAAGCTACCTGTACCCATCACTTCCCTATCTATTTATCTAATATTTACCCAGCTGTCCATATCCAGTTCATGTCTGCCTTTTCACATCTTCATCATTCCCTTAACACAGAGTTCTCTCGTCACCCTCAGCATCCATTTACTTCCTACCACATGGAGCCTTGCATTGCTCATTTATTATTTTATGTGTATCCATTTGTTGTCTAGTGATCAGAAGACATAGAATGATGTGGGATTCCCCTCTGTATGCTGTGAATACCACTAGTTAATAAAGAAGCTGTTTGGGGCCTGTGACAGGGTAGAACAGAGCTAAGCAGGGGAAACTAAACTGAATGCTGGGAGAAAGAACCTTGCCTGTAGGCCATGAGCCTCGTGGTAAAATATAAAATACTGGAAATGGATTAATGCTAGATGTAAGAGCTAGCTAGCAATACACTTAAGTGGTTGGTCAAGCAGTGATTTAACTAATACAGTTTCTGTGTGATTATTTTGGAAGTCTGGGTGGCCAGGATAAACAAACAGGCAGCTTTCTACTACAAATTGATGTACCAACGTGGGACTGGCTAAATCCATGTAAAACGTGAAGGGGTTTAGAAAGAAATTCTAGACATTAAAAAATAAAGTTTAGCCACATTTTTTTTCCAGATGGGCTCTGCTTGCTGGCGGCAAGCTCCTTTAAGATAGATTTTCCTGATTCAGCAGTAGCAGATAAAAAGCTGAGTGGTTTTGAAATGCTGGCTTGCTGGGTTGTGCTGCCAGCGTGACCTCTGGCTCTTTCAGGAAGTCGAGCATTTAAATGGGGTTTGTGAACAGAGTGCTACAACTTGCTTAGTGGCAACATAGACTGGCTGTATGCCTAAAAATGGGGCTCTGAGCACTGCTCTCAGAGGCAACAAACAGCTCCGCCATGCTGAATTAGGCGGAGCAAGCAGGCATGGACCTTGTTTGCCCTAGCAAGACTGCTGCTTAGGTTTTTAAGAAGCACTTGGTCAGAAAAAGATTAAAGATTCACAATAAGGACAGATTCAGACATAAAAGACCTCTAAATGAGACACAGTGTATTTAAAAAAATGTACATACGCATGGGAGAGAGAAGCCATATAGCCTGCTGGAGACATATGCTGGAACTTTACCCGATAAGCCACAGCCTCGCGGTGATAGAAATACGCTTAAGCTACTGGCCAAACAGTATTGCAAATAATGTGGTTTCCATGGCATTATTTCAGGGCTGAGCAGCTGGAAACGAATAAGTGACCTCCTATAACAATAGCAGCAGTGGGTTAATGTTGATTGAACACTAGCTGTATGAGCTTGGAACTTACTATTTTGTTTACAATCACCTTTATAACACCATGAAATAAACGCTGTTATTCACAATGCATAGCAACAAAAAAAGATGACTTGAAAAGTTTCCTGTTGGATTGGTGAAATGGCTCAGTAGTAAAGCTCTTGGGCAAATATGAGGTCCCGAGCTTAAATACCCAGAGGTCATATAAAGCCAGATACAGTAGTGTGCATATCTGTAATCCAACATGCCTATGCGAAGATGGGAAGTGGAGACAGGAGAGTACTGGGAGGTTAAAAGGATGCTAACGTGGTATATGCGGCAGAAAAGTAAAAATAAAAACAAGAGATCCTATGTCAAACACTGTGGAAGGCAGGGACCAGTATCCAAAGTTGCCCTCTGATGTCTGCAAGTGTGTCATGGCATACGTACACACACACACACACACACACACACACACACACACACACACGCACTCACACACTCAGAGAATCTATTAATTAATAAGAGTATGATACAAACACAGATCTGTCTACTCCACTGCCTGTAGTCTGTCCTAGTATCACAGCCCCCCAGCCTATCATCATCGAATAGCTTTGTGGTTTTTATCCAACCTCACTCAGTACCTACCAACCACACTATGTTTAGCCCAGACTCAAGAGCTGTGTCGTGACTCTCTTGCTGAAGTCAGCCCTCCTTCTATTGCTTACCCAAAGTCCAGCATAGATCCCCAAGGCATAATGCCAGAATCCAAAATGCATTGCTCTAGCACGTCCTCGCAACAACACTTCAACGGCATTCCTTTCTCCACTTGACTGGCTATCTGACTGCCTGCACTCCTTATCTGGAAGTGTAGCATGCACTGTGCTGCAGTCCTCTGAGCAGCCAGCTCAGGAAGCTACGTGACATGGGCAATAATTTCTGAACAGCTTTGAAGCTTGCTGCAGTTGGCCTCCACGTGTCCACCACTCCCACTCCCCCTCCAGACTATGCTAATAAATATTTTCCCATTGGGAAAAACAACACAGGCCACTTCTTTAATCTACCACCGTCTCTTTTCCTTACTAACTCAAATAATTGCACTTAGAGAGAAATACAGGAGCAAGGGTTCTGGGAGACTGGTCATCTCTGCAGACATGATGTTAAAAGGATAACGGTTCTACTGAGCCATCACAGTGATTAATGATCTGGCGCTTAGGCTTACGCCCCCTGAAACTTAATTTCTGTCAGTGTGTGAGGGGTGATCAAGTTCACATGCTAGACTGTTACCTTTATTTTACAATGATAATATAACTTCTCAAGATACCAGAATATGCTCATTCGGAAATACTCACTATGTGAAAGCAGGCTTTAATGAACTGATGTTTTGGGAAGCCCAGACTCCGAGAGAGGTGTGTCTGTCTTCATGGGCACTGCTGTTGAGCTAGGACAAGCAGATGAACCTTCTTTGTGTGCCATCCTGATCAGTCATGACAGTGTATTCATGTTCTCCACATGGAGCAAGCCGGAGCTGAGGCTGACACCAGCCTCACTACACTGGAGATCCCTTACAGACCCCTGTCACCTACAAGCCAGACAGATTCTCTGTCCCTCTCCTGATTTACTCAGATCTGTGAATTCTGTTCCTACAGTATGACCTCCTCAATACTAAATAATGCTTTGATTAGTTCTCCAGGCCCTTTTTTTTTTTTTCCTTTTTTGTCGAGTTCCGGTTTGTATGTTTGATATCACAGAGAGGCTATTGTTTTGTGTTTGTGTTTTTGTTTATTCCCCTGTGTAAGATGTTGCCTATTAAAGGTCAGTTTCAGTAATACTCTCCACCCGACCTTGTCTCTGGGCCCCCACAATCCTGCTCTCCTTACAGACCTCACTGGGATGCTAAACCTTTATGCTTTGACCTGGACTAACTCACTGTTCAGCTTCCTCTTTCTGGATTTACATTTGTGTTTCATTTCTAACCCCTTTTCAGGGGTTATCCCTCTTATTTATGTTAACTAACCCTTTAAAAATAACTATTCTGTTCAGAGTTTTCAGCTGCTCTTTAATAAGAGGGTTTTTTGAGACATTTGATCGATCACATGACTGGAAATAGGATTTCAATATGTCCTTTCCTTTTACTTTTTAGTTTTCTCTGTGCTTTTGGCTCATTGCCTTCCCTGAGTTTGATGGCTTCCTTATAAGCTCCATGCCATTCCCAGCACCACTCAAGGACAGAGCCCACACTGTAGGATGCAGCGTCCTCTGCACTGATCCCCACTTGTAGAAGCACAGCTCTGCATCATTTCTCCCCAACATTCCCCTGGAGTTTCTTTCTGTGCGGTACCTATTTGTGGTGCGACTCGTATGCGATTTGTTTGCTTCCAGAACTACAGACAAAAACATACCAAGAAAAAGCTGAAGGTGTTTATTCTTTTGAGTAACACAGATTCGTCGTGTAGATGGGAAGATAAAGTCAGGACTAAATAGTAAGGAAAGCTAGAGAGGTGGCAATGAAGTGACAATGTGCTTTCTTTTTTTTAAGATTTACTGATTTTATGTATATTGATGTGTTCTTGACATGTACATCTACGCACCAGGAGAGGACACACTGGATCCCATAGATGGTTGTAAACAGTCATGTGGGTGCTGAGAATTGAACTCAGAATGTCTGGAAGTGATCATAACCTCTGAGAAATCACTCCAGCCCCAACAGTGTGCTTTCCGGAGGGAAGAAACTAATGTGGGCACAGCAGCATATACCCGCAATGCTAGCAGTCTCAAGTCTTGGGTGGAGAATGTTGGCACAGCGGCATATGCCCGCAATGCTAGCAGTTGCAAGTCTTGGGTGGAGGATCACCTGAGTCCAAGAGTTCTATTCTGGCCTGGGCACCACAGTGAGACTCCTCCATCTCAAACAAAGAAAAGAGTTATCATTTCATTTGTTGTAAGGATGGGGGAGCAAAGAGGAGACCGTGGCAGATTTTGAAGTTAAAGTTGAGCAGAAGCTCATGAGAAAGATAAGACTAGCAAGAGGAAGCATCATCCCAGACAAAGAAGACCCCTGGAAGAGCTAAGGAGGCATGCAACAGCCCAGTATGAGCGCCTGTGTTCTGAAGCCTGGCTAACTAAGACAAGCACATAAGGAAAATGGTGAAGGAAAATGGTAAAGTTAGGCACCGCCAAAGTGGATAAAGATCATGTGATGAAGAATTCTGAATGTTATTCTTAGAAGTATAGACCATCCAGAGGGCACACTGAAGGCTTCTGAGTAGAGAATAACAAGGATAGACACATTTTTAAAAGATGATGAATACATTCTTTTTTGTAAATATTTAAATATACACATATTATATTTTTAAATTTTACATTCTAACCATAGTTCTCCCTCTCCCCCCTCTCCTCTTCTCCCTCACCTCCCTCCAGTCCACCACCCCTATCCATTCCTCCCAAAGGGTAAGGCCTCCAATGGGGAGTCAACAAAGCCTGGCTCATTAAGTTGAGGCAGGACCAGGCCCCTCCCCTCCGCATTAAGAGTGAGCATGGCATCCCACCATAGGAAACGGGCACTAACAAGCTAGCTCATGCACCAGAGATAGATCCCGGTCCTACTGCCAGGGGCCTGTGAATGGACGCTTAAAGAAATCCCACACTGGCTCAGAATTGAGAAATAGATAGTTATTTATCTAGGGGTAGACTCACAAATCAGAATCCTCTGTTTGAATGGAGATCAGTAAACAAGTCCAGCAACCAGAGAGGAAAAGAGGCCAGTTGCATGCTCTATATTGGCCACGCCCCAGTGGGCGGGTAATCACTAGCTGTAATACTTCCTACAGCAGGGGGCTCTCAGATAGACTAAGCTAACAACTGTATTCCACATGTAGACAGCCTGGTTGGGTCCCATGGAGGCTCCATGGCTGTGGGTCTAGAGTTTATGAGTTCCTCCAAACTTGGTTCAGCTGTCTCTGTTGAATTCCCCTTTTTGACCTTGACCTCCCTTGCTCACATATTCCCTCCTTCTTCTCTTCAACTGGATTCCCAGAGCTTGAACTGGTGCTTGGTTGTGGATCTCTGCATCTGGTTCCATCAATGACTGGATGAAGGCTCTATGAAGACAGTTGGGGTATTCGCCAATCTGATTACAGGGAAGGCCAGTTCAGGCACCCTCTTCGCTATTGTGAAGAGTCTTAGCTGGGCTCATCCTTGCAGACTCCTGGGAATTTTCCTAGTACCAGGTTTCTCCCTAACCCCAGAATGGCTCTCTCTATCAGGATATCTCTTTCATTGCTCTCCCATTCCATCCTTCCCCCAACTTGACCATCCCCTATACCCTCCCCTTTACCACCACCACCCCCTCCCCGTTTACTCAGGAAATCCAGTCCTTCAGGTTTAAGTGTTCATTTTCCTCATGAATCCTGAACACACTTGAGCCATCAGAATTAAAAGAAAAGTCTATGGCACTCCTTTCCCCAAAACCCCCCAGCTGCCTTAGATCCTCCTGTGGGACACCACCTAAACAAGTGTGTGCTACAGCTGACCTTACACAGCTTGGAGCAAAACAAACTGGCCTTTCTCCAGTTAACCCAACATCCAGGGGCTTTGTAGTAGGGTTTTATAGTATAAAAAGGAGAGTTTTTTGCATTATGTTAAGAGAATGTAAAACTGCATTAAGAAGTATAGTATGTTTCCCGGAGAAATGATAATGCAAGGATAAACTCTTTTTAGATTAGTTACTCTTCACTCTTATTAGCTTATTGCCCCTGAGCCTCTGCCATTGCAGCATTCTTAATTCTTATTTGTTTCCAATTAGCTCCTCCAACCCCAGACTCTTTAGTATTTGCATTCACGATGCTCAACACAGAGTAGGCATTCTAGAAGTGTCTGTTTACTAACAGAGTAGATAGATGAACCAAGCACATATTTTAATGAATATGTGTCCTTTCGGAACATGCTGGTAGTATAGATAGTTGGTTCCAGCTTCTGCAGAGTCCACATTTAAGATGTAATATGAAAACTGCAATTATCAAAAAGAAAGATTAATTATGTGCTAAGTATTGAAGACAAAGAAACAAATGGTATGGCCATGGCTCTGAAATTAATTACTAGAGCTGGAGAGAGAGATGTGTAAACCAAGCCAAGATAATAAGCATTATGATGGCCACATGGATATAATGCTAGAGGAAGCTTCCAGCTCAACTGAGAACTGGGCAACTGAGGAGAGTGACAGGGAGAGCTCCCAGATGATCAGTCAAGTGACCTGCACCACATCATGAATAAAGAATGGGGGTTAGAGTTTTGTTCTACTATTAGTATATAATGATCTGTGATAATGGCTTGTAATGATTCGAGACCATCTGGATTCTGGAAGAAGAAAAGCACAGCAAATTAGAGATGGTGTTTCCATATAAGAATTCTGTGCATTCTTTGTAAATATGTATGTTGGTTTACTTATTTATTCATCAAGTATTGTTGAGCATTCTTCTAGATGAAACTAACACTAAACACCAGGAGACTGTGGCCTGTCTGGAAGCCACAGTGCCTCCCACAAAATACAGTTCATAGAAACTCAAGACATTACATTCATTTGAGGCATTCCTGGACAGCAAGCATGCAGGCAAGAGAACCATGGTTTCAAATGCTTGAGAGTAGGTCATCATAAAGATGATGGGTCTTTATCCATTGTCCTGCAAAAAGAACA
Organism: Arvicola amphibius; assembly: GCF_903992535.2. Lineage (NCBI taxonomy): Eukaryota > Metazoa > Chordata > Mammalia > Rodentia > Cricetidae > Arvicola > Arvicola amphibius. The sequence continues at coordinate 159,715,027 of NC_052058.2, forward strand.
GAAAGAAGATGAAGGAAAAATGCAACAAAAAGGAAGATTATTCTAGAGTGACTGAACTCGAAAAGGGAGGGATAGAAATGGCACTAAATATAGGCTCATAAAAGCACAAAGAATCACCAGATGTCACATCCCATCCATGCCAAGCCCTACCGAAGAGAAAGCTACAAATCGGTATCAGATGTGCCCTGAAACTTCACAAAATGCCACCTCACACTGGCAGCCCTTAGTGGGGTCCATGACAGAGACAGTTAGAGTTGGAACTGCGTGGTTCTTTGGAGATTTTTTTTTTAATCATTAGTGGTTTAAGATGTTAGAAATTTTACATAAAATCTAGGTAGATGGCTTTTCTTTAGATAAAGACTGGAGAAGGAGACAGTGTGTTCAAATGAGGCCATTCCTACTTGAAACTGTCTTCTAGAGCTACTTAGCTGCCACCCTCACAGGGTCTTCACCATCCCTGCTGTGTATGCATTTTTCAATCCCCGACTAAAACCCTAGCAAGAAGGAAACACATTTGCATAAATAATTATAATCTGAAGTGCAGGCCTCAATCACTGCGGGAGTTTGTACATTGTCTCAATAGCCATTTCCTGTATTTCTCCTCACTGTGGAGTCTCCTGCTGAGCTGGGGAAGAGCTGGTGCCTGGGCCCCAGGACACATTCTAACGGAGTACTTGTGAGCTAGCCACCACCCTGCAGTGCTGCGCTCCTGTTACACATGCAATGCACAGTCTGTCCAAGGACTAGATGGCACATGTACCTGTCCACTCCTCGCTAATCTTCCCTCTTCTTTAATAGTCAAACATTAAAAAAAAAAAAAACTTTGAACATAAAAAACCAACAAATTGGAAATCTCTAAAAGCTGAAGAAGCAAACTGTCTCACAGAAGTCATGAAAGGGCAGGAATGAGTTCCTAGAACTTTTTTTTTTCTTGCATCTTATATACACTAGAAAGACACTGGAGAATCCTGCATTCTTCAACTGCCAACAGGCACAAACAAGCCAAAACCCTAAAGTCACCCTTTCTCTCCTGACTAGGTTCTGGGAGATGAATGAGTTACCAAAAAAGCAGAAGAGAATTCTTTTATTTTTTTAAACTTTTCATACAATATATTTTTATCACATCCTTTGCCCTATCCTAGTTCTACCAAATCCTCCCCATCTCCCTTCCTGCCTATTGCATGTCAAGACATTTCCTGGAAAGACAGAGCATACCCATCCACTACCCCTAGACAGGAAGTCCACAACAGACCAAAGTAGAGATACCACCACAGTCCACCTTGGTGTGCAAATGAGTTCTGTTGGGGTTGCCTACAGGAGTGTGGGTAACGGGTCATTTCCAGGAGCAGACACTTGAATCACCAAAGCCCTTCCCAGACTGGGTAACAGCTCACAAAAGCTGGGAAGCTGGAGCACACTACAGCCCCTTTAGGCCGCTCCACAGACTGGAGAATGTCCTTTCCAGGTGCTTCAGTTGACCTAATCCTCTTCCAGGCCAAATTTCTGCGTCTTCCAGACAGCCAGCCTGGTCTCAGTCTTCTTTACGGCAGCCTGGCTTGTCTCAGAGGCACTTTCTGTAGTCTTTATTGTTTGTTTGTGGGAAGGATAGGCCTAGTGTTGATGTGGGAGGGTCTTCTGTTTTAATAAAGAAACTGCCTTGGCCAGCCCTTAGGTGGGTGGAGTAGACAGAACAGAAAGAAGGAAGTCAGGTAGATGGCTCAGTCAGATGCCACACCTCTCCTAAATGAGATAAATCGCCATGCCTCACCTCTCTGAAGCAGACTGCCGTGCCTCTCCTCAGGGAGAGTTGCGATGAAGCCAGCTACCAGGACAGACATGCTGAATCTTTCCTGGTAAGACACCACTTTGTGGTGTAACACAGATTATTCGATATGGGTTAGTCAAGATGTGAGTAAGAGGCTGAAAATAATGGGCCAGGCAGTGTTTAAAAGAATACAGTTTCCGTATAATTATTTCGGGTGTAAAGCTGGCCATGTTGGAATCAGGCGGGATGAAAAGCAAGCCTGCCAGCAGCTCTTACTACATAGTGTATCTGGTCAGTTTCAGGGACTTCCTGAAGCTCTTTTGAGTTTAAGTTTTAAGCAGCTTCTCTCTTGTATAGAATGTTTCCATCTCAGAGGAAACTGCTACACAACACCCAACTTCCTGTTCTCTCTCTTCTTCCCTGCCCCCTTGCTCAACGAACAATAAAACTGAAACAAACAAACACTAGGTTAAGACTAAACAGACAAAAAGCACCAAATCATAACAACAACAACAAAAAATGAAGAACACGGAGTCCATTTTGTGTTGGCCAACTACTCCTGTCCATGAGGCCTGTCCTGGACTGTAGCGGAAATACCCAGTGTCACTCTGTTAGAGAAAACTAATCTCCTTTTGTATCAGTTGCAAACAGCTTCTCTTTGGTTAAGGTGGGACTGGTACTGGCTTTCCCTCCCCACTGCCAGGATTTTGTCTGACTTAAATATACGCAGTTATCGTGCATGCTGTCACAGTTTTAATAATGTTATTCCGGCCCTACTGTAGGCAAGCGTGCAAGGAATGAAGCCCCCCCCCCCCCCCCCGACTCCCATGCTAGCATGCGTCTTCCCAGAGAGATAAACTTCTCTTTACCTCTACCAAGTAGCTAGGGAAAACAATTATAAGATAGCTTATCTACTTACTTCTAACACTGAACAGACAGAATGAGAACTGAACTTTTACCCAGACCAACATCAGTGCGGCAGAAAGGGGAGGAGGAAAGTTATACTACATTTGTGTGATGCAAACGAGAAATGTCCCCCATAGGTCCATGTAGTTGAGCACTAAGTACCTTGTTGGTGATGCTGTTTAAGGTGGTTATGGATGTTAGGGTCCGCTAGCAGTCCCATAAAAGACTACCAGTCACGTATGCAATCAGCGGGAACGTTTAATAAAAAAATTCCAGCATGCAGGGGTCAACCATCTGATATGGTGGCAAATGGCGACCCCAAGAAAAGCTCGCGGGCTCCTTTTAAAAAGAATTAGGGAAATTACAGCTGTGGCTAAATGTACTTTTAAATGATTGGACATAGACCCTTACTGGTACAGGAATCATTTTATGATTGGCTCTTGACATCTGGTCAGCAACCATGTTTGCAGTTTCAGGGGTCTGTTTCTTGTGTCAGGGGTCGTCTGTTTGACTGAAAACAGCAAGAACAGTTCCTGCTTGTGGCTGGGCAGGACCCTGACTGACTACCAGGGACGTACTTCCTGAGGGTCTGGTTGAAGCCGGACAAGAGTCAACATAGGATGGTGGAGTAATATGGGGAAGAGGTCTTAGCGAACGGCCCCTGGCGGGGGGGGGGGGGGGGGGGGGGGGGGGGGGGGGGGGGGGGGAGGGGAGGGGGAGGGCGGACGATGGAACGGGACACAACGATGGACAACCGGCCACGTTAGGGTCAGTCCTGCTATGAGAGGGGATGACCGCTTCAAAGAAGCCTTTAAGAAGTAGAGACTTGAGAGACGAATTGTGTCACTGGGGGCGGGCTTTAGGTTTTAGAACCGCTCCTTGCTTCCTGTTCTGCCCTGCTGCTTCTTGTGTGTGGATAAAAATGTGGTCCTTTAGTCCCTGGCTACCATGCCTTCGCTATCACCATGGATTCTATCCCACTAGAACTATAAGCTGAAAGAAACCCCCCCCCTTCCCTGAGTATATTTTGGTCATAGCAGTTTATCACAGAAATAGAAAAAATAACTAGCAGGTCTTGAAACCTTGGCCTGTCTGGTAGTGTCAGCAGCACCCCCATGGAAACTGAGCTTCTATCCCAATTTCATACGATGCCTGGGCTCCAGTACACACTCTAGTGAAGGATATGTGAGGTAGCAACCACCCTGAAATTCTGCAGTCCTGTTACATATGCGAGAGAAGGCAGAATCGCTGAAATTCTCCACTGCTCCCCCTCCCTGGCGAGAGCAAAAATGCTCCATGGGGGAAGCATTGTTCAACTTGAGCATGCACCTGGGCTTAAACGGATCAGCTCCCTACAGGAAACACGATACAGGCTCTAGCACCTGACAGCTTATTGCCAAAAAAATGTCTTAGCCCACTAAACCCCGGAAGCCTCCAATGAGAAAAGACAGCCAACACTTGCTAACACTCAATGACACTGGAATTGACTGACAAGAATTTTTGAAGTGGTAATCATAGCTCATCGTGTTGGTGTCCTGTTTCTTCTTCGACATCAGAATCAGCACACACTACGGTCTGGGTATTGTCAGTACCTTCTCAAGCTGCAGTACCCACATTTGGGTACCTACATGACTACCAGTGTCTTCATCTTCATCCTTCTCAAACATTTCCTGCTCAGCCTGCACAGCCTAGGCTGAGTACCCATCCCCAGATATCGCTCTGCTTTCTCTTTTTCTCCAAATACTGATTTCTAACATGATAAAGAATAAATTCATTTGCTGGGTCTGTGGCTTATTATCAGAATGTAAATCCACCAAGACACAAATATTCATGTATTTTGAAAACATTTTGATAACCCACCCACCTAGAAAAAGTCCTGGTGCGGTTAGTTAGTGCCTATCCAATATAGAATATAGTGAATTAACTATGTGTCAATTTTCCTTTGACAACAAAGCCCTATTTACCATATTACTTAAGGGCTAAGCTGGGATGTGCCTTTTACATTTTTATAATGAGGTTCAACATAGATCTATCATTTTAAGCATGGAAGTGTGCTTATAAATAAACTTGCCTTATTATTAGCGTAACAACATATGGGATGGTCTTGACTAGCCATATATCATTGAGAGAAAAATGAAGGAACTTTAGTATTGGAACTGAGATACTTAGAGGAGAAAGGTACATGTCAGGAAGGCTCCTTGGTCACATTTAAGGCCGACAGGACACTTTGTTGTTGTTGTTGTTCTTGTTAAAGAAAATTGAATGAAAAGCTGGTGAGATGACTCAGCTGGTAAAAGTTAACTAACTGCAGCCAGGCAGTGGTGGGGCACACCTTTAATACCAGTGCTCAGGAGGCAGAGGCAAGGGGTGTCTCTTTAGTTCAAGGCCAGCCTGGCCTACAGAGCAAGTTCCAGGACAGGCTCCAAAGCTCCACAGAGAAACCCTGTCTCAAAATTTTTTTTACAAAAAAGTAACTAACAGCACTAGCCTGACGTGTGAGGTTGATCCTTAGAACCCATAGAAGAATGAAAGAACCAGCTCCCGAAAGCTGGCCTCTGGAACACACACATGCATACATGATAAAATAATAATAATAATTTTAAAAAAGAAAATTGAATTAGGTGCAGGAGAAATTGCTCAGCTGGGAAAGTTTTTGCTACGTAAGTAAGCATCTGACATGAGTTCAAACCCCAGGACCCACAAAAATATTCAGGCACGGTGGCACACATTGTAATCTCACCACTAGAGGCAGAAACAGGTGGATCCCTGAGGCTAGTCCGTCAGCTTATCCTAATCAGTGAGTTCAAAGTCAGTGAGAAATACTGCCTCAGGAAGTAGACAGTGCCTTGGGACTATCACCTGAAGTCCACCACCTCTAGCCTCTACACGTGTATGTCACTGGCACACACATGAACACTAATGTATATGGAGGGGGGGAATGAATCAACCTGTGTATTCTTTAACCCAGGTGTTTTGTTTTGTTTTTCTGGGGTTTCTGTTGATGTTGTTGTTTGCTTGGTTTTGTCTTGTTTGTTGGGTTTTGGTTCTTGGTTTTTCCGGGAACCTCAATTCACGTTTGTCTCTGTCTGCTGCAGAGTGTCTGCACAGGGGTGTAGGACCATTGTCTGGAACAGGAAAGGCCTCACTATCATCCCCTCACACCTGTATCCCGTGCCTTCTCTTTTTGCCAGTTACTTAGTAGCCCTCTCCCCTTCCCCGATGCCCCGCCACATCTTTCTTCAAGGTCCTCTCTCCTCTGTCACTCATTTGCGTCCTCACTGTGGCCGGCCCTCCTCCTGTCCCTATTTTATGCATCCGAGCTGGTTTTCTCGTCTCCCATCAAGTCTGCAGCTCATCGGTGTGCATGACCACTTCTTAGTCTTCTTCACTGAAACAGAATTGCTGCCTCAGAAATTCCAGGGCATTCCACCTCTGACAAGGTTCAGTCTAGTTGATACCTCTTCTCTCATCAGCTCTCCTTTATTTCTTCGCCTTGCCAGCCTACCGAGTACTTTATATGGTCGATACAATTACAGAGACTTTTAAAGAGAAAAGTGAAAGAAACTCTGCTTGAAGGTGTTTCAGGAATGGTGTTGCATGAGATGCTGATGGTTGTAATGAGAACTCAGATATCTGCCCGCATAGGCCCTTCCGTCACCTGCAAGTGCATTCTTACCATGGGAAGCCACCGTCATTGTAGCAGGTGGTGAACAGCTGGTACCGCATATTTTCACAATAGTAAAAGAGAGCGGAATCTGAGCAGGGTCACCCTGTGAGCTGTGTTCTCCGTTTGTTTCTACAGGGAGCCCCGCAAGGTAGTCCTTCACAAAGGCTCCACTGGCCTGGGCTTCAACATTGTGGGCGGGGAAGATGGAGAAGGTATTTTTGTATCCTTCATTCTGGCTGGTGGACCTGCAGACCTGAGTGGGGAGCTCCAGAGAGGAGACCAGATCTTATCGGTGAGTATGCCTCTTTCATGTTCTTTCTTTCCATCCACACCTAGCATCGACTATGAGAACATTGCCACTTAGGTGGTCCAGAGGTCCTTGATGATGGTGACTTTCCTTCTCTTGGATAAAGGTGGAGGTTCTAGCGTCCTCTTTTAGATGGTCATATGTATCTGTGTGCAGTAGAATATTGAGAAGCAGGCCTTATTAAAATGGTACATTGTTTAGTTATTGAAATATAACCTCCCAAACACTTGCGACCACATTCCTCAAACTTCGGTTTTACGATATAGTTTGGTGCGAGGATGTGACAGGGTGTGGTGACGGTGATAAGTGGCAGTGGGCAGCATTCGCCTAAATCCAAGAATTACCAGCAACAGCAACCAAAAATTTAAAAAAGACTTACCAGTAAAAGCTTTCTATGCATCTATTATTTGCTACTAATTTTATTAAAGTGAAGTTTAAGGTCATTTTACTAAGGTATCTGGTAAACAAAAACCTGTACCTCTTTAGTATATACACCTGAACGTTTTTAGAAGCATGTGTGTTTCCCTGAATCTCTTACCACAGGGTACCATGATGAATATACTCATCACCTCTAATCATTTCTCCTAGTATTCTGTCTGTGGTGTAACCACTTAGAACACACTTATATTACGTCTAACACATTAAAAAAACGTAAAGCAGCCTAGAAAAATGGCTCAGTCTGTAAGATTCAGGACCTGAGTTCAGATCCCCAGCACTCATAAAAAGCTGGGCACAGTAGTACACACCTATAATCCCAGTGCTGCAGAAGTGGAGAGAGGAAGATCTTTGGGGAGAATGACAAAGAAAAACTGCTGACAGAGGTCAACTGTCCCATCAGATGCCACAACCGTTTAGTCCCCAAAAACACACAGAGGTCTGCATTAATCATAAAATGGTTGGCCTAATAGCTCAGGCTTACTATTAACTCTTATAACTTATATTAGCCCATAATTCTTGTCTGTGTTAGCCACGTAGCTTGGCACCTTTTTCAGTGAAGCAGTCACATCTTGCTTGCTCTGTGTCTGGGTGATGACTGTAGAATGAGCTTTCCTCTTCCCAGAATTCTCCTTTTCTCATTGCCCTGCCTATACTTCCGGTCTGACTACTGACCAATCAGCATTTTATTAAACAAGTACAAGAAACAAATCTTTACAGGGTAAAACCATTGTCCCACAGCAGAAAAACAGCCAATGTCAACCTCTGGTCTACATACACATACTACACACTATGAAATAAAATAAAGATACAGTACATAGAGTATTATTAGCTTTAAGGTACTATGCTATATCATAGATTTAGAGATCTTATTTTTCTTTTATAACTATAAAATTTATTTTCAGGTCTCACAAAGGTATCTCCCCATGTTTACATGAGAGAATCAGGCTCAGTAATACTGAGTAACATCAAAATTTAGCAAGTTAATACATACAATTAATTTCCTACCTATCAAAAATACAAGTAAAATTTCAAAGTTAATGTCCAGTCCTACTTGCCCTCTCCTTTCTTTCATCCTCCCTCCTGTGTTTTCCTTTTCTCTTGCTTCCTTTTACTCTCTTGTGTGTGTGTTCACGTACTTACTGTTTCTACCACATAAAGAACCTTCCCTGATGCAGTGGATAGTTAAATTCATTGCGAATGTTCATAATTGTATTAGAGTTTTTGGTAGTAATGTAAATGATAGAGAATTACATAAGGATTCTAGTTCTTATAGAAGATTATGCTTCATAATTCAATAAAAGCACATAGCTTTTTGTTCTCATTGTGTACCCAGAAAAAAAGTTTTCATTTTATAGCCATGATTTATAGATAGAATTTTCCGTGACACCTTAATTTGTTAGCCTTTATTCTAATCCCTTAAACAAATGAGCACATCCCTCTCCTTCCTCCTTCCATTCTGTTGTTACCTCTTTCTTTCTCTATCCCTACCTTTTACTCTTCTCCTCTCTCTCTCTCTCTGTCTCTCTCTCTCTCTCTCTCTCTCTCTCTCTCTCTCCTCTCTCTCTCCCCTCTCTCCTCTCTCTCTCCTCCCTCTTTCTCTCTGTCTCTCTGTCTCTCTCTCTCTCTCTCTCTCTCTCTCTCTCTCTCTCTCTCTCTCTCTCACACACACACACACACACACACAGTTTCTCTGAACAGTACACCGCAGTTGACCTTAATACAGAGAGTTCCCAAAAGCCCACATGGATGGCCTGACCTTGTGTGTGATCACTACGATTCTCCCTCATACACAGACCTCTGCCATCCAAGATCCTGCAGCTCACTGGATGCTGAGTCTGAGAGATGAGATGTAAGGTCTCATGCCAGGGTCTTTTTCTGTCATTCAAGGGCTAAGCTGTGTCTTTGGCTCTTAAATGACATACAATATATACCAGACAGCTATTCAGCCTTATCGTCTATATTGTGAGCATGTCTCTTCCTTTACTACCTGGTAAGATCTCTGAAAGAAAATTCCCTGCCTTAAAGGAGTTTGTATTCTCAACATTTAGTACAGTGACTTTCATAGCATCTGCTCAAAAGAAGTCCTTGTAGCCTGAGAGTCCGATTCTGAAATCCTCTGTAAATCGACGGAAACCTCAAGTAGACATACAAGGAAATTTATCTCTGGGTAGCTATCCTGTCATGCCCTCATGGTCAACACTCACATGGTCACAGCACATTCTCAGCTAGAAGCACTTTTACCTGAATTCAGCCATCTCTGTCCTTAAGGAGATGCTGACTCTCATGATAAGTTCCTATTTCTTCAACTTTCCACACTGGAACGGGGATTCCAGAAGGACAGATGATTCCCCCGCAGCTCCATCACTACTGACTGTGTAGCTGGACTCAGACTAACTCCTCTTGACCCAAAGCCCAAGTCCTCTCTCCATGCAGCAATCTCAAAATTCCGCCTGCAGAATACAGCCATTCCCTTGATGCTCATTGCTCTGAGCCCATGCTGTGGTCGGAAGCTCTAACGCACTAATACATGTGGTGCTTCTTACTCAGGCAGTATTTATAACTAATTTAGTCAAATGACCACATTAAATGTTATTACACTCAGATTAAAGAAGATATCATGAAAGTGATCTCAGATTCTCTACTTCTGCCAAGTTAGGAAACCTAGAAAGCCATGGGTTTGATTCTGACTTCTACACAATGTGACAAAATGCAGAGACTAAGGATTGCGTATGGCTCAAAAGAAAAAAAAAACCTCAAAAGTGCTTATGCCTTTAATAGTAGATTATGAAATTAAACATTAATTTTAGAACCACAAACCAAGTAAGGAATGAACCATGGAACTATCTTGAAAATTAGAATTCATGAGACATGACAGTCTCTGGATTTCTGAGAGAATGCCCATTATTATACACAACATCTGCAAAAGCATTAGATGCCAAAAATATTATCTGGAAGTTATTACCCATTGGAAGGAAAGAGGGAACATTTGTTTTTCTTTTTAGCTTGCTTGAGTTTATTTAACTTTCAGTAGCAAGTATCTAACTTCCAGTTAAGTATTCTAGTTTTATTGGGTAACTGTCAGAGAAAAAAGAGACCTTGATAGGCTCCGCTGATATAAAGGAAGGGAAGGAAGCTACAAATTAGAATTATAAACGTGCAGTATGCAAGATAAAGGATTTCACATCCATACCTTAAACTAGATGTTAAGAGGAAGGCGTGCCTTCCCAGAAAACACAAAACAAAGACTCTCACAATTAAAGCTAAATAAAAACTCTATACATGACACTGAGTCACGTAAGATTAACTTTCAAATTATTCATGTTAACAATAACCTAGAAAGCTCAGACGGAGGGAAGAGTTGTTGAAGGTTTAGCTCTCGCGCAGTCTTCACAGAGAAGAGAGCTGTGTGGTAGATGGTAACCTTAAGATCAAGGGCGGACAGAAAACCTAGACAACAAAGAGGACCCTAAGAGATAAATACATGGATCTACACAGGAAGGAGAAAAAGACAAGATCTCCTGAGTAAATTTGGCGCGTGGGGGTCATGGGGAGTGGTAGAGGGGGAGAGGGGAGGAAAGGAAGGGAGTAGAGAAAAATGTATAGCTCAATAAAAACAACAAAAAACTTTAAAAAGGTACTAATGAAGAAACAATCTTTTTAATGATAAAAATACCAATGGCATAATATTCACATCAGAATAACTCCACCATGATTTCTTCTAGTAATTTATTTCATAATGGCTTACAGTGGGCCGGTTCTAGTGTGCTTGCTTTTGTGTTTCTCTCTCTCTCTCTCTCTCTCTCTCTCTCTCTCTCTCTCTCTCTCTCTCTCTCTCTCTCTCTCTCCCTCCCTCCCTCCCTCCCTCCCTCCCTCCCTCCCTCCCTCCCTCCCTCTCTCTCTCTTTCTCTCTCTCTCTCTCTCTCTTTCTCTCTCCTGCATGTCACATGGTAAATGGTAAGTCTTCATTCAGTGATGCTATTCACTACTACTGCTAACAACTATCAATTAAGAGTGATTTTAATACAACCTTTTGTTTTTTGGGTTTTTTTTTTGAGAGTTGCCTACATGTATATAATATATTTTCATCAAATCCACCCCTCTTAGTCCTTCTGGACCAACTCCAGTGATTCCCATCTTCTTGTCCTCCGTTTTCCTTTCTTTATTCTTTTCTAATTAATCCAATTGAGTGCGCATAGTGGTGGTGCGCGCCCACACACTGGAGCGCTGACATCCTACCAGAAGCCACACCGTCGAAAAATGACCCTCCCCCCAACAGCCAGAAACAGCTTGATCCGGGGCAGGTTTTACAGGCAACCACAGCTGCTGTGGATTCCCGAGTGTGGCAGCTAGGTCACTCTCAGAGGACATTGCTTCCCAGAAGTCCTCCCAACTTCTGGCTCTTTCCATCTTTCTGCCCTCTGTCTGAGACTTTTCCTGAGCTTCCGGACAAGCATTGTGATGCGTATAGATATTTCTGATGTTTTCAAAGTATCAAATAACCATGAGTAAGGTAGAATTGGTATGGCTTAGATAATTCTTTTCTTTTAGACAGGGTTAGGACTAGGTCTGTACCCCGCCCCCCAAAACAATACTTCACACATACTTGTAGTGGTTTGCTGCCCTAGTTACTTAGTACACGTGTCTCCACTGAAGAACTTGGCAAAACATCTGTGTACCAATGCGCCCTGCGACTGTCCTAAAGACAGAAAAGTCAGTAGATGGTTTTCCAAACATTTTAAGCTACCAAATCCTCACCTAACAAATACCTTGAAGGACAGTAAGGTCAGAAGTGTGTGGGTGGATACTTTTATACTTCCCATAGTTAACTATTTCATATATATATATATATATATATATATATATATATATATATATATATATAGTATAAAGTAATGGGTTTCATCGTGACGTTTTCATCCTTATATGCCAATTCACAATGATCTTTGCCCCCCTCGTGCACTTCCCTCCCTGTCCCACCTGCCTCATCTTTCTAGCCCCCTCCCAACCACTCCAATCACCCTCCCTCTACTTTTACAGGAATTCTCTTTCCTTCACGCCACTCTCCTTGAAGACACAGGATAGTGACCGCCATCTAGTGGTCAGTCTTGTGTACTGTCTAAATACATCGCCTGTCAACTTGAAGCTGGGCTCCATAGTGGAAATTTATTCCTGTTCCTCACCAGAACTCCCGTCCCGAAGTAGTTAAGATAATGCAAGATTTTTCAAAGCCATCACCTTAGGTTACATTTCATACATGTACTGTGAGTGCTCTTTTCTCTATAAATTCTCCTTTATATATTTTACTTCTTAGAGATTCTTTGTAGTAAGAAATCCCAGGCATTGAACCATCTTCTTGAAGTATCCTCAGGGCAGATTCCAGGGCATTCATGGGGCAAATACATTAAGTAGCACAGTGGCGTCCTTGGGCATTCTTCCTGCAGAAGGAAACATAGAAAGGCTTCTGATCTTGTTTATTTCTATGATTTGTTAGGGGGGAAATGTGAAACCAAGCATGTTCTGGAAACTGGGAAAGCCAGAAGCACAACGCCATCATCTCCTGGGGCCCCTCCTGTGACTCTGTAACAGAAAAGGCAATGTCACACAACAACACAGAGAGGCATGCAAGCTGCTCCACCCCCCTTTTCTGTAAAGCCACTAATGCTAGCATGAGTGCCCATTCCATCCCAACTACTTTCCAAAGGCCCAGTAACTTCCAAATACTGTTAACGTTAATTTAAAGAGTTAGTTTGCAACACATGACCCTGATTTGTGCATTTAACCCCCAAAGTCCCGCTCTGCCCAAAGAGTCCTCTAATCTTGCTGGTTGTCAAGGAAGTCCAAAAACACCTGGGTCACACACAGTCCTCCAGTCTTTGGAAAGAATGAGCCTTCCACGCTGCATCATGTCCTTTCTTGGCTCCTCTAAAGCCTTCCAATGGCTTCCTGCTGTCCTTAAATGCTAAACTGTTACTGTGGTATACAAGGCATGGAGGCACCTGGCCACGCGACTTCCTCCACTCTCGCTCAAGCTCCAGCCACCCTGGCTTTTCCTCACCTCTAGCTGGAGGTACTGCTGAGAACCCCTAGCATCAGGATCTACCCTGCAGGCCGTCCATACAATGGCCAGTCACAGTATCACAACTGAAGGCACGTGAGTGAGAAGGTATAGGATTCCAAGCAGCCAGGATTCTGAGTCCTCGGGAAGGCTCAGGGCAGCAGCTACTTAACTAGCTGTCACGACACATTTAACTGTTCTATCAAGAGCAAGCACTGCATTGAGAAGCGAGGCCTAAGCAATAGTTTTGGTGGACTGATCTCTCTCCCACTCTAGAATTCTTCTGATAAGGAACTTTGAGTAAATAGGGATCTTCTACTATCTAAAAAAGACTGCAGAGTTAGATTGACCGTGCTCCTTTTGGGAAATATCCCCCACTCTCTGGTGTAGAATCTAGCTGTGATCATAGCAAACAGGGGAAAAGCTCAAGAAACTTAATGGGCACAGTGAGAACAAAGTTAACACTGCTCCTTTGCAGTTACATTCCTTAAGTCCCACTTATTCTGAGTGTCGTTATCATACAAAATACAGCTCAACTTGAAAGGATGGAGCAAAGACTAGCACAGCCGTGAATATGCACGTCTAGGCGTGTCTGTGGTAGGTATCCCACAGGGTGACTGATGAACTATGCAGCTGTAAACAGCCTTCCCAAGCCCAAACTCCAATCCAGGGAAACTAGCACCATCTTGTCTCAAAGCAATATTTCTAAAGCGTGTGTGTATAACACCAGATCTATGAGAATACTCCACACAAGGTGTTCGTGATCTGACAAGGACTCAGAGAAACCCAATAGAAACAGACTCTAAAAGTGCTCTACCATCCTATTGAATTTAAGAACCATTCCCCCTGGAACACAGATTATTGTCATATGAACTGGGTTTTGGAAATTCTGCCTTAAACTAATTTCTAGAAAACTCACACATGTGTTTACTGTGGGAGAAATGAGGTTGGGACTGTAAAGTCCTTATGGAGCTTCTACTAATGGAAGAAAGTGACTAAGTGCTGAGGAAAAGTGTCCTCGGTGAGCGTAGCGCGTAGAGCCTCAGAAGAACCAGGCATGTGAAGAGGTGGCTTTCAATACGGGAAGCTTATATAAGCTGTCCAGACTGGGCCCAGGTTGGGGATATGGGAAGACTTGAACAGGGGCTGCTTTCCTACAGAGGGGACCAGAAGGTGGAAGAAATAGAGAATCTGAGATAAAACACCTATATCAGCTGGATAATCACTTCCCAGCAAACTGTAGTAAATACTGCAGCTGCAATCTCTTGAATCCCCCAATCACTTGGTCAACTGGAAGGCTCAGAGAAATTCAATAATGTCCCTGAGATCACACCAATTATCAGTACTGACGGGGGTATTTGAATGGCTATTGCTTCTGATTTCAAGCAAAATGGAGTTGCCCTTATTGCAACTCCAGACTTCAGAAAGGAAATTGAATGTAGCGCTTTGTTTATTATGTCTCTATAGACTGTCCACACTCAGTTTTCAAGGAAAAATACACACACACACACACACACACACACAATGCCTACTGTAATAGAGCACTTATAAAGAGATGCGTGAGCCACCTAGGAAGCCATTGTGCCTGTGGTCTCCAAGACACATCCAAACGTCTTAGACGTGTCACCAGAGATCAAGACTGCCTCTCATTTACTTCTGTACCCCCACCAGTGAATCTGGACCCAGGCTATCAAAGGCCCTAAGAGAGCGCAGGACAACTCTCGGTGGTATTATCTGGACCTCTAACCCACTGACTCTGCCTTACCCTGAAGATTCAGAATATCCTAAAGTTTTAAGCTTTCTAGTTGATGAAATGTATTTTACCAATTCAGACAGAACTAGTAAGAAATCGTGTAAATCAGAAAAATATTAAATATTATGCTACAGACTTAAAAACTAAAAAAAAAGTTTCTTTTAAATTAGATCATGGTTTATTCTTTTTTTTTAAAAAAAAAAAAAAAGGTTCATTTAGGTGATAGCAGCTTCTATACAGCCTAACTCCTCTTGGTAGACATTCAGAATGTGCTGGGACAGCTGGTCTCAGACAAAGGGCAAAGCTTACCAAGAGATTTCCTCTTTGAGGAAAGGAGCAGCCATTCCCTAAAATGGAGTACCTTGGTGGCAGTTTTGCTGTGCCTCTGGATACTCTGCCCTGGTAGTTAACCTCCTCGTATTTACGCCATCGCTCTCATGGCAAAGTCCCTTACACGAGCATCATGCCACCTTCCTTGCATCCTTTCAGAATATGTAGAGAAACGATCACTTCCGTTTTTGTTTTTTTGTTTTTTTTTTTTTTAAGAGGAAGGAACTGAAGTGACTTTCTAACATGGAACCAGGCTGACCCCAAGCACGAGCTCCTCTGTCAGCACCAGATGCTTGATTGTGCTGTGCTCAGCTCTCCAGTGTCCCTGGCAGGAGCCCATGTAGAAAACTTACCTGCTCGAGTTCTCGACCCCCAAGCAGATGTTAGCATCTCTGGGTAATTTAAAGAAGCAACAACAACAGAAAAAAATGAATTTGTTAGAGAAATAATTGATAGCTCATAAGATCTTCTGAAAATTGCAAAAAATGCTTCCCAGGGGCCAAATGCTTGACGGCTCTGCTCTCCTGAGGCATCGACGCTGGCCATTTGCACCCAGGCTGCACTGCTCTGAAAAATCTGTCTCCTCTCTCTCTCTCTCTCTCTCTCTCTCTCTCTCTCTCTCTCTCTGTGTGTGTGTGTGTGTGTGTGTGTGTGTGTGTGTGTGTGTGTGTGGTCTCTCTCTGTGTATCTGTGTGTGTGTCTCTGTGTGCGCACACGCGTCTCTGTGTCTCTCTGTGTGTCTCTCTCCATGTCTCTGTCTGTGTGTGTGTGTGTGTGTGAGTGTGTGTATGTGTGTGTCTGTGTGCATGTCCAGTATAAGATGCTAGGTCCCAGTCCCTGTCCATGAAAAGACTACCTGCCCCATCCAGTGTCTCTAACAAGCCAGGGCTCTTTGGGATTGTTTTAAATCTAGAAGGATCTGAAACCTTTGGGCTTGCAGAGCTCTACAAAAGGTATCTTTAGATCTATAGTGTTAAGAATTGCAATTACCTCTTAAACAGTAGACATTATTTCTGGAGTGTGGTCTCCAAAGGCCCAAACCTGAAAGAACAAAAGGAATAGAAAAGATAACAGACAGGGTCCTAATTACTGGGAGCAGCCCATGATTTGTCTGTTGCTGTCTCGCACATCAAATTCTAAGAGTCATAAAGGTTAAATCTCGTGTAGAAGACCACACAGTCAGAGTATGGGCTCCTAGGTCTGCCCAGCTTGAAACTTGATGCTTTTTTTTAAACTTTCACACCAATTTTGGTATATAACTCTACAACGTCTAAGCTTTCCATAAGTCCCTACTTCCTTTTTGTCCAATTCCCCTCAGCTAATGACAGTCAATATGGACATCTGCTCTGTGCGTGGGTGTGTGGGTGTGTGTATACAGGTGTGAATGCATGTTTGTGTGCGAATTGCCCTGGCATGTGTGGAGGCCAGAAGGCAGTCTCAACTGTCATTCCTCAGGTGCTGTCAACCTTGTTTTTTAAGACAGGGTCTCTCTCTAGCCTGAGACCCACGGATTAGGCTTGGGTGGTGATCCAGCGAGTCCCCAGGCATCTGACTGTCTGTTTCCCCAGTCCCAGCAGGTCACATCACTGCTCCTAGCTTCCAGGTATGAGGTCACCACTCCTGGCTTCTAGGTGTGAGGTCACCAGTCCTGCCTTCCAGATGTGAGACCTAGGGATCAGACCAGGTGCTCATGCTTGCATGGCAAACACATCACTGACCGTCCTGATGAAAATGGAGATGACCCAGCAGAGAGGAAAATTCTTATAATGAAAATTCTTACATACAGTCAGTGGAAGAAGTGAAAAATACTTTGTATGGAATTACAACCTTATTTGACAGTGTGTGGGTCACTGAATCCTTTGTGGTTTGTTGCTATATTTCAAAGCCTTGAATGGTGTCTGACACTTCATGCCAGCGTTTAAGGATGAAGGAACCGAATCATGCTATCTGCAGTCCTAGACTGAGAGAAGTTAAGAAGTATGCGGAGAAAGACAATTCTTAAAGGACATAAGAAAGGGACCAGTGAAATGGCTGAGTGGATATATATTAATCCTTAAATTCACCAGAAAAAAAGTTATATTATTTTGGCCTAATTTAAGCAAGCTTTTATTAAAAATATTAAATACTGGCCAAGATGGAATTTGGCCAGGACCATCACCTGGAAACTTTCCAGATAAGTGGCCTCAAAATATCTGTTGGAGAAACTTATATGAGCAAAACCCATAGGCCACCATCCTTTCCCATAAGGTTTTGTTGTTAGTTTTCATGAAAACCAACTTCCAAAATCCCAGGAAGTTACCTGGTCCTTGGGCAGGTGGGGATTAGAGGTTAACTTTGGGTCTAACCAAAACCAAACCTGATGACTGGTGTTCAGTACCTTGGACACACATTGTAATGGTCTGCCCTGTTCCTTTAAGAAAGAAGTCCCACCCACTCCCTCCCCCATCTGCTGAGGCAAGCAGATCTTCCTTCTGCTTCCAGCCTGCAAGTCCTTCCTTTCCAGCTCTCTCCTGAAGAGGCAGTTTCTGCCTCTCTCCCTTCTCTCACTTCTCCCCTTTCTCCCTACTCTCTGATCTTCCCCCTTCTTCCCTTCTCCCCTTTCCCCTTTCCTTCCATAACGGACTAAATAAATATCCAACCTCACTCTGCATGACATATGCCTATCTAGCTCCGTCTCTCACCAGCCACATGGCTCCCTGCCTGGGACCTGCTGGCCCTCGTGGCCGCGGGCCACTCAGGAAAGCACAGCATTTTACCACAGCTCCTCATGCCCCTCTGTCTGCTGCAGCCACTCGGGGAGCAGCGCCATTTTAGTTTTACCATAACACACCTGGTGAAAGGAAGAACTGACTCCCCCACGTTGGCCTCTGAGAGGAGAGAGAGGGAGAGAGAGAGAGAGAGAGAGAGAGAGAGAGAGAGAGAGAGAGAGAGAGAGAGGAGTAAATAATTATTTTGAAAGCTTAGAGAACTTGGATAACATACAAGGAAAATGAGGGAAGTCTCAGATACAAGAAGACTAGGCAGATGCTGCACAATCACTCCAGGTGATAAAATTATTCACAGGCAGGAAATTCTGTCTACCTTGTTTCCATGGAAACTCTCATCAGGGAGGCTCAGTCTCTGAAATTATCATGTCAGAAACTAACTGCAATCAAAACAATCAGGGGCTGAGAGCTGCTCAACACCAAATTCCTGATGCTTACTGAATATTTTAATTAAATTATAAACCATAGGAGGGAGAAAGGAACAAGAACTATATTTGAACCCATGGCTCGATGAATATTTGTGATGACATTTTAATTGTAAAGATCAAATTGCAGGTAGAGAAATGAAGACAAAGAGTAGTTTTCTGGAAACTAGTACATGAGTTGATCCACTGGAGAACTAGTTATTAAAGTCAGGAACATCAAGAGTTCAAAAAGGAGAGATTTACCTGATACAGAATAAATTAAACTAAAAGCCTCTTAGGTAGGATTCAGATACTGGGAGAAATGGCCTCCCTCCTCCTCCTTTGTATTTCCAGAGTTTTAATGAGGGTTGTTGATTGGTTATTTTAGAGGGGACTTTTACATGAAATATTCTCTCTGCAGAATGAGGGCATGAGGGAGGGTTGTTTGTGATTTGCTAATCACTGCATCCCAAGGCCTTAGCCAGTGCCAGAGACATAAGCACATGAGCATAGGGCAATACAGTTAGACCCATGGGCACGTGCACACAGGGCAACACAGTTGGACACATGGGCACATGAGCACAGGGCAGTTCAGTTGGACACATGGGCGTGTGAGCACAGGGTAACACAGTTGACACATGGGCATGTGAGTATAGGGCAATACGGTTGGACACATGGGCACATGAGCACAGGACCACATAGTTGGTGCAAAGGAGAAATGAAAGAAGCCTTTCTCAGAAGTTTTCTTGTGAACTCTTCCACCTAAACGTTCAGGTGTTTCGTTAGTCGTCAGTGCCATCTGAAATGAACCCTGCTGCTTCCGAGTTCCAGCACGGCTTTGGAGAACTAATCGCGCTGAAGCCTTGGGACTAATAAGCGAATGTGGCTTTCCGGGTTGTGCCCAAGCATAGCATTTTGTCACTGATGGCAGCTGTGACTGGTGATGACAGGATCTCTCTGCTCATCAGCGAAGCTGTTGAAAAGAAAACACTCCTTTCTTTAGCCAAGGGCCACAGCTTTCTCTGCTTTTGGTGAAACAACCTTGAGGGATTTTTTTTTTTTCTAATGAGAACCTCTCCTGGCTTATGCCCTGAGTCTTGAAACTTAATGCTTCCAGGCAGCTACCAAAGCCTAAGCGCTCCTGCCTGAACCAAGACTTGCCTGTTACCTGTAAAATGGCTCTGGCTAGTAGCATTCGTTGTGTGATTACAAAGACCACCTGTTTGTTCTGCTCCATTTGTTTTCTCAAGGCAACCCTGAGACAGGCAGGGAAAGCACCCTTATCATGGTCAGGAAGGACTCAAGCCTGATGGCGGGGAGGGAGTAAGTTGTACATACAATGTAATAGGAGAACCAGAAGCATACATGTTTAATTATTCTTCTCTTAGATATTTTCCCAGTTATTTTCATAAACTGGCATATTTCATTCTACTCCAGTGGAATAAATAGAAGGCAGCGGGGATTGTTTGCTGAACATCCACAAGATGGCAGCAAAAGATTTTGCATAGGGCTGTAGGCAGGAGGCTTTGTCTATGGATGGTGTGGAGTCACAGTGTTACCCTTAGCTGTTTAAAGTATACAATTCAGTCTAGAAAAGAAAAATTAAAAAATGGAAGTAGAATTGGTTTATTATTTGTTTATTTTTAATTGTGTGAGTCTGCTCATGATCCTTCTGCCTCTACCTACCCAGAGCCTGGGTTATAACTATGTGCGGCCATGTTCAATGGTAGTCTCCTCTCTAAACAAAGCACTGAGAATGAGACAGGAAATCTGAGACTCGTGGTTTCTTGAGAAAGCTCAAAAAGAGTGGTTCCTTGCACACTATCTGCTCTGTGTTTCTCTTATTTGTAGGAGAGAATGACAGGAGCCAGTGAGAAATCAATCTTCCAGGTCATTTAATTTTTTTTTTATTTTTTCTTGTTCGATATCTTCCCTAGAGGTAAAACTTCTTGATGGATCAGTGGTGCCATGCAACAAATTATAGACATGTCTATTGGCTTTATCTTTCAGGTCTCACAGGCAAAATAAAATACTTAACAATATACAGCTATTCTTCATGAAGTTTTATTTTTCTACCTCTGCCCGGGACAGAACCCAGGAGGGGAAGTACTTTTCTCTCGTTTCCTTAGTCTATTCTTTGTTGAGCCGAAGTTGCCTTGAGTTATGGTTATGCTTATTTATAGATATAAATAGTTATGAGTTAGTTGTGCCTGGAATTGAGGCCAGAAAACCTTTCCAACCTACCATAAATGTAATTGTGTGCCCCTTAGCACCAACATTAGGTAAACAGACAGCTCTTATGCTTATAAAATCTGGTACTAACCAAAAGGAAAAGAGAACAAAACCCAAAAAACTTAAAGTCAAGTGATGGGCCTTCAGTTCTGAAATCCTTTGAATATTTTTTCATTCTGTCCATTCTTGTCTTTCCCCTTCTCCTGGTTTTTATAATTTCTTTCTATCATTATACTAATGACCATAGCTTATGAAACAATCAACTTTAATTTTTGGTTATTTGAAATAACTCTATTTTCACTTCAGTGGCCTATGATATTTTTTCCTCCTGGGAAAAGTCTAAGGTGAAATCTTCAGATAGTATGTGTTGATTCCCGTGCTACCACCCACCTAAAGCTTCCGTTGGCAAATCCCACATTCCACTCTATCCCTTCATCTATTTTCCTACTGTTCCTATCTTGATAAAGGCTCCAGAGTTACACTGCCACAGGGCGTGCAGTGACCACCGACTGGACCACATGTTACATCCTCAGGAAATTTTCTGTGCTCTTTGAGAAGTAAAGAGTTAATTTTTACAAAATTAAACCATAAGGAAAGTGCAGAGAGACAGGGATTTCTGTACACCTCACAGGAAGAACCCAATGGGATCTGAGTACTCCTTGCTCTCTTCCATATGTCTAAGGTGCAATGCTTCTCTGGGTCTAAAAAGAAAGGCATGAGGTCCTGCGCAGATGTGGAAAACAGAGCACTTTCAAGACCCAGGAGTAGTCTGAACCAACAGACGTGAGGTACAGAGGATTAATCAAGTACCTTGAATCCCAGGATAAAGAACGGAAGCAACTCCACTAGCCCAGGAGAGGAAAATAAACGGAGTCCACATGTAGCCCAGCGTGACCCCAAACTCCTGTCCCTTTTGCTGTTCTGCAAAACAAAAGGACGCCATTTACGATCCCCGGAGCCCTCTCAGCCCCTCCATCTAGGAAGATTCGTGTGTGAGAAAACGGAGTGATATATGTTGGAATAATTCATTGCTGCTTAAACAGGGTCGTTGCTGCATTTCCTTTCAATTGATAAAATATTTAAACCAAGTGGAAAGTAAAGGCACATTGCCTGTGGTTTCTCAGAGGTCCTAGTTAGAACTGAATCATCAAAATAAAGTTCACTGTAGTAGTATCTAACTTTCTCTTAAAACGCCCAGCCTCGCCTATCAACCCCTCCTTTTCTCCACCTGACATGTTTGACCGTTTACTCTTTGTCTGAAATGTTCTCCCGACCCTCATTTCCTTCCGCAGAATAGATGGCTTCCACTCAGCCTTCAGCTTCTAGATGGTTCCACGCTGTATTCCTTCTAGATGGTTCCACGCTGTGCTCCTCCTCTTCCCGTTACAACACAATCATAGCAACACATACAGGAAGCCCTCCAGGTTGGTTAGCTCACTTTAATGCACTCCCCCGCCCATTCTCTCTACACCTGCCTCGCTCACACGCAAAGTCACCATTAGTGCTCCACTTTCCTCATTAGACCGTAGCCATAACCAGGAGAATGCCATTCTTGTTCACTTGGCACATGATAAATATCATATGAAGGCAGTGAATAAAGCCAGACCAATATTTTAACTGAATGGATTCTGAGTGAAGGACCCTCGGGACCTAATATTTGGTCAAGATTCCATACACGTGGCGCATAAGTGGTGAGAAGGGTCTGGTGTACAGATCGCTGGTTTTCTAAGTGTCGCCAGCTGACAACAATGTGTGTATCATCTAAGCCGACTTGGAGGACTATTTGGAGATTGTAACCTCTCTAGTCTTTCATAGTAGTAGGTCTTCCAATCAGCGGCCACTAGAGGGCAACATACTCACACTCGGACCATCCTTTGGGGCGGCAAGAGAATAGTAAAATGTTTTCCCTTTTTTTCTGATTAAAATGTGTGTGGATAGATAATCTTATGTTTGTGGTAGTTATAGGACCTGTGGGCTGCAGTTTCCATGATTATGGGTTTAACAGTTATAATTACCTTTCTAGTGTGAAATTAAAACCTAGATTAACTGTGATAATCATATCTCTACGCCCTGCAAATGTCTCACACGAGCCTCCTACCGCACCGCCAGGGAATACGTTCTTTTCCCACTTTCCAACAAAACCATTCAGATTCAGTGGCATTAAATGAGTGCCTGGCTATAAGAAATCAAAGTACCTAGAAAGACTGACTTAAGTACTTAGATACATTAGGCATTTCACGTTCCCTACCCAGTCAGATAGCTCAGGAGGAAAAGGTGCCAACGTCACTCCCAGCAGTGTAGAACTGGCAGTGTGCCCTTTTAAGAGGCACTGTCATTTTTCATGACCACAAGATGCCATCTGGTGCTGTTGTTACAAGGGTCTGTCTCAGGCCTGTCTACAGACATGTAGCCCTGGTCCATCCTTTTGTTGTCTGTGCAAGCTAGACCGTGCCTAAATTTCATAAGTCATTTTGGTTGCTATGTTTTTACAGGGGAATTAAGAAGATTAAGGATCAAGAGTATGATTTATTAGATTACAGGACAGAAAGGAGATTGTTATGTCTTAAAGAGAAAGCACTAAAACAAGGGGGAAAGGAAACGGAGTAAGAATTAGTTCTAGTGAGACAGGGTCACACCTGTAAGCCCAGTAAGCTGGAGGCTGAGGCAGGAGGATTGGCATTAGTTTGCAATAGTCTGGGCTTTGTTATGGGACTGTGTTTCAAATAATGAAAAACAGAACAATAGTTAGTCCAGATTGGCTGCCCGTGAAGTAAGAGTGAATCTCACTTGGCAGAAGCTAAATTAATAATTTCAGAAATCAGGGTTTTGGAGCATTGAGGAAGGCATGTATCTGTAAAACTTGAACTTCGGGATTCACAGAAAGCTGGCCAAACCCTTTCAGTGCCGTAGTCTAAGTAAACACCAGTAGCGCCTTCTAGAGGCCGTTAGGAGGCCTGCATGCTCCAAGTGCAGCTTTCCTCCTGTTCCAGGAGCAGGCTGGAAGGAGGCATTATAAATCCAAGAGGCTTCACCCTGCAAACTCCAGAAAGCTTGGCCTGCATCTCAGCTGCAACTTTTGTCCTCTCTTTTCCTCGCTGCACCTCCTGATTGAGCAGCCAGCAAATGGGGTTCATGAACACCAATGACTGTCTTCAACACGAGAGCTTGGGCATTCTTCTTTTTTTTTTAATTACAATTTTTTTAATACAAACTTTCCTCATTTTACATAACTATCCCTGTTCCCACTCCCTCTGCTCCTCACACTCCCTCCACTTACCCCCTACCCCACTTCCCCGTCCACTCCTCAGAGAGGGTAACTTTGACACTTCAAAGCAAGGCCAAGGCCCTACCTGCTATACCTAGGTTGAGCAAAGTATCCCTCCAAAAACAATGTGCTCCTTGACACCAGTTCCAGCACTAGGGATAAATTCTGGTCCCACAGCCAGTGGCCCCACAGATTGTTCAAGCCTTACAACTGTCCCCAACATTCAGTGGATCTAATTTGGTCCTGTGCAGGTTCCGCTGCTATCAGTCCAGAGCCAATGAGCTCTCACTCGCTTAGGCCAGCTGTTTCTGGGGGTTATCATCATCATGGTCTTGGCCCCTTTGCTCATATTATCAGTCCTCCCTCTCTCAGGCTGGTTTCAGGTAGCTCAGCCCAGTGGTTTTCTAGAAATCAGTATGGTGCTTTCTCAGAAAACTGGGAATCAATCTACCTTGGGATCTAGCAATACCACTCTTGGGCACCTACCTAAAAGATGCTCAATCATACTACAAGGATATTGCTCAACTATGTTCATGATAGCCAGAACCTGAAAACAACCTAGATGCCCCTCAACTGAAGAATGGTTAAAGAAAATGTGGTAATTTACCCAATGGAGCTCTACTCAGCGGTAAAACCAATGGCATCTTGAAATTTGCATGCAAGTGGAATTAAACAAGAAAAAAACATCCTGAGTGAGGTAACCCAGACCCAGATAGACAAACATGGTATGTACTCACTCATAAGTGGATATTAGATGTAAAGCAAAGGACAATCAGCCTATAGTCCATGATCCCAGAGAAGCTAGGTAACAAGGAGAACCCTAAGAGAGACACACATGGATCCCCTGAAAAGGGTAAAGGGTCAAGACCTCCTGAGAAAATTAGGGGGCAGGGGGAGAAGAGAGGGGGGGGGGAGGGAGGAAGGGGAAGGGTGAGAGAAATGGGGAGGGCGAAGGGGAGGGAGGAGGAGAACATGAGGGAACGGGATGCTCAAGAAGGGGGAAGAACAGCGAGCGAGAGAAAGGAAAGAGATGTCTTGATTGAGGAGCCATTAAAAGGCTAACAAGAAACATGGCGTTAGGGAAATTCCCAGGAATCTACAAGGATGACCCCAGCTAAGACTCTAAGCAACTCTAGGTGGAGAGGACGTCTCAACTGATCTTCCCCTGTAATCAGACTGATGACGACCTTAATTGTCATCATAGAACCTTCAAGGAGTTGTGGGCATTCTTTACACTGTGCCAGGTGCTCTGTCCTGGCAGGTAGGTGGGGACAGTGAGAATGTGTACCCCACTCAGGAGCAGCTGACTCTTCACCTCTCTTTGCATGCTGAGGACTGTCAACTGTGAACTTTCTTTCCGCCCTCTCTCGGTAGAGTGACATGAAATAGCTCACACTGAGGTCAAATACGAGGAATAAGGTGAACAACCCCAACTACCTGTAACTGTATTGTACGTTCAGCCCAATGCTAACTACGTTAACCCTACCTATAGGGATGTTGTAGTTCTCGGTGTCTCTAAAGAAGGAATTGCAGAAACAGTGTTTGGTAGCATTTCAAAAGTGAGTTGATAAGGTTCTGCTCTCTCTAATGGATGACCTTGGATTCTTCCTAATCCTCATATATAGCACAATGTAAACAGTCACTAAATATGAATTTAAATGCGTAGGGATCATGCCAGATGTTCACCTATACTCCCTCTGTGTCCACATGTGAGCATATATATATATATATATATATATATATATATATATATATATATATGACAGAGTCTTTCATTGGCATGGGCCAGTTCAGCTAGGCTGTTGGCCACAAAGTCCCCAGTGCTGTGATTATAGGCACACATTGAGCTTTTTACTGTGTTCTTAGAATTGAATCCAGGTCCTCTCATTTACATGCAAACACTTCATTGAATGAGCTATCTCCCGAATCTGTTCATATATGCTTCTAAGCGCACCAGTAATGACAAACAGGTCACTTAGAGGAAGGGAGTTGGAAAAAATAAAATCATAGCACCTTTCTTCAATTGGAAACCAGTAAGAAATGGCTTGTCTAGAAAATGCCGCGGAACCACCAAGACAGCTCTGAAGGTTAAGGAGCTCATGATAAGTGACCCCTACAGGACCCCCAGGACTGAGATGGTTGACAGATCGACTCGCGCAAGGTGTCCTCTGTCCTCCACATGTGCGTGACCACGCAATTAACACGCACATCAAATGAGCAAATAAATAAAATAGAAAATTTTCTGTTCTGAAGAGAATCAATAAACTAAAATTTAAATTGGACTTTCTAAGACAAGGAGGCCAAGCAGCTTACGGCAGTTGACGGGACAAGGCTCCCTTGTCCCGTAGACAGCCCTGTACTAAGAGATGCTCGAAAGCTTCAGGCAGAGCGTGTTCATGACAAGTTCTTCTAGATAAAGTTCACTTTGGAGGCCTGTACCACAGTTCATTTTTCTGTCTCCCTTTTAATTTCCTTTGTTCACTGTAAACACTTCTCTTCCCCAGAATCCTCTCAGACTTCCGCCCCCCACACGCTCCCAGTCCTGCCTCCCACGTATTCAGTGGGGAAAAAGAGCTCTCTCTGTGTGCATCGTGCTCATTTCCTCTGAGCTCTTTCTCGGAGTGTGCCTCAGAGGCAGTTTAGGCTCCTTAGCGCGCAGTTTCAACACTGTTCCTTAAAACTGCACAGATTTGCTCTTTTCCTTAACCGTCAATAATAACACGGGTGCAGAGCCACCTCCCTATTTCCCAGGGCCAAACTTTTTACATTAAACGCATGCTCCCACCTTCTAGAACTAACCACTCTGACGAGAGGAACTAGTCAGGATTAGTTGGCAGTTTTGTCTTTAATCTAAGAAACAAATGTCATGAGTTTTACACCCCAAATAATGGTGCTGTTGCTTTGCTTTGTCCTGTGTTTTTAGCTAGTAACTGCATACCCCTAAAGAACAATTTTTAAAATTTGCCTTCTATTCATATTAAAAATGCAAAAGTAAAAATGTTTTCTGGTTATTGTCAGTAATGGTTTGGAAAGTTTCAAAATTGCATCTGTCCCTGTGGTTTGGAGCCTATGCTATTGTAAGAGGATTGATACAAATGAGTGTGTTACCTTAAGTGATTTATGATTTTCAACTCTGTGTGTGTGTGTGTGCGCGCGCGCGTGCATGTGTGTGCATGTGAATACATGTATGTTAGGGACTGCAGATCCTCAGGCCCTGAATTTTCTATTACCCCTTGCCTGCCAGAGTAAATAGCTTGTTTTTCTGTGCTTGCAGCTGCTCTGGGCACAAGACCCTCATGAGTTTCTGATGGCAGGGGAGTGGTTTCTGGTGGGTTTGCAGATGAAAAATCCCAAGAGCTAGGGCTTGGCTATTAGTCAAGGAGAACCCTATATAAGCTGCCCTGGAACACAATAAAATTGGCATTCTCGATTCGAGAGTGACCGACCCATGTCTCTGTGCGTCCTTTAATCCCCAGACCCTTGCCTGATCGCCTTTCCAGGCAATGCAGGCACCACACATGTCTGTCACCGAGAACTGCAGAATCACTCACTTTCTTTAGAGAAATCGTCACTTGACTGCATACAGATCTTGGCGAAAACTGACATTAGCCAAATGCGAGTTTTACCTCTGAAACCAAACTTATTTACTAACATTTGGGTTAATTGCTGTTCTAAAAAGAAATTTACTGGACCAGATAACAAGCTAAAAAGAAATTTA
Source organism: Arvicola amphibius (assembly GCF_903992535.2). Lineage (NCBI taxonomy): Eukaryota > Metazoa > Chordata > Mammalia > Rodentia > Cricetidae > Arvicola > Arvicola amphibius. The sequence continues at coordinate 159,742,632 of NC_052058.2, forward strand.
AATAAATATAACAGATAAATTTATACTCATTTTCCTAGAAAACACAGTATAAATTATGCATTTTCTTGGTGAGCTATAGGTCTAATGAGCATTTATTGGTCTCATGCTCATCCAAAAAGCCACACCTTTTCCTTATTTACCTTGCTTTCTCATTATACCTGCCCTTTGGAGAAGCAATATTCACAAATAATGTATTCTTTGTTAATAGGAATCCTGCATGCAATAATTACCTACTACTTAATATAACATTCAAGGTTTTTATTTTTCTCCAAATAGAACTTTCTCCTAAGAGTTTCTTCAACCTGTATTTTCTAGCTAAATTCCGTACCAAAATCTTAACATAATGATGGTTTTGTCCTTCAAGAGTAAAGGAAGCAGGGCATGTCGACACACATCCCTAACCCAGCATGAGAGGCTGAAGTAGGAGAAGGTTGAGGCCAGTGTGACTACAGAGCAGAACTCTACGTCAAAACAAGACACGAAGATAACAAAAGGGGATCCTTAAGCCGGGCGGCGGTGGCGCACGCCTTTAATCCCAGCACTCGGGAGGCAGAGGCAGGCGGATCTCTGTGAGTTCAAGACCAGCCTGGTCTACAAGAGCTAGTTCCAGGACAGGCTCCAAAGCTACAGAGAAACCCTGTCTCGAAAAACCAAAAAAAAAAAAAGGGGGGATCCTTCCGTGTGACAAAGGGAAGGGGATGACAAAGATGAGCAAGAAGTAGAGACTGTGATCGAGAGGATGGAAATCTGGACCTATGCACATATCCTAAGACCCAGCACTGGTGCTAGGCAAGCGATACGGGGTAGGTGGGAAGGAGACATACAGTCTAGAACTTCAGCTTAGTACAATAACATTAAGGAGCAGGCTGAACATGCAGTCCAAGTTTTGATATGCAGCAGGGCTCTACGTGACACAGTAATGGATTTGAAAGAATATCTGAAAGCAGTCCCAGGGGCCAGCAATTCCCAAGGAGCTTTCCCCAGAGTCCTAGACAGAAAAATAGATAGATAGATAGAAAGAAAGAAAGAAAGAAAGAAAGAAAGAAAGAAAGAAAGAAAGAAAGAAAGAAAGAAAGAAAGGTAGGTAGATAGATAGATAGATAGATAGATAGATAGATAGATAGATAGATAGATAGATAACAAGGCTTATCCTTGATGTAAAGCCACAGAGCATTAGATATAAATAGGACAGTCTAAGATAGCATTTTATAACGATAATTTTGCTATTTCAGTATGGGAAAACAAGTTCCCCTGTTCGGCAGCTAGCTTGACATTTTAGTTGCCTTGATGGATTTAGAACAATTTTTATGAACCTTTCACAATAAGTCAGTTTGGGTTTCAAGTGAATAGTGCAACTTAAAAAACTCTGCGCTAAACACAGTCAGCTACAGTCTGTCCTCTCAACAGAGCAGGGGAATCAGCTAGGGAAGAAAAGAGGGAAGACCGAGGCAGATAAAGCCAAGGGAACAGGCGGGAGAAAGTCAAAGGCAGCCACAGCGGAAGGAGGAAGTGGAGCCAACTTAGACAGCCACAGAGGAGATGTGGGGCAGAGTGAGTGAGGGAATGTGCCCCCCCAATATACTGATCAGAAGAGGATCACAGAGGTGAGACCCCAAGTGCAGGACAAGGAGGAATAGAGAAGGAGGGACAAAGAAAAACAGTGTTCAAGAATGAAGGGATCCCCAGCTTTGCAGAGTAGTATACGTGGTGACCTTCCCAGGTGGCATGTGTTTGCAGACAAGAAATGGTTACAGCTGCATGCAGTTGCTCCATGGACAAAGGAAAGGTAGAGGATAGAGAGATTCAAGATTCAGAGTCATATTCTGGGTCCTGAGAAACTCCCAGTGACAATAACATCAAGAATTAGTTGTGTACGTTTTACTCTCGGGCTGACAACTGGAACGCCATAGACAAAGCTTCAGAGTTGCAGATCCATGTTTCCTGCAGCCTCCTGTGCTTCTCCCTGTCCTTATTGACTCCATGATGGACAGTTGGATCTCTCGGATGTGGCAGAACCTGCTCAGCCCCTGCAGCTGTACTTTCCCAAAACTGAGCCCAGTGTAAATCACAGTTTAAGGAGAAAGATGGATCAGGAGATCTGGACATGGTCGCAGGATTATGGAGAATTCAATGTTAAAATGCTCTGGGGGGTTGTCATGCTCTCTGTGATGCCCAAAGCCACAAAGCTGCTGAGAGGAGCTGCCCTGTGTCCAGATCCTTTGCATCTGAAGGAAGCAGGTTCTTCAGAGGACTTCCCTGTGCCTGGAGGGACTTTCCTGGAGACAGAAAAGTATTGCAGGAGCTGGGGCTGCTGCCGAAGCCATCCTTTCTGGATCAACTGAGGGACCCTTGAGACCTGGGCACAGAGGGAGGAGTTTGTTCATGGTGGTAGCTGTTTGAGGTAGAATGCTGCCTGCACACCTGAGGCAGCAGCTATTGGGTACTGGAAGGAAAAGCGTGGAGCAGTAGGAGAAAGGACACCTTGCATGTCACACTGTCTAAAGCCCTTTCCCTCACTCTGCTAGTTTAGAAACATGCTGATCTCTCTCTCTGCCTCATTTTCTCCATTTTAAAAGTTATCTTTAGTCTAGGTCTCAGAAGAACTAGCAATAGGAAGCCTAACAAATACCCCCATAGTCAATACACGATTACTAAAGTTTTCTTTATTAACAATCGCCTTCCACGTTCAAATCCTGGTCACAGGCCAGTTTGTAAAAGGCATCTGTCTGGAGTCTAGATATACCCCTATATCACCTATCCCTTTTCTATTCTCCTGATTCTCCATCCCGCTCACCTGTTATTCTCTGGAAGTTAATTTTGAGCTACAAACTGAACCGTGGTGATGAACGTGGTTTCCTGGTGCTGTTTTCTAATTAAAGGAGTATGGACTTACAGCTCTGTTCATGTCCAACCTCCAGCAACCAGCCATGGAAACTCAGACTTTGCTGGGGAGCAGCATTCTGTGGGGAGCGGCATGCTGTGTGCTAAACTGGGCGGGTCGGAAAGGAGGGAATTGGTTAGCAATTAGAGAAGATTTCAGTGACTGAAAAGAGTGAAGTGGGGGGACCTTCCCTGCTGATGTAAATGGAAAATTTTTGTTGCTTACAATATCCACTGGGGACTTCTGAAACACTGAGCACAGCCAAGGCTGCTTTGTGAAGTCTTAGTAAACACTTGGGAGAGTGGAGGAAGAACCAGAGGAGAAGGCTTCCAGAGACGGCTTACCAAGGGCCATCATTGTTCCTCTCCTGAATTTCTTTTCGCCTTTTCCAAAGAGTTGTGAAATGTTTCTATAGCTCCCTCTAAATCTCCTGGTGCTCAAACATCTTTTATAAAATCACTGATTCTTGGAGTTCAGGCTGTTGTGTGGCTCATCTAACACTTCCCAAAAGTGACACATTCAAGATGACAGCTCCGACACGGGAAGCTCTGCCCAGCTAGTCGCCTCCTCGATGGGTTTCTGGGTATCTCTCCTTGCAATGCTTCTCCTATCACTTCTTGTCTAGTTTGTCATCCTTTCCTTATTAGCGACTGAACTGGCCACCAAGTCACTGGCAAGGTAGTAATTCATAACGCTTCTTCAGAAGAGCAGGAGGGTGTGATCTTTAGAGTTCCTCAGAGTCAGGGAGGACACTGACCAGGAGCACACAAGTCTGTAGCCCCTCAATAATAATTTAAAGTGACCACAATTTGTGTACCATCCCGAGAATACAAGAAGCCTAGAGCAACTGGGGAAACTGCCCTCCTGAGGGTTATAGTCTAATTGCTGATATTTAGTCATATGGAAGATAACAAGTAGGTAAAGGAAGCAAATAATAGAACAAGGTATGTAGTATTGTCTACTTTTAAATCAATAACTATATCTGGACATAAATACTGTGGTTTTGAGTGATTATATAGTCATTCGCTTGAGTATATAGGCATGTAAGAGACAGGACTATAGAAGGGTGTGTGTATGCACTCACATGCGTGTGTGTGTGCATGTGTGTGTACACATGTGTGCATGTGGAGAGAGAGGTATAGAGAGGAGTTATATGTTCAATTAATTATCAGTTGTTACCTAAAGGTGGGGTAGAAAGATATCTACAATTTCTAGTACTGTTTTTCTTACTATTATTTTTAATTATTTTAATTGCTTAAAAAATAATAAGACATGGAAGGAAGAGAAAACTTTCTGCAATACTGCTGGCTTGCTTACAAGGCTGCTGACCAAGTGAGTAGCACTTGACCATTGCATGACAGCAAAGCTGGAAATGTAGAACTTAACCTTGGAATGAGAAGGAGTGAGGGTTCATTGTGCCTGTGCCGTATGACTTTGTGGTATTCCCTGGCTTCTGACTGCCAGGATACCTTTCTGTCTGAGCTGTAACACTTATGTTTGGTGACAAAACCCAGGATAGAATCTCCTAGGGCCTGTATTTCCCCTCTGGGGCCTAAGCTGCCCTGGGACCCGATTCCTCTTCCCCAGTCCACCCACAAGAGACTCTTGGCTTACCAAATGCTTAACACCCCACCCACCAGTGGCAATTAGGTAAGTTTCCCTTTGGATTGGTGCAAACATTTCCCCGAGACTGATGAAGTGGTCACTGAGTGTCCTGCACCTCTCTAGTACTCTTGGAGGCAGGAGTGCCCCTAACAATTGTTTTTAAGGCTATGGCTGCCCCTCTTCACCTGACCCCATCCCTCAATCCTTGGAGTTGCAATCCTGCAGTTTTCTTAGGCCCAACTGGGCTATTGGACCCCTTTCTGCCTTCTTATCCCATCTTCCTTTCAGAGCTGCCTATAATCTCAAAGTTTTTGTGACTCCACTCTCCAACATTCCCCTGTGGATGAGGACCCCTCCCCCATTCCTAAAGCTTAGTTTTCCTCCTTACCTTCTGGCATCTACGAAAGCCCTGGTACCAGACACAGAAGCTCTCCTCTGGCTTAACCAAGCTACGCCCCTGTCTTAGTTAGGGTTTCTTTTGCTGTGAAGAGACACCATGACCACAGCAACTCTTATAAAGGAAAAACATTTCATTGGGATGGCTTACATTTTTAGAGGCTTAGTTGTTTATCATGGTGAAATACAGTGGCATGCAGGCAGACTTGGCGCTGTGCAGGCCAACTTGGTGCATTGTTCAGATCGCGGTTCTCCTGGGTAGATACCCTCGAGTGTCTATGTAAAGGGAAAGCCTGGAGCTGTTCCGCACCATCTTAACCAGCGAGTCCCAAAGAACCAGAGAGTGTGTTAACTAATGAAGTTCTAGCGCCAGGTGGAGAAAAAAACAAAGAGCTGCATCTCCAGGGGACAGCCCACATCTGACTGATCATCCATCGTCATAGAACTTTGAAGAAGTAAGGATTCTTGAGCCCCACCCTGAAAGGTTCCGTTTCCATGACTACAGCACCCTCTCAGGAAGACACCATCATGAAAAGGTCTCTTAGCAGTACCTGGTTTATTACAAGTTAATTGTAATTAATTGTCAAATAAAATTTGATGCTGTAAATATTACTATGTGATTTAATGGTTATAAACATTCATTACCTCTCCATGGTGTTCTAAGTATTAAGGTTATGGGGGTGAAGAGATGAAATTCTTACTCAAGGGAAGGTTTTTTGATGTGTGTGATACATTATCAAATAGGTTTGACTTCTTTTTTTATCTTTTTTTCATGGTTTATTTTTTTTTATTTAAAAGTTTCCATCTCCTCCCCTCCTCCTCCCCCTTCCCTCCCCTCCCCTCCACCCATACCTCCCCTCCCCCCCTCTCCAGGCCAAGGAGCCATCAGGGTTCCCTACTCTATGTTAAGTCCAAGGTCCTCCCAACTCCCCCCAGGTCCAGGAAGGTGATCAACCAAGCTGAGAAGGCTCCTACAGAGCCCGTCCATGCAGAAGAATCAAAGCCCAGCACCATTGTCCTTGGCTTCTCAGTCAGCCCCCACCGTCGGCCACATTCAGAGAGTCCGGTTTGGTCACATGTTCCATCAGTCCCATTCCAACTGGAGTTGGTGATCTCCCGTTAGTTCTGTCCTACCATCTCAATGGGTGAACGCAACCCTCACGGATCTGACTTTCTTTCTTATGTTCTCCCTCCTTCTGCTCCTCATCAGGACCTTGGGAGCTCAGTCCGGTGCTCCAATGTGGGGCTCAGTCATTTTCTTCACCCATCGCCAGGTGGAGGTTCTTCTTATTATCTTCTCAAGGATCCCAAATTCTGTAAGAAATCAAAGCAAGGTCTGTTCAGAACAGGCAACGAGGTGAAGTTCAAGGGAGCAAGAGCAAAATACTCTAAGAAACTGGCATCAAAGCTGAGAATTGAGGGGGAAAGTGGCCAGATAAGAGAATGACCAAAAAGTACTCCAGCTGTTCATTCAGATCTCTGGCGCAGCTGCCCTGGGGCTGAGGAAAACAAAATGAAGGCCCTTGTAGGACAACAGCAAAAAGGGACCTGAGAAGGAATGAGAGGGGTGGGCCAAGATCAAGGCCCAAAGTTCAGGTTTTATCCAGAGCAAAGGAACAAGAAGCCAATGGAAAGGCAAGGTGTGAACTTTCTACACCTGGCTGCTGAAAGGGAAATGGAGCCCAGCCCAGGCCAGCAGTGGAAGAGGCAGGTGCAGTTGCCCTGGCCTGGCTACCCAGGGCCTCCTAGCCTGTCCTGGGGAAGCCAGCTATGGAGGAGGGGCCCAGCTTCTGCCATCTGGCACCACAGGGATTGGCCGGCCCTGGGGAGGTGGGCGCAAGGCAGGCCCAGGCACAGTGGAATCTGACATGCTCCCGCTGCATCCCAGGGAGAACTGGGAGAGGCTGCTGACAGTGGGGGGGAGGGGGCTGCAGAGAGGGTGAGATCCTACTATGCTCTCCAGCTAGACTAAACAGAGCTGCTGAGGGACTCCATGAGGAGATGAGAGGAGGAAGATTCTTTGCCAAGGGTCTCATGTGGTGGGTTGTTAACTGCTGAGAGTAAGGGGAGAAAACCAACCAGGAGGTCCAGGAGAAAATCGTTTGATTTTTGAGCACGACAGGTTTGACGTCTTTGGTATCCAAGTGAAAATATAAAGTAAAAGTACAGATTTAAAAGCCTCTATTCAGGAAATCCGTCAGCACTGGAGGTAGAGGCTAGATCAGGGCTGTGCGTCGTGAATGACAAGGGTCTCAGGTACCTTTGCGTCTGTGCTCTCACAGAGGGCGTTAGCCAGCTACACCGAAACTTCTTTCCGGTGCTTTGTCCCGTCTGTTGGGTTTGCCCAGCTGGACTGATGTGATTATTTTCACTCACCGACTGCAAAGTGATCAGCCCTCTACTGATGCCTTTGGCACAGCACAGACATTTCTAAATCTGTTTTAAAAATATAAGTCTGCATAATTTTTTTTTTTTTGCTTCCGTGAGCCAGACTTAAAAGGAGTGCTAACATTTAACTGCGAAGACGTGTAAATATCCAATATCAATTTTTCATTTTCCCTGTGTTCCAGTATTCTAGTCCTGAGCGCTCGGGCAGCTCCTGTCAGAAGTGTTAGCGCTCTCTCCCGAGTGCCACTGCCCCGAGGAAGAAAAGGAAACTTAATTAGAAATTTCTCCTTCACATGCAATTTATAGTTCATTCCCTTTGAAGCTTGCTTCGGGGAGCTGGAAAAGTTGAATGCAGAGCGAGTCATGTTTCTCAAGCTGTCAACAACGTGAATACCGAGTACAGAATGTTTGGTTATTAAGCACTGGAAGGGACCTCACACATTTAGCATGAGTCTGTCTTCCTCAATGAAGAAAGTGAGGCACAAAGACGTGAGGGGGCGTCCCCAAATGGAACGGGCTTAGAGCAGGATAGTACTGCAACTTGGGACACACATTTACAGGGCTCAAGCGTTTCTCTTAGCCGAATGACTGGGCCTTTCTTGGAGTGATTTTATAATAACTCAAGTCACCCTCTCACTTCATGTGTGACTGGAGAGGACTCAACAATAGCTGGTAACGGTGCGTCCTAACTGTGTACCCTGTGTACCGGGCACTGTTCTAGGGGTTTTGCATAAACTAGCTCTTCTGCCCTGATATGGTGGTGATCTGAATACTGCTATTTTGTACAGCAAACCTCTTCTGCATGTGGTTGCCATGTGTCCAGGTATTGACTCTGGGGTCATAAGTAACAAAATAATTACTAACCTTACCCATTTCTCTAAACTCCGAGCATATATCTGAAAGCCATAGATGTCTGACAGAGACAGCAGCAGACAACGTTTCCAAAACAAAGCAGAGGATCCTCTCTCAAGCCAAACTCACTTTCCATTCTGCATCTCTTGATTCGTGGTACCCTCTCGGGTCCGATCATCTTTAAAGGGTCTGATGTTTTCTTCTCCCCCATTTCTAGTCTAGTAAGTTGGATAGATGTTGGTTGAACTCTGGATGGATCCCAGAACACTGGAGGACAGCTTCACGCGCAACCTCCACCTCCTCTGTTTCCTCTCTCCAGTCTGGGTCCCATCTCTACCTCCATCTCATTCTTGTTTGCGTAATTCACGTCTTCATCTTTTGTCATTTGCAGACTTATCACCGTGTCCCACCTCCTGTCTTATTTCTGACCACTTAAGTCTTGAATCCTGACTTCCTTCATTACCAGGGCTATTCTCCCAAACGTAGGAAACACCACGTGCCACACTCCAGTAGATCCCTGGGCGCTTACTGACAGACAGAACTTCTTTCCATAGCACTCCAGACGACTCTTGTTCCCCTACTTCCTCCATATACTCTGTGTTTGACGCCCAGATGGCTCACACCCTACATAAGTGGGACATTTTTAGTCTCTCTGCTTGCCTCACTTAGTATATGTGTTTTTAGCATATTTGTTTGTTTAAACCTACCTGTACAGTACAAAATGAGCAGTAAGAAAACAGTTTACTAATTGTAAAATGCTTTGGAGGTGTTAGCTTTAAATCACAGAAATTGCTGGATTTACAGCCCAGAGGCCCCAATGGATGGCAGGCCTCCGCAGCATCATTTCCCAGTGTCCCCTTGGTGGCTTGAGAAAATTGCCACAGAGTCATACATACCTGATCACTGTATTTCTTCACTTCAGGACAGTGAAGTCATTCTTCCACTGTGGAGAAAAGACAAGACCCTTCTACACTTACTTAAAACACTGGGAATGTATCTGCTCACCTTATATCCATAGTCTCTCTGAAAGACAGAGAGAGAGAGAGAGAGGAGAGAGAGAGAGAGAGAGAGAGAGTGAGAGAGAGAGGAGGGGAGAGAGAGAGAGAGAGATTGGATTCTGCCCCAGTTTCTTCTTAGCTGTCTCATTGCCATAGTCTACCCAGACCTCCTACTGAGAAATAATTTGCTGTAGAGTCCTTTGTGCCTTTATCTGACTGATTTTAATTGAAACCTGGCACCAGTTCCGTAAACCTTTCCCGCTGGACCAACCCTTTGTATTGTTTCACAATTAATAACTGATGCAGCTTTGGGTTTTAGTCACTCCTATTTCAATATAGAAGTCTTCTACAAAAGTCATCCCGTGATTTTATTGCTGCTGATAAAAGCCCGTTTTAGGCTTGATTTCATAGGCAATAGATAATGTTATAATACAGATAGCATTCATTTATTGAATAGCTACTATGTGTCAAGTATTATGTTAAGTACAATTACTATTATCCCCAATTGTAGTGAGGAGCTGTGGGCTGCATTTCCGCCGCCCTGCTTTCGGCCTCCTGACTAGCTTAAAACCCGAAATAATTACACGGAAACTGTATTCTTTTAAATACTGCCTGGCCCATTATTTCCAGTCTCTTATTAGCTAATTCTCACATCTCTTGCTTTAACCCATATCTAATAATCTGTTTAACACCACAAAGTGTTGTCTTACCAGGAAAGATTCAGCATGTCTGACCTGGCGGCTGGCTTCATAGCATCTCTCTCTCAGGAGAGGCATGGCAGTCTGACTAACTTAGGAGAGGTATGGCATCTGACTGAACCATCTACCTCACTTCCTTCTTCCTGTTCTGTCTACTCCACCCACCTAAGGGCTGGCCAAGGCAGTTTCTTTATTAAAACAGAAGACCCTCCCACATCATTTCCCCTTTTTCTGTTTAAACAAAAAAGAAGGCTTTAACTTTAACAGCAAAATTACATATAATAAAACAGTTATCAAGTAAGAATTATAGTTACAATATTTATATCTACTTTCTTTTATCATAACTAAGGAAAACTATAACTATTTATTCTTCTTCAGCTCCATCAAAGACTCCAGAAGGACACAATATTACCTAAGTAAATAAGAAATATGCAATTTCCAAACTCTAGAAATGATAGAGACATCTTGTTGCCTGGACAGTCACCCAAAGTTCTTTTGTATTGTTGGGGCATCTATCTTCAGCCTTCAGGCCCACAGTATCCAGCAGACTTTCCCATGAAGCAGGAAATTTCAAAGACAGTTCAGTCACTATCTGTTGTGTCCTACAGAATGTCTCACAGACTCTTTCATGAATCAGGAACCCAGAGAGATCATCTCACCTATAGGCAAGTTCAGCAGTCCTCTCTCTGAGGGTTCTCTGTGTCCAGTTTATGCAATAGTCCAGGCAAGAGCAGTTTCTTGCCCAAATGGCTATCAAACTCCATAAGTAGGCTCTTCGATGCCCATCTTCCTTTTGAAGTAGCTGGTGCTGCCAGGAGCAGATGTGTCTCATTGTCATGAAAAGCCATAAGTTATTAAAACATTTTAAATGCCATATTCTATAGTCTTTGAAAGATATGAAGAATGCCTATTTAACTTAAATATATCTCTATATATCTAGAAAATCTAACTTACATGACTATAAGCTTTACTATTATCGATGATTATCCATTAACAACCTATATTTCTTAATTATACATTACATTTGTAAAATGAACTACACAATCACAATACCTTAATCAGTATCAAAAATACAAATACATATAACAAAATTGACCTTAAATTTAAATCACTAAAGCAAAATCCATATCAATGCAAATTACTCATCTCCCTATTCTATCCCCTTTAAATGTAAAAGAACACATAAACAATATTTGGGAATATGGATGTAGATATTCTCTCCAAACTGCTTCCTGCTGAATGGGGACGCTGTTAATCAGATCTTTCATGGTGTAACCTGTGTGCCAGGTTCATCTCAGTCATTAGTTGGGTGAAGTAATTTTCTGAACGTGTTCACAGCAACCTTTCAGGAGGGCGTGGTCTATCATACCATATTGGGATAGAAGCAATCCACAGGGTCTCATTTTCTATAAAAACAAAAGAAGAATCTCTTTTCCAAAGTATCATATCCTTAGATCCAAATTCTGAAGTCAAGGTATTTTCAAAATATCTAAGTTGGATTAGTTCAGCAGCATTTATAAACAAATATCTTTTAGCAGCTGTTGCTCCTTCCTCAGGATTTAAACAATTCAAAGAGAGCATAATAGTATACAGTATCAAGATTCTCTGTGTATTTTCCATCTTTGTGTGGCTTTATTTTTACCTCTACTATTTCGTTTATTTTACTTTCATTTTTTTAGACGGGTTCTCTGTATATCTTTGTCCTAGAATAACTCTGTAAGCCAGGCTGTCCTTGAACTCACAGAGATCCACTGTCTCTGCTTCCCAAGTGCTGGGATTAAAGGTGTGTGCTACAACACCTTGAAGTCACAGAGGTCAATATACCTCAGCCTCCCAAGTGTTGGGATTAAAGGTGTGTACTACCACAACAAACTACTTCCTTTTTTTTTTTGCTTTTAAGAACTTTAACCTTTAGCCTGCATATATTTTTAACACATAGTAATCCATTTTGACGTTTTCATCAACTTTGAATCTTTCTTTTACTGTATATCTTTCTTTTTCTTTTTCTGACCACATGAGCCTTTAAATTACTGAGCAATATGGGTAGGATTCAAGCCGCGGCTTTGCCGGCTAGATCCAGCCCATTCCTTAGCTTTCCAACCTCATGGCGGAGGTACCCACTGTAGCCATTTTTATTGCCACAACTCTATGGCGTTTCAAGGTCCCTGCCAGCAAGCAAGCTGCAACAGTGTTAAACAACAATCAAAAGCTCCATAGTCAGGATCGCCTGCTTGAAAGAGTCAGAGTTTGCCCTGGCAGGATGGCCCAGAAAGCTGGCATTTTCCCTGCTATGGCTGAAAACCGAAAAAAACACATGCTCAGACCCGAGAAATTGCTGCTACCAAGAAGCCATGCTTTACTCTATTCTTTCCCAAGCTTTCTCAAGCTTTCTGTGGATTCAGTTATCCACGTTGGGCGCCATTCTGTAGTGTGGAGCTGCGGGCAGGCCTGCTTTTCATCCCACCTGGATCCCACTCGGCTAGCTTTACACGCAAAATAACAACACACAAACTGTATTCTTTTAAATACTGCCTGGCCCATTATTTTCTGCCTCTTACTCACATCTTGACTAACTCATATCAAATAATCTGTGTAAAACACCACGAATGGTGTCTTACTGGGAAAGATTCAGAATGTCTGACCTGATGGCTGGCTTCATCGCATCTGGCATCTCTCTGAGGAGAGGCATGGCAGTCTGACTAACTTAGGAGAGGTATGGCATCTGACTGAACCATCTACCTCACTTCCTTCTTCCTGTTCTGTCTACTCCACCCACCTAAGGGCTGGCCAAGGCAGTTTCTTTATTAAAACAGAAGACCCTCCCACATCACCCAATGTCCTTAAGAACAGCCTAGTAAAATAGAAGTTAGTACCATCTTATGAAGAAGCTGAGTTCCAGGAAGGTAGTGAGTTACTCTAGGCCCTAGAATTACTAATTTAAAGGACTAAGGTTAGAGTCTTGACCAAATCTAAACTTGATGTTCTTCCCATGACACTGTTCCTAGAGAAGGCAAGTGACATGAGGTGAGATGGGATACCCCAGGGCCACAGACAACTTCAGGGCTGCCCATGAAAAACCATCTCCAGAGACCATCTCCAGAGCAGTTAGTTCACGCTCAGTCTCATAACAGGAGTGGCAAGAACACCGGCCTCCCTCCCGTTCTCTACACACACTGAGTTCCCGGGGCATAGGACTGTAAAATTGTTTTCCCCTTTAGACAGAAGTGGTCCCCTATTGCAGGTAAGATAAACTCTGATTGCCCTGTACCCCCAGATCCCTGAGAGGTAGATAGTACTGCATCAGGGCTAAGAATCAGACTCGAAGATTTAAGGTTCACCAAATAAAACCGCCAAATAAAAGATCGATCATTTATTATTTGAGCAAGTTATCAACTCTTCAACTCTGTGAAATGTAGGCCAATGCTTTTCTTGATCTATAGAGTTGTCCTAAAGGTTAGGGGAGTTCTTCTGTATTAAGTACTTAGAACAAACCTTGGTACCTAGTACCCACATCCTCATCACCCCTACACCCTCCTCACCTTCCTTTCTCTTGCACCATCTCTCCCCTCTTTCCTCTGCTCATCCTCCCCATTGGTCCCTTCAGTTAACAGATTGCTTCCTGTGGCCTGACCCTCCTTTCTACACACATTTATCCATGCCCCCTGTCTGCTCAGGACTCTTTCTAATTCCCTGCCTGTTCCTCTTTCTGTGTTTTCTACATCCTTCTTGGGGAAACTACCATCCAACCAGCCTCACGTGGATAATCCATTCAGAAATTTTCTCAGTGGTCCTTCTTCCAGAAAACTACCGCATCTCTGCTCGTACCGTCTGTATCTCAGGACATTATGACCTTGTCTTCTCCTAGCATTTGAAATGGGTGTTACCTGTCATTGTTCTCCACTAGATAGAAAATTGTCTGACAATAGCTGTTACTCCTCTCCTAAATTAGAAGGGAAAATAACTAAAATGGCTATTTTTAAGAGTCATCTGTATCCGATATTTAGTATAGGTTTCTCATGAGGCACATATAGGAGGCTAGTAATCAGAATGATCACCCTTCTTGTAATCCTTGATTCAAATCACTTAGCTGAGTCTCTGATGAGGAATTATATTGAGGTTTATGTTGGGGTGCCAGCCCCCCAAACCTCTCAGGATTCAGAAGGATCGCTATAGCAGGCAAAAACTAACTAAAAAGATCTGAGGGTAAATAAATTAGCTCACATAAGTCTTTTTATCATGTCCCATTTATTCTTCCTACGTGCCCTCCAATGCTTTCTTGATGTTTCCTTTCGAGGTTCCTGCGGCTCCTTGCTTTTCCTTTCAGTGTTTCCTCTTGAAATTCCTCCTCGGTGTTCCTCTCAGTCACACACAGATTCCAGTCTATATACCCACACAGACAGAGTTAACGATTCTACAGGTGATAACTATGGTACCAAGCATGCATTTCTTAGGGCTAATTAGATGGATGGAGACTGACAAAGTGGGCACCTTAGTCTCAGAAGACACATGGCTGTAGATACTCCCCGTAGATACTGGAAGGATTGGAATGGGGCTTTAAATCAGTAACAAAATTCTAAGAAGAGAAACAATGTGTGCTAACTAAATTTGGGTGATTAGTAGAGCAAAGGCTAGCTGATTACAGCTTCCTGAGTCTGCTGGTAGAAATTCAGGGCCACTCTGATCAGTTTATCAGTAAGAGCAGACATGCTCTCTCCCCTAATCAGTGCCTGTCCCTATTGATATTTTTATGTGACCACATATTTACTTTCTTTATGAAAGTCCTCTTGGCAAGGATAATTGTGAGGACTATTTTTATGTAGATTTCACTATGAGAACAACGTTTCGGTTGAGTGAATGCTTTCACACCAAGGCCCCACAGTATAGGAAAAAGTCATCCAGTTGCCAGTACAGGGAAAAGTCATATTTAAGAATGATTTATACCATTGCTGCGATGTTTCAGAATAAATCCCATTATGAAGGGGGAAAAGTCATGGCCTCCCCACAAGATTTCTACAGAAGTGACAGCAATTATTAAAAAGACAGGTGTTCCCTAAGTTCTACAAGTCGGGTTTCTCATTGGAATACACTCTCATGAGTCTGTCTAATGATCTGTCAACTGTAGTTTTACTGTATAATGCTTATGGCTCACAGAAGAATTAAATGGCATTAGGATACTAAACCATGAACCATAAAGATATCCAAAAATAGAATGGGCAAATGGAGAGAGAGAGAGTTCTCTGTTACTGGAAGTATACAAGCAGAAGCAGAATAATATATATGGAGGAAGAAGTAGGGTTATTTAACTTGGAAAAGAATCTAGAGACTTGTAATATTTGGAAATTCATATAGAATAAAGAATTTATTTTCTCTGAGCCTTCAGAAGGCTGAATGGAACCAAAAAGTGGAAAAAAAACCAGGAATTTTATCACAGGAATTGACCCATATTGGGATGGATTTCCTGTGATATTTTGAAGCAGTTCCTGAATGATAAGCTAATGTCATTGTAGCAGGTAGATGATCATGTGCCTGGGATAATGTCATGAAACTTAAAGGCTCACTTCTTCACTCACCTCTAGGCCAACTGGTATACCAAGACCAAGGACTTGGATTCTTATGAGTTTAAGGCACAGTGACCACTCACTTGATCCCATACCACACACCACAATTTATTCAAGCTGATTAAAGATTACATAGCCAAATTAAAGCTATAATCACATTCTAGGAAAACATGGAAAATTTATTAGATGACTTGGAGACAGTGAAACACAATAAACATTTTCCAGTTATGCATGACAAGAGACAGCACAAGATATAAAATCTGATGTTCAACAACGGTAAAATGCATTTTTAAAGGCAATATTGATACTTTTTAAACATGCAATAAGACTTTAGAAAGGATTGACTAAACAAAAAGTCAGCAAATATAATAGAGCAGACATTTTGTTTAAAAATAAATTAAATAACCAATTAGCATAAAAGATGCTTACTTTCATAACTGAAAAAAAATCTAATTAAAAATCTAAGTGTTCACTTACCAAAATGGAAAAAGTCAAATGTTGAGGCATATGAATTAATTAGTAGAAAAAAAAACAGAATTATGTTATTTGCAGGAATATAAATTCATGCCCCACTTTTAGATGGTAACGGACAAATGACTATCAAACTTATCTTTGGTTCAACTTTCCATTGGTTGCTATGTATAGATTAATTGTTATCATATCAAAGTGTTAAAGAACCAGTGTGTCATTACTGTCAACTAGTGACATAAAATGTTCCATATGTAGCATTAGATGAATGAGATATAAACGGAGACTGCTCATTCATTTCCTGGCCGCCCAGACCTAAATAATCACACAGAAACTATATTAATTACACACTGTTTGGCAAAATAACTTAGGTGTATTCCTAGTTAGTTCTTATATTTTAAATTAACCCATTTCTATTAATCTTGTATTGCCACGAGGCTGTTGCTTACCGGTAAGGGTCCGGGTCCTTCTCCTTTGGCAACTACATGGCATCTCCTTGGCTCTGCCTACTCTCTTTATATATCTCTGTTCACATTTTCCCTGCCCGACTTACTCTGCTAAGCCATTGGTGAAAAAGATTTATTCATTAACCAATAAAAGAAGCACATATACAGAAGGACATCCCACATCAATGAGATCAATGTGTATGTGTAATATGTAACTAAGAAACTCCTCGAGGTTGGTTGTAATAGCACACACCTTTAATCACGCATTGGGAGATAGAGACAGGAGGATTGTATGAGTTGAGGCCAGTCTGGTCTACATAGTGAGTTCTAGGAACTACACAGAAAGACCTCTCTCTGTAAAAGGGGCGGCCCTTTCATTTCCCGCCATCCGGACCTGAATAATCACACAGAAAACTATATTAATTATAGCATTGCTTGGCCAATAGCTTAGGCATATTTTCTGGCTAACTCTTATATCTTAAATCAACCCATTTCTATTAATCTGTGTATTAACACAAGGCTGTGTGCCTACCAGTAAAAGTTCTGGGCGGTCTTTCTGCTATGGCAGCTACATCACATCTTCTTGACTCTGCCTACTCTCTATATATATTCTTCTAGCCTGACTATATTTTGCCCCTGCCATAGGCTTGACAGTAGCATTCTTTATTAATCAATGGTAAAACATATTCATAGCATACCAAAGGGAATCCCACATCATCATCCCCTTTCTGCCTAAATAAAACAGAATGTTTTAACTTTAACAAATTAAAATTCTTTATATTTATGTGTGTGTGTGTGTGTGTGTGGTGTGTGGTGTGTGTGGGTGTGTACACTGGGTCCCTTGGAGCTGGAATTATAGGTAATTGTGTGCCATCTGATTCTAGGACCCAAACTTGGATTTTCTTCAAGAGCAAATCTTAACTACTGAACTATTTTTCCAGCCCCCAGATAGTTACTTCTTGAGATAATAGTAGGAAGATATTTATTTTGTGCTTTTTAATGCTGATTTTAATTTTTTAGGCATGCATATTATATATCTGCCGTATTTCCATTCTATATCAACATGCAATTGCTAAATAAGATTTATTGCATTTAGGATTTCTTTTTATCATTTAAATTATAAATAATAATGTTTAAATTATACAAATTAACCCATTTTTAAAAGTCATATACACTTTGTCTACCAAGACCATGTCCAAGGAATTTATCCCTTCATGAAGACGTCCATAAATGTATTACAAAGAAAATAGAACTGATTTTTAACCATTGCCACAAGAATCTCACGAGATACTGTAGGATCATTCACCAAGCAGAGTGTTAGACTTCCAGTTCAAACCTTGAATGACATGAGCTTTGTCTGAAAGATGCCCCAAAATATAGAATTAAGTGATAACCAAAACCCAAAACAAGTTGCATATTTATATTAATGATACTTAATTTATCAGTTTAAAAGGTAGCTAATAAAATATGTAGTGAGAACAACAGAAACTCAGATACAGTACATGCTTCACTTAGGAGAATCCAGAGTGATAGACACCTGTGGAGGTTGGGACTGGTGAGAGGTCACTCACGTTGTTTGTTCTGTAATTTTGGATATTTATGTGTTAATGTCCTTTTTGTTTTGTTTTGTTTGGTTTGTTTGTTTGTTGTTTGAGACAGGATTTCTCTGTAGCTTTGGAACCTGTCCAGGAGCTAGCTCTTGTAGACCAGGCTGGCCTCAAACTCACAGAGATCCTCCTGCCTCTGCCTCCCGAGTGCTGGGATTAAAGGCATGCACCACCACTGCCCAGCTGGTAATGTTCATTTTTGACACTAGTTAATTGTTTTACCAGAGAAGAAACTATTTAAAATTATTTGGCACCTGACGTTTGTTCGGTTGAGCTTGCTTTGGGTAAACGTCTAGATAAATCTGCCTTTGCTGACCCTTCTGGCCTGAATCCTTCTGGCCCACCCATCCACATCCTGGGCAGTCTTGGAAATGAATAGATAAATCCAGTAGCTTTAGAATTTCTCAGTTCAAGGAAGGAGGGGGAGGTGGTTGTTAGTTCCTTTCCTCCTGCTATGATAAAATACCTCAACCTGAAGTAACTGATGGGGCCCAAAGGGTTACTTTGCTTATGACTCCAGAGGGAAGATCCATAAGGGCAGGGAGGACATGGCTGATGACTGGAGCGAGAAGCTGATGGGTTACATCTCAACAACGTAGAGGAAGCAGAAGCAGGAGGTAGGATGAGACTACAAAGCCTCCGAGCCTATCTCTAATGATGTACTTCTTCCAGCAAGGCTGAACCTCCTAAAATTCCATGATCTCCCTTCCCCAATACTGCCACTAGCTAGGAATCAAGGATGCAAGTATGGGAGCCTACTGCAAGAGGGGCTTTAGACCCCAGGAGCCTACCCATTCCATCCTTCCGAAGTAAAAAAAAAAAAAAACAGGTTCAGGGAGGAGTATGATATGGCAGTCACTCATTTAATGGTTGGCACAGTGTGCCAGGCCTAGCACAGAGAACGCCCCCAAACTAATACATAGCCAACGCTTGCAGGAAAATATTCACCAGGATAGAAATCCAGAGGAAAGGCAAAAGAAACTATAGATGTTAATGGGAAGCTGTTAATAGCATTATTCTGAGGGAACAAGAATGTAAAGTTGAAGATCACAGGTGAGCCAAGTCAGTTAGGGAAACAAAAGGATAACTACACCTTCCTTCAACTACTCAGCAGTCTCTAGTAAAGACAGTTGCCCCCAGCCAAACACAAGAGAATGTACCGAACGTGCGATGAGCTGAGCAACTCTTAACGTCTTCTCTTGGACGTAGCATCCTGCTCTGTGTACAAAAGGAAACACAGTGAGGCTGCATCTGTGTTGCTTAGAAAGCCAGACTCGGTGGTGTTTTCCCTTCCATCAGGTAAGCTTCTTGTTCTCCTTGGAGCCTTCTCAGAAGGACACGGGACGCTTGGCAATTGTATGCTGCTGACTTATTAGCCCTATTATTTGGAGGAAGATTTGAACTTTGGCTTCTCATTGAATTTTGACTTGATGATTTTATCCTTCTGGCAGAGTCCAGGGCTGTTTTATAGATGCTCTGCCTCTTCTCCGTCTGGGCTCCAAACGGGACTTAGTGACAGCAGAATAAACTCCAGGCACTCCTTATTTCATTTTTGTCAGAATTCATTACGGCAATTGGGCCATAAGAAATGGGGCTAGTCGAGTTATTTTGGAACAGGACTCGGGGCTGTCTCACCATGCTCCATATGACAGGACTAGGCACTTACCCACAAGAGAGAGCTCTGGCAGCAAGCCAGCACCCATTCCCCTACCGCCTCCCCAGATCGTCGTTGAATGTATGAATCTGTCGGCACGTACTTGTCTGTGGTATTACAGTGTCTCTCTCATTATCATTTCTGCCACCCCTAATTTTTAAAGCCAATCTGCCCCAGAAAATCTGGGAAACCCATGGGAAAATGGTAATATACATACTAAGACCCTGTGGACAGGGATATAGACAAAATATTTCCCAACTCAGCCAGGCTGTGCCATGCACGCCGGATGAAATTGCATACCCCTGCTTTCTAAAAGTAATCATGACTAGGAAACTTACTGAACTAAGAAACACCTCAATAAGAAATGGAGGATTTTTTGAGGTGTATGGCATGATTTTAGATAGTTTATTAATTTTGGAAAACTTTTTTCTGCTGTCTGCATTCTGTCGGTCAAATGCAGACATTGTTCCTAAAACTCTGGTCTGTCTTCTAGGTGAATGGCATCGATCTCCGTGGAGCCTCTCATGAGCAGGCAGCTGCGGCACTGAAGGGGGCTGGGCAGACGGTGACAATCATAGCACAATACCAACCTGAAGGTCAGTCCACACTCGTGCTCTGAATGTTCCAGAATGGCTCTTTGTGGCTACATTACTGGTTGCCAGTGCTGATGTTGGCCATAACCAGGAATGTTTCTATTAAACTACGTACGGTGGAAACTTGATTAATGTCCCCCAAATCTCACAACATTGTTACCCCTAATCTTCCAGGAGAACGTTGGGCAGTTAGAAAAGCTCATACGAACAGATGAACTCAAATAGTCCAAAACCAGAGCCAGCTTTATTGCATTTATCGGCTTCTAGTCACCAGCGGATACTGGAAAAGCAAATTCTCTGTTAAGTAGACTACTGTTTCTGCTCAAGGCAATACCTTAATTCTGATTAATGCTAATATGTCTTTTGGTGTTCCACCCACTTCTCAGCTACGCCGTTCTCTGGGATCAATAACTGAAAAGAAAAAAGACAGGTACTTGGAGAGATGCCACGGTTACCAGTTGGATTGGCCAACTGCGCATTGATGACATATCCCAAATGGGATTAGCTCTTTCTTTATTTAGACATCTGCTTCTCTTATTAGAATGATTCTCAGGGAATACAACTAGGAAGTGAAAATTGTGTGTGTGTGTGTGTGTGTGTGTGTGTGTGTGGTGTGTGTGTGTGGTGTAATGGTCTTTTGCTAATAAAACATAAACCCAACACTGTGGAGTTAGATCTTGTGTTAGATCTAGGAGAGGACAATGGCTTTCCATCTTCACAAAATGCAGGTTACTGGGCTAAGAAAGGAGCGTATTCAACAAGTGAGGATGTGATTAGAAACTTGGTGAGATGAGCTCCGAGGGCGGGGTATAAAGAACTACTTTGTCCTTTTCAGACTACTCCCCATTAACTTTATGTCACTGCGTGTCCTACGGCAGGTGTAAGTGTGGGTACTGTCTATGGCAGCCTAGATTTTATCATTATAGGTAGAACAGCATGTTCCACAAAGGAATAAATAAAATTCTTTCTTGTAGGCACAATTGCCATATTGGTTTGGTTTGCTCCTGACTTTGAATAGAATCAAATTTGCAAGCAAGTTAAACAAAACAGTCTGTGTCATGTGGCCAGGGGACTGTAAAGAGAGCATGCGTGGTGGTCAAAGATTAGGTGCCTGATGAGCACACGCTTCCTAGATCCTGCTAGGAAGTCTTTGTGCTTCTTTTTTTTAAAAAAAAATTATTTATTTAATAAGCTTTGGTGTTTTTGCCTTCATGTCTGTCTGTGTGAGGGTATTAGGTCCACTGGAACTAGAGTCACAGACAGTTGTAAACTACCATGTAGGTTCTGGTCTTCTGAAGAGCAGTCAGTGCTCTTAACCACTGAGCTATCTCTCCAGCCCCCTGCTGCTTTTTAAATATTGGTACATTTTCCCCCAAACAGGAGTGTGAGTGTTCCCAAAAGTATCTATTATAAAACAGAAAATGGATTAGAATAATTTAACAAATTCTTTGTCAATCCTAGTGAGAACTGCTTCATACTACCTCCCATGTTTTCAAAAGTCCCTTTCTTTCTTGAACTCTAAGCCCTTCGCCATCCTGCCACACAGAGATTAAAGTCCATGGCTGTTTTTCTGTTTCTGAAACTGTCGCCTCAGGTAATTCTACAGACTAATAAGTTGGCTAGTGCCCTGGTTATACTACCAGAAAGCTTACTAATTGAGCCAGTGTTTAACCTTGAACTGGGTGATTGCAAGCCACCACGTCCTAGTTCAACAGTGTAAATCTCCAGGCTTCCCCTGGAACTCGCCCCAGCTTCCTCTTAAGTGCTGTATTTCAGAGGAATAACAGACTCCACTCCATCAAGATGCCCATGAAAAGTGTGTCCTACAAATCACATCAATTGCCGGTCATAACGAAACCTGCCAAAGAAAATAAGCATCTTTCGCAGCGTCAACCTACAGAATGCATTCGCAGGATGATGGCCCTGATTTAATGGGGCCTCATGTGCCACAGCTTTGTCTCTGTTGGAAATGAGGCAGTAGCAACAGGAAGCAATCAGTTTTGTTCTCCCTTTTGTAAACTTTATGGGTAGTCAAGCCTGAAGTGAACTATTCTTTGGAAGGAAAGATTGATTGGATTTTTGTTTTGGTTGTTTAAGGACATTTAAATTGCAAAACAGCTTAAGGAAATAACAAACAATTTACTTTTAAATTAACAAGTGAATTGAAGAGTAATCTATGAAGGCTATGAGATTTCATTAGAGAAATCTTTTTTCTTTCCTTCTCTCTTTTGAGACAGGGTTTCTCTGTGTAACTGTCCTGGATGTCCTGGAACTCACTTTGTAGACCAGGCTGGCCTTCAATTCACAGAGATCCATCCTCCTCTGTTTCCTGAGTGCTGGGATTAAAAGTGTGTGCCATCACCATCTGGCTCATTAGAGAATTCTTATCGGGCCCCTTTCATTTCTGTTAATGTTGTTAATGAAATGTTGTTATATGACTTTTTCTTTTTCGGTTTTGGGTTTTTTGTTTTGTTTTGTTTTTTTGAGACAGAGCTTCTTTGTGTAACCCTGGTTGTCCTGGAACTCACTCTCTAGACCAGGCTAGCCTCAAATCATAGATACCTGCCTGCTGGGATTAAAGGTGTGTACCACCACCATCTGGCTTATTACATTTCTTTTGGAGTAGTCAAGAACTAGACTTTTAGGCTGAAGAACAGATCATTGGATAAAGAGCTCGCCTCACAAGCCTGAGGACTTGAACTCATATCCCTAGAGTCTACATAAACCCAGGCCTGGTAGGATACATCTGTAATTCCAGCACACCTACAACATGATGGTAAATGGAGAAACAATTCCCTGAAGCTCACAGGCAAGCCTGGCATATACACTTACAAACAAGAGATCCTGTCTCAAGTAAAGAAGAACTTGGGTCTGACATCGGTGGTTATCCTCTGACCTCTACTACACCCAAAGGCATGTGCATACCTGCACTCACACCCATATGTACACACATCTATCACACACACACACACACACACACACACAGAGGGGGAGGGAGGGAAGGAAGGAGAGAGGGGGGAAGAAGAAGAGGAAAAGGAAGAGGAAGAGGAGGAGGAGGAAGAAGAAGGAAGGACTGTGCTTCTAGTAAATACACTTTGAGTCACTTTCAGTTGATGTAATGGGGAAGCCACTGAATACTTTATTCAACATTCCTAGATACTTAGAAATTTTACCTTCTACCTCAAGTATATTGCATGCTATTCATTCCCAAGTAATTTTTTCACCTTCTAAATAAAAATACTTTATTATGCGTAATGGAAACCAGTTCCCAAAGAATATGAGCAACATTGATGATAATAACCCTATCTCTGAGAATCATGAAACGGTATAGAAAAGATAAGCCTCCAGGGTCCATAACAACACGGAAATAGCATAGCGTAGAGATGTGGGAATGGAACTACTCCTTGACAAATGGGTGAGATTTGTATTAGAAAGGAGGGGAAAAGAGTATCTTGCTGAGCTTCAAGATGGATGGTGGTTCCATGCAAGCAAATGTTATCTGGGCTCTGCTCACTGATAAGTCTCCCTGGTGCTGTGACAAGTATTTCTTCAAGAGTCACTAAACTAGTGGGTGAGAGATTTATAAACCTCAATACTGGTGTTTCCACTCAAAGATATTGGTGATCAGAGGGAATCCTAATTTTTATTTTCTTGGACTTTTCACTTTTGTTCCGAAGATAGGAAAAAAAACTGAAGGAAAGTATGTTGCAAAATACCAACTGTTAAATTTCTATAGTTCTTAGCAGGGATTTTCAAATAACTATAGTCATTATAATGTAGCGATAAATGTCTACTCTGGTGAGTTTTGTGGTACAAAGTGAAACTGTGTTTATGCCCAGTTCTACTCAGAGTGAGCGTGGTCCCTTTCATCTACATCCTGTCCACCATCCGTCTCATTCAGTGTGCAGTGCACAGTAGCGGTGTCTGCTCCTGTAGACAGTGGGAGGACCTGCTTTCCTCCACCCTTTCTTCTTCAATAGGGTGCTCAAATTCCTGGAATTAAAAGCCCAAAGACTTGCTGCATGAAATTGAAACAGCCTGCTCATGGTTTCACTTACAGATTCAGTCCATCGATATTCTTTTCTCTTTCTGGACTCTTTGTATGGTCCCAAGGAAATGACAAAACAGTCTTCCTTGTGTGTCAGATGGTAACAACCAGCACAAAGAAATACGAAGTGAGGATGGGAGTGGCAGGAAAATATTTAGTGATTCTGGAAAATTGCGTTGCTGAGATATCACAGAGACAATTCAATAAAAAAATGAATTTATTGAAATACCTCTCTACCAGATGTGGTACATGGGCCAGCAACATAGACAAGTGTTAACCCAACTTTCACAAGCCAGCATTTGCAATCTACTAAGATGCCCAGATGATTTGTGCTCATATGCAAGTTTGAAAAGTGGTTTTGGTGTACTTGGGTCCATGAAAACATTGTCATCTGATACCAACTTCATCTATCTGAAGCACCAGGAGGTCACATAAAGCTATATCAACTGGTTTTATTTCTGGGGTGTGTCATTCAGTGATTGGTCCTAACCCGTTAGTTTTGCTAGGGATGGGTACAATGGCGGGGGATTTCAGAAGCCTCTGTGTCATTCTGCTTTGGATATGTCTTCCCTCTAAATATAGATTATCAAGGAAGGTGGTGTTTTTGCTAGAACTCCTTAGGTAGTGAGACACTGAACTTGGTCAAGTGTCATTGCCTATAGTGTGGCCTCTACTAAAGGTAAGGAACAAAACAGGAGGGGGGGGGGTGAAGAATGACTCCCTTCCTGGCAGATGCCTCTGTAGACCAAGTCAAAGTCCTTAAGGCATCATATAAAACTTCTTAGAGTAATTTATTATTTTTTAAATCAGAAACTCACTTAAATAATCTTGCTCATACCTCCCAAGTCATAATGCTAACTCCAAAGGAATAGAATGTACTTCCTTCATAAAAACATGAAACCCTGACCTTATTGGGACTACCTATTGAAAGGAAACTTTAAGTTAATATATAGCTGAAGAAAATAGGTTCTGTAGCCCAAACATTATCAGAAACGTGAGCATCTACACCATAGATGAAGCTTGTTTACACTGTAAGGTGTAACCCTTTCTTAAATCAATGTAGCTGCAGGTTTATGTGTGTGAATGAGTCGCTTTGGCAGGTAAAAATGTTTTACCAAGGCAAATAATTGTATCTTAAATGCCCAGGCAAAACTGGCAAAGTTCCAGCTATGGAACTTGGTCAGAAATTACACCAAATCATAGAGAGTGTTTAAAAAGACCCAACTCTGTCCCGGGATTGGAAGGCTTGTTTTCTAGTACAGACTTTATACTATTTCATCTTTATGAGCCTGTTTTCTCTCATGTCTTTAAATGAATAAGGTAGGTGGGGTATTTTCAGAAGAACTATATAGATAATAAATTCAGACTCAAACAAAGTATACTTGATCTCAGGTGATAAAGCAGCATTAGCTCCATTGTTTGAACGTTTTCTCACAAACATTGTATCTTTTCTTCATACCTTCTAACGCACAAGAGTAAATGAACAAACTGGAATCTGTGTAGTTTAATTAAAATTACTAAGAAATAAAAATTTAAAGTTGTTAGGATCCTTCAAGATGATCTCTTCTGTTCTTTATGTGACCCCCTGCAGCACTGCAGCCCGGCAGTCCAGAGAGGAAGGGGCTCTGTCTTAAATAATAGTTCCTGAAGCCAAGGCCAACTGAGCAGTTCCTCGTCTCCTTATTTCTTTGAATTTACTGTAGTTGCTGGCAAAGCTCTGTGCCTAAGCAGAGTCCAGAAAGAGATTTATAATCTGAGAACATAAATGGGTCGAAACCTCTTAGGGTGGGTCAGGGCTTCCTCGTTTTATTATCACGTCTAGCTGATAACTTCTAATTGTCATTGTTTATATATCGTCGTCCATATCACATGTGAAAGCAACTATTTTTAATTTAAAAATACATGCCAGGCTGGAAATGCTAATACTTTACTAAACGCCTCAACTATATCAAGATTTCTTCTTTTCCATTATCCCTCACCCATGCGCTACCCTTCCTCCATCAAGCCATCCACCCACTAAATCATCCCTCATCAATGCGCTCATCCTTACATGCTCTGAAATGTCCAGCATAGTACATTTCTAAATATGTTACATTAACTTTGGTTTTATTAATGAGCGGTATGTAATAATTTTTAACGAACTATTAGGAAGGTAAGCTCGCATGACACTAGAATTTGTATTGTTTAGCAATGTGTTTCTCTACAACCGTATCTCTGCCTCTCTATGCCCACTCACCCAATATACACACAACCAATGATAGGTAATACGTAGACCAGCAACTAAAAACTCTCCCAAGGGCTGGAGAGATGGCTCAGAGGTTAAGAGCACCACATGCTGCACCACACGGTGGCTCATAACTCTCTATAATGAGATCTGGTGTCCTCTTCTGACATTCAGGCAGAACACTGTATATATAATAAAATAAACAAACAAATAAAAATCTCTCTCAAGATACTCCTTCAGTCAATGCACCCTTTCTCTTAATTGCCTCATCCCTGCTCCCATCAACAGGACATGACTATGCATAGTGTGTAGATTCATGAGAGTTTCTCTCCATATACCTTGATGATTAACGATGCTGAGTCTGTCTGCTTATGCCAAAAACCCACTCTGACCCTGAGCAATTCAGCCATAATAGAAACAGGCACCCCTTTTTAACTCAGAAATCTCCACTGACCTCGTTGTCTGTTCTTGAAATGTTAACTATCAAACTCACATCAAAGTAACCAAAATATTCTGTTGTTTTGTTAATTTGGAAGGGGCGAGCTCCTGGCCTCTACTAAGATAAATTACTCACTGCTAGAAGGAGCCAAATGATCCATGTGCCAGAAATATCCTAAAAACCAAGGTCCTTAGATCCACACCTACCATTTGCCATACTTAAATCAAAGACTTGGAAAGAAATGCCTTTAAAAGCATTCCGCGCTATACCATTACAGAAAGAAAACCATCGTTACTAGCCAACTATTCTAGTTCATACAGAATCTCAGGTTTCAGGAGACAGTGTGGAAGAGGGATGCAAACCCAGGCAGACTAAAACACCTAGGAAACTCAGTTCATATTCCTGGTGTTCAGTCGAGTTGACCAAAGCATCTGATTAAGCAGCCTCTCACTTAAGCTGGTTTGAAAATTTAGAAGCAGTTAATGAAGCGCTTGTTTCTCTAGCCCGTTAGTCTATAGCCAGTGCCTTACTGTCCCTGCTCAAGGCACATGGCCTTTCTGAACCCTGGTTCCCTGTGGTGAGAGATTGATTTTGGCAGTGTGGAGTCTGGGGGGATGGCAGGATGAGATTCAGTCAGATAAAACCCTGCTGGCCTGAAACTAAGGATGGCAAGATTTTGCTTTAGACTCTTGACCTGACATTGTATGAAATTTAACTTAAGCGTGTTGTGAAAGGAAAATATAAAATTACAGTAAGCGGGTAATGCCTAAGTTTCCTCTTTTTATTTCTTACCCTTTAAAGATGTAGAAATTCTGCTTTCACAGACTCACAGGAAGAGAGGATTTGTATCTGTGAGTTGCTCTGTGTTCACTAGGGTTCGAGCTTTTTATGTTTCAAGTTTAACTCAAATAGAAGCGCTTATTTCTTTTAGGGGGTTTTAAATCGACAACTTACTGTGCACGGTTCTTAGTTTATAGGGCCCGTTGTAGCCAAAGCTTACTAATTTCATAAATTTAAACTGTAATTCCCAAGCCTTAAAATAAGTTGATTGAGTCTAAAAGCAAGTAAAATGAAAAAAAATCTATTTCAGGAAATCAAGGACACAGAACACTGAAATAATGGAGGTTAAAGGTTAATCGGATTTCTCAGAATCACAAAGAGGAGCGGGCTTTCTACAGAAGAGTCAAGCCTAGGGTAGAGACGTGTCCATCTTTAGTGCCCATCTTTAATATGGCTCATGAAATGCTAATCCAAATAGGATTCCTGGGAGACTCATTGATTCTACTGGCTAGGTTTCTAAAAAGCAAGAGTATCCAAACTATTTTAGTTCAAGATGGCATCCCCTTTTTGCTTGTTGTTGTTGTTTGTTGTTTTGTTTTGGTTTTTTGCTTTTCAGACAGGGTTTTTCTGTGCAGCCCTGGCTGTCCTGGAACTCACTCTGTAAACCAGGTTGGCCTCAAACTCACAGAGATTCACCTGCCTCTGCCTCCCTGGGATTAAAGGCGTGTACCACACCACACCCAGCTCTCAAGATGACTTTCTTAAGCCCCTCTCTGTTTGCTCAGAGACATCATTTCCCCACTGCTAGGAGTAACTTCCTTTATTAATAGAGGAGTGGCACACACACTGGGGACATGATGCAGTCACAGAGCGAAACTCATTCCTTCAGTCTTCATTCAGCTGATATTCATTTAAGGCTTTTAATAAATGGTGGGCAGCCTTGGCTATCTGAGGCTGAATGGTAGGCATCACAGACATAAGGCTAATGGGCCTCCAATCAACCAAATAAAACCTCACTGGGGCATGACCGAAGCTGTCATGCCTGCTGTAGAGACAGAAGGGAACGTGGATGTTGACCCCCTAGCATCTAGATACCCAGTGTGTTGTAAACTAGACCAAATAGAATTCCATGACTTAGATCAGAAGGTCAAGAAAGCAGCCTCTAATACTCTCTCTACTCTGAAGGGTGAGGAGGAACTAACTTTTCAAAGCAGAGCAGAAGTGACGAGGGAGAATATTTTCGGAGGGAAGTATCTATGAATTCAGTCTCTGGGAGAGAAATGTCTGCAGGCCCTGAAATCAAACCAGAGGAAGCTGGAGAAACACAAGATGTAGGACAGAAGAAAGAGGCAGGCTGTGCCGCACAAGATGTAAAGTCTGGGTCTTCCCCTGAAATCAACGATAGGGCCACTGAAATGGTTTAAACCCCAGAATGGTGGGATCAGTTTTGCTCTGCAAAAGATGTCTACCAAATGGAAAGAGTTCAGCAGGCACAGTATAGACCAGAGTAGACCACAGAATCCCCAATCTAGGGAATATTAGTTTTCCACAGCCCCCAGTGAATACCCCAATACCACAGCTATCAATAGCTACGTGCAATGAAAAACTATATGAATTCTCTTTCTTATCTCTACATCCACCCAAAATATCTTAACTCTTGGGCTCACAAAATGGCTCAGTATGTAAAGGTGCTTGCTACCAACCTTTATATGTAAGTTTGATTCCTGGGAGCCACACAGTAGAAGGAGAAAACAGACTCCTGTAAGTTATCCTCTGACCTCTACTCCTATGACATGTTACACGCATACACATACACATACAAGTACACACGCACACACACACCAAATGTACCATTAGAAACTTAATCTTAATTCCTTATTGCACCGTGACTATTTTTGGATGGCGGTTAGTCATGAATCATTGAAAATGCACAAAGAGTAATCTGACTATTCCAGAAGAGAAAAAAATGTTGGCTAGATCAAATATGTAGCAAAATAGGGAGAAATTTAGACAGACTCAAGAAGAAAATAGGTAATAAAACCATTAGATTCACGGATAGGTTTAATAAAGATACAGAAATTCAGTTGGTCTCAAAATGCACTCCTGTAATCCCAGCAACTGGAAGACGGAGGCAGGAGGCTGATGAGTTTACAGTCAGCCTGAGCTACGCAAGATGTATGTATCCCATGTAAAATTAAAACCTAGTGAGAACTTTGGGGGGTCCAGGAGTCTTGAGTCTGAAGTTTGGTTCTGGGATAAAGGTCAGTAGGAAGCTCACCACGTTACTAGCTGGGAGGCCTAGAATTAGTGGCAGCCTCTTTGTGGGTGGGGAGCGGATTTACCTTCCAAACTTGCCAGCAGAACTGGGGAAAACAGTCATAGAATATTTGGAGTGTGATAGAGTACCCTTTGAGCATGATTTCCTTCTGAGGTGGTGTGTGTGTGCACGGTGTGCTCTACTCTGCTCTGATCTGGACTAAGTTTATGTCTAAGTCTCCATCATTGATCTTTGGAGCTGGAAATGTAATAATAAGAACTCTTGTCTAGCATGTACAAGGCCGAGTGCCTGATCCCCAGAACCACAAGGAAAACAGTGATCTGTAATATTAAAAACAGTTGCTGGGGACTGAAGAGGTACCTCATCAGTCAAGAGCACCGGTTATTCTTACAGCAGACCTGGATTCTGTTTCCAACACCTCCATGCTGGCTAACAAGTGTTTGAAACTCCAGTTCTAGGGGATCGGACATCTTCTGGCCTGCGAGGGTACCATGCATGTACAAAGTGCACATACGTACATGCATGTGAAAATAACCATACATATAAAATAAAATAAGTAAAATAAAGGTAAATTTTAAAAAAAGTTGCTTCCTTAGGGCCTATGTCCAACTTCATTCAACATAAACCACCCTCAGTTTTGCTGTGGTTTCTGAAAGAACAAAAATTATATAAACAAGTGCTTTATCCAGATGAACCTAAAAATTGGCCTTGAAATTTTTTAGGTATGAAATACACTCAGTAAAACATAAAATATTAACTAGCATAGGAATAAGACATTTTTCCCAAAATCAGAATAACAGCATAAATATTGAATTTTTCTTTTAATATGACCAACATAATTCCCAGTGTACTGTAAATTAGCAAGGACACAAGTATCCCAAAAGAAACCTCCATTTAATTGTTCTTCATTAATTGCTACATCTTTCTGGAAAGAATGGAACATTCAGTACCCTCTAAAGAGGGCATTAAGATTCAAAGGGATATGAAATAAGGTTAACATCACCCCTTAAAAACACTGTCAAGAGTTAATTTGTTTTGTGCAACAACCATTTTCACATGGTAATACTTACAATAATCTTTCTTCATTATGTGACAGTCTTATCCTAATGACTCTTGTTTAAGGTCACTAAGAAATGGCCTTATAAAATGACTGGCTTCTTAATAGTGTAGGCAGTCATGTTCCCTTTGATCTGATTCTTTAACTATTTCTATCTTCTTTTAAATAGTTGAATTTCTTTAAAAAAAATAAGTCATATCCATGGTGGAATACACATCCAACAAGCAAAAGGAGAAAGGACAGAGTTTTGGTGACAATTCCCTAACGCCCTACAATTAGTGCCAAGTGCTAGGAACCCAACAGGCACTCAGAGGAAGCACATTTATCTGTAAAAGCTGCTGCTCAGGGTACTGGCTAGTGAGAAAAAATATGTTCTCATTGCTATCATCAAAACGTGACTGAAACAATATCCAGGTAAATGAGGGTGTGACAGATGCTATGCTGGCCGGGTGGTGGTGGCAGCACATGCCTTTAATCCCAGCACTCGGGAGGCAGAGGCAGGCGGATCTCTGTGAGTTCAAGGCCAGCCTGGTCTTTAGAGCAAGTTTCAGAACACACTCCAAAGCTACAGAGAATCCCTGGCTCAAAAAAAAAAATGTTATGCTGAGAGATAGGGACAGAAAGCAGAAGAAATAATTTCCCCTTCCTCCTGATACATACATACATACATATATACAAACATACATACATACCCACACATGCATATATACACATACAAACATATATATATATACATACATATATGTATATATATATATGAAAGTAGTTTTCTTCATTTTCTTGCCTGTCTGTTTTATGGAAGTTGTTGATTTGTAAAGGTCAAATACATACTGAAGGTGCTTCGTTATCTGAGCAGTTAAATTTCTCCCACAAGTTGAGCTTCTATATAATTACAGTCTTTTATCTTTTCTGTGAACAAAAATATGAAGTAAAAATTTATAGAGATCCCAAGACTGTGGAATAAGCTATTAGGAATATGAATTATAATATCTGAGCATAAAATATTAAGTGTCCTTTTAATAAAACAAGAGCTAATTTTTAGGAGGAAAACATGTATTTGTCAAGCATTCGCTTGATGTGTGACTTAGTTTTCTTAGATCCTTTCGGACCTACATCATGTATCTGAATGTGTGCTCAGATGACACCAAGCTGTCATTCATCAGACACACCTTCTTCATTGTAAACCAGCAGGGGAGGAGCCCATGCACCGCAGAGCAAGACAGGAGTGGTTCTCTCCTTCTATCTTCACGTGGTTTCAGATCTGGAGCTCAGCCTTCCGGGCTTGCACAACAAAGCACCTTTACCCTCTGAACCCTCTCACCAGCCTGGTGTTTCTTCTTCTGTCACTCAGATAGTGATATCCCAACCCACTCCAAATTCCCTTCTACCTGCTTTCCTCTGCAACACCCATGTCTTGTCTGTGCTGTTTTCTCCTCCAGTCTATCTTACTAGAGAAGCAAACATCCAACCTCTTCAAAAACCACGAGCTTCATGGGGAAGATCATGAGAGTCACAGGGAGGTGCTAACTCCAGGAAGCAGCCAAAAGTGATTAGTAATGATTGATCAATGAAGATCTGTGTTGCCGTGATTTTCCTTTTTTATTGAAAAGAAAATTTGCAGCATATTCTGGCCATGATTTTCCCTCTCCCAACTCCTTCGAGATCCTCCCTGCCTCCCCATCCATTCAACTCCATTTCTTTCTGTTTCTCTTTAGAAAGCAAACAGTCAAGCAAAACAACAACAAAAAAAAAACAGAATAATACAAAACACAGACTCACATCCCCATCCTGCAAAAGCATGAACATACAACATCAGAAACCATATTTATAAGCAAAAGGCCAATATGACAAAAAAAATCTGTCCAAACAATGCAATATAAGACAAAAAGTCTACAAAAATCCGTTTTGTGTTGACCGTCTATTTCTGGGCATGCAGCCTGGCCAAAAATGTGGTTTGTATACCCAGTGAGACTTTAATGGAGAAAACATTTTTTTCCTCTGAAAGTAGATGTTGATTGGAAATAACTTTTTTTTTTTTTTTTGTTTTTTTTTTGTTTTTTGAGACAGGGTTTCTCTGTGGCTTTGGAGCCTGTCCTGGAACTAGCTCTTATAGACCAGGCTGGTCTCGAACTCACAGAGATCTGCCTGCCTCTGCCTCCCGAGTGCTGGGATTAAAGGCGTGTGCCACCGCCGCCCGGCTGGAAATAACTTTTTGTTTAGGGATGGAAGCTCATGTCTACTTTTGCCTCTCAGAATTGGGACCCAATCTGACTTGAACTGTGCAGGCCCTGCGCATGTCACAGCACAGCAGTCTGTGTGTGTTTATATGTGTCAGTCCTTTTATGTCTGGAAGACTGTTTTCTTCATGTCGTCTATCCCCTCTGGCTTTTAAATGTTTTCCACATCCTCTTCAGCATAGCTCCCTGAGCCCTGAGCAGAGGAATTTGATTAAGTCATTCTATTGGAGACGAATGTTTCAAAATGTCCCGGTCCCTGCCTTTTGTCCAGTTTTTGGGTCTCTGTGTTGAGTGGAAGCTACTGCAAGAGGAAGCTTCATGGATGATGGCTGAGCCAGGCAGTGATCTGTGTTGTCCCCAGGATGATGTGACTGATGGATGGTCCCGGGTAGAAAGTCAGCAATTGGTTGTTCTTAAACCTAAGTGTTATGAAAAGGGGTCGGACTGTGTAGGTGCTGAATCCATTCCAAATAAGGATGAAAATAAATGAGAAGCAGTTGGGCACCAAAAAGGACCCACAAATGCTCTTCTTTACACCACTATGAAGTGTCCACATGGCAATGAACTAACTGATTTTATGCGCTCAAAAATAATGCCAAGCTAATATAGAGAAAACATATAATACTAGTAATTACAACATTAGGGAGTGATTGGTATGTGTACATTTTGATATGCCTTATGCTGTTTAATCCTCATAAGATATTACAGACATGGCTGTATCTTTATATTTTGGATGAGGGAATAAAAATCTTTTTTTAAAAAAAGCTGCATGATAATTAGGTACCCAAAGCAAACTTACCACCGTGGTCAGCCTGGCTCTCCTGCCCATTAGCAACACCACATCTCTCAGCAGGAAGATCTTAGCTACTTCCCTCTGGGTCCTCACCTAGTCCCCTCTGGCTTTGAAAGGTGCAGAAGGCCATGGTCTTCCACCTAATGGAAGTGAGGCACTTTGATTTTCCTTGAAAGCCTCATTAAACGTGTATCTAAAAGGCTTACACTCTGCCAAGCTGCACTGTGCCGCTGAGCCTGCTCCAGAACTCCCCTTGACTCTGAGAAAGCACTTTCAAATTGGCAAGATGTTGTGTAATAAAATACACACCAAGTGTGTCTGAGCAATTGAAGGAAAGAGGGTAGTGATTAGGGTTTAAAACCGGATATAAAAAGAATTCAGATTACCAGCGAAGTGCAGACCTCTGAATGTCATTCGTTCCAAATGGAAGTGTGATTGGAGGGGGGAATGACATCTGAAAAGGTTATGAAAAGAAAAATCATAGCAATTTTGAATTTCAGTAAAATGGCTGAAATCTGGGGCACCAGAAATGGAAATGCTCTCTCCCCTCACTCTTGGCCCTGCTGCAGAGGCTGCTGGGATAGCAAAAGGCCTGCATTTCCCCAGTGCTGCATGTTGGCTTGGTAATTAGTGAATTCTGCTTGGACAAAGTCATGCCAAATTATTATAAAGTGTGTGGCTGAGGAAATGAAAAGTCTATCTCAAGGCAGTAGTAAAACAAGAGGTGGATAAAGGGAAAATGTGTGTGTGTGTGTGTGTGTATGTGTGTATGTGTGTGTGTGTATGTGTGTGTGTGTGTGTGTATGTGTGTGTGTGTATGTGTGTGTATGGTGCGTGTGTGTGTGTATGTGTGTGTGTGTGTGTGTGTGTGTGTGTGTGTGTGTGTGTGTGTGTATCCAAAAAAAAGGATAAGGTTTATTGTCAGTAAATATATCTTTTCTCTAGCAACAATGTAAGATGTGAATAAAATGGGCTTCCATAATAAGAGTTTAGAAAAAAAAACATACTTGTAAAGAGAGACAAAGAATATTTGAGGACAGAGCCAGAATCCAAAGCAATGCTTCTGCTTCCTTCTGGCTGCATGACCTTTTCAAAGTCATTTGAGCTTCTGTAACCTCCAGATTTCTCCTGTATAAAAAGAGGTTAATGACATACTAAAATAGTAAGGCTAAAACTGACCAGTACCTTATGCATGCCATACATTGTTCTATATATTCTAATAGTCTCATTCCTATAAGTCCTAATTAAGCTATGGGATGGGAGTTATGACTGTCCCCCACCTTTTTGTTGTTGTTGTTAGAAATGATTTTATTTAGCTTAGCTTGACCTTGAACTTCTGACCCACTTGCCTCTGCCTCCTGAGTACTGGGACTTCAGGGTGAGTTCCATGCACATTTATGCCATGTCCAGGACACTGTATGCGGAGGCAGGCACCCTACTACTGAACTGTATCTCCAACCTCGGCCCCCATGCTAGAGAGGAAGAAACTGAGATACGGGTAAATAACTTCCTCAATGCAGCATGGAAAGAAACAGTGAAGGACTGGGTTTCTGCTGTTGATTCGCTATTTCTCTTGGTAAAATGAGGGTCTGTTTAATTTCTTCACAGCCCTTATGAAAGCATTGACAGCATTTACAACATATAGCTACCTTCTAAATGTTTTCCCTTTGTTGTGGTTTATCTGCTTATAGTCTCCCTTAGACCAAGTGAAAAGTAAATTCCACGAGAGACAATTTCATGGCCTTACTGATTGGCAGAGCCTTAGCAACCAGAACTGTAGCAAGCATGCAGTATTCACGGTATTATTTATGGTATGTTGAGTTATAATTGCAGTAACTAGTAGAATGTAACAGTGCTGAGAAATTATAAAGATGATGAAAGAGTCAGATATTTAAATACATCCATACATAAGAACAGACTAAGAGATAGTTGTAAGATATTTAAATATATCCATACATAAGAACAGACTAAGAGATAGTTGTAAGATATTTAAATATATCCATACATAAGAACAGACTAAGAGATAGTTGTAAGATATTTAAATACATCCATACATAAGAACAGACTAAAAGATAGTTGTAAGATATTTAAATACATCCATACATAAGAACAGACTAAGAGATAGTTGTAAGATATTTAAATACATCCATACATAAGAACAGACTAAAAGATGGCTCCAAACTCTCACACCCTGCTAGAGCTAAAGACTTAAGAGAAGAGTTCAAATACAGTCTTTATGCACAGATGAACACATTTTTAAAGTAAATTCAAAGGCAAGCCCAAAGCAAAAGCTACTTTCCTGTCTAGACACTGAACATATATGTCAGAGTCATTTATCATACAAATCTCATCCTCTATTTTTTTTTACTAATTCCCCCATTTAACAGTAATTTAAAAGATATAAAGCAGGGCTGGAGAGATGGCTCAGTGGTTAAAAACACTGGCTCCTCTTCCGGACAACCTGGGTTCAATTCCCAGCATGCACCTCACACCTGTCTGTAACTCCAGTTCCAAGGATTCACCCTCACACAGGCATCCATGCAGGCAAAACACCAATGAGCATAAAATAAAATACAAGCAAGAAAGGCTATAGAGCGTTTGCTTTTGCTACTGTATCTCATTGAGATATCAATTGTTCGTTCTAAGAGTTTGGAAGTAGGCTGGCGTGCAGCTGAGAGAGGTCCCCAGGGCATTCATTTCTTACCCTTTTTTTTTTCAATTCTAGGACCAAGAACAAAGGAAAGGTTAGGAAGGGAGGGAGAAAGGAGGGAGGAAGGGAGGGAGGGAGAGAGGGAGGGAGGGAGGGAGGGAGGGAGGGAGGGAGGAAGGGAGGAAGGAGGGGGGGAAGGAAGGGAGGGAGGAAGGGAGGGAGGTAGGGGGGGAGGGAGGGAGGGAGGGAGGGAGAAAGGGAGGGAAGGGGAAGGGAGGGAGGAGGGAGGGAGGGGGGAGGGAGGGAGGGAGGGAGGGAAGGTAAAAGAAAGGAAGAGAGAGAGAATCAGCTCCTAGTCCCCTTTCCTCCCATCCGTGCTCTGTATCCTGGGGTTGCAGGGCAAGGGAACATGCCATTTTAATGCTATAATAAAATACATATTTTGAACAAAGTGTTAAGGCTCTTTCTGGAAGCCTGGATTTTATCCAAGTCACTTTCGTCTAGGACGTATGTCTTCTCCACCTGCCAACACCTACCAGCCTAAGCTTCTGCAGACTGGGGCTGAGCGTCTCACTTTTCACATCACAGACGGGCCAATTACATCTTGACCTCGAAGGAACTGTCTTAGACGGTGGCTAAAATACAGAGCAGCTGCTGAGTGAATAAAGGGGCATTGTGGGTAAATGGCCACAGCACACGATAGAGCCAGACTCCGGAGAACCGGATCCTAGACTTGTCATTTATCAACTGTGAAATGTCCAACAAGGTACTTAACCTCCCTAGGTAGCAGTTAGGAATTGAGCTAACCTTATAAAATGATATGAAGACTAAATGAGTTGATATTTATAAGCTGTTGGGATAATAACTTGACGATAACAAGTTATAAATGTTGGCATAGGTAGAAACTCCCATCCAACTTCACCACCAAGGCAAGGTCACCGAGATCAGACTCCTAAGCTCCTGGGCACAAATCCTATGGGCATTGGTCTGGGGGACCATGGCTTGTCTTCAACACCAGTCATTCATATTGCTTTGATATGATGCTTGGTGAGACATGTCCATTCATCCCACAGTTATGAACTCAACATCCACAGTACAACAGGACTCTTTGCGTTCAAGAGCGGAAAAGACAGGGCTGACAATTGCCCTCCCCACCTGCCCACAATCATCACCCATACCCACACTGTGAATTTTGCCCTAGCTTTATTCTTGTCTCAGGAGAGCCGGTAAGCATTGTCTGGTTACTTCTGGCTGCAGGATAATGCAATTGTGATGTTCAGTAAGCTGGGAGGAGCCCATTTACTGAGAAATGGCTTCCCCTTCAATCCATCCACAGTCAGAATCCACCGTACACAGTATTTTTTTTCTCAAGTTCTTGGCCAGTGTTGTTTTATCTGACAACATGAAATATGATGAGGTGCAATGTCTATTTTATAATGGAACCGCTCCATAAGAACATGAAATTTGACGCGTATTCGTCACTCAATGTTTTAGAAACTGAATTATTAGCCTGAAAGGCAAGAAAGAGAATAAGGCATCAAGAAAAACCATTGTAGAAATCAATGCACCTAAATAAAGGAGATTTTTAAAGAATGGCAGCTAGTCCCGGCATAATGAATTATGAATTTAAGTTCATCTAGGATGAGGTACACTGTTACTATTCCATCTATCAGCTATAACACGCACCCTTAACTGAGACATGTTAGACTATAAGTGAAACATGCGGGGGTTTGGGTTGTTTGTTTGTTTGTTTGTTTGTTTGTTTGAGACAGGTTTTCTCTGTGTAGCCTTGGCGTGTAATAGACTCACTCAGTAGACCAGGTGGAGCCTTGAACTCACAGCCATCCACCTACCTCTGCCTCCCAAATGCTGGGATGGAAAGCGGTGCGCCACCCAACACCAGGCTGAAACGGGCATTTATGATGAGTGAATCATGATAACCCATGTTTTCCTGGAATTCCACATGGCCAGGAGTGCACATGTGACATAGTGAGGTTGAGCTATCTTTGGATGCACTCGAGATAGTGACATCAGTCTTACTTACAAACAAGACAGCAACTTGGAATTAAAATGTGTGTATGAGAATGAAGCTATCATAGAGAGCCCCTCGATCCAACCTAAATTTATCAAAAACCC
The DNA here is from genome assembly GCF_903992535.2 of Arvicola amphibius. Classification (NCBI taxonomy): domain Eukaryota; kingdom Metazoa; phylum Chordata; class Mammalia; order Rodentia; family Cricetidae; genus Arvicola; species Arvicola amphibius. The sequence goes on from NC_052058.2 coordinate 159,781,418, forward strand.
AGCCCCAAAATGTTAGCTCCTAGGATACATTACTAAATGCTGTATTTCAGTCGATAATAGACCCCCTAGGTGGAAAATTAATGTTTCAGGTCCAGTGTAGGGGGGTTTTGCCCTCAGGACGTGGGCAGTGGGAATTGCAGCTTCAAAAGCCAAACTGGCAGAGAAAAAAGGAAAACAAAATCAAAACAAGGAAACAAATGAAAACAAAACCTGCTACCTTTTCTAATCGAACTGTACACAGACCCTGACCTGAATCTTTAAAGTTTCTCGGATTTTATGACATAACAATTATATACTTAACCTCTATGCTTGTGTGTATTGTCATCGTTGTGAACAGCATAGTATTTCCAAACCCATGCACAGCACAGAGTGTAGTAGTCAACAAATCTTTACAGCAGAAGGTAGGTCAATGGCTTAGCTCATAATGGCAATTACATCGTGATACCATGATTAGGCGAAAAGGGTTGAAATTTCAGCAGGACCAGTTCCCAGCTATAGCACGGTCATTCTTGCATTGTTAGGTGGCATCGGGAGCTGTTAGCAAGGGTAAGTGCATATTAAGAACATCTGCACAGATGTTAACTGTAATCCCAGCACTCAGGAGTTGAGTGCTGTACAGAGAGATGCTGTCTCTAAATTGAAATAGACAAGAATGAAAAGAGAAGGGGAGAGGGGTGAGTGGGGAAGGGAGAGACAATGAGAGAGAAGACAGAGAGAGAGAGAGAGAGAGAGAGAGAGAGAGAGAGAGAGAGAGAGAGAGAGAGAGAGAGAGAGAGAATGGGGAGAAGAGAGATACAGGATGAAAGGGAGAGGAGAACACGGGGGGAGGGAGAGGAAGAGGGAGATGGTGGATGTTAAGGTTACCTTTTGACATAGCAGTAGCAGGTAGATTTGGGGAATTAGCAGAAATAAAGGCTTCTACATCGGAATCAGCAGAGTCCTTACGTGTAAGAACAGGGGACAGGTGTGGTGCCACATGCTTTTTGTTTTAGCATTCCAGAGGCTGAGGCAGGAGGAGGACTGTGAATTAAAGGCCATCCTGGACTACATAGTAAATTCAAGCTAACATGGGCTATAGAGTGAGATCGCATCTCAGACAAAAAAGAAATAAACAGCTCCGGCTTTGTGACTACAGAACACCTGGGGTTTGGTTTCTGTCTCTTAGTTAAAGAGCACTTCTTTGTGTCTTTCATTTTTCTTTTCCTTCCTTTTTCTTGACCCTTAAACAGTCTGAGAGTTAGAGACTGGACCACGAGTTTATCAAGTACAGCAGTAAGTCAGGTGGTGGTGGCTCACACATTTAATCCCAGCACTTGGGAGGCAGGGGCAGGTGAATCTTAATGAGTTCAAGACCAGCCTGGTCTACAGAGTGAGTTCCAGGACAGTCAGGACTGTTTCACAGAGAAACCCTGTCTCGACAAACAAAACAAAATAAAAAATAAAAACAACAAACAACCAGAACAACAAGTACAGCAGTGTATACAAGGGTATGCACTCCATAGTTTAGTGGCGTTTGTTCAGTGCCCGTCAAAAAATAGCAATAGCTTCATGGTTGTGGGATGGGGACCAGAGAAAGCTTCATGTCAAGTAAGAATTAGAAGAGAATGATCTCGATATTCAATTAAAATGTCGTCAGACCTAAGTAATGTTTGTCCTAGACTTTGCGGTAGACAGGTTGTTTACACGGCTGAATGAGGCAACTGCAGGCAAAGGTGATATCTATTCTGAAACACACAATCAATGAGCTCCAGGGATGATTCAGCAGGCGAGATCCAGGACAACTGTTTTTACTGTTGGGTGGAGTCTAGAGAAGCTAGTAACTGAAGTCAAGATCTGAATGGTCCATTCTGGGCAGTGGGAACCTGTGACCGGCAAGGGTAATTTAAAGAGAAGGAGCACTCTGTATCCAAAGCCATAGAGATGCAAGAATAAGGCTCATGTGCTTCAGAGAAAACTACTGTTATCTTTGGCAATGACAAAATCTTGACAAAGAATGTCTTAGAAATGCAAAGTGAATCTTTTGGGAACGTTTCAACAGATTGGTTATGTACAAACAAGTACACAAGCTAAAACAAAACCCAGGAGACACTCAGGACGTTTACCCACGGAAGAGTTATATCCTTCTGAGACAGGAAAAGGTGAAAAAAAAAAAAAAGAGGAGTTTCTTGACCTCAGAAAATGCTCACCTGCCAAAGCTGAGATCCTGTCTCCGGGCATCAGCAGACAAAAGCCCACCATCCCTCCTTCTGCCCTCCAGTTATTGCTCTCCCCTTGCCAAATCTAGTAGAAGACACACACACATGGCCCATGTTTATTGGTTTCTCTGCTGCAGAGCAGGGTTAAGAGGGCTGGAGACTTGAAAGGTCAACAAGCAAACGTTACTCAGCATAAATCTGATAGGGAAAAGCCACTTAAACCCTGAAAGGCCCCTTATCTTGGTGCTGAGAAGTCTGTCCTTTATCCCAAGGATGAAGAAGCATTAAAAGATGTCAAACAAAAACCTCTTCGTGGTGCATTCTGTGTAAAGGAGTGGAAAGGCTGGGGGAGGGGCGCACAGACCTGAGAAGGAAGGGGCTGCATTGTGCAGGCAGAAGATCGTGCTAGGAAACTGAAATGGAAGCCGAGATGGGGAGGAGAGGCTGGAATGGAGGGCCTTCTATATGAAGACATTGTTTTTTTCTGTTTGTTTTAATGGTACATCGACATGGTGAGACTGGAGAGGGACCAGGTGACAAGAACGCGTTGGAAAAGTAAGCCACGGCAGAAGCGCGTTAGTTAGGATTTAGGTCAGCCTTTCTCCTATGCAAATAGTGACCCACATCATCCTGCCTCTTTGAGGCTTCATTTTATTGACTTTTCTTACTAGGACTCTAAACCAAAATCCTCAAGTTTGACACAGTGTTGTTTGTTTGGTTTCAATCACTGTGCCTACTGAAAACAGCTGCCCGCCTCGCGGAGGTTTTGGCTCCCTGACCTTCACAAGCTCCAGAGAAGGTGGTTCGTGATAGGACAAATAATGGTACCCACTGAGCATCTCACCAGCAATTCCTCCCCAGTGCCTCGGATTTATGTAAATGATTAAAAGTCACTCCACACAGGGAAAGTCAGGAAGTGTTCTCTGCCCTCCAAACATGGTGAACCGAGCAGGACATCTACACTGTGGCAATTTATTAAAACATCTTAGGAGGCTTCAAGACTCCCTTTCCAATTTCCTGTTTGTTTCCCTATGTGGGTCAGAGCTGGACTGAGCTGGCAATTACTGATGTTGCAATTAACAAATTTGGGTTCTGAGTGTCCTTCCTGGAACCCATGGAGTCTTCTCCAGGAAAGGCAACTCGACCACTGGTCCACATTAACTACCACTGTAATGTTTAAGGCAAAACTAGTGATTAGTTTAAAACCATGGGAGGACAAACCACAAAGGGTCAGTCTACCATTCTGTAATTGTGTACTGTCGGGGACTGCTCCAGAGAATAAGGCAAGTTCTCATAGAAGCAGGAAGGATGACAGATAGCAACGCAACGCGAGTGGAATGTATCCTACAGGGAGAACTCGCACTATACTGAAGTCCCATAACCAGAAATCGTTAGAAACAGCGGGACAGCAAACACATTTGCTAAAGCCCCCCAAGGTCACAGTGGTGTTGATCAAAAGAAGCCAGCATGGTCAAGCAAGTTTCGGAAAGAGCTTTCAGAGGCCCCCTGTGAGCTACTCTTCTCCCTGGGCATGCACCTGCCCTCTCCATCTGCACGTCAGTGCTCATGCATGCCACTTAATTTGGACCGCGTGGCCTCTGCCATTCCCCCTTCACACCTCTCCCTTTCCATTCCAGTCAGCTTCCAGGACAGCTCAGGGCTTCTTCCTCCACTGGGCTCCGAGTTGCTTTCTTTTCTGTCTTCCTGAACCTGCTTGTATTTTTTTTTCTATATGGATGCTTAAGACTTTTGTTTTGTGTCGTGAAGATTTATGACATTTTTTCCCCTTTAGGTCAGATTCTTTCTGCTTCTTCTCTGTCTGGGATATATTACATATCCAGCACATAACTCATAGCTATCAGTTGAATGGTCGAAGCAATCAGTACTTCAATCAATCAGTGAAAACTGATGAACGTGACCTTTCAAGTATGCTTTCTGGGCCTGGAGAGATGTCTCCGAAGTTAAACGCACTTACTATTTTTTCAGATGACCTGGATTCAATTCCTAGCACCCAAATGGCAGCTCACAGCCATCTGTAACTCCAGTCCCAAGAAATCTGATGCCCTTTTCTGGTCTCCTCCAGCACTGCAGCTTATGGTGCCTTCCACACAGGCAAAATCTCATCGATAAAATAAGTAAATCTTTTAAAAAATAGAGTATTCTTTCTTTAGACCAATTGAAAGCATGTATTTTATAGTTTCTTTTCCAACCGAAAGGTCAATATTCACATTGATTAAAACAAATTTTATTACAGAAGAGAGTAATGGGGGAGAATGGGTATGGCAAAATACAGTGATATACATAATGGAATAATGGATACTAATACATAATGGAAACTCACTAATTTAATTTTTAAACCATTGTGTTGCAAATGACAAACATTCTGAAACACTGTGCACATAATAGGATTATAGGGGTATTATGAATGAAGAGAGAGAGAGATCATCAAAACCTGAATGACCAACATGGGAAGTAGGATTAGAATTGTAATATTTAATGTCTCAATTCCTTGTATTAAGACCTTTGGTAAGGGCTTAAGATTTATGCCAAGCACTGCACTAAGCAGAGCACACACACGTCATTTTGTTTACTCTTCGAAGAAAGCAGATGAGGTCATCATTTGTAATTCCCCCATTCTGTGGATCAAGGTACCAATTCTTAGAACAATTAAGCCATCCGCCCTCAATCACCCAGCCCTTGCATGGCAGAGCCAGGTTTCCTACATGATTCATGCATAAAATACTGCATTAGGAAAAGCCAGTAGAATTGAAATGTGATCCGAGACGGGCAGCCTGAGCAGAGATCTTCAGAGGTGTGAAGTGGCGATGTGCCTGGGGAGAAGAAAGTGTGAAAGGACCTGAAAGGACACTGCCCTGGGGGACAGGTCAGGGAGGCTGGACTAGACCCTGACTGAGGGAGTTGGGGGGAGGTAACTAAAAGAAGTGGCAAGTTTAGAATACCAACCAACCCAGCCGTGGTAGGCAAAGTTGACAGGCAACAGAGAGACTGGGAACTTCTTAATTAAGAGATGCAGAAGTTTTCCTCCCCTAAAAGAGAAGAGAGGTTTAGCCAGTAAATTTTTCTTCAGATGTAGACTTTCTGGATGCCTGTCTCCACATAACTAACCTACATGGCACAACCACCGATGCCCTCTTCCTCCTCTGTGGAGACTCCAGTCCACGGGAGCAAGTGGAGATGATCGGTGCAAGGACAGGTAGTGGCATTTCAACTGAATTTTAATAAGTAAAGCTTGCTTGAGGATAAGAAAAGTAAAACAGCCACCCCGGCCACCCTTCCAGACCAGGCAGCGATAACACACACCTTTAATCCCAGTAGCCACACTGGTTTGCCATAGAAAGCAGGTAACAGTGATGCAGGCTTTTAATCCCAGAACTAGACAGCAATATAAGATGAGAGGAGACGGCTCTCAGTCTCAGTCTCATTCTGAGGTGTCCTGGAGGCAGGACCACCATTTTCGGACTGAGGTCAAGGTAAGAGCCAGTGGCTGGCTGCTTTATTTTATGCTCTTCAGGTTGAGCCCCAATAAAGACAGATTCTTAGAATTTTTCTTAATCGTGCTTTCAGGACAGGTAGCTGGGCATGAGTTTTTCTGCAGGCAGTTGCAGGAAGCAGGTGGCACAGGAGGCAAAGCAAATATAAGCTATTGAGAAAGAAGGAAGCCAGGGAGCTGGTCCTTAAGAGGGACTTCGAGATCACAGACTGGGGCGAGAAAACCCTCTAATCCTACAACCTATCATGAAGACGTATCCCATAACACTAAAGTCAACAGAGGCATTACAGTCCCTGGCTCTGATATGCATAAACATAAAATCTGTTCACTTTTGAAAGCCTCCATCTATTGAGCCCCTAACTTTAAAAGCCCATCTTCCAATCACAGTGTCATCCCCACCATGACATTCCTTGTTGTGCCTCTGAGTGTCCTCCTTCACAACCACAACACCTTTAAGTCACCTTGAACTATAAAGTGGTTTTTCCCAAACTCTGGGGTATTTGCAAATGTGAACGATGCAGCCTGTAGGCCGAGGATCCCAACCAGTCTTTAAAAGTGACAACTTCTCTGGCATTTATTCAGTGAAACCTGAGGCAGCATGAGGAAAAACAAAATCCCCCTCCAGAAGTCGCCTGGCCTGGATTTTATATCCAATTCTCTGAGTTACTCTACCAACTTCTGGAAGACATCTCATTTCCTCAGGCTGCAAATGGGGATTATCTAAGTACTTCAACAGTAAGCTATGCCAGTAAGATAACATGGAAAATCCTCTTAGAATATGGATTCCATGAATAAGACAATGGGAGCCCGTAATCTCAGGATAGTACGTTTTCCACAAAGGCACCTTATATACATAATTTAGGATATATTTCAGATTGTTACAATAAAGACAGACATATTCCTATTTGTTTATATATATATGTTAATTTTTATGTTATAAATGTTTTTACATACATACATGAATATATATGCATATATGTATGGAGACTATGTGAGTGCCTGCTGCCCTTGGACATCAGAAGAAGGCAACAGATCCCCTGGAACTAGAGTTACAGACGGCTGTGAGCCACCATATGGCTGCTGAGACCCAACACAGGTTCTAAGCCATAACATTGCTCTAAACCACTGAGCCATCTTGCCAGCCTGTTTTATTATTTCTTTAAAACTGTTTCTGGATTACATGGACTGGGTACTTTCTGCTATTCCAGACTCTGTTCTAATAGTTTGCATCCTTGAGCTGATTTAATCCTTGAAAGAACCAGTGAGGTCATTGCTATCTGCAGACAAAGAAACTGAGACATAACAAATGCAAACTATCCTTCTCGGGTCCCGGGTTTTTTTTTTTTTGGTTTTTGTTTTTGTTTTGTTTTGTTGTTTTGTTTTTTTGCAAGACAGGGTTTCTCTACATAGCCCTGACTGTCCTAGAACTCACAGAGATCCTCCTGCCCCTGTCTCCTGAGTGCTGGGATTAAACACGTGCACCACCACTGACTAGAACACAGCTTTTAAGGGAAAGACCTAAGATTGAAACAGGAAGCTGAACTTCAGAGACAAGACTTGAAATCACTGATTATTTCCCCAAATTTTTCTTTCCTTCCTTCCTTCCTTCCTTCCTTCCCTCCTTCCTTCTTTCCTTCCTTCCTTCCTTCCTTCCTTCCTTCCTTCCTTCCTTCCTTCCTTCCTTCCTTCCTTCCCTCTCTCCCTCCCTCCCTCCCTCTCTCTCTCTCTTTCTCTCTGTCTCTCTGTCTCTCTCTCTCTCTCTCTCTCTTTCTTCATTTCACTCATTCGTTTGTCTATTTGAAGAAGGTCTTACTATGCAGCCCAGGTTGTCTTCAGAGTTCTAATCCTGCTTCAATACCCCTGGTGCTAAGACTATAGGTCTGTTCCACTATGCCCCTCTCAATACATGGTTTATTGTTCTGTCTGTTTCTAACATAGAAACTATAAAGGCTAGTGTTACGTCTCTGTATTTCAAAGCACAAAAACATGACTGGCAATGTAATACATTTACCAAATAATGCAATCACATTAGGTGGATAGCTACGTGCCATGTTAGTACAAAGAGCGTGCCATAATTTAATACTTGTGTAACATGTTTCTCACACAGGCAGTGACAGGCCCCAGAAGGCTGGCTCTGACATGGGACACTTAGGATTTCACTCTTGGCACAGCAACATAACAACAGTGAGCACAAAGGGTTTTTCTATAATAGCTATAACTATCCTTTAGAGTTTATGAAGTTAGCCAAATTAGTTGAGAATTGAGAATGAAGCATACTGAGGAAAAAACACTGTGATTTAGCTTTTTTTTTTTAAGCTGAGGAATACAGTGACTCATGACTTTAGTCCCCAAATGTGGGAGATGGAGGAAAAGAGATGGGCAACCCGAGGACAGCCTGAGCTAGGGAGAGAGCCATTGTCAAAACAAACAGATGAACAAACACAACAAACACAAACAAAAATCCTCCAAAGCCACACCCACCAAAGGAGTGGGCTGGAGATAGCCCAATTGTTGCTCTTGCTGGGCACGCCTGTGGCTCTTCACAGCCCTCTGTACCCCAGCTCCAGGGAACCCAAGGCCTTCTTCTGACCCCCTCAGGCACCAGGCATGCAATTGGTACACAAACAAAGACACAGGCAAACATAATTCACATAAAATAAGTAAATACAAAGGGGAATGTAGCTCAGTGGTAGAGCACTTGCTTAGCACACACGTGTGTATACGTACCTAGCACAACCCTGGCACTCTGCATTGAAAGGGAGTGGCTTACAGTAGTTTGTAACCTGAAGCGATTTGTGGAAATAACCCTTTGAGTGGAAGAGACAGACTGCTGACCCCTCAAATCTATTGCAAGGCGGCTTTGCTCTTTCCTCAACCTTTATTGCATGGTGACCCCCCCCCCCATATCCGTCATCTGCCCCTCATTGCCTGCCCTTCTCACCTTCTTCCAAGGGACAGAACTGTGTTGAAAATGCCCTGGTAGCTGACCCCTGGAGTTCGAGGGGTTAAGCTTTTCATGTCTACTTACATATCTATTATAATAACTCAGACCCCTTGGCCCATAAATTGATATTCTACACCACAATGCACATCTACCAATCAGTCCAGGATTAGTGGTTGTGTTTTTTTTTTAAGGACTCTGAAAATTAAAACAATGTTTCTTAGGTCTGGGAAAAAAATCACAGAAGATTCTTTATCTACCCCTTGTTTGTAAATTCAAATGTACTATCTAGAGTCTTACAGCATTGTTATTTTTTTGCAATAAAAATGCCATATGTGTCCATTCATATTTAGATGTGAGAGTATTAAGTTAAAACTACAGAGATCATCATACTTGAACATCAGAAATTCTGCTGGCTCATTGACCTCATCCACTAGACCCTAATGAACACGTCAGCTCTCAGCATCAGAACAAGTCGGATGTTTAATAACCAGTTTCATAGTCACTATCCAATTCGTCATTTGTGCTGATATGTCATAAAACAGCAATTATATTTTATTAACAGTAAATTTATTGAATGTGTTTAGTCTAACGATGTCTATATTTTAAAGTTGTTTTATTTAAGAGATCTTGGAAGCAGAGTGAAAGTAGGTAAGACCTTGCAACATGAACTTATCATTTAAAATGAAAAATGACAGGGCTACATTGTTTATATCTTCTCCCAAACAAATAGATCTGACATGTAAGCCAGCCAGATAGATAAGAGCTGGAAATGTATTCTAAACGCACATAAAAAAGTATTCCATTTTTCTGCAAATAGGTCAGCATTTTCCCTTTCTGTCACATGATTTATTTAAAAGATTTAAGCCAGGTGGTGGTGGTATACACCTTCAATCTCAGTACTCAGGAGGCAGAGGCTTGTGGATCTCTGAGTTAGAGGCTAGGCTGATCTCCAGACTGAATTCCAGGTCAAGCAGAGCTGTTTCACAGACAAACCTTATCTCGAAAAAAATATACAATAAGAATAAGGAATTTTTTTTTTTTTTTTTTTGGTTTTTCGAGTTAGGCTTTCTCTGTAGCTTTGGAGCCTGTCCTGGAACTAGCTCTTGTAGACCAGGTTGGCCTCGAACTCACAGAGATCCGCCTGCCTCTGCCTCCCAAGTGCTGGGATTAAAGGCGTGCGCCCACCATCACTCGGCAATTTATTTATTTTTATGTGGTGTTTTGTCTTCATGTATGTCTGTGTGAGGGTGCCAGATTCCCCAGAACTGAAGTTTCAGACGTTGTGAGGGGTCATGTGGCTGCTGGGAACTGAACCCAGCTGCTCTGGAAAAGCAGCACTGCTCTTTTTAAAAGAGGTTTATGTATTCATGTATTTTATGTATTTTATGTGCTCGGTATTCGTGCACACCAGAAGGAATCTGATCCCATTACAGATGGCTGCGAGCTGCCATGTGGTTGCTGGGAACTGAACTCAGGATCACTGGAAGAGTAGTCAAGTACTCCTAACCGTTGAACCGTCTCTCCAGCCCCCATACTAAAACCTATTAGAAGGATAAACAAATGAAATTTCCACTGATGTTAAGTACACCTTTTCAGTCATGGGTTCTATCATTGCCAGTATTGCCACCTCCCATCATCCTTTGCTGTCTAATCACGGCTTTCTCAGCATGGCAAACTAGTCTTTTAATCATTTCCCTAAATAACCATATTTCCTATCTTATCACACATAAGCTCCCAAATCTCCTAATTGATATGCGCCAGCATCACACACAGGGCTCTCAGCCTTTGCTCCTAAGGCTCTCCTTAGCAAGTTACAAGCCAGAAAAGCAGGCACCAAAGGGATGGAATGGAATAGCCACGCTCTGTTGGACCTTAGATCATTTACTATCATATGAGAACTGGAGCCCTCAACTTCTTTTATGCAAATAGTAAATGTTTACTTTTGCAGTTTTCCCAGCTTAATTTACACAGTGTACTGGCTCTCCATAATGGATGTCCTGAATATAGACCTCAACCTAAACACCATCAGGCAAGATGAAGTCACATTTGTTATTTCTAATTCCAACCCTCTCATTGAATAGTCTTGACATTTGATATATTGTCCTGTCTACTACAGATTGTACTCTCAAAAAGTTAGCCTTAGAAACTCTAGCCCCAGTGGGAAGTAGTGGCACATGCCTTGATCACAGCACTCAGAAGGCAAAGGCAGGTGGATCTCTGCAAGTTCGAAGCCAGTCTGGTTTACAGATGTTCCAGGACACTCAGGGCTGTTACACAGAGAAACCCTGTCTCAAAAAAAAAAAAAAAAAAACAAAAAAACAAAAGAAAGAAACTCTAGCCCAAGAAGAACAGCTCACCCTTCACTTTAATAGACTTTTATATAATTTTTTTCTAAGATAGTATATTGGTAGATAATAGAAATATTTATTTGGATAATCCAGGATAAATATTTTCCAGTTGTAAGCCTAGCACTTTGAATTATGTAAATTCTATTTTTAGGATCAAAATATATTTTGATGTGTTTGGGAAGGAGGGAGGAACAGAGGCAAGTTTTGGTTGAATTACATTACTGCCTTATTTACTTCTCTTGGTGTATAACTCCACAGTTTAATACTTGGGCAGTGGAGACCAGGAAGATCAGAGGTTCAAGGTCAGCCTCTGCTACTAGTGATTTGAAGCCAGTCTGGGATACAGGAAACATGGTCTCAAAAGACAAACAAACAAAATCTTTCTAATTTAAAAATGTTACTTAACAGCCAGGTAATGGTGACACACACCTATAATCTCAGCCCTTGGGGGACAAAGGAAAGTGAATCTCTAAGTTCAAGGCCAGCCTGGTCTACAAAGTGAATTTCAGGACAGCCAGAGCTGTTACACAGAAAAACCCTGTCTCAAAAAAAAAATCAAAATAAAAAATGTTACTTATGACAATTGGTTCCCTGAACAGGGTCTAAACAGTGAAGCTTCCTGAGAACCCCAGACCCATAATTCCCTTCTTAGCTGAGTGTGGATCAAACATGGGAAGCATAGTTAACTTCTCCGTAGCTAAGCCCACAGGCTTCTACTCCACACGGCCACCCAGGTTTACGTGATTTCCCACCGTGGCTGCAGTTTTATCTTTCTGTTAACTTTAGCTGGAAAAAAATGTATTGTCATGGTTTATTTCTCCCTTTCTGGGTTTCTCATGCAATACCCCAGGTCTGTAATCAAGTTCCATCCACTTCTCCTTAAAGCTATATCCAAAGTATCACCACATCTTAGCATCCTTGCCCCCCATGCTGGTCTTTCAGACATCATCCATGCCTGGGTAATTGCAACTGACTCTTGCTTGTTTGTTTTACATCCTGACTGCAGTACCCCTCCCTCCTCTCCTCTCAGTCCCTAGTCCCTCCCCAACTTTCCTCTGCACCCCCCCATCCATGCCTCCTCTGTTTCTATTAAGAAAAGGGCAGGCCTCCCACAGATATCAACAAAACAGGGCACATCAAGCTGAGGACTAAGCACCTCCCCGTGAATCAAGGCTGGGCTAGGTGACCCAGTATAAGGAGGAAGAGGGTCCCAAAAGCTGGGAAAAGAGTCAGAGACAGGCCTTGCTCCCACTGTTAGAAAGTCCCACGTATAGACCAAGCTACATAACTGTCACATATATGCAGAGGGCCTAGGCCAATCCTATGCAGACTCCCTGGCTTCTCTGTGAGCCTCTGTGAGCCCAGGTTAGTTGATTTTACGCGTTTTCTTATGGTGTCCTTGACCCCTCTGTGCCTACAATCCTTCCTCTCCCTCTTCAGCAATATTGTTCAGGTTCAGCCTAATGTTTGACTGTGGATCTTGGCTTCTGTTTCTACCAGTACAACAGACTCTTAACTGTTTCCTTTATTGTGTATTTTCTTCCTTCAACCTGTCTTCTACACAAATAGAAGTTATGATTGTATGCTTCTGTGTTAAATCAACCCTTTTGTTGAAGGAGTGGCGAAGCGAGCAGGCCTGCTTTTCGTCCCGCCCAGCTCCCGCATGGTTAGCTTTACACCCGGAATAACAACACACAGATTGTATTCATTTAAACACTGCCTGGCCCATTAGTTTCAGCCTCTTATTGGCTAGCTCTCACATCTTGATTAACCCATTTCTAATAACCTGTGTAGCACCACGAGGTGGTGGCTTATCGGGAAAGATTCAGCATGTCTGACCTGGCGGCTGGTTCCATGGCATCTGTCTCACTGCCTTCTTCCTCCCAGCATTCTGTTCGGTCTTCCCTGCCTACCTATGTTCTGACCTATCAGGCCAAGCAGTTTTCTTTATTAATTAACCATTGAGAGTAACACATAGACAGATGACCCTCCTCCATCACCCTTTTACTGTCCCCCTCAAAGTTAAAGTCACCATCCTCACCCTTGACCTCTGAGGTGCTATATGATTGGTCTGCCTCTGTTTCTGTCTGCCTCAGTATCTAGCTGCACTTTGCCAACTAATGTGTGTTCTACTGACCTCCATGTGTTCCTTAGCACACTGGACAGCTCGGATTCTTACAGACTCCTAGTCAGAAATGACCTTTGCCAAAGAATCTACCTCTCCTGAGACCTTTGTTTAAAAGCTGCCTTCTGGCTAGGTGGTGGTGGCGGCACACGTCTTTAATCCCAGTGCTCAGGAGGCAGAGGCAGGTGGATCTCTGTGAGTTCGAGTCCAGCCTGGTCTACAGAGCATGTTCCAGGACAAGCAAGGCTACACAAAGAAAGCCGGTCTTGAAAAACAAACAAATAAATGAGTAAATAAATAAATAAATAAATGAAAATTGCCTTCTAGGCTGGGTGTGTGGCTCAGTTGGCAGAGTGCTTTGGTAGAGTGCCACAGCCCTGTATTTGACCCCCCAGCACCACATGAAGGAAGTATTGTATTTTATGCCTCTAATCTCAGCACTCCAGAAGTAGACACAGAAGGACCAGCAAGTTTGGAGCCAGCCCGGGCTACAGGAACCTGTCCAAAGAAAAGAAAAACTTATGTTGAGCCTTTACAGCATGTGTGTGAAAATGTCCAGTATATGCTTCCCAGATACAGAATAAAGGTCTAACTCTAGTCAGCAGGCTGTGAATAATCAGAGTCTATAGTGATATAGTGATATTCTGAAAAAGCGTCTTGAATGAGAAGGAAAAGCTAAGGGCAGGTAGTGCACATCCCTCAAAGACCGTATTTCCCAATGTGGTATTTTTCAAATTTTGAGTTAAAATGCATTCAAAAGGGAAGCAGTGCTCCATGTGGTCAAACATAGATTTTGGAGACAAAAATGCCTAGACTTAAATTCTAGGAACTCCACTCATGTCTGTGTGATCACAGGAACTACATATCTCAGTTCCCTCTTCAGCAAAGAGAGAATAACAATAATTAATAATTGTTTTAAGAACTGAAATGTTAATAGTTAAAATAATTCTGGAATATAAGTGTGTAATATATGTGTTCTTAAATTATATTTTAAATGAAAAAAGGAAAGCATTCTTGATCTATCCTGTTTTGTGTTACATAAATCCATCTAAACATAAATTCAATATTAATGATCTATAATCATATACAAAAATATAGACAAAGTCTAACAGCTAATCAGATATAAATATAATCAAATTCTAGAGCAAATAAATTTAAAAGTTACAATGTTAGGGCTGGACAGATGGCTCAGCCATTATCAGCACTTGCTCTTGCAGAAGACCTGGGTTTGATTCCCAGCACCCACGTGGTTTACAGCCATCTTTACCTCCAGTTATAGGGTATCCAATGCCCTCTTCTGACCACCATGGACATCAAGAACACACATGATTCACATACAAACATGCAAGGGAAACACTCACACATAGAATGAGTTAACCTAATCTTAAGAGTTCCAATGTCAGTTTAATGCGATAATCTATGTTACTTTGACCACAACTCAGTTGCTGTTCTCAGCTTGCAAAGCAGACTGGCTGCTTAAGCTGACTGTGCTCCTCTTGCCACATGCTAGATCTGACTCACCTCCTGCTGCTTTTTCACAGTGCCCCAAGACAGTATTTAACCTTAGAACATGTCTACCCCAGTTCCCTCCTTGGCTGAAGGTAATTAGAGCAGAACCTTTCAGTACTGATATACTGTATGCGCACGCATATGAAGGTAAAAGACACAGAAATTCAATGGTATTGCTTGATTAGAGAGCAGTCATCCAGATGCTCTAAAGTGAGCACACGTGTGTGTGTTTGCGTATGTGTGTGTTATAATTTCAATAAAATGGTCAAAATGAAGACAGAAGTTCAGTCTTCCGAAAAACTTGTATATGTCAGTACCATGTCACCTGACCCCAGTTATAAGAAGTACAATTCTTCGGAGCTGCTTGCGGAAAGGATGATAATAATGAAGGGCTATATATAGCACTATAAGCAATAAGAAAGAAAATAATTATGTACATTGGACTGTGGAGGGGCAGGAGCTGTGACAGAAAGAGAAACTAAAGAGAAAGTGAGTGAATTGTTGAAAAAGATGTGAGATCTTGAAATTAACAGAGGGCTGAGTATGGTGGCGTGTGCCTTTAAACCCAGCACTTGAGAGGCAGAGGCAGGCAGATCTCTGTAAACTGAGGTCAGCCTGGTCTACCTAGGGAGATGAGCACAGCCAGGCTACACAGTGAAACAGCTGGACCAGAATAAGAGGAAGTGAACCTTTATACACGCTTGTTGATTTTGTCCAGAGACAGCATCCCAAGAACCATTTAAGAGAGAACGGGTTTATTACCACTCGCAGTTAAAGGGCACAGCGTGTCTTGGCAGGGAAGCCAGGGAAGCAAGACTCCGATGCAGCTGGTCACCATGCATCCCAGTCAGGAAACAGGGGATGCAGAATGCATGCTGCTGCTCACTTCTCTTTCTCCATTTACAGTCTGGGACTGCAGCTAAGGAATGCTGTCACTCATCCTGGCAGAGTCTTCCCAGCTCCATGTAATCTTGTAACCAAGATAAGTGCCCATAGCCTTTCCCAAAGACCAATCTCTGAGGGACTTCTGGGTTCTGTAAAACTGACAATTAACATTAATGGTCAAAGACAGCATTACACAGACTTAAGTTTCATTTTCAAAATGTATACACTTCTTGTTATGTAAAGATCTTAATCAAAGACAGTATTAGACAGATTTAAATTTCATTTTCAAAACTTATACGCTTCTCGTTATGTAAAGATCACAATCGACAAAGCTTGCCTGCTCAGCGTTTAGCTGGAACCTTACCCTCACAGACACCGAGAATGTATGCCTGGCTTACGCCCTGGAAAAAACCTCAGGATTAGCAGACATTTGATCAAGATATACAGGAAACGGACTTGTGCGAGCAGGTAGAGCTGGGAAATGAAGGTTAGTATTGCCAGTTGCTCCTACCAACTTCAAGCAACAGGTATGTGTATTACAGCATCCCGAGGAAGCAGTGGTGTGAGGGCCAGGCTGGGTTAAGATCATAAGCAGAGGAAATTAATTCGGTTTCTCTTCAGCACAATTTGCTCCAGAAATGAATCACTTCCCTTGCTAATGAAAACTGGCGGCTATCGGGCAGATCTGGACAGCTGATTTAGCGTGGTTTTAGCTGCTGTGGAGGTGGGATAAACAACTGCCTAAAAGCCTTGTTTATTCCGAGCCTTGGTACCAAACAGGTGTCCCAGAGTCCCAGGGATAGTGAATCATAAACACGCACAGGACATTTTTTTTCCATTAGCATTTTCAGCTACTAAATAGAAACAGTAATGGCTCAGAGACCGCAAGCCTTATTTTAAGATGTCTAGACTTCTAAAGACATCTTTCTATGCATCAGATTTAAACTACCTGGATCCAGAATATACTGTCAAATTATTCTGTGTTTTTGGAAAATAGCTAGGAAGCATACATATGTCTATGGGTGTGTGCGTATGAGAGATCATGGGAAATGAGTACATGAAGTTACCAAAAACTGATGCCCGTCCAATCGGAGTCGTTACAGCACAGTGCTGGGCTTGCACCTCTCCTAGGCGTTGGTGCGTGGGACAGCAGGTTGCTATGTGATTCATTCCCAGTGCAAGCTCGACACAGAAACCATCCTTTTGTAGTTTGGTGGGGCGGGGGGATGTAATTCAGGAAACTAAATGTAATCACCAAAGAACTGAAGGAGTGGGTGTTAGGAAGCTGCGACTGGATCACAGTAAATAATGCACGCTTGAAAAATGCATAACGGGACCATATCAAAGATCTAGAGATACGGAGGATGAGGTTTGGAGGCGGTTTTTATATCCTCTGCAACCACTACGTTGACTCTTAACATTCGGTTCTGTTGATCGTTATTAGCAGCAGGAAGGGCAAAGACGATACTGCTTCTCACTTCAGCCTTCTAGGTACAGTAGAAAGGCTTCTGCATGTGTCAGCCGAAGTCACATCATGAATTCTGTTCCCAAGAGGGCCCAGGAAGCACAGGGCTTCGTTTTGTAGTCCTAAGGCCATTCTACTGGTGAGCAAGTGGATGACGATAAATACAGCAAAACTTTCCTGCCCAACCCCAGTGGCTTCCATATAGTCTGCCTCTTTTTAGGTTCACAGTTACCGGGACACCCCATAAGAGACACATACCATTTCTAGTTCCAGTTCATGGATGAGGACACTGTAACAGTAGGAAGCCTGTGCACGGTCACATACTTTGTGTAAGCAGGCGGATTTAAATAATGTAGAAATACCTACTTCCACCATGTGCCATTTATGTAATAGCTGATATTTTGCCTTTTATATAATATCTAACACTGCTCCACTGTCTCATAGACTGACAATCAAAAAACCCACTATTTACACAAATCATAGATCATCCAAGCAGATGGGACAGGTGGGCAACACAGCATATTAATTTAATTAATATTAATTTTATTAATTTAATATTAATTTAATGCTTTTAGAAAAAAATCTTCCCAGAAAACTAAACAAAAATATTACTGCAAAGCTCTGGGGTGCACATGGCCTAGATAAACTAATTAGATTATTATATTTGCATTGCTGGTTTGTGACAGACAGCTTATTACCCTCATCTTGGATAACAAGTTGGGCCTGGCATGGTATCATAAATGGATATGGATTGGTCACATCATGAGTGCAAGATAACTATTAGCAATAGAAGAATTTTATTACATTGGGTTACTTCCTTTATAGCCCATGTCAATCATCGTCCTTCCCAGGATCTCATATCTTGTCAGGTTACAGCACAAACGAGTAGATCAGACTTTGTAATGTGAGTTCCAGGGCGTCAAGGTTACAGTTCTGTTGCTGTACAGAGACATCATGACCAAAACAATTCTTATAACAGAAAGCATTGCAGTGTGGGTTTGCCTAATGTTTTAGAGGGTTAGTCCATGATCATCATGGAAAGGAGCAGGTAGGCAGTCATAGCGCTGGACACAGTAGCTGAGAGCTTTACATCCTGATCCACAGGTAGCAGGCAGAAAGAGAGAGATACTGGGCCTGGTATGGGCTTTTGAAACTTCAGAGTTTTCTACAAGGCCATAGCTCCTAAGCCTTGCCTAACAGTTCCACCAACTGGTGACCAAGCATTCAAATACGTGAGCCTATGGAGCCATTCTCCTTCAAACCACTACGCAGCATTTCTTAATAGAAATCATGTAATGAGTGGGTGTCCCGTGATTATAGAAGAATGGAAATTTGTAATCTTAGCAGAATGGGCTCTGTAGAATCCTGTATCTAGTGGGAAAAAAAATAAAACAGGGCCAACCAAAAGTGTAAGTGTAATCCCAGCACTTGAGAAGCTGACGGAGAAGGATGGCAAGTTAGAGGCCACTCTGTGCTCCACAGTGAAACTCTATTTGTTGTTGCTGCTGAAGCTGTTTTTAAAGGAAAATGGAAAGACTCTGCAATGGACTTCACTTAATTAGATACACACAAAGAGCATGTATATTCCCAGATTCTTATCACATTCACCATCAACAACCACATCCGTATCTCACATCCTTTCTTGACTGAGGACACGTACACTCACGTTCATGTTCTCTGCTTGACCCTCAACTCTTTCCCACACCCTCATCTCATAGACACTGTGCATGTATACACACAGAGGTGCTACTCACTAATGTCACGGAAAGTGAGAGATGGCAATGACAACTGGTTTAAGTAAAAGATTAAGATTTAAGAACTTTTCCTCCCATTTTTTTCTGAGTCTCTCTCTCTCTCTCTCTCTCTCTCTCTCTCTCTCTCTCTCTCTCTTTCTTTGTGTGTGTGTGTGTGTGTGTAATGTAAAGCACAAATTTTCAGGGGCAGGAAAAACACCTCACAATGAAAAATTTTCGAAACTCTTATTTTCATTGTATAGCTGTTTTCCAAAGGTAGTAGACTAGAGAATAGAAAGATGGCCCCAGTGGTTAAGACCACATTCCACTCTTAAAGAGAACCAAATTTCAGTTCCTGGCACCTTTGTTTGGTGGCTTAAAACCACCCGGAACTCCAGCGCCAGAGGACTCTGATACCTCTTCTCTCCTGTGCTCCTTGCACACACGGTGCCTACCCCCACACAGACAGATATATATACACATGACCAAAGTAATACATCTTCTCTTTAGGTAGTAGACTGGAGAGTTGATTCGACAGGGAATAACACTTGCTGTGGGCATGAGGACTTGAGTTTCGAATCCTCAGCACCTACATAAAAGCTAGTTATAGCTGGACCTGTCTGTAACCTTATCCCTGAGGGCAGAGACAGGTAGATCCCAAGATCATGCTGAACATCTAGACTAACCAAAATGGTGAGCTTCCAGTTTAGTGAGAGACCTTCACTCGGGGCAGTGAAGGTGGAACAGAATAGAGGAAGACACTTGACATCCTTATCTGGTCTCCTCGGGAAGGCGGGAAGGCGTAGGCACACTTATATGCTCAAGTATATATACACGCTTGCTCGCTCTCTCCCACTCTCCCTCCCTCTCTCTCCCTCTGACACACACACACACACACACACACACATTGTTACTTTCTTATCATTAATATATTATTTGTAATATGAGGGACAGAGAAAGTATGTTTAATTCTCCCATTTTTATAAATTGTTTTGAAATATGGCATGCAGGCAGGTTAGTGTATGAATCTAAAGTATACAGCTCATGTAATTACACGGTGAAGAGACCCATGTAATCACCACTCACACAGATGGAAATACCCACTCCTCTCTCTCCACCCGCGCCCATCCCTTTACCGCAGGCTAACGCCATTCCAATTTCTCACACCACTGATTAGGTTTTGTTTTGCTTGCACTTCAGATAGAGATGACCACATAGCATGTATTCAACCACGTCTAACTTTTGGTCCGGCTTAAAGTTTGAGATCATCCATGTTGCTAGGTGTTGCCATGGCTCATTCATCTTCAGTTCTGTACAGGACCCTTTGTTAAATATCACGTTCCATTTATACATTCTGTTTTTTGATTGGCGTTGAGGTTATTTCTGGTACTTGACTATTAAGCTGAATATTTTGTATATAGTCTTTGGAACAAATGTATTTATTTATGATCAACACTTGTAGAATGCTGGCTATGTTTTAGCTTAGGTTTAGAAGCCATCGCTAAATAGTTTTCTAAAGTACAAGTTACTTTACACCATCATACAATCTTTCTTTTGCTCTTCCTGCCACTTTTGAACTCAAGAAAGCCAGCACTGTGTGTGGTGACCCCATGGTCCCGTGCTGGCCTGCTGCTCTGTTTTGTAGCGCTTTCCAGTGTTTTGTTTGTATAACCAAGGACTTTAATTGTGATACCAAGGAATGGGGAAAATAAATCTACATTGTCTTTTGGGGAAACCTAATGTACTGGGTGGTTTTGTGTGTCAACTTGACCCACGCCAGAGTCATAAAAGGAATAAGTCTCAGCTGAGAAAATGTCTCAATGAGATGCAGCTATATGGCATTTTCTCATTTAGTGAGCAGTGCGGGAGGGCCCAGCCCATGGTGGGTGGTGCCATCCCTGGGCTGTTGGGCCTGGATTCTATAAGAAGGTGCGTTGAGCAAGCAACAGGAAGAAAGCCAGTAAGCAGTTCCCCTGCATGGCCTCTGCATCAGCTCCTGCCTCCAGGTTCCTGCCTTTTTTGAGTCCCTGTCCTGACTTCCTTCAATGATGAAGAGCAATGCTGGAATTTAAGTCAAACAAACCCTCCCCTCCCCAACTTGCCTTTTGGTCATGGTGTTTCGCCACAGCAGTAGAAACCCTGACCTAATGCTGGCTCAATTTGCATTTCTCTGACAACTAGTGAATTTGAAATGAAATGTTCTTTAAAGTTTAATTCACAGTTAAGAGTATCCTCTACTGTCTAATCTCTTGGCCATTTTGTAATGTGTTAATTTTCCTTCCAAATTAAGTTGTATGCATGTGCTATGGCTTACACTTTCCCTCTTTTTTAGAGATAAATTGAGAAAATCATCCCATGTTGTTAAGTGTAGCTATGCTTTATTCATTTTCAGGTCTATACAGGATCCAGTGTATGAGATAGATCATTTCATGTATGCATTTTTAAAAGCCATTTTCTTCATTTAATTTTTAATTATTTCTGTGTGTGTGTGTGTGTGTGTGTGTGTGTGTGTGTGTGTGTGTGTAGGAGAGGGGATGTGCACATGGAAACCCAAAGAGAGCATCAGATACCTTGGAGTTTGAGTCATAGATAGTTGCGAGCCACCCAAATGGATGCTGGGAATAGCACTCTGGCCCTCTATATGAGCATAAAGGTTCTTAACCACTGAGCTATCTCTCCAGCTCCTTTCCCCACACTCTGTTTTTTTCTCTTCCTTTCTCTCCTCTGTCCTGTTTCTTTCTTCTCTGTTCCCTTTCCTTAAAAGGAAATGTTTCAGCTGGGCTCATTTTCTGCCATGGCAGCTTCTTTTTTCTTTTTCCTTCCTTCTTTCTTTCTTTCTTTCTTTCTTTTTCTTTCTTTCTTTCTTTCTTTCTTTCTTTTTTGCATTGTGCCAACCCTCTTTTCTCTCTATGTTTCATTCTCCCAATCCTTAGACAGAAGAAAGAACTCACAGGCAGGTAGAATCGCCATCAGAGCTGATATTCTCATCTGTAAGAGAAAAGGTGCTATAAAAAGTTCCTAATTTTATTATATGTTTTAGCTTTTTTATGTTGTCACTGAGCTGCACCCATTTCAAGAAATTTGGGGGTCACTGTCCCCCTTAATGAGTAACCCTTACAGGATTTAGCTGTTCCAAGTCCATCCTGATAATGATGCGAACAGGGAGGAATTAAACAATGCAGTCATCCTGATGGCTCATGTGATAGATGATTCTAGAGGCAAGATGATGAGCTCGGGGCGACTTCAGTAATATGCGTGCTCGATTTGGTAATCAGGATGACTTTGGGGCATCGAGGTGGATGCAGAGTCTCTGAGGAGAGGAAATGTTTACTGAGGTGAGGAAGCCGATGGCAAGTTTAGGGGTAACTGATCATAAGGACGCCCGTGGCCTCTGATGCGAAGAACAGCTTTCTCATCTATCTCTACCTCCTGCTGTTAAAGCACAGGAAAT
Source organism: Arvicola amphibius (assembly GCF_903992535.2). Taxonomy (NCBI): domain Eukaryota; kingdom Metazoa; phylum Chordata; class Mammalia; order Rodentia; family Cricetidae; genus Arvicola; species Arvicola amphibius. The sequence continues at coordinate 159,803,584 of NC_052058.2, forward strand.
TAGGACAAAATTGGAATGAGTGCCACGCTCGTCTGCCTAGCAAAGCACAGCAAGTCTAATTAGCTGGCCCTGACAAGCACATTCCACAGAGGAAAAAATGCCAGGAGGAGCCAGCGAGATGGCTTTGCGTGAAGGCACTTGGTGCCAAACCCGATGACTTGAGTTTGATCCCTAAAACGCATGCACTGGAAGGAGAGAAATGACTCTTATAAGACCTCCACATAAACTAAACACTGTGCCATGTGTGCGCACGGACACACACACACATAAACACACACTCACGGGGGGGGGGGAGGAAGAGGACAAATAACAAACAAATAAATTCAGAAGCATTTTTTAATGCCAGGAGTCATGTGTGATGGTGTGTATCTCTAGAAAACACCCTCTAGTTAGAAGCCTGTTTTCTTTTCAATGTAGCATTTAGGAAAAGGCTCCCGGCTGTGTGCTGACTTCCTATTATCTATAGGCTGTCTAACTTTGAAAATAACACCAGTGTGGCTAGTAAACAGTTTCTAACATGGGTTCTGTTGACCCAGTAATGGTAGCTGCATAATGTTAAAGACCAGCACTGTATAATTTGTGGTGGTGCATTTAAAACTCCTGGAAAACATAAACCTTTGAAATCTGAACTTGGTCTAGAATTTCCTTACTCAAGAAGAATCAAGGGAATTGCTGTCATCATGAACTATTTTTCCCAAGCCACCTAATGTCACCCTCTCCATGCCTCCAGTCCCTTCTTGGTCAGGGCCTTGAATATTAACTAAGAACAAACAGAACAGCAAGGGGGACAGATATGGAAGTAAAGAAGAAAAGGGAGAGAATCCAGGCATAGTGGCACAGTTATAATCCCAGCACCCAGGAGACTGATGGGGAGGATTACTTATAAGGCCATCCTGAACAACACAATGAGGACCTATCTCATATATATGGATAAGAAGAAAAGAATCAGACGAGGAAGAGGATGAGATGGAGAAGGAAGACAAAGATGACCTTGGCTGTGATAACTGTAGGACAGCACCACCAAGTGAGTAACTGGAAGAGATTAGGAATAATAAACCCAGAAAAACAACTCAAGAATCACTTTGACTAACCATTGAGAGACCTACTAAGTGTCCATCACTAGAATACAGAAAAAATAACTAGAACAATGAAGGAATTACAGCAGAGAATTTCCTCATCTATGAGTTTGTTCAAAAATAAAAGAGCTAAACTAGATGTAGTGGTGTACACCTTTAATCCTAGCAATTGTGAGTTCAAGGCCAGCCAGGGCTATGAAGAGAGACCATGTCTAAATAAATAGATATATGGGTAGAAGATGATAGATAGATAGATAGATAGATAGATAGATAGATAGAGATGATGATAGATAGATAGATAGATAATAGATAGATAGATAGATAGAGATAGAGAGAGATGATGATAGATAGATAAATAGAGATAGAGAGAGATGATGATAGATAGATAGATAGATAGATAGATAGATAGATAGATAGATAGATGATAGACAGACAGATAGATGACAGACAGATAGATAGATAATCTATGCTATGTTATATCCATATCTCTGAGTAGATTCTTCAGAAGACATTAATGTCACATGTAAATTGAACAAAACCTGGGATTCACATCACACAGGCTGCATCTAGCCTGACTTATTCTTCTCAGCCCTGGGGTGCAACAGGACAAATTCGTAATCCTGCCTTACTCATGGAGAAAGTGGTGCTCTGAAGGTATTAGGAGACATAGCCAAAGAAAAACTCTGGCTGATTGGCTCCAGAGGCCAAGAGAAGCAAGGCTGCATTAAATGCCACTCAGCTAATGTTGGTGTTGCAAATCAGTAACCCCAATTGCTTGGGAGGCTGAAGCAGAAAGATTGCAAATTCAAGCCTGACTTAGGTACTTTAGTGAGTTCCTGTCTCCAGAGCAAAAAGAAAAAAAAGATAGGAATACATATTAATGTTGGTCCCAGGTGCTGTCTCCCCATGCCATCACCAAAATACTTTGCTGCCTGAATAGTGCCTTTCAGCACAGTGGTATAATGTCACCTGAAATGGCTCCTGTCCGTCTGGCTAATTGGTAAGTGTTTTGAGTTCTGGGAATAATAATAAAAAAATCAAAAATACTAACAATAAAAACATTTGGCAACATTGCCAAATGCTATATGACACCTATCCTTTCGTTACAATGCCAAATTGAAATCCTCATTAACACTTGGAGGACACTAATTTAGATGACAAACTAGTAACCCTTAAAAACTCACTCATTGGTTATTAGTCAGCATCTTTCAGTTACATATAGAAACAACTACCTGTGAAAGGTAAGTGATTGATCTTGAAAAGCCTAACAAGGGATTCACGTGGTGCATTAAAGGCCATTGGTATGAATAGTACATCAATGAGGTCAGAGCTGCCCTGATATAACTACTACTCAGTGATTAGATCCACCAAGATCATCAAGCCTTCAACATACGAAGCTTAGGACATACTTCATACCCAAACCATAGCACTGTGTTTCCTGGGATTACACGCATTTTTTTTTTTGCCACTGAAGACATTGATACTTGAGATGCATCTTATTAAAAAAGATGACTTATAGATTTAGAAGAATGGGAGAAAAATATGGAGGAGGAAGCTTTATGCCACTAATCAAAGCATGGGTTAAAACAGAGACCCAATCAATTTGAATGTTCACTCCTCAAAGCTAACTTTCCCATGCTTTTGTCTTTAATTTTCTTCTCTTCCATTTACTTGTTCTTCACAACTATGTGTGTTTTCCTCAGACAACCGTGGGACTACAGTGAAAAATAATGCCATAATAATTAATCTAAGAAAAGAGTTGCATTAATAGTCTCAAATCCCAATTCTAAGAGGTAAAGAACCTTCCAGGACACTGTAGCATCCCTTCTAAACCTCTAGTTTGGAAGCACAGCTTTGATGAGTGATGTGGGATTCCCCTATGTATGCTGTGAATACCATTGGTTAATAAAGAAACTGTCTTGGGCCTGCATAGGGAATAAAGGTAGGCGGGGAAAACTAAACTGAATGCTGGGAAAAGGAAGGTGGAATTAGGGAGAAGTTATGTAGCACAACCAGAGACAGATGGACGGAACTTTATCTGGTAAGCCACAGCCATGTGGCGATACACAGATTAATAGAGGTGGGTTAAATTAAGATGTAAGAGTTAGCCAATAAGAATATAGAGCTAATGGGCCAAGGAGTGATTTAATTAATACAGTTTCTGTGTGATTATTTCGGGGCTAAGCAGCCGGGAACTAACTAGTGGCCTCCTCCAGCAGATGATATCATTGGTTTGCTTTCATCCATGCAGATGTGATCATTTGAGCCCTACACTGTGGCCCCATCACTTATTTGGAGAACTAGGGATTGTGTGTTTACCTTGTTTCTCCTAGGAAAATGATGCTTGCAAATGAGCTACGTTTTCCTCTTGGGTTATGTAGATATCTCAGAATTGCATCACCCGTGGTCCCAAATGTCGTTCTCCACAGATGCTTGGAAATCAGATAACGCCATCCATAGGGAAGTAAGGAGTTAGCTGGGTTATGTTGACACTGCTTCTCTACACCCTGAGTCACTCTGTAGTGTCCTCTTCTCTGTGTATTGTGAGCTAAACAAAGCTGTTGTTCATGTTTAGATGCCTTTTGACTTTCTTTTTATCCTCTGATGAAATACATTAAAGAAAAAACAGACACTTTAGAGGGCAGCCCAACTGTCAAAATAGATGATATGAAAATAGCAGTAAGTCTTAAACAAAGTGGACTTTCATTGCTGAAGTCCCTCAGCCTCTGTCTTAATTATTAATCAGTGCAGTCTGCAGAGAGAGATCAAGTATTGATACAGTCACTGGAAACTTAAAGCCAAATGCCAGTCTTGCCTGACAGTCTGCCTTTCTAAGAAACTCCAAAATCCCAACCTAGCCAAAAGACTTTGGTTCTGGAAAAAAAAAAAAAAACACCTTCCAAAACAGGTGTATAATGTCACCTGAAGATGATCTTGACTATCTAGATAATTGGTAAGTGTTTTAACTTTCAAGAATAATGCTAATGAAATTTTTAAAAATTCAATGCTAAAAATAAAAGCTTTTGGCACTATAGCCAAATGCCATATGGCACCTAATCTTCCATTATAATGCCAAATTAAAGTCCTCAATACATACTAGTAAGACACTAGTTTGAATGACAAAGCAATAAACACTAACAATCCACTCATTGATTACTATTAAGCATCTTTTTATTTATATATAGAAGTAACTACCTGTGAAAGGTAAATCACTGGGTTTTGAACTTTTCTCTGTAATACTTGTGCACACTCAGAGATGCCTCTTCAGTGTTTATTGCAACCAAGCTGCCAGAAAAGTTAGGCTGAGTTTTATTAGTGGGGCCTTCAGTCAAAGAATAATCCAAAATATCCCAGGGAGCTGCTGTGATACGTGATGTTGGGGACACTGCGGGAATTAAAAGGTGCAGTTTAACTCAGGCTGCGAACTTCAGAAGGACTCCCAGAGGCAGTGGTGCTGAGCCTGCACTGTAAGAATGAATGGAGTGGCCAGACAAAGAAGCAAAAGCTGTCAGCACAGCATCCTCCTGTTTTACAAGAAGATGGTAAGAGCAGATGTCAGCATCTCTGTATATCAGGTTTGTAAGGGGGCTGTGTTGTTCACGGAGAACAAGGGCTTGATGCTGGAGTTAGTAGGGGATCAGAGAAGGATTCCAACAGAGGGGACACAAGACCAGATGAATGTGTTTTTGAAAAGTCCTACTTACAAGCAAGGAAAGTCACATAATAAAAAGGAGGCACACCGAGAGAGGGCCTGCGTGATACCAGGAAGGGCTGGATGGAGTAGGGAAACGTTTGGAACACAGGAACAGATGCTTGATTGAATATAGAACTGAGGTTTGAAGCTGAATTTTCTTACCTAGATTGCTTTAACTGGAGTATGCTTAATCGAAGGCATCATGTTCTTCTAATGTCTCTTAATTTGTCTAAAACTTCCCGTCTATAGTATCATTTTAGCTATACAGTAGTTTGACATTTGACATTTATACTCAGCTTTGAACTTTGCAGAACACTTCCTTTCCTTGGTTCCCTTAAATATAAAGCTTGACATTTAAAAAAAAATGATTTGGTTAAAATTAACCTAGCTGAGTTTGGCCAAGGTGGGAATTAAACCAAGTCTCCAAGTCTCCATTTCCCCGAGTCTGAAGTTTTAATTCAGAGAAAAATCTTAAAGCTCACCACTCTATGCCTCTTCCACCTTTTTTTATCCTGTTTCACACACACACACACACACACACACACACACAAGAGTAGCTTCTGGGCTAGGTGAGGCAGCACACACCTTTCATTCCAGCACAGTGGTAGAGTAGGCAGATCTCCGTGAGTCAAGGCCTGGACATAGTAAGCTCCAAGCCAGTCAGGGAGACATAATAAAATGATGGAGAAGGGTCATCTGTCATGTGTTACGTTCATTGGTGAATAAAGAAACTGCCTTGGCCCTTTAATAGGACAGAAAATTAGGTAGGTGGAGTAGACAGAACAGAATTGTGGGAGAAAGAAGGCAGACGCTTCAGGCAGTCGCCATAGGCAGTTGCCATAGGCAGTCGCCAGGCCTCACCTCTCTGAGTCGGATGCAGGTTAAGATCTCTCCTGGTAAGCGACCACCTCGTGGTGCTACACAGATTACTAAATATGGGTTAGTCAAGATGTGAGAGTTAGCCAATAAGAGGCTGAAACTAATGGGCCAAGCAGTATTTAAATGAATACAATTTGTGTGTTGTTATTATTTCGGGTGTAAAGCTAGCCGGGACACAGCCCCGCCACTCCATCTACAATGAGACTCTAAAATAAAATAAAGATGGCAGATTCTGAAGGATTTCTGAATCCAACAGGAAGCAAATAACTTTGGAGATCTACAAAGAAATCTTCAGCACGTCTGGAGAGGGAGATGCAACCAGCAGAGAAGACAGGAAGCAAAGCCACAGAGTGGTCCTGGCCTTCCAGTTGCCAGAATCCGCATCAGTTACTGTGCTGATGTTTTCAGCGAGTCTTCCTGTAAACCACACTATCCCCGGAAGGTGGTGAAAGACCGGCTGATATTGGCCACGACCTGGCAATTCCTGCAACGTCTCACCTGTTCAGAGGGGCCTGCATCTCAGCCTCTAAACCTCTCTCAGTTGCTGACTGGGTTGGCTGAGACTCTTTATGCAGTGACTAGGAAAATACTCCTGTTCTGACCAAGGGTGGGGACTACCATCGCTCCATTGTTAACACAGCGCAGAATCCCAACCTCACTGTGCAGAGGAAACATCAGTCCTGATTCAAAACGGGGGAGCTCCACTGGGAGCAATGGAGTTCCTTGCGATGATGGCACAAGATACTTTGTGCGTTTTGTTTCTCCTCCTCCTCCTCCTTTTCCTTCTGTCTCCATCCATCAGGCTCTTACTATGAAGAATGACCTCAAGCCGCCTGCTTTTCGTCTTCAGTGTTGGGATTACAGACAAGTACCACCACACGCAAGTGTAGCCTCTCTATCCACGTTGTTGATTGGAAAGCAGCAAAATGCCTGTCTTAGGTGATGTATACAGGTGTGGGCAGGGGAGAACTTTTATCTGCAGGCTTCATTAGTGTTTTATAGGAGCCAAAGGCGGTAATGCTTCCGGATGCCCCGAGAGGAAGAACTTTGTAATAGAAGTTCTTGACCACTGTGTTTCTTTTTTAAGGCAGCTTGACATGCGGTCTGCAATAGCTGACCTGCCCCAGAGATCAACTCTTACTTGTAGCTAACTAGTGTCATAATGGTGGTCAGGTAACTTGGGCTTAATAGAGAAAATCAATCCCCGGGTTTGTAATTGTATACCCTTCATCCTTCTGCAGGAATTCATTAACTTTCTGCCTCCCTGCCTGTCTCAGCTTTCAGCATGCTCCCATGGCATCTAGAATTATGATTGGAGCTAATATTGCTTTAAAGAAACATGCGCGCGCACACACACGCACAGATGCCCCCCCCACACACACACAACATTGATACTTATATGTTTACCCTCTTTCTTGGTTCACTGTTTCAGGATAGGACTCACACTCATACTGTAGTCCCAATCCGCTTTGCTGTTGGATGCTTAAGAAAACAATGAGACTCTGACCTCCATCCCCTGGGGTCAGGGAGTCCGCTGACACCGTGCCCCATCCCAGTGTCCACCCAGCTCACGTTGCCCTGCACAGCCTACCGTTTTCCCTTATTTATGTAATGTCTGAAGTCGTTGTAGCAGGCCACCTTGGTCCCTCGCTGCTCACACCTCTTTTCATCCCCAGAGCCCTATCACCTTTCTTATTCCTCTCTCAAAAAACACAGGCTGCCCTAGATTACAGGGGCTCTGTGACTCTGCCTCCTGCACGATGATGCTATTTCAGTACCTATCTTTCCCCTTCCATACCTTTTACAAAGCTCCCGGGTCCTGCCTCGGCCTTTTCCCCTTTGCTTCTGCTGTTCCTCTTTTTATGCATGGCTCCACTCCCCTGCTTTCTATCTAGAAACCCAAAGCTGCTGATCGCTAGCCTCACTGTGATGTTTCTCTCGTTCTCTTTATATCTCTATTCATACCCGTAATACCTCATATGCTTCTATGCATGGTACTAATGATGTCCCTTTACCCCTCCAAACAATTGTTCCTTAAGGAATAGCTGTGACGCAGTAAACAGATACTCTGTTTTCATGCGTGTTTACCACTGGCAGTGACTGTACTTGTAGACCCTTCTTGTCTTGCAGTGGAGGTCAGGGTCTAGTGTCCTAGACATCAGTCTAAACAGGTCAAATGTCACCTCAATCCAATTAAAACCCAGTCTTTCCTGAAAAATGCAAGTATCTCCATGAAAAGTAGAAAGGTGACCTGAATTAAAATTCTACCACAGCAAAAATCTTAACCAACAACCCAAGCCCAGATGGGCAGGTCCCTGCCCAAAACACAAAGAACGTGAAAAACCATGATAGCTTGTTCTTGCCGTAAATTACCAATTCAGCAGTAATGTGAACCCGGAAAGAAAATGACCTTGATTTGATGAAACTCCAAACACACGGTTTAAAAGAACAATTATAAACATGTTTGAACAGCTCAAAGAGGAACCAGATATCTTCCAATAAAACACAAACAAATAGCTTGATGAGACATAGAAGTAAAGTCAAGATTTGAAAATAGAATTCAATAAAGAGGTAGAAACCTGATTTTTTTTAAATAGTGAAATAATGGTAGAAATGGAAAATAAAGTAGACCAAATTAAAAGTTCGATTGGTTTATCGGTTAAGAGTTTACATTGCTCTCACAGAGAGCCAGGTTCACAGTTTCCACAGCCACGTTGGTTAGCCTACAACTGCCTAGGACTCCAGCTCCAGGGGAGCCAATGCCCTCTTCTGGCCTCCCTGGGTACTGTCACTCACACGCAGATACCCAAACACAGACACACCTGTGTACGTGCCATGGGAAAGACTCAGTGAATAGCCTCACTAGGAGAACAGAGGACAGAATTCCAGAGTTTGAAAAAAAAAGGTAGAAGAACTGAATCACTCTGTCAAGGTCAATGATGATTTTAAAAAAAATCCTGAGGTGTCCTCCCCCACCCCAACTTAACGCGGTCCAGGTTCCCGGTCCCACCTAACGTGATCCTGGGTCCCCCCCCCCCCCCCCCCCCGCAGCCCACTGCCAGCGGCTTGGTGCCGCCGAGGGTCGGGAGCGCGCGAGCTCGTACCCACGGCTGCAAGGAGGGTTTCCCCAGACCGAAGCGCGGAAACGGGGTGCTCGGGCCTCCCCGCCCGCTCTCGGCCTGATCTTCTTGGTCGCAGACGCTGTGCGCCCTGCGCGATGGGTGCCAACGAGGACCAGGAGATGGAACTAGAAGCTTTACGTTCCGTTTACGAAGGAGATGAAAGCTTCCGGGAATTAAGTCCGGTTTCATTTCAATACAGGATAGGTGAAGATGGTGATCCCAAAGCCTTCCTAATAGAGATTTCCTGGACAGAGACCTATCCCCAAACGCCTCCGGTTATATCTATGAATGCATTTTTTAACAACACCATCTCCTCGGCTGTGAAGCAGAGCATCTTAGCCAAGCTACAGGAAGCAGTAGAAGTGAACCTCGGCACCGCCATGACCTACACGTTATTCGAGTACGCTAAGGACAATAAAAAGCAGTTCGTGGAGAACCACCATCCCGGGAACTCTACGCCAACACCCATAGCCAATATCATCTTGGTTGAAGCTCCCAGCACAGCCCCATCAAGTAAGAAAAAAAGACAAGAAAGAACAACTTTCCAAAGCTCAGAAACGCAAGCTGGCAGATAAGACAGATCACAAAGGGGAGCTCCCTCGAGGCTGGAACTGGGTTGATGTCGTGAAGCATTTAAGCAAAACTGGCTCTAAAGAAGATGAGTAGCACCTGCAGAAGAAGCGAGAGCGTCTCTGCAAGGCAGCCCGGATCAACATAACTCCTTACTTTTTCTGGCACCGAGTGGCTTTTTACAAGACATAGCTCTTTTGTATGTGTCTTTAAAAATAGAAGTGGAAAGTCCACGAAGAGATCTGGTTGTAGTAAATTATTTTCACAAGCTCGCCTTAATAAAAGGTGAAAGTGTAGCCATTGAGAGTACTCTCTGCAGCCGGGAGCATGGTCCGTGAGTCAGTGGTGACTTCCACCAAGCTGCTTGCAGGTGGCAGTTCAGTGGTGCCCCGGATAGTATCGCTGGTATCCCATGGCATGACCATAGCAACAGGCGTCTCTCCTTAAGTCGCCATCTCCTTCTGCTTGGATAACCACGAGAAAGCTGCTTCAGAGCAATCTCAGTACTGATGCTGAGAGTTCTGATTCTTTCCATAGTTCCTCATTCATCAGCAGTCAATTGCTTCCCCTTAATAAACTGAGATCTAGTTTTACTTTTCTCTTAGCTTGAATGAAGGTGTTTGATCATGAGATCTTCCAATTCTATGATGAATAGAAAGAATATAAGAAGAAAACTGAGAGTCTGGGAAAGAGCTCAGTCAGTAAAGGGCTTGCCGTGCAAGCACGAGGACCCGAGTTCAGGTCCCCAGCAGCCAGGGAGAAAACTGGGCATGTGCCTGAAACCCAGAGCTGGGCGGGCAGGGACGGGAGGATCCCTGCCTGGTGCTTGCTGGCCAGCCAGTCTGGCGGAATCCCTGAACTCCCAGTTCAGTGAAAGATGCTATCTCAAATAAATAAGGTAGAAAGCAATAGAAGAAGAAGACACATCGCAGATCTCAGCCTCAACAGGCAACACACACAAATATATATACCATACAACAAACAAAACAAAAGCAACAGGTTTGCCAAATACTTCAGAAAGCATTTGGATAAGTGCTAGCTCTTGTTTCAAATACTTCTCTTTGCTGCATATGCCAGGATGGGTATAAGATGCCTTAATATTTAATTTTTGTATTGTTGGAGACAGTGGTTTTAATAAATTCCTATTATCTGCTATTGTGATGTTTTGTTGGTAACTAAGGTCTTTCTGTGGATTCAGCCTAAAACACATTTCCAACCCTGGGCATAGTGCTTGGTTGTTGTGGGGGGTCTGCTTTTCGGTGGGTTTTTAATTTGTTTGTTTTTATTGTGTTTTCAAATATCCAGATGTGTTCCCCAGCCTCTGTGTCTTTTTAATAATAGACACACAAGTCTTTCACATGCTGACCTATTGTTGGACATGCTTGGTTCTTAAAGTCATTAGGAAAGGAAACCTGTGGTAGTTTTACCTGGAGATTCTGTGCGTGCGTGCGTGCGTGCGTGCGTGTGTGTGTGTGTGTGTGTCATGAGGTGACTGTATGTGCTTCAACGTTGTCAGAATGCCAAGTTGTACCGTGTAGTGCAGCCAACAGTTAACTTTTAAAGAAGTTACCGCAGCATGAGAGCAGCCTAAGAGGTGTCCATGGATTTCCCAGAGTACCCTTGGCTTCAGATAAATCGTGTGAGCTGTAAAGTAAGTGTGCTCACACTGAAAGAGTCTGATCGCACTTTAAAGAGCTGACTCTGTGATGCTTCATGAGTTAATAATGACATCGAAGACACCCAGACTATGACGTCTTTTATTTTCAAGGTTCTGTTTGTGTAGTTTTTATTGTCATTTTGATTTCTTTCTTTTTTTTTCTTTTTTTTAAGAAACATCTTGTAATGGAAAAAAAAAGTATTTCGTTCTGTTTTAAAGCTATTACACTGGTCAAAGTTATTGTGGGTCTTAGATCGCAAAGAATAATGCTAGTTAAATGCCAATGAACTATTTTTACTCTTTTTCTATGAATTGTACAAATCTCTGGGGCAGCTGGTGGCAGCGGTGCCTCCTGTTGCCTGTGTGGACACTTGAACTCTTGCGCCAATGTCGCCGTCACCGGATATGCCCCAGTATATTTTCTCAGAGTCTATTTCCTTAAAACTGTATGGATGACATGCCTGAGAAGCAATAAAGTTGGAATCATAGTGATTAAAAAAAAAATCCTGAAATAACATGCAAGCTCTTTGTGATATATACCACAGGCTTAGAAGAAGGAGAATTTCATACTAAAGAAATAGGAAATATTTTCAATAAAATCATAGAAGAAATTGTCCCAAATCTAAAGAAAGAGTTGCCAATCCAGATACAAAAGACTCACAGACCATTAAATAATAGGTAGGACTGGAAAAGAGTCTCTTCCTGTTATATAATAGTTAAAACACGGGGCTGGAGAGATGGCTCAGAGGTTAAGAGCATTGCCTGCTCTTCCAAAGGTCCTGAGTTCGATTCCCAGCAACCACATGGTGGCTCACAACCATCTCTAATGGGGTCTGGTGCCCTCTTCTGGCATGCAGGCATACACACAGACAGAATATTGTATACTAAATAAATAAATAAATATTTAAAAAAATAGTTAAAACACTAAATAAAAAAGACAGTGCATTGAAAGTTGCTAGAGATAAAGTCTGAGTAACACAAAGCAACACACACTCATCAGACCAACTGCTACTTCTTAATGGAAATGTTATAATCCAGAAGTTCACCAAACACAGACTCATCTGATTTTCATAAAACATACTCTACTAGATAACAAAATTGCCAGGCTGTGGTGGCATACACCTTTAATCCCAGCATTTGGGAGGTAGAGGCAGACGGATCTCTGTGAGGTTGAAGCCAACCTGATCTACAGAGTGAGTTCCAGGACAACCTGGACTACACAGAGAAACCCTGTCTCGCTAAACCAAAAAAAAAAAAAAAAAAAAAAAAAAGGCACAGATTAATCCTCAAACAGCAATGGTCAATGACTTTAATACTCCACTCTCCAAAGCCAGGCGGTGGTAGCGCACACTTTTAATCCCAGCACTCGGGAGGCAGAGGCAGGCGGATCTCTGTGAGTTCGAGGCCAGCCTGGTCTACAAGAGCTAGTTCCAGGACAGGCTCTAAAAAAAGCTGCAGAGAAACCCTGTCTCGAAAAACCAAAAAAAAAAAAAAAAAATACTCCACTCTCCACTCTCACCATCAGACAGATCACTGGAACAAAAACAAACAGAAGAACATTGGAATAAAATTGTATCATAAATCAAGTGGACCTCAGGGACATTTACAGAGCATTCCACCCAAATATTATAGAATATTCTTTCTTCTCAGGAGGCCAAGGCATTTTCTCTAAAATAGACAAGATGCTATGACTCCAAGCAAGTCTCAATGAATACAAGAAAATGGAAGTCATTCCTTGTAGTATATCTGATCACAGGAGAACAGGACTATAAATCAATAGCAAGAGCAGTTACAGAAAATATACACCAGTATCGAAATTAAACAACACATTATTAAACTTGGAATATGCCACTGAAAAAATTAGGAAGGACATTTGAAAATTCCTAGAAGTGAATGAAGCCATAACATAGCAGAACTCATGAGACACAATGAAAGTGGTTCTGAGGGGGAAGTTTATAGCTCTACGTGCCTACGTTTAAAAACCAGACAGACTTCAAATAAACAACCTAAGGACACATTTTAAGGCATTATGAAAACAAGGTCAAATCAAACCTCAAATTAGTTTATTATGAGAAAGAAATCAGGGAAACAATAGTTAATCCCAAAGGCCAGAGGAGAAAGACCACAAACCCAAATCATCATGGCCAAATTAATTAAAGCAAACTTTTTTATTCATGTCCATGGGTTCAAGAGATCAACACTGGATGTGAAGAAGACAAGGTTTTCATAGCTTGGGGTATGGAGTTTCGAAATGGGGCATTTGGAGGGTTAAATAGGTTGAACAGAAACATAACAACTTAGTCATAAGACTCTCCTGAAACAAAGACATACTAGCAAGGCAGTCATAACAACAGTCATAACAAGGTAGCCATAACGACTCTTGAAACAACATGATTATTAACTTTTTTTTAAAAGTAAGACATGATTGCCATTTCTGGACCTGGCAATCCAGAACCATCTGTAGTTAAGGAGGTCACAGGTGAGGCAGAGCCCAGTCCTTGAGGAGCAGAGGTTTAATCACAAGCCATCAGTGGACGTAGTTTGTCTATAAAATGACTTCTAAGCCTGAGATGAGATAGAGGCAGACTGTTACTTCACAATCCCATTCAGAACAAACAAAAACAAAAACAAACAGAAAACCCACAAAAACCTTGGACTAAACTGAACCAAGGCACTAAAAGAACTAACAGTGAAAACGTTAAGACACTGAAGAAATAAAAGATGACAGTAAAACAAGATAAGGCCCTCTCATGCTTATGGATGGGTAGGATTGATGCTGAGAAATTGACCAATATGATGCCATCTTAATCAGCATGCCAAGTGAATTCTTCACAGTAAAATAGAAAACAACCTTAACATATGTCTGGAAGCACAAAATACCTCTCTGGTGAGCAAAACAATTGTGAACAATAAGAAAGAATACCTCTGGAGGAATCATCATGATACCTAATACGAGAAAATGGAAGCCTTCCAAGTTACATATACAACAGGACGACGATGATAAAAAAAAAAAAAAAAAAAAAAAAAAAAAAAAAAAAAAAAAAAAAAAACAGCTTGGTACCGGCACAGCGATAGACATATCCATCAGTGGAATGGGATTGAGATCTAGCTATCATGCAAATGCACCTTCAGCCACCATAGTTTTGCAAAGAGTCCAAAATGCACACCAGAGAAAAAGAGTCTTCAACGGGTGGTTGTTCTTGCTGCCATAGATAAACTCCGGCCCATGCTTAGTCAAGACCCAAAGCAGGTGGGAGGGGGCACACTTGTTGAGAAGAGGATCCCAGCGGGAGAGGACAGGGAATGAGAGGTGAGGGCTCGGGGAAAATGGTTCAAATGCATTATAACACTGAAAAGTGAAAAGTTCTTCAAAAGAAAACAAGCTTTGTTCTCATTCCAAGTATTTTTTGTGCCATAAGAGAAATGTAGACAAAAGAGTATGACTCCACACACATAAAACTTCTAACTAAAGCCCTGGAGACTTCTAGAGCCATGGGTCCCATCAAGACGGCCATTTGGTTAAGGTCAGTTAAAAACTAATACTAACCTTATTGTTAGGAATATTTCTTAATATCAGCTCCCTGCCGATGCAAAAATCCCCAGTCAAGCCAAATCAAAACAAGCCAAATTAAAAAATATCCAGGTTTAATGGGAGATCTGTACTCTCGGGTGGTCCTGAGGGGGAAACCTGGAAGCCACAGAAATGTGACCCCCCAGAGGAAGAAAGGGAGACCATGTGCTCTTCTTTTGGGGGAATTACTTAAGTATCTTGGGGAGTGGTCCTGACCCTACCCCCAGGAAGGGGTCAGGACCTGGCCTGTTGGGATTTGAAGTCCAGACCAGGCCTGGGGGCTGGGATAGATGCAAGGAACTGGGACCTATGCTCCCCAACTTAACACTTATTTTATGCCTGAGAACCCCTTGGAATTTTTTTTCTAAGTTGCTAAGCATCGAATAGGTTCTGCTTTCTTGACTGTTTCTGATGGACACATTTATTATTATTTTAAGTGAAATATTTACATGAAGTTACTTCCTCTGTCTGGCAAGTTTGGTGAGCTCTTTGAGTTTTCATAAAAAAAAAAAAAAAAAAAAAAAAAAAAAAAAAAAAAAAAAAAAAAAAACATAGACCCAGTGCTCTTTAAGTTTTATAAAAAAAAAATAGAGAGAGAACAGGTAGGTGGTTACCATGGTGACCACAACATCTGATTTGAGTAGCAACACAAAGGGCAGGAACACAGTGCCAGGTTCAGCTGGATTGTACCAGGGATCGATCGTGTGTGTGTGTGTGTGTGTGTGTGTGTGTGTGTGTGTGTGTGTGTGTGTGTGGTGTGGTGTCAGAGGTGGGAGGATAATGAGCATGTCTGGCTCCAGTGATTATAAGTCCAGTCAACCAGTACCTGACTTCAGAAAATTCATAAACTGTACAGTCAAAACAAGAAACGTTTTGAAAATGCTCTTAGGAAGGAAGAACAACAAATCCGGGGTGGGGGGAAGGTTGGAACAGCGGGGTCTTGGACTGGCCTTCGATTGCTTGCTTCAAACTGAATGAAGAGAGTGCATTAAGTTCCAGGTTGATGGGAGGGGAGAGGACCAACTTCCTCTGCCTGCTGCCTCTTTTCTTATACGTTCTTCTCAAATCTAGGTGTTGGGAGCAGACATTTCCTGGTTTAGGGGGCCTGCAGGTTCCTGCCAGTCAGGTGAAGAATTAGCCCTCACCCAAGAATAAGTTGTTTACTGTCAATCATCTCCATTATAAAAGGGGTCAGCTCCCCACACTTCAGCGTCGGAATTTCAAAAACAGTTTCCTGGGAGGTGGGCTGAGGATGGGGGGCGGGGGACGAAAAACCTCGTTCCCTCCCCTCTTTGGGCTCCTCTAGCTGGCTGCTTCCTCTGCTTTCTTTGAAAGCTAAGGGTTTTTTTTTTTTCCCTCTGAGAAGAGGAGGGGAAGGGGTGGGGGTGGGGAGAGGAGGAGAGCGGAACCTTCAGCACCTGGAAAGTGGCTCGTTTCTCACTTTAAGCGCTCTTTCTAGCAAAAAAGAGAGAAGTGATTGCGTTTCTGGGACTGGTCCTTTGGTGTTGCAAAACATCTGCAAGTAGCTCTGGGACGGGCCTGGGAGGTTGGCCCCACCTGCTTCGCTCGCGAGAGGTTTTGGCCGGCACCCGAGTGTCAGGTGTGTGCGGGCCAGGTGGTGTTTCCACGCCCCGCCGTCCCCGAGCTGCACCGCCGGGGACTCGCCACCCAGCTGCGTGTGGGAGCAGCTGCCTGCTATGCTGAGAGCCCTGGACGCCGTCTAAGGCGCTCTGGTGAGGGACCCGAGCTGCTTTTCTCAGGCATTCTGCCCCTGACAGAGCCGGTGAGGGAATGACTGCCACTGAGATGCCAGGAGCACGGCAGTACCCCCTCCTTGCCTTCCTGGACCAGCGGCCCTTGCCCTCTCTCAGCGCTCGGTGCGTGCAGGCTTCGGCTGCTGCTTTGTGATCCTCTTGCTGTCCGTGTTCTGAGAAAAGCAGCAGCCGCTGAAGTTTCCCCTCGTCCGTCTCAACGCAACAGCCCCCAAACCACCGTAGGGGAGTTTGCTTCACCAGCGGCCTCTTCATAGTAAGTCTCTCCTGGTGTGAACAGGTGTGTGTGTGTGTGTGTGTGTGTGTGTGTTGGGGGATGGGAGGGAGACTTGTAATGTTTAGAAATGTGAAATTCGTGTGTGTGTGTGTGTGTGTGTGTGTGTGTGTGTGTGTGTGTTGGTTGGGGGATGGGAGGGAGGCTTGTGGTGTTTAGGAATGTGAAATTCTTGCAGCAGATTTAAATGGGTTCCAGAAATGCCCGGGTCCACGTTGACTTCAGAACAACCGTTCGCTGCGTGCCTGTTTAAAGTGGAGTCAGACCGTGCTTAGGGAACAGCCTGTTGTCTTGCAGGAAGGCAGATTTACTTTACTTGACAGAGTTGAATGCTGTATCTCGCTTTTGCCAGCCATCAGCTAAAGAAACTTTGAGAAATCGCTGTGTACTCAAGTGCCTTCAGCTTCGTTACCTGTAAAATGCGGATAATATCATCTATTTTTTTGTGGCCGTTTAAAGATTGTAGTTATGTGCGCAAAATTAGATTTCTAGGATACTCCTCCGAAAAGCATACTTATTTTGGCGTATACATTTAAGTACCCGCAGCCAGCAGCAATCGATTAACAATCCTAGCTTGCTTAGTAGTTGAGAATGCCCCCTCAGGTCTTTCTACCTGAGCTCCAATCACAGTTCCTTTTGGAAACCAACCTCGTTCCGCTAGCCACCTCTGGGAAATTATGGTATGTTTCATAGATTTGTGGGGACCAAAAGAAGCCTCCCGTGTAAACCCTCAGGCCTCAGGCCTGTGCCTACCACCGAGCAAAACTCAACTACTTTTTTTTTTTTTCTGTTCTTAGTACTATGCAGGAGTCAAACTGTGGGGCTGAGCATCTGCCCTCTCTGGGATAAATTTATCTCATTTAATCTTTAAATGGAAGGCTGGAGGAGAGTGTCCCGGGGAGACTTTTACCTCTTACCGGCTGTTTCTAGGGTCCCCACATTCCAGTCAATCAGCCTGCCTTGCCTTTGGAAAGGGCATAAGCAAAAGGTCCAAGTGCTTTATGGTGAAGAAACGATATGTAAGATGTATCTAATGCCTGTGTTGGACTTAAAATGACTCCCTGCCCATAAAGCCTGGTGTGTGTTTCACGTTCACTACGTAGAACTTTGTTTCCTCACCGCCCCAGTGCTGGGTTTAGCAGATTTGGAGCTTTGCATCCAAACACTCCATTCACACAAGCTGGCTGAGAGCAGCACTTCTTAGTTAGCATGTCTGGTTTCTGTATTTTTTTTTTCCTTAAGGAAGGAGCCTTAACCAGTGTCTCTGCATTCTGATGGTAGTTAATTTGCATCTGGCATAACAGCTGAGCACCTGGCAACCTGTTTGCGAACCAGCCCTGAGTCTCTCCTCACCCTGCCCCTGGGGTGAGAGAGCAGACTTGCTGGGCCAGAGAGAGGGTTTTCCCCAGACTTGGGGGAGCTTCTCTCTGACTGTGTGGCTCTTCTTCTCTCCCTCCCAGCTCTTACAAACACACTTCCCACAGCCCCTTGACGGTCTGGGTGGGCGCCCTGAGCTAAGCAGCACCCTTTCTAAGGAAGACCAGCTAACCACAGGTGTTCAGCATTAACCTGGCAGACCACCAAGGGGGCAGAGAAGCGGCATTGTAATTTTGATGCCCAAAACCATGATGCTTCCGAGTTTGCTTGCTTTTCCTTAAATTATCAAAAACCGTTGCTTGTTTTAAATATATAGGGTACGGGGTGGGGAGTAAAATTGGTATTTGCTTAGTACATTATTTACAATCCTAAAACTATGGCACATTAAAGTGGTTCAGGCTTTGAACAGGATAATTGGAGTAGTGCTTCCCTGTCCTTCTGGTTGGCCACAAAACCTGATGCCAGGCAAATTCCTCTACCCTCTTTAGTGACCTGCTGCTCTCTTCTTCAAGTCCGGGTCAGCTTGCAACCCTCCCTTCTTTATATTCTTTCTATTTTCTTCTATTCTCACTCTGAGGACCTCTGCAGCTGGTCCTTGAAGACCAAGTGCTGACACTTCCTTCTTAAGGATGACCACACCCCTTTGGTCCCAACAGCCCACATTCCTCCTGCTCATGAGTCTGTGTTGACTGACTGCCTCCAGGTGTACCAGAGGACCTTCTCAAAAGGCCACCTTGTCAACCCGTCCCTAGTTAGCCATTCAGTCAGCATGCCAGCGATCGGAGTGTCTCCAGCAATTCCTTGTCTTGCATGAATCTCACACGCATGCAGTCTAACTTTTTGTCTTGCTTCCTACAGTCTCTGTTTTAGATATTATTTGTTTAAATGTCATTTTTAGAGACAAAGAAAACATATACTTTTCTTTGTAGGAACTAAATAGCGAGTGCCTGGTCACCAAAGACATGGGAGCAATTGTCTGGTGAGTGAGTGGTCATGATACACAGGTGACTTTAGGTCGTAATTGATGACCCAAAGTATCAGGAGCAAGGTTTTGCTTTATGTAGCCACTCACTGTTAATGCACTCTTGTAGCTGAAGTCTGAATAGTCTTGTGGGGGAAACTGACATTAGACCCTGACTTGGGAAATCCGTGTATATTGGAGCCTTGCAAACTTAAAGGTGTCTGGATTGATAAACTGTAAGTATCTGAGAGCGGGTGAGCTTTTACACACGCGAATCTGAGTTTTACAGGCTCTGTCCCTTACCCTTTGCCCACTTTCAGCTCCCTGGCTTTTTGCCTTGTTGAGGCCTCTGGAATACTTGATAAAAACTACCTCAAGACCCAGCGATACCACTTCTGGGTATATATCCAAAGGATGCTCAATCATACCACAAGGACATGTGCTCAACTACATTCATAGCAGCATTATTCGTGATAGCCAGAACCTGGAAATAACCTAGTTGCCCCTCAACCAAAGAATAGTTAAAGAAAATGGGGCACATTTACACATGGAGTACTACAGAGCAATAAAAATTAATGACATCTTGAAATTTGCAGGTAAATGGATGGATCTAGAAGAAACCATATTGAGTGAAGTAATTCAGACCCAGAAAGACAAATATAACATGTACTCACTCATAAGTGGCTTTTAGACATAAAGCAAAGAAAAACCAGCCTACAGTCCACAACCCCAGAGAACCTAGACAACAAAGAGGACCCTAAGAGAGACATATATAGATCTACATGGGAAGTAGAAAAAGACAAGATCTCCTGAGTAAATTGGAAGTGTGGGGGTTACAGGAGAGGGGAAGAAGGGGACAGGGGAGGAAAGGAAGTGGGGAGGAAGGGAGGGAGCAAAGAAAAATGTATAGCTCAAAAAAAAGCATCTCTTTTGAAGTCCGACTTGGACATTGAACCCCAAGACTCCTGTTTCAGAAGCTGAAGGCCCAGGCCCAGCTGCTGTGTCCTTATCTTAGCTGACTCTTGTTCAGTGCTCAGCTTTCCACATCTGAATAAAAACATTTAATCATAGTGACCTCACACAGAGGTGCTCCAGCACCTACCCAGTTTGAACTGGTTTCCTTCCCCAGGAGTGGGGTATATGCCAAGCAGAGGGGGGGGGCTGCTTGCTTGCCACCTTCATGAGGGGAAATAGACACTCCATTCTCAGAACTCAGAACAAGATGGCCTCCAAGGAGGCAGACTTTCCTGGCCTTCCTTTTCTCCTTCTGAAACCCAGTAACGCTAACAATAATAGAAGTGATGGACTGGGGATGGAGCCCAGGTGGTACATTTGGTACGTATCATATCCTGGGCTCAATCCTAGAATCACAGAAATTAGGCATGATGATAGATAGTACATGGTTGAAGTCCTAGTACTCAGGAGGTAGAGGTAGGAGGGCCGGGAGATCAAGGTCATCCTTGGCTACTTAATGAGTTTGTGGCCAGCCTTGGCTACATGAGGCCTTGTTTCAAAACAAACAACACAAACAACAGCAACATAAAAGCCTTTAACGCTTTGGACGGCTAATGAATGGGTGCAAAGATAATCCGAGATTCCACTGTAGTTCCTGAGTTTGGAGAGCTTCCATTCCGGGTTGGGAGGCAAGGATGCAGCTGCTGTTTAGTGACTGGAGGAGCTGGCTCTGTTAGACATGGGTTCAGGGTCTGTACCTTCCTAGCTCTGTGAGCTTTCCTGTTGTTGAACTTAGTGTTTGCTGAGCCCGCAGTGATTCTCTCCCAGGGCCTTTAAGATGCTTAACCAAGATAAAGATGGCAGCACTGGTAGGTAAAGTAATACCTGGTACAGCCTGAGAGCCTGGTAAGCAGAAAAGTGTAGCCGGCTTTCTTGGAAAATCAGCCCCCAAGTCATGTCACAGAGACCTATTAATTATGAATGCTCAGCCTTAGCTTAGGTTTGTTCTTAGCTAACTTTTTTTTAAAACTTAAATCAACCCATTTCTATTCATCTCTGTACTGTCCATCCTGCTTCCCTGCTCCCTCCGTGTCTGGTTGGCGCCTGGCTGGCTGCTGGCTCCCCTTTTGCTTCTTTGCCCACCAACCCCACCTATCCCTCCTCTGCCTAGCTATTGGCCATTCAGCATTTTATTAGACCTGTCAGGTTCCTTAGGCAGGCGAGGTGAACCAGCAACACACCTTTACATAGTTCATAAACAAATGCAACACATCTTTACGCAGTTAAGCAATTATTCCACAACACAAACAGATGCAACACATCTTTATATAGTTAAACATTCTAGTCCACAACAGAAAAGGTCATGTGCAGGCAGATATCAATCTTGTTTACTTAATGTAATTTGTGTTAGAAGCATTTGCAGTTTCAACAAAGACAGTTCTGATTTTTCCTTTCAAAATTACAGTACGGTATTCAGGAAGGAAAGCAAACACATCCTATAAGCACAGCAGAGACGTGGAAGAGGAAAGAGCTACCATCCCCAGAGAAAGCTAACATGTGCAGTGCACCAACAAGAGCCTGCTTTACATGTGCACGCCAGCTTAAAGCACCCACTCTACGGCATGCAAAGTTGGGGGCTATTGAAATCCAACCCAGACAAGGTTATCTAGTGATGTCATCAACAGTGTATTGACTATTCCAAAGAAAAACAAGCATCTTGTGTATTTTCAAAACAAACCCACACAGCTTGACATGGCAACATTTTTTTTTTCAAGACAGGATTTCTCAGCTGGAGAAATGGCTCAGTGGTTAAGAGCACTCACAGCCTGCTCTTCCAGAGGTCCTGAGTTCAATTCCCAGCAACTACATGGTGGCTCACAACCATCTGTAATGAGCTCTGTCACCCTCTTCTGGTGTGCAGGCATACATGGAGGCAGAATGTTGTATACATAATAATAAATAAATAATTTTTTAAAAAAGGACAAGGTTTCTCTAGGGTGTAACAGCCCTAGCTGTTCTAGAACTAGCTCTTGTGGACCAGGCTGGCCTCGAATTCACAGAGATCCGCCTGCCTCTGCTTCCTGAGTACTGGAATTAAAGGTGTGCCACCACCGCCCGGCTACATGTCTCAATACCTTTGTTTAAAATGACAGGTTGTATACGGCATAAGGAGGTTAATGCCTGATAAAAGAAGAAAACAACCTTCTGGGATTCATTACATCTTCCTCACCGCCTTCATCTTCCTCTTCAAAGCCTCACCTTCTCCCTCGCTTGCCACATCAGATTCTGTCTGCTCTGAATACAACAGCTTCCTCTTTCTGCTCTTCCTGCCGCCTAGGAGAGCCTGTTCTTCAGGCTGCCTGTCCTCTGCAGTGATGTTAGCACGCACCTCTCCCAGTCCTTTTTAGCTGGCAGCCTGGCCTCCTTCAGTTTGGGGACGATGTTCAGAACAGTGTTTCAGGAGGAACGCCATGGGATCATAGAGCAACTTTATTTCCTTTAAGGGGGATATCGTGTTTCCTAACCATCTGTTTTCTGTGGGGGGGGGGGTGGTGCATGAATGGGGTGGCATGCGTGGAGAAGTCCGTTCTCACCTTCTCCCTTGTTGAGACAGGGTCTCTTGCTGCTTGCTGTGGACTCCAGGCGAGGTGGCCTGCAAACTTTAGAACCATTCTCCTGTCTTCACCTTCCATCTCACCATAGGCATACTGGGATTACAGCTGTGGCCCACCACATCTGACTTTGTGGGTGGTGGGGAGATTCTTGGGGCCATGAGGTCACATTCAGTTGTCAGGCTTGCATGTTGAGTACTATTATTTACTTTTGCCATGTCTTTTTTTTTCTTATTCCTTCCTTCCTTCCTTTTTACTTTCCTTCCTTCCTAAGCAAACATGGTCTTTCACCTCTCCTAGTTTCTAGAAAATTGTGCAAACTTGACTGAAGAATCTGGCTTCCGCTTCCGTGCCTCTCTTGGCCATTTGCACAGAAGAAAGCACATGGGTTGCTTGGCCTCCTGGTGCCTTAGGCTCTGCACTGCCTATGCTTGGCCTATGCCTGGTTGGTTTTCCTCAGGAGGCACAGCTCTGCAAGCATTCATCTGGCTCTCCGTGTCCAGCACTCTCTTTCTGGAGCTCAGGGAACCTTGGCTGCTGCACTAAGATGGTTGCTGAGCACTTTCTGTAGAGTGTGATACACAGACGGAGGCTGAGGGAAGTTTATCTCAGCCTGGTTTGTGGGGGACTTGATTTCCTCCTTTGGCCTGATTGATGTCATTGCATGACTAAGGATCTGCATTATTTTGGGCCTGTAGAATCAGTCCACCAAATTCTTTTGGAATGTCTCCTTTGAGTAGGCGTTTTCATAGCTAAGCATGTGGTAGCTAGACGCCCTCTCACCCCTCTGCTGATGGGGATGATGACTCTGGGAAGGCCAGCTCACTGCCGGGGCTTCTTGTGTAATACTATCTGGGTTTCACCGTGTCCCAACCTGGATGTGCACACACGTGAAGGGTTTTGAAGAAGCAACTCAAGGTCACAGTGTTAATTGGATTCCATTACTATAACAAAATACCAGAGGAAAACACCTAAAAGGAGAAAGTGTTTTGTTTGAATTACGGTTATAGAAGTTCCTTCCCATGGTCAATTGGCTTCCCTGCTTCTGGGGCTGCGGCAAGGCAAGCGTGGGGGTGAAGTGATGTCCTGGAGGAGGCCTGCTTATTCCACAGAGCCAGGAAGCAGACGGGGGAGTAGAGAGAGTGTCAAGGGTCAACATCCATTCTTTTTTAAATTTTATTTTCATTTGTGTGTGTGTGTGTGTGTGTGTGGAATGCGTGTGCCAGCACAGACACATAGACATGCAGGTACCTATGGAAACCAAGCGAGGGTGTCAGATCCCCAGGAGCTGGAGTTGCGGGCAGTTGTGAGTCATTCAACGTAGGTGCCTAGAATCCAGCTTGGGCTATCTGCAAGAACAGCAAGCACTTGCTGAGCCGTCTTCCCGGTGCCCAAGATACATCCTAAAAGGCATGTCCCCATAGCATACTTTATCAAGCTAAGTTCTCCTTTGTAATAGTCCATTGATATGGTCACGATCCAACTACCTCCCAGTAGCAGTACCCAGTGGGAAAAGTCTTCAATGCAGGAGCCTTGTCAGGGAGGGGGACAGTCCATATTCAAGCCAATAATCTTCACTACTTGCTTGACTCCGGTGTAGGCCGAGGTCCTCTGTTCTGAATGTGGCGGCAGAATCTGAGAACTGCAACTCCTCCCAGGGATTCTGATGTAGTAGACCAGGAGTAAAGTTTTGACTCTGTTGCGATTTGTAGTTAGTATAACGAAAGTTGTATTTTTTATGCCAAGGGTCATTATACTTGGTTCACACTCTAAATTCCTAAGCTGTCCTAAGCTTGTCTCCTCAAGGCTGCTCACCTATACAACAAATCTCAGCTGAAGGTCAGATTCAGCCTGTAACAGAAGTCTCTGATTTGAGAGTCGGGATCTAGGGGAGACTCTCCAGCTGCAGGGCAGATCAAGGTGGTATCTCTCCAGATGTGCAGAGCAGAACACAGCTCTTGGCCTCTGCTTATATGCTGTCTTCTGGGTGTCATGAAGTTCTAGGCCTCTGTCTGGTTATCATAAAGGAGTGATGTCACTGGCTTCTGGTTACCAGGTGTCACCTTGGATGTAGTAGTGATGCTGACTAAGCTGTTTTAACATCTCTCAAAGGCATTAAAAAAAACTAGGCTTTCTCTACAGCATCTCATCTACCTTTTGTGATTCTCAGGCCACGTACAGGTCAAGCTAAGAGCTACTATTATGGGGGCCAATGTGCCAGAGTCTAAGATCAAATCTATTGCTGGCTGTGTTTGGAATTGTAAGACACGTTTCTAAAGAGTGGCTTGTTTTGTTACTTTTTTCCCCCTTTTATAAGATTTTTTTCTATTATGTATACAGTGTTATGCCTGCATGCCAAAAGAGGGTACCAGATCTCATTACAGATAGTTTTGAGCCACCATGTGATTGCTGGAAACTGAACTCAGGAATTAAACTCAGGATCTCTAAAAGAGCAGCCACTGCTCTTAACCACTGAACCATCTCTCCTGCCCCTGAGTGACTTGTTTTGAAGGTCCTAAGTTGACTCTTTGGTGTGTCTGCTAGTACCTGTTTTGTCCTGATTCTTTTCTTTTTCTTTTTCTGTCAATTTTTTTGAGACAGGATCTCACTATATAGCCTTGGCTGATCTGGAACTTACTATGTAGATAGACAGGCTGGCTTCATACTCAAAGATCCACCTGCCTCTGCCTCAAGAGTGCTGGAATTGAAGGTGTGCATGTACCGCCATGCCCATC
This sequence comes from Arvicola amphibius, assembly GCF_903992535.2. Classification (NCBI taxonomy): domain Eukaryota; kingdom Metazoa; phylum Chordata; class Mammalia; order Rodentia; family Cricetidae; genus Arvicola; species Arvicola amphibius. The sequence goes on from NC_052058.2 coordinate 159,828,838, forward strand.
TCTGGTTCCCTGAGTGGTCTCCTCTTTGAGAGCAGCCCTATTTATCTTGACTCAACAGATAACAGCTATCTACAGGGGCGTCCAGATTTCTCCTCCCTCACCTATTCTCAATGCTCTGTCAACAGTCACCTTGCTAAAATAAGGGCATCATCGTGGCCCACCCAGTCAGTATTTCCAGAACAAGGACCCTTCTTAGCAATGCTTCCTCACCCACACATGCTTCCCTCCCTCGCACATGCTTTCCTTACCTGCGCAGGCTTCCTTCACCGGCACACAAGTGCTGCCTCTGGTCCACAGCATGGAAAGCGCCTCCTGCTGTGAATTGTAACACAGTTCTTTATTGGGAAGTGAATTCTCACCAGCTTCTTTGCTGAGTGTCCTGTGTGTGTCTGACAAACTCCTGATGGCTTTAGATGCCCCGGTCTAAGACTTATTTGTGAAGACTTTATGCTCCAAGTTGTTGAGAGTGAGTTCCCTTTTCAGCCATGTACCTAGAGCGCTCTTGGGGTTTAACTGCTGCATTGTAACTTTCTGTTTATGTTCTCTCTGCCCTCCCAAAGCTTTCTGATGAATGTCTTATCCGCTTGAGCAGAATGTGTGCCAGAGGGAGTGGGGGAGAGCGTTTGAGGTCAAACTCATATTCACACTCAAAGCAACACCTGGACATAGATGAGTCCTTTTAACACTGGGTCAGAAGGCACAGTAATGTCACTATGAAGTTACTTGGGTACAAGAAATCACGTATATCCCAAAGGCTCTGATGTTACAGTCCTAGGACATCATGCCAGGCTAACCTAGAACATCCCAAACCACAGGCAGTAAAGCTGTCGAGCTTGCTGTGTTCATCAGAGCAGAACTACCTCTATATGGCCACATCAATGGGTTCACTCTGTTACCAAAACGGGCCAAAATATATGACATCATCCGTTTGAAGGATATTTCATGAAGACAGCCAAACAGTGCCAGGAGGGTTTTTGTGGTTCTCCCCCGGTGTTTTTACAGGCAGACACTATAATCAGCTGTCACGATAGCTATAATCAATTAGCTTATGCAGTGTTTTTCTCCATCTGCTCTAATTGAACAGTTGATTTTGTTTTTATTTTTGCTTTTCCCTCTCTACTCATTCCCTGGGTGTTACTATGCAACCCTGTGACTAAGCCCCTATGAAACCTGCTGCTGCCTTTTGTAAGATGTGAAGTAACCCATGCATCCCCAGACCACTCTGCATCACACAGATGTCTAAGAGAGCTCACTCATTTGAAAAACGCATTTAATTTGACCTTCCATTACAAACTAAAAGCCAAAACCTGGTTCGTTTCGTCTTGATGGTTATTTCCATATAAAATGGCGGAGCATTGCATTTACCCAAGTCACTCTGGTGTTGGCATTATTGGGACCAGCTGTGTGAAAACTGTTCCTCTATAGCATCAAGGGGAAATCGAAGACTGCTTAATGTTGAGAGCTACTGTGCACTTTCTTGAAAAAAAAAATAAGATCTGCGAGTCACTGATGGTTAAGGGGAGCCTAGGGTTAATAGAAGCAAGAAGGGAGAGGGAATGGTTTCTCAAAAATACTTGAGCTTTTTTGTTTTGTTTATTGTTTTGTTTTTCAAAACAAGGTTTCTCTGTGGCTTTGGAGCCTGTCCTGAAACTAGCTCCTCAAACTCACAGAGATCCGCCTGCCTCTGCCTCCCAAGTGCTGGGATTAAAGGCGTGCACCACCACCACCGGGCTACTTGAGCTTCTTTTGATGCTGAGGTTTCTCTCCAGTAAATGACATGACCAGGATGTTTCCCTGACAGTAGACCTTAGGACATGATGGGCAGAGCAGCCATGCAACTCACACAGATATTCCAGTAGTGCTTTTTCATATACCTACAAATAGTGGACCCTAAATTAAGAAGACAAAGGAAAGTGAGACACAGGCCTCGTTTACAAGAGGTGTAAACTTCAGGAGAAAAAGAAAGACATATCCACGAGCAGTAAAGGCATGCACACGAGCGGTAAAGGCACATCCATGGGCAGTAAAGACGCGTCCACGGGCAGTAAAGGCGTGTACACAAACAGTACAGCATTGAAGATGGTGTGAGAGAATTCCGTGCCATGGGCTGACAGGAAAGAAATGGAACTGGAGAAAGAAAGCAAACATTTCCCAAAATGGTCTGCCATGTGCTCAAAAGGACATCACCCTTGACTTCTCAGTGTTCACAGAAAATGGGTATAGCCAAATATTTTGGGGTCCATTTTAAAGATTAATTAGAAAGGATTGAGACAGCAGCTCACTACATACTCAAGCACAGGTATATGCTGCTCATGTTAAAAGAAAGTACCTCTTGAGAGCCACAGAGGGGTTCACTCTGTGACCACCGTCCCCCACCTCCCCCCATTTCACACACACACAGATACCCAGCTCTGCAGATGCAAAGGTCACTTTTAGAAACAGTAGAGTATTTCCATATAGTGTATGCTTATCCTGTAATACACTTTACTTTTAATGTTTCATATTTTTGACAAATATTATATGTGTGTAAAGAGCATATAACACTGATGAAATTCACCCTCTCCCTTAGCCCTCATGAGTGTTAGTAATCACTGTTCTATATCTGGACTGACATTTTTAGCTTTCACATATGAGGGAACATGTGGTACTTGCTTTTTGTGTGTGACTTATTTTGTTCAACACACTGCCCTCCAGTTTTTGCAGCAAATGACATTCTTCTCTGTGGCAGGATATTCCTTTCATCTGTCTTGCTTTTTTTTTAATCCATTCATATGTTGATAATGTGTTTGCTCTTATTAATAGTGCTGTTTTGAAAAAGACACACAGGTATATTTTTTGATATCTCATTCTTTTGCATACACAGTATACACATACACTGTTTTGCATACACAGTATACACACACACTGTTTTGCATACACAGTATACACACACACTGTTTTGTGTTGTCTTTTAGGAACCTCCACACTATTTTCATGTGTGTGTGTGTGTGTGTGTGTGTGTGTGTTCTTTTAAAATTTTGTTTAATTATTTGCATTTTTGTGGCCTGAGTTTATTTCTGAGCACCATGTGTGTGCAGGAGCCTTCAGAGGTCAGAAGAGGAATTGAATCTCCTGCAACTGGAATTATGGATGGTTATGAGCTTGGAGCTAAACTCAGGTCCTCTACAAGAGCAGTAAGGGGGTGCTGGAGAGATGGGTCAGTAGTTAAGAGCACTGATTTCTCTTCCAGGACCCAGGTCCCATTCTCAGCTCCCACATGGCAGCTCATAACTGTCTGTAATTCCAGTTCCAAGGACCTGACACCCATGGCAAAACACCAATGCACATTAAATAAAATGAAGTAAATTTTCTGACCATATGACTCAGTGGTTAAGAGCACTGGCTGCTCTTCCAGAGATCCTGAGTCAATTCCCAGCAACCACGATAGCTCACAACCATCTGTAATGAGATCTGGCGCCCTCTTCTGGCATAAATGCATACATGCAGATAGAGCACTCATAAAATGAGTAAGTAAATCTTCAAAAGACCAGTAAGGGTTCTCCAGCCCCTCCCACAGACTTCTAAACCATCTCCAGATTACTTACTAATACCCAATACAATATCAATACTATGCAAATAGTTACTATGCTATTCTCTTTAGGAAATAACAACACAGACAAAGTCTGTACACATTTAATACACTTTTACTTTTGCTGGTATTTTCAATGCAAGTTTAGTTGAATCCATGAATATGGAGTGAAGAGATGGTCTATAAATCTAAAGCAAAGGCCACTCTGATGTGAATTAATTTGTCAACAATTCCCTATAAAACTTACCAAGGGGCGTATAAAACCAAAAAGCTGAGTAGCTGGTATTAAGTCCACAAAGTGGGTAGGAAAAGCCAGGACACAAGAGAAAGCAACCTGATTTAAGCACACATGCAGGCAGAACACTGTATGCATAATCAGTAAATTTTAAAAAAGGTAGATCAGGTTTTTATGTGTTTTTCTTAAATTAACATGGAAACGCATGAAACCATTTTATAAGTAGTATGGTAATCTATTATATCCAGTTATAGTTCCATTTTATATGTTAATTCAGTTTCTAATTAAATATTTAATGAACAAAATTATTTTAAAATAATAAACATATTTTTACTTTTCCTATAAATTTTTAAACGTGAGCATTCTATAACAGAGACACAGTCTTCCAATTACATGTTCACTGATACTCAATTCCCTTTTAACAGCATACTCTTGAGTCTGGAAGGCAGGTGGCATTTTCCAGTTCTTCCTGTCTAAGTAACAGCCAGCAGCACATCTCATAGGGAAAAGTACATGAACCCAGCAGTTCTGGTTCACAGAATCTGGTTAAGTTCTCCCGACTGCTGTGGCCATAATGCCAACCATGACACCCTGACCAAGGGCAGCGACAGAAAGCTAGCTAAAGGCAACTCTTAAAAGTAAGAAAATATATATGTTGATGCTCGAGCATCTCACACGGGGGATCCCCTAGGGAAAGTTTGAACTATGGTGATCCTAAGATGCCCCAGTATGGTAGCTGCTTGCACACAAAGCAAAGCTCCCTGGAAACGCTTGCACGAAGGCCAGCAATGGCTAGGTCCTTCTTTTAGTCTACCCTCTGACTAGTCTAGACGTGATATTTGCACAGTGACCTTCATCCTCACAGTTATGTTTATCTGCCTGTTACTGGTCACACAGAGATATTAGTCAGCCCTGGGTGTCAAGTACAGTCCTTTCAGAATAAATAGAAAATACACCAGGAAACTTCCATCACTCCCACAGGGTGGGCTTGATCTTCACCACAATGCCTACTGCGGCATGATGACAGTCAGATGACTCACAATGTCACACAGACGTCATCCAGTTACCTGGGAAGACCTCCTTCTGCAGGAAATGAAGCCACAGAGGCATCCAAAGGAGAAACCTAGGAGGGTAGTCATCTAAGTATGAACAGTTCGGTGCCTCTGCTGACCAGAATGTTCACAGCTTCTATAGACCCTGGCTCCTCGCATAAAAGCTTAGAGCTGATAACCTAGCCTATGAGTTACTGTACTCTTCATGTATGTATATGAGTGTGTGTGTGTGTGTGTGTGTGTGTAGGCCAGAGGATAAACTTGGTTGTTAGTCCTCAGGTGATGTCCACTCCATTCTTCAAGACTTGGCCTCTCCTTGGCCTGGAACTCACCAGTTTGGGCTGGCTGGCTGGCGAGTTCCAGGGATCCCCAGTTTCTGCCTTCCCAGTCTTTCCAGTGCAGTAATTACTAGTGCGTACTTATGTGCTACCACACCCAGTTGTTGGTTTTTTTCCCCTTTTTTAAAATGAACCAAATCAAGGCCCTCCTGCTTGCACCGCAAATGCTTTTCCAGTGAAGCTACCACCCCAGGGCTGCTGAGTTGTCCTGTTTTTTGGTCTAGTTCTCCACCTGTGCACAAGGCACGAAAGAACATCTGTACAGTGAATACAGAATTTTGAGTACACGGTACAAGAAAGACTGTGGGGAGTGGGTGATTATTAAGGCTGTGCTATTACAGCCGGGCAGGCTGATAGGATGTAAGTCATGTGGCCTAATCTAAATGCCAACTGTTTAGTCATCGAAAGAGGATAATGGACTCTTAAGAGATGGTCTGCGTGAAGTTATTGTTTCCTAAAGACTGTGGCACGCATTTGTATCTGTAATTATTAGCTGTATTTATTAGCACTGCAAATGGTAGTTACCAGCTTTTAAGACTTTATTGTCTGATATGGCATTTTGGGTTGATTTTGATTTGTTTGTGGTGTTGGGGTACATGTTTGTTTTATTTTCGGATTGTATTGCTGTCAAATGACTGCATACTCTCAGATTTGCGTCACCACTGGAAAAAAAAATACGTAGAAGACTTAAAAGACTAAGCTCAGTGTCCTCTGAGTCCCAGTATTTTTTTTCAAGTGCTCTCATGTCCCTTAGAAATTTCCATCATTTCACCCACAACTGCCGACAGAAATGTGGTTTATAAACTACGCATTGCATTAATCTCTGATAGCCTTTTCTCTCCATCCAACTCCCTTATTCTTTGTCCTTAAACTTACCCATTTTGATGTACTATATTATGGTGGAATTATCAGCTCCATGTGTCTTTTAGAAAATGGTGGGCATGGGTGCTGTGTCTGCATGTGTCTGTGCACCACATGCATGCAGTGCCCGTAGAGGCCAGAGGAGGGAATTAGATTCCCTGAACCTGCAGTTACAGATGGTTGTGACCTACCATATGGGTGTTGGAAATTGAACACCAGTCCTTTGGAAACATAATCAGTGCTCTTAGTGGCTGAGCTATATCTCTGGCCCTGTGTATCTTCTTGAACAAATAAAATGTATTTTATGACCATATGTTAATTCATTTTTGTTTTTTGGTTTTTGGTTTTTCGAGACAGGGTTTCTCTGTAGCTTTGGAGCCTGTCCTGGAACTAGCTCTTGTAGACCAGGCTGGCCTCAAACTCACAGAGATCCGCCTGCCTCTGCCTCCCGAGTTCTGGGATTAAAGGCGTTCGCCACCACCGCCAGGCGTTAATTCATTTTTGATTGTGCTTGTGCCAAACTGTTCATGACACAGTAACTTCTCTCATCTGCTTTCGTGAGCCCCATTTCCATCCTGTGATATTTTTCTCTTTAACACTTTCTTGCAAATGCTTTTCAAAACAACAAACAGGGCTTAGAAAGCAGAGCAAGACAGTCTAGTATGTATAGTACGGGCAGAGACTCAGTTACACTTCTGTTACTGTTAGGAAACACCATAGCCAAGGCAATGTATAGAAGGAACAGTTTATTTTGGACCTCAGGTACAGAAGGTTAAGAGTTCATCACCATCATGGCCAGGAAATGTAGCCCTAGGCAAACATGGTGGCTGGTCTAGCAGCTGAGAGCTCACGTCTCAAACCACAGACAAGCAGAGAAAGTATACTGGGGAAAAACAAACAAAAACAAAAAACCTCAAACCCATCCCCAGTAATATTCTTCCTCCAGCAAGGCCTATACCTCCAAAACCCACTGAAATAGTATCACCAACTTGGGACCAAGTATTTAGATGCCCGAGAACATGGGAGACATCATCAAGCCAACACAGACAGCAAGGTCTTGGTGAGAAAAGTGAGCTTAGTTTTTGTCTTTTCAGTGGATGCCTGGTTACTTAGAATCTTCTTCTCTTTCTTAACAAATTTCTAGGGAGGTTAAGCATCATCTCTGCATTCCAAGTGATTTGTGGGAAATCTAATCTAGGCACAGCTCCTGAAGACTTGCGAATCAGTAGTTAATTGAAGAGTCAGGGTTCACCTTCTGAAGCAGAAGCAAAGACAATTACATAACCAATTGTTCTCTGCTGAGAACAAAACCTACCGATGCTCAGGAAGCTAAATTAAACTTCCAGCTTACCTCCAGTCACTAAGCATCATGGGAAGTCTGAATAATGTTACTAACACCGGGGTAATAATTTTAATGATGCCCAGTGAAACGCTGATCTTCATCTGGTAGCCAGTGGGATTTAAAAGTCAGTCCAATTAATTGGCCAGAAAACCCTAGCTGTAGCTGTGGTTGAGCTGAACTTTACAATGTGGTTTGGTGCTTAATGAGCCATCTTGTTAAAAATCGTGTGTGTGTGTGTGTGTGTGTGTGTGTGTGTGAAATTTTGCCCTAGACATTTGAATTTGAAACTTTCTTTCAGCAAGATTATTTACTGAAATATTTATTGAACTGGGTGTTCTCTACTCAGAGGGTGAACCAGATAAGCAAATGAGTGGATGAAGCTGGCAATGAGGGCCAGGGGGGCAGGATGATTGCGTATATACCACACGCCAATACTCGGCTGTTTACCCAATAAACCCTCAGGTGAAGGTCAGAAAACTGGGCACTAGCACCGTTCTGTTATATGCCGTGAAAAACAGACCGTGATGGAAAGTCCAGGCTTATCCAGCTAGAACGTGGCGGAGCTGGAGATGGTTCAAGGTCACTTCCAACAGTATTTCCAGTACTCGCAAGTAGCCTTGGATACTGACCTTTAATCCCTGAGTTTCCCTAGGTTGTTAACCTACTGAATCATGGTTCTAAAATAAATCCTTAAATCTACATATTTTAAGGTTAAATTATAATAATACTAACGAAGTATGTATCTTGAGGAAATATATATATTTCTACAGTAAAAACAAAAGATATTTCAAGTTAAGTAATTTTAGATCATTAAAAACAAGGGATATTTTCACTTGTGCCTCACCAGCAGGCAGGCCATAAATCTCTGCCTAGAAAAATATGTCTCCTGGCGAGCCTAGCCACTGTAAAAAAGCATCTAATAAATTTAGTGAACTTATAACTTCTTTAAAAAAATGGTTTTATGTGACAGGGTTTCTCTGTATAGCCCTGGCTGTCTTGGAAGTCCCAGTGTAGATCAGGCTGGCCTTGAACTCACAGAGCTCCGCCTCTTCATCCCAAGTGTTGGGATTAATGACCCTAGGTTTATAAACTTTTTTAATCGTGTGTATGTTTGTCTCTGAGTGTGTGCAGATGTTTGAGGAAACCAAAAGCCTTAGATCCCCTAAAGTTGGAGTTAACAGCAGTGGAGAGCCTCAATGAGTTCTAGGAATCAAATGTGGGTTTCTTCAGCCCCTACAAGGGATATTGAATTTGGTGATGCATAAGATCAAGTATTACAAGAAATTTGTGGTCAGTTTATGTTGAAATGAGTCCCAGAGAAGGAGAGGAAAGCTCACACCTCACAGTCATAGCCATTTCTTCATCTCCTCACTGGTATTCTTCCTGCTAGATGTTTATTGAGTGATTTATAACATATTCATGGGCCCTCAGTATGCAGGCCCATGAAACCTGCCTAAATCAAATGAGCTTACTGATTCATTCATTTTCACATATGATTACTGAGCATCACGTAGGTTCCAGGTATTTCCTTAGGTGGCTTGTGTATCACAGGTCTTGCGATGCCACAGTGGATGTACCAAAGGTGTTTGCACCTAGCTTTGAATAGAATGGAACTACTAAGGCAGTAGAGTTTCCAATCGTGAATTAATAATAGCTGGTATTTGTCACATGTTTCCTGCGAGCTCTAGTAATGAATGTTTTGACGTGATTTGTAATCTTCACAGCGGTCTCTGAGAGAACACAATTAGCATCACTCTTTTGCACGGCCCATGGCTTGGAAAAATTAGTAAAGTGTTCACCAACATATAACAAGTAGGCCAGGTCTCCTGGTGTAAGGTCAACATTCTTTTCCAGAATTCTCTAGCTTATGTAAAGTTCCATTCTATTAGAACAAAGATTCGGGTATAAATGTGATTAGACGATGATGTTTCTTGCGGTCCGGAACCAATAGTCTGCTTGGAGTGGATCCCCCGTCTTATGAGGGAAGATATTCAGCTAGCCACAAAAGCACTGACAGTGCCAGACCCTGCATGTATGTAGCAGTTTCTGCCTTATAGACTCAGACTCTGGTCAAAAACAGATTTACAGCTAGGAAATTCTAAGAATCAGTGATTTCTACTTGTGTCTTCCGTCTAGGAAACATTTGGGCACAAATGGCTTGGCAGCCAGAACCTCAGCTCTGTCTTCTGTCTGCCTTTGATGGATGAGCTCACATACTTAGTTTTAAGAGTTAAATGTTCGACCTCTACATACATTTGTGACTCCATGTAATAGTTATTGTGCTTCCATGAGGCTTGGGGATCTTAACTGCGGTGTCCTCTCTACCACTGCCACACTAACTTGAGACATGCACCAGCTTCATGTAGGTCTAACCAGATATCAGTTTGCCACAGCTGCCGCACCTGTGGCCCCTCTCTACCCAAGTCACTCACCACCTTGGTGTGCATGAACTGGAAGTACAAGGGAGTCGGCTCCTTGTGTGGCAACTCCTATAATTAGCAGGGAGGGGATGGGACTGGAGGATATAGCCGTAGTCACTCTCCTCCTCACCTCTTGAATAGGAAATTCTGAGTCACATTATGTATGCTCCTCAGAGGTCCCAGAGGGGATGAGTCCCAGATGCCCACAGCAATATACAGTTCATGAAACATCTTAGGCTGTTTTTTTTTTCCCTTCCTTGATCATGCTCCCTCATGCTTGCCTGACATTGTGGCTCAAAATGTCCCCTCATCTACAAATAGGGTAACTTCCTGGCAGCCTTTCAATGAGGCTCTGCTCTCCAGAGGGTTGTGGAAGCGGAGTTAGGGGTGGCGAGAAGGGAAAGTTGGAGGTTTGCAGACTGAGAAATAGTTCTAGGTCATTGCCAGCTCACACACTGGATTCTTTTTCTAACATCTTGGCCAAGTGTCCACCCAGCGACATCTTCGACATGTCCAATGAGAGAAGCGTACTTTCTCTAGTACTAGTTGTAAGAACTCCTATATCCTAGAGTAACACCTCAAAGGTAATAGAGGATGGAATATTTTTAATGAATTGTAAGTTTAAAATCTGTTGGCTTTTAAAAAATGTTAAAAATTATGTTTATACAACGGTTGCGAACCTGCCTTCTTTTGCCTTTTGAAGCTTTAGACATCATCTTTCAAGAAGGTACATATGTTTTCATGAGCTCTTTGAGTCTTATTTTTTTTCCACAAGGAGTTCATTGCCAGGAGGCCTGTAATTTTTTAATTTCATGTTTTTAAAAAAATGAGCTAATTGGAATAAGCAGGAACTGTGAATTCTACCTTATTAATTGTCCTTGGGCACACCTCTCGGATTTTATCATATTAAAGAGGAGATTGTGTCTTCTAAAGATGACAGGGAGTTTCGCCCATGAAATCTTAACAATATGGTGTCCTAACTAAGACCTGCACAATGTACCATTGGTTGACACCCAATGTGGACTCGAGAAATCTCACAAGGCCCCACCCCTTGAATAAAGAGCTGTAAACCATTAATGACTGCTAATGGGGGAGGGGTGGGGAGAATCAGTCTTCTCCAGGAATGGCCCCTTGCTAATTTATCCAGTCCCACGTGGTCATCGCAAATACATGTGCATGTGAGCAATACTAAATAGACTCAGAAGTGTGTGGTGGTAGTAGTGGTGTGTGTGTGTGCCTGTTTGTGGTGTATGTGTGGTGTGTGTGCACACGTGTGTATGGTATATGTATCATGTGTATGATGTGTGTGCGTTGTATGTGTGTGCATGTGTGGTATGTGTGTGTAGTGTGGTATGTGCACGCATGTGCATGGTATGTGTGTGGTGTGTGTGTGCGCACATGTGTATAAAGTGTGTCATGTGTTCACATGTGTGTGTGGTATGTGTGTATGATGTGTGTAGTATGTGTGTGGTGTATGTGTGGTGTGTGTGCATGCTATGTGTATTGTGTGTGGTATGTTTAGTGTGTGTAAACATGTGTATGGTATGTGTATGGTGTGTGTATGTGCATGTGTGTATGGGGTGTGTATGGCATTTATGTGGTATGTTTCGTGTGTGTGTGTGTGTGTGTGTGTGTGCATGTTTACAATGATGAAGAAGTCATGGATTTGAGGGAGCTGGGCCAGGGAGGAGTTGGAGGAGAAAGATGGGGTGTGAATGATGTAGATACAGTACTCATGTATGAAATCCCAAAAACTGAAATAAATGATTAAAACTGTTCGTCTCATGGAAAGTAGGTTTGGATTTAGAACGTTGGAAGTGCAATCTGTGCGAGTTAATATTTCAATGACTTAAAGATTTGGGGGTTTTCATGATGAGTTAAGATAACTGCCATTTCTGATTATGTTTATTGCCAACACTTGGTAAAATACATGAAAAAACAAGGAGAGAAGAGGCTGTCAGTAATTTCTGCTACTTAAAGTCTCTGCTCTTCTGACTTTTTGGCTGATTTTATTTCAGACCCAATTTTTGTACAGGTAATAAGTATGGAGATTAGCTGTAAAACACCTCTTGATTTGCTTCAGCTTATTATACAATAAGCACTTAAGAGTGTCATTTAAATGATTTTACAAATGTTTTGTTTGTTTGGGGGTAGAGTCTCACTAGGTTCCCTAGAGTAGCCTCAAACACTCAATCCTCCTGCCTCAGCTCCTTGAATGCTAAGATTCCAAAGATATGCCACAGTTAGCTGCAAACATCAATTTGTTTGTTTGTTTGTTTTGTTTTGTTTTTTTCAAGGCAGGGTTTCTTTATGTATCCTGGAACTCTGTAGACTAGCCTGGCCTGAAACTCACAGAGATCTTCCTGCCTCTGCCTCCTGAGTGCTGGAGTTAAAGACCATCCAGCACAAACATCGATTTTAATCCAAAGTTTGGTACTTATATTCCATTGACTATTCAGCTTTCATACAGTAATATTTTATTTGTATTTTTAATAACAAAGTACCAAAAAAGTAGTCCTTGTTGATATTCTTGACCTTTCCCACCTTTTCTGTGTGTCCTGTAAATCTGAATCATACTGTAAATCGTAAGACAGTATCTTATAGTCTTCTTTTTCATTTAACTATGTGATGTGAGTATTTCCCCATGCCTGTGTGTGTGTGTGTGTGTGTGTGTGTATGAAAAAAAAATATCAAGAGGCCTAGATTCCATAAAATAGATGTGATGCTTCTGATTTGCTCATTTCTCCATGATTACATACTTAGGTTATTCCTTTTCTCCATTGCCATAGTAAGTATTAGTTTATATGGGTATGGGGTATTTATACAGGTTTTTGGAGTCCTTATTTAAAAACCAAAATTTTCATGATAGTTGCCTTAAAAAGGTGTGCTTCTTAGAATGTTAAAAAGAGTTACTGTGATTCTCATGTGTCCCATCCCATTTCTTGACATATATCACAACTGTGGGCTTAGGTTCAGAAGTCCCATTTTGATTCCTGGTCAGCAGGTTGTAGGATCTCTGTGATGTGTTAAAGCTAATTCCCTTAATATTCCATTGAGAGTGGCCTTCGTCACAAACATATCTGTGGTCTGGGGAGCTCATGTACTTCGACCAGTTAAAAGATACTGGGTTACAAAGCAAGAACATGGGGTTTTCTAAGGACCACATGAGAATCTGTGCTTGTCTGTGAGATGCTCGGACAGCACCGGTGTGTGTAAAGGATGCTGCATCTCACCTGCTGGACCGGTGTACCACATATTGTCATTATTTGGAGTGCATTGGGAAGGAATAACATTCCTTACCAACAGAGTGTGTTTGCTTTCTTTCCACCAACCTTTCTAGGAATGTTTCCATGACTTATTTTTTAATGCTTGAATTTAGCAAGCCTCATCTGTTAGCATCTCTTTCTGTCCCTGGTCAACAGACCTGAAATAACTCGGAACTTCTAAAAGGTAATGCTTTGGCGGACCCTGATTGCTGCGTGATGCACTGGCTCCTGAGGAAATTTCACATGTACCTAAGAAAGGAAGGGGAGAAGGGGATGATTAGGTGGGGGGAGGGCAGAGCAGGAGAGGATACTTATTAAATCAAATCTCCGTGCATGGTTCAGCATTATAAAAAAATTCTAGCTCTTCTCAGAACGATGGGAGGTGCCATTCTTTCCTTTGTTCTTGAGTTCCTGGGCAAAAGGTTCCACCTTTGGCTCTGCATTTTCCCAGGATCCCTGGGCATTTCTGGTGGAATGACCTAGGAGTAAGTCAGAAAGCTCTCATTGTGTCTCGGCTCCTTAAGCCTTAACATGAGCCCAGCAGCCAGCCTCTACAACTCGTCTCCAGTTCTCTGGCCTTGTGTAGTAAAAAGACGATTTCCCGAAATATGTATTGAATATTCATTAGGTGTCTAGCTATAGGACAGGCTATGGAAATACACAGTGTCATTTATCCCTCAACTTCGTAGGTCTGGGGATATAGTTCAGTGATACAGCATTGGCCTAACATGCACGACACCCTTGGTTCAATTCCTAGAGCCACAAACAAAGACAAAACAATTTTATGTTGCAACTCAAATCCAAAATATTATTTATTTTTATATCTTATAAGATTTAAGATTTTACTCTTTATTAACTTCATGTAGGTAACCACTATTTTTTTTTTTTTTTTGGTTAGGGGAATCTATTCCTGGAATGTCTTTGCAAAGACATGTATCATGTGCACGTGTGTATATGCATGTGTGTGTGTGTGTGTGTGTGTGTGTGTGTGTGTGTGTGTGTGTGAGAGAGAGAGAGAGAGAGAGAGAGAGATAGACAGACAGACAGACAGTTTTTAGCCCTCTATACTAAAGGAACACTCTGTTTTTCATTTGATGATATGTCTAGAGATCTTTTATGGTGCTGTGTGGAAAACTTCTCGTCTTACAAATGCACGGTAGCCCAGTGTAAGTTTGTACATCGACTTCCTTTTGCTTCTTGTTAGTGGAGCCGCTGGGGTCAAACCCAGAGCCACACATGCTTGGTGAGCCCTCTACCACTGAGCAACATCTCCAGCCCAGTACCATGGTTTTCTTGTCACAATCTTGAAGGTGAAACTAGGATGTGAAGTTAAATATAAGAGAAAACATGTTATCTTACATCCTCTAGTTCTGACCAGGAGAGCTACAGAAACCTGGAGATCATTTGTCAAAGACATAACAGCCAACATGTACACATGTGCATTCATGTAAAACACACACACACACACACACACACACACAGGAGTCCTCTGATGCTCCTTTTTATACTTTCTCTTCCAGTGCTGTTTCTGAGTCTTTTATAACTTTTCATAGCTTGGATCATAACTGAGTGATATATCCTATACTTTTCTTTTTGGTTTGAATACTATTCAGTTTCTGTTATATATTTGGGCTTCTATCTCAATGTTTGTGTCTGCCTTTATTGCTATCCTTTAGGTGTTTATTCTAGACAGACACTCAGGAGTAGTGACCAAAGCTTTGGAAAGTTGTAGCTTGGTCACAGTTCCCTCCCCAGACTTTCTGACACTTGAATGTATTCAAAATCATTTTTCCTGGTCTTCCTGCATCTCCACTTAAAATCCCTCTATCCCCAGTCCACGGCCTGACCACCTTGAGTACAGGAAGAGCAGATGGTGTTGAAGGTGTTGTTTAGCTGCTCTCTGCTTGGCTCAGGTCTCTTAACTGATTCTGGCTGATTCTGAACTTTTGACTGGAGACCCTGATTTTGCAGTCATAGCTCTCTCTGGGAGGGAACATAGGATGTACTGTGGGAGTTTTAGTTTAGGAAAGTCTCGAAGATTTAGCAAGAACTAAGGAAATGCATCATCTTCTCATGGAAGTCTTTTAACACTGGGTGAGCTGTGTGATGAGTAGCCGTATTATACAGACATGGAGACCAAGGTTGAGAATTTGTTTAGTCAGAGCTTATAGTTATCAAGTATTGGTTCTAGTCAAGTCCTTCCAGACTAGCACTAAGAAGAGACCCATGCCTTTTATTATCCAATAGCATTCAGAAGAGACCTTGTTCCCCGATGACACATGAAAGTTCATACTTAGTAAAACCTTGCACAAATGGTTCAAGTTCACTCACAGAATAATTTTACTATAAAGAATGGCTTATGATTGACAGATTCTGTGAGATTCGGCACATTACAATTATATTAAAATGAACCAAACACCCACTCTCTTTTCTGCAAATTCATCATCCATACGTTTTATTTCAGTCGCATACATGTCTGAAATGATTTCTGGCCAATTTTGGAAAGAACATTTCTCTTTCAGCAAACCTAATTATACTTGTAATAGTTGCCACGCTCGTTGTGTGCCCAGCACTGCACAAACCACTTACACCTATTCTCCCACTGCCTTTCCATATAACAGTTCTCTTTATCGGCATCCTTTGCAGACAGTGCTCGTGCTCAAATGAGGTGAAGGGTTTGTCAAGAACAGCAACAAGGAATGAATTACAGAGCCTGGACAGCAACCAAGCCAGTCTGTAACCAAACGCCTCCAGGAAAAATGTTTGTCTCACTGTGGCCTCCTCCTTCCAATGGTGGTCAGTGTACTGGTCATCTTAGCTAGCCTGCTGTAGGCTTCACAATCCCAAGGCCAATCCTATCCCAAGTCTTGTGTGATGGATTCTTAATAGCCAAAGACGTTTTAAGTGTATATTTATAATACTTCCCAGCTGAGGCTCCGATACCTGTGGCCCCTTTGTTCATGAAATACATCACAGTTCAGTACATGATAATTTTTTTCAGTAATGATTAAAAACCCACCTGCATTGTTAATCCTTGTCAACCTGCTTCAAAGTCTTTGCATACAGTATCTCACCTCCCAAGGCAGCAAGTTTGTCCAGCGGGTCCCTGGTAGAATCCTCCCTGCCCTAGTCATAAGGCACCCATTCTTTTTAAGCAATGCTTTTGCCAAGAATCTCCTTTTCAGATTTAATGTTGAAAATCAAAACCGCTTGCTGTATATTAAGAAGTGAAAATTATTTTTTCTTAAGGAAACCACCAAACACTGAGCTCACCTTGGTTTAAAGAACCAATCTGGCCAATCAAATGCCCCCCTAAAACAAATTAGATGCCGTTGGTTTTCCAAGACATCGGGACCATGGGCATCCCCTTAAACCTTGCAGGAACTTGTTTTATTTGCAAGCCAGTGTTCTGGTGAGCTCTTCATGACTTCTTATATTAAAAGAAGTTTTCCTAAGTGCATTTATTAGCTAATTAAATCTGAAGTGTTTTGTTTTGGTTTGGTTTTGACTCAACTTCATTTCCTCTAGCATTTATCTTGTTCTTGTCCACTGGGCATTTGCTGGGCACCCGTTGTATGTTAGACACTGTTCAACTGTTTGGTAGGCAAAAGGACAAGAACTCAGACTTCTCTACTTCCCGTCACAATCCCTGTCTTGTTACTACAGTCTGATTGTCTTGAGGGCAAAGAACATTTTTGCTTCTTACATGGGATGCCTGATCTAAATAAAGCCTTGCACATAGAAAAATCCTCCTTTAAAGCAAGTGCCCTCCTTTTAATCACTGTCCTGAAGGGAAGTCTTAACCACAGGAAAAACATCCATATACTTCAGCTTGAAGTGGCAAAAAGCAAAGATGGGTTGATTTTTTTTTTTCAACTTGGATAAAGTTCTTTTTTACTTCTGAATTCCCACAGTGCCTTGCAGCTCTGTTGTAGTCACAATGGCTTTCTTGCATCTGTGACTAAGAAGTCTTTTAGGTCTGGAACCCTGTCCTATGCCTCTGTTTCCTCTCCCAGACGGACATAGCCACAGTATTGCACACAGAGCACCTCCTCAGTGTTGGTTGAATTGATCACAGGCGGCCTTATTTCCTTTCTGGGCACAGTGACCTTGTCTCTCAGTCATTATTAGTTCATCATAGCTTTGTCATAGTGTAAGGCACATGATCAGAAAGGGCTTATTGCTTCAAGCTAGTTTGTTTCCTTGGATGGAGGTTTTTACTACCATATATACACGTATGTATATGTATGTGGTCCAATGTAACCAATAGCATAAATCAATGAATTAGAACATTCACTGACTGACTGACTGTCCTGCTTGGTGAATGAAGAGTAGTAACCAAATACACACACACACACACACACACACACACACATATAAAACAAAAGCTGGGAGCAGAACCCAGTTCTGTTTACCTTCACTCCAGTTTTTCCCCATTGGAACATCTGTCTCCTCATTACGTCCACACTATTACTGCTTAAGACCAGGCCTCGTCCCTCCCACCTGGCCTGCTGTATCTACCCCCTCACTGTTCTCTCTAACACCTCCAGTCCATCCTCCACACGGTTACCAAGGTGATCTTTCAAAGTGCTAACCAGATCATGTTCACGCTGCCGCCAAGCATGTCTCCGAAGCTTCCCTGGCTGCTGCGTAGAGGCTTGTGACCTTTGCTGAGGCTGAGGAACCGCCTTCTTGCTGCAAAGACTTGCCTCTCATCGTTTCCCTCAGAGTGGACCGCCCCGTTAAAGCATCTGTCTTGACCACAAACTCCAGGTTGCCTCATGTTGCTGTGGATTGTCCACAGTCATCTCGCTCTCTCCATTCAGACCACATCTCACCCTTCTCTGGATGGTTAATGGCCTCCTTCCCCACCCCCCAACACACACAACCGGGGCCTTAGGGCTAAGTAATGAAGGGGGTCTCCTTTGCTGAACCGCAGACAGCTTTCTGTGGGGACTTTCCATATTCTTTCTCTCGTTAGAGCCGATCACTGAACTTCTCATGCACGCTCTGCTATGTTTAGAGCTGTAACAGGTCTTCCACTTAGTGCGTCCATCACTCTCCTAGAAGGCCACGAACTTCTTCAGGGCAGGGGGCTAGGCCGTTTTCATGAGAAGTTTCATGACCTTTCACAGAGAATTGATTCAACTTCAGTCTCCTTTAAACTAAGCCTTGCATGGATGATAGACTCAAAGGAAAGAGGAAAACAGCACTCGAAAATGTCTGTTTTATAGGTGGTGAAACAGAGCTCACAGCCATCCACTGCCAGGCAACCTTTGGGGGCCACAGAACAGCCCCTGAGCTCTTTGTCACTGCTTCCCAACTGCTTCCTCACTGGGCCCTGGTTTACTATAAGAAGTGGGTGTGGTCACGTGTCAAGTGAACCCTGGTGACCTTCAACTTTTATCACCAAGTAGACTTTCTGCTACTTCCCACCTGATTGTCCAGCTGCTGACTTGTTCTTTGTGTCGTTATGCAGCCAACTCCTGGGCTACAGAACTCAGTTGAAAATGTTGTTGCCCATCTGGCTTAAATAGAGCATCCTAAGGAACAATAGAGAAACAGTGGAACCACGATATGGAAAAGAAAGAAGTGCCTGGTAAATAGAAAGAAGTGAGAAATCCAGCTTTTTTTTTTCTTTATGACATGCTGAGGAAGGGAAGGTGTGGATTATGAATCATGTTCAGGCAGGCTAGTCTCTAAACCCAGGACATTGGCCTTTCTTCTTTAAGCCTTCTTTTTATTGATAGAAGAAAAGTTCACGTGTGTGTGTGTGTGTGTGAGTGTATGAGTCTGTAAGTGTATATGAGTGAGTGTGTAAGTGTGTGTGTTTACTATGACACACATGTGGAGATCCAAACAACTTGTGGTTTTCAGTTCTCTTTCCACTATGTGGGCTCTAGGAATTCAACTCAGGCCATCAGTCTTGGTGGTAAGCACCTTTAACCTAAGCCATTCTGTCAGCCTTTTTTTTTTCTTGTATAAATTTTTATTTCTTTGGCCACTCAGTCTGCCTGCAGCCTTGTAGGACACAGACTTCCTCAAGGAAAGGCTATTGAATTTGGCAACACAACAAATCTGCTGGATTCTCCATTGGCCTTGATAATGCATTAGGTCAGTTTGGAGCTGTAAATGCCTTTGATAGAGAAGTAAGTCCTTCGACATCACTCAGGCCCAGGCCCAACTCTCCTGTTTGCTACCTGTGTGAGCCTAGGGATGTAGTAGTAGCTTCATTCAGCCTTCCATGCCTCAGTTTTCATACCTTCTACATGGAGCTCAGCGTCATCAAATATAGGTGACAGCCTTGTCAGAAATTTAGCCTCGTGAAAGCACTTCACAGTAAATACTCGGGAGTCGCTAATGTTTCTGACTTGTTCAGAAGATCTTAATGCACCTTGCTTTCCTTTTCTTTTGTTTTCCAGTGTTTCTCACAGTCGTTGGTTCAACTTGACACACTTAAGTTTAGAATCCCACCCAGATGATTGAATCCTCTCTATTCTGTCATCTTTTGGTTTTGGCTGCCTGTCCTCTGTTCACCCCCTCTGAAGAATGACTCAGACCACTTTCTTTGACAGCAAATCCTCAGAATGAGAGACAATAGCAAATATTTTGGCATTATTCACTGGAAAGGATAATAGCCTTCCTTATTTAGAGACCGGCGAATAATAGCATAGGGAGCACTCAGCAAGAGCCGCACATAACCTGATGGGGTGGAGACTTTAATTTGTATTGTTTTCCCTTTTTAGCAAAGGCGGGGAGGTCAGGGTGCAGTGCTCTCCATGAAGGAGAGCAGGAGCGAAGCCTGGAGCAGCAGACTCAGGCTGCCTGTTGCCACCACACCCTGCTGCTGCCCCTGTGGCTGGCGGTCTGAGAGAGATGCCTGCTCTTCATTTGGCCTTTACTGAAGAGGCTAGAGGGCAAACAAAAAGTCAGTCCCCCAGGTTAACACTGGTAATTTAAAGTTTCCTGCTCTCGCAAAAATGTCCAGTGGCGACCCATCACCAGTAGAATGATAATTAAATTAGTCAGACAAACTTTGAAGATATTCACTCAGGACCCACAAGCCAACAAGGTCAGCGAAGCCACGGTGTGTTTCAGGCATGCTCTGGTGGTGGACGTCTGTCCTCAGATTGGAAGGCTTAAACCAATTGTAATGTATTAGCTGCAGCAGCATTCTATCCTAGGAGAGTAATGATTTGAACTAAATAGAAGTTTCTCTCTCACAGTCTAAACCCTGAGCCTAACCCTTCGGCTCAGCAGACAATCCTTTGCCTAATGATTTAGGAACTGGTTTGTTTTTTCCCACTACCCTGTGGCTCCTGTCTCTAGCATTTGACTTCTAAGGGCAAAGGATTGATTTGCATGAATCAGGTGGGAAGGAACAAGAACCCGAAGGTTTGGGAAGGGAATGTTTTCCTGGGAAAGATCCTTTTCATTCTGTGGGCCAGAGCTCACATGACACAGGGCCACACCTAACTTACAGGGTGGGGTCTAGTTTTCACCTCTGGAAGGAAAGTACATCACTCTGGCAAAGTAGCTAGTCTCTGGCTCAGGATGACTGTGACAGGGCCTCCAAAGCACTTGTTCCAGGCAAGGCATTGTGCTCAGCATAATAATAACTGCTTTATCTATGTTAGTCATGGCTTCATATGGCATATAATTCATTCCTTTAAAGCATGTGCTTCATTGATTTAAAAAAAAATACATTGAGTTATGTAACCAACACCACAATCAATTTTAGAGCATTTTCATCATTCCCCCAAATAAGCTTCACACCTATTAGTAATTCCTCATTGGCTCCCAACCCTCATCCCAACCCCCACAAAATTATCAACCTAGTTTGTTTTTTTTTTTTTTTCGGTTTGAACTTCCTTTGCTAAACATCATATAAATAGAATGCCTACGGTTTGTTTTTTTTAAGGTAATTCTCCCAGCTCTGCAAGGGAGACATGTTTCTGCTCCCATTTCACAGATGAATTTGCAGAAGATTACATTGCTTTAAATGAGTTACTAATTTGTTTAAATCTTGCCCGTAGTTGAAATTGATAATACCATAGTATATCCTAATCTTCCTTCCTTCCTTCTTTCCTTCCTTCCTTCCTTCCTTCCTTCCTTCCTTCCTTCCTTCCTTTTTTCTTTTCTTTTCTTTTTTTCTTTCTTCTTCAATGACTGTCATGGCAACAAACTGACTTCGCAGCAACTTCCTTACCAAAGTGAAAGACACTCGGGAGTCAGAGAGCTCAAGGTTATTAATGTCTCCACCCTCCACTCTCCAGGTGCATACTGCTTAATCCTCCAGGCGTCTCAGTGTCACCGTCTCTAAAATGGAAATAATAAACCCCATTTGCTGGAAGGATTCGCTAAGCTTAACATACGTGAAACCTGAGCTTACAGTCTTATGTAATTGATGACCTGCCAGGGTTAGTTGTGCTTGCTCAGAAGCGAAGCTTTAGCCGTAACTGGGTTATAAATTATGTTCCATCTATGGACAGGAAAACGCCGCTGTAATTTGCAGTCTCTAGTAAGCTGATGACAATCCAGGAGTGTCTGAGAGACCCCAGGAGGCTCTGGTACAATGAAAAGCAGGAAGAAAGGCCGCTTATGAAGGGCTTCGCCTATCAGCTTCTCCATCTCAGCTGGGCAGAGCGGCTTGTTAGAGGGCTGGAAAGAACCAGCTGAGCCGGTGGAAGTTTGAAGCTCCTTGAGAAAGAAGATAAGCTGGTTGAGTTTCTGTAGGCAAAGAGCCAATAACGAGGCTTCCAGCATGCAGCGCAAGTCATCCATCACTTTCTGCTCAGCCGGAGATGGCAGAGCCTTGTACTCAGGAACCAAAGGTGTGCTGGAGAGACCCGTGGAGGTAGGATGAAAGGTGTTGTGGATGAGTGAATCCTGCTGCTGTTCTATTGAACTGTCCCCTGCCTTACCTCGGCCTGAGCCATTGCTACATTAAAATCAAAGAGCAGAGAAGACAGACTAGGACGCAGTGAGGAAGTTGTGTTTGGCCAGACCCTACCTACGTTATGTAGAACGAAACGGTCATCAGAGAAAAGGGCTGATCCAGGGCATAAGTCAGCACTGAAATTGTTTTCTACAAACCACTGGCTCAGCTATTGTCTAAGTGTAGGGGCAAGTGACTTAGCCTCTTTGATACTCCATTTTAAAAAAAAAAAAGTTTCTATGAGTACAGCTTGTAACCATGCATGCCGCAACCTGCAGGATTCCAAGAGATGCCATCCACACACCCCTGTCAATAAAGTGACCTTTGTAAAGGACCAGAAATAAGTGTTTTATTCTTATTATTGAAATAATGAACCCTGCCATTGTACTGTGAAAGCAACCAAAGGTAATACGTAAATGAGCAGACACGCGTGTGCTGCGGGAGAGCTTTCTCTGTGAGCTCTGACATTTGAATGTGTTATCATACTTTATTGTAATTTTGATTTTCTTTCCTAGTCATTTAAAAATGGTGAAAATCGATGGAGGTTCGTGGGTGGCATCATGACAGACAGTGAAACCGATTTGGTACATAGGCCATGGTGTGAAGTACATAAAACATGTCTAATGCCCTGTTCAGACATACAACATGGTGTCCTGATTTTTGTAAAGATCAAATAGAATGCATAAAAGTGATCAGAATAATGCCTGACCCTTACCAAAGCTCACTATTTTTAGCCCTATTTTTTTTTAAGACTATTACCTGTCTATTTATCACTGACTTTTGGAAAGTGAGGCAGTTGTAAATTTGTTGCTCATTCCTCTTTTATCATAAGTAAAACTTATATTAAAATTTGTAAAATCACTGGTTTGGGACCTGGGAAGATGACTCAGTCAGAGGACCTGAGTTTGATTCCTCAGGACCCTTGAAAACTGAGCATGGTGTCATGCATTTGTTATCTTGGCCCTGGGAAGGCAGAGACAGCAAATCCCTAAAGGATCGCTAACTGGTCAACCTAACTTACTTGGGAAGCTCTAGGCCAGTGAGGAGAAACCAGACTTAATGAAAGAAAAAGGAAAAAAAATACACACGATGCTGCAATAACAACAAGAAGCCAAGGTGGATGGTATCTGCAGAATGACGTCTGAGGTTGTCCTTTGACCTTGACTTCTGTGCTCATACATAAAAATGACTAGTTCAGATAGGTAGGGGCTTTTATAAGCTACCTGCTTATGGTTTTTATGTTTCTATTTCAGTGTTATCTCCTTAGCTGATAGATATTTCTTGGACGCTTGATCTGTGCTACCTGGGGCCCCATGACTACAGGAGATTGGATCTTTTCTGTGAGAGCTTTGACTGTTTCGGAGAAGTAGTTGTGTGTACCCCAGGGGTACACATGACCTTTCCTTATTACTCATTTTTTATGTTAGCTTTTATATATACGTACACTTTATTGCGTCTATACCGTATCATAGTTTCACAATCTTGTTGTAAAGACTCTAATTTATACATATAAAAATTCAAATGTGGGGGCCGGGCGGTGGTGGCGCACGCCTTTAATCCCAGCACTCGGGAGGCAGAGGCAGGCGGATCTCTGAGTTCGAGGCCAGCCTGGTCTTACAAGAGCTAGTTCTAGGGCAGACTCTAGAAACTACAGGGAAACCCTGTCTCAAAAAACCAAAAAAAAAAAAAAATTCAAATGTGGGTGTGCGCTCATAATGGCTTTAAATGATGACATTGGCCAAGCTTTGAGCCTGCTGGACTAAAGAGAAAGCAAATACATCTCTCCTCATGTGAAATTGAAGTTGACCTGAATGGCACAGGCTCTTTACAGGGACACAAGCATTAGTCACACATGGATTGACATTTACTTTTGTGTCTACTTTTGGGCAGACAGGAAAACAAAATGCTTTTGTGTTTTCAATTTCATAAGAATGTAACAGCAAAATAAAATAGATAGTATTATGCTCATTTTATAGACAAGAACATAGAGTTCAATTCAGAGACATTAAGCCACCTGCAAAGGTCGCTTCAATGAATCAGAACTGTCTAACTATAAAGCATATGACATTCTCTGTTCCAGCCTTCCTTGCATTGAAGAAGTTCATGAAAATGAATTATTTTCTTTGGTGTTCCTAAACTCTTAAACTAAGGGTTTTTCTTTTAGTTTGGTTTTGTTTGGTTTGCATCATTCAGAGTTAGGTTATTGAGTGCTAACTTAATAAAACTTTGACTTCTCCAGAGTCTCTTGAGAAAGCCCTTCTCACCAGCTCCTTTGAACAGATTTCTCACGCTAGAGCCTATCCTGGTCATTCCCCCTCATTTGTGTTAACCCATTTAACGTGGCTACACTAATGCCTGAAACTAGATAATCTATTAACAATAAGGTTTATTTCTTAAGTTTCCAGAGTCTGTGAGTCTAGGATCAAGGGTTTGCCTTGGGTGGGGACCTTCCTGCTGTGTCCTAACATGCAGAAGACATCCCTTGAGAAGAGAGTGGCCAGCTAGCTTGTGTAGCACAACCATTCTTGTGGTCACCAACCCACTACTCTAATGCAGACATGAATTCATCTATGAGCCTTCTTTAATCACTCTTTAATAGACCCTGCTACTGAGTTAAGTCTTCAACACATGAATTTTGTAGGATGCATGCCTTCAGACCACTGTAGTCATTTATGTCCATTTAAGGCTCAGTAAGAAGATCTTGCCTAGTAGATCTGAGTGCTTGCTCTGTAAGTGTGAGGAGCTGAACTCAAATCTTCACCACCCCTGTTAAAAACTGAGCATAGCTG
Source organism: Arvicola amphibius (assembly GCF_903992535.2). Lineage (NCBI taxonomy): Eukaryota > Metazoa > Chordata > Mammalia > Rodentia > Cricetidae > Arvicola > Arvicola amphibius. The sequence continues at coordinate 159,853,647 of NC_052058.2, forward strand.
TGTATGCACAGCTTCCAGCTCAGTGAGAGACCTTGTCTCCAGGGAATAAGCAAAAAGGAACACTAAGCAGACAAGAAAACACCAGATGTTCAGTTCTGGCTTCTACATGGGTGTACTCTCTACATACTGATATGCATACCACATACAGCACAACACACACACACACACACACAAGGAGAGAGAGAGAGGAGAGGAGAGAGAGAGGCAGAGAACGGACGATGAGAGATGAGGGAGAGGAGAGAGAGAGAGCGAGAGAGAGGAGAGAGAGAGAGAGAGAGGAGTCCATTTTCCAAGAATTTGTAAATGACGAGACAGCCCCCTACTCTTTTCCCCCGCCCTAGGGCTGTGTTGGGTGCTGTTCACAATAAAGTTTTCATAATGGGTTTATGCAGCTGTAGAGTTCCCTGTGGCCCATTTGTTACGTCCTGAAATGGAGCCTCTTAGGGCAGAGAGAATCTGACTTTGACTGCATTGTTTGGCTGGCATTCAATGTTGATCCTGCAGTGGCCCAGACATAGCAATAAGCTCTCTACAAATAATCAGGGTGGAAGGGAAGTTTCTTCTTTCACTGGCTGGGAATCCAAGAATACAAACTTGGGCAAAGAAATGCATAAAATTTTTACTGCTTTCACTAAAGAACCTAGGGCAATGGATGGGTTGAGTAATTGTAAAATGAAGAAAATAAGCTCTTATGGCATAAAGATTTTTTTTTCATCCTCATCAGAACTAAGGAGAAACACGCATACATACACCCCAGTGAAGTGTGTACTAGGGATATGTGATCTATATATAGTCATTTCTATAAATACATGTGTATTTAATGAGCATGAAATGCCTAAGAATAGACTACCTACCCAATTTTATAGACCAATCTATAGATTGCTAAGTGCTCAGCCAAAGGCTAAAGTTCATTTCATTCTCCAGTCTCACTGGAATTACCCAGCTGCTCTGAATCTTCTTTATCCTAAAGCCATTTTCCTTCTGGAGGCAAAAAGCTTTATTTCTTCCCTGGAAAGAATTGGCTATGCTAAGAGCTTTTACGGTGTTCTAGATACTTAGCAGAAGTGATCTCATTTAATCCTTAGACATTTGTAACAAGCCCGGCAGGTCCTGAACCCAAAAGAAAGTGGACCAGGTCAAAAGCAATTAAAAAAAAAAATTTCTTTTGACAGAAATTCTTTTTCAGTGAGAGGTGGACGCCATGAGTAGGCAATATGGAAGTTAATGAAGGTTGTTAATTTCAGTTATAGTCTTATGTGGGACCACACTAGATTAATCTATTACTAATAAGACACTGTGTCCATTAATGTGATACTTTGTACAAAGTGCAGGTTTCTAGTTGACTCGGAACACGTTTTTCCTCCTGCCATCCCCTGGCTTGGCTGTTTATACAAAGAACTTTCTCTAATTTGTTTCATGATGGGAACAATATTAGAACATCTGTTCCCAGAATTTTTATTTTATTAGATCAAAAGCGTTGCAGAAAATACACCTTTATAGTCAACAGATTTATCAACTTTATCTTCACCCCCATTTCAGAGAAAAAAATAGCCAAAGCAATAGGAGGAAAGGTAAACAGGAGGAAGTACATAATCCTATATGGAAGGCATTGTTTCTCTGGGTTGGAAAATGCTGTAGCCTATGAATTTTTCTCTTCTCTGGACCACAGAGGTCAGGGACCAGTGTCTAGGTAGTCACCGCAACTGTGTGCAGGCTTTGAAGTTGTATCAACTTTCTTTAAATCCCCAGCCCACTAATTCCTTTTGGTCAAAGCTGAGGCAAGTCCCTTGACTTTTCTGAGGGCCAGGTGCCTATATGTTACATGAGTTTGGTGCCTGATCTATGTGTGTTTCTTAAGGATGTTACTAAGTGCAATGGAGTCAGAAAATTAGGACAACAAAGCTTGCTCTAGCGTGGCTCTTGCCCAGTAGTCTGAAGTCGTCTAAGTGCTGGTGGCTCTGCTCCACTCTTCCACAGGTACTAGGAAAAAATTCTGTCCAGGATCTCCTTGATCCTACTCGTTCTTGTTTGGTTTTGGGTTTTTTTTTTTTTGGCATGTAACTGAAGCTTTTTACTCAGTATTCTTGCTGTGTGCCCTACCAGTGTCCAAGAACAGTCACATTGGATTGGAGTTCACCCTGCTCCAATGTTGGTGTCACCTTAACTGGTTTTATCTACAACAGCCGCGTTTTCGATAATAAAGTCATGCTGAGGTGTTATGCATAAATAAAGACCTTCAAAGGAGTAAAATTGATAGGTGGTGACCAATTTAACCAACAATGATCAACCTTGTGGAATTATTCCATTAGCCAGACACAAGAGATGCCCAGTGCACTGTAATAGACCTGTAGAGGAACCCGAGCATGCAAGTGTGGGGTGGTTGTTCTCTTAAGAAACTTTACAATGAAGAAACTTCATAACGAGGATTTATACAAAAATACAAATAAAGTGATTCGTATAAATATGTGAAATCGAGACTTTTAAACAGGTTTTTGAGACAGGGTTTCTCTGTAACTCTGGTTGTCCTGGAACTTGCTCTGTAGACCAGGCAGGCTCAAACTCAGAGACCTGCCTGCCTCTACCTCCCTCCCAAATTCTCGGATTAAAACCACACACTACTACCATCCAGCAAACCCAAGGCATTTTAAATATAGGACTTTAAATGTACTTATTTCACAAATGAAATATCGTGGTAGGCTGTGGCCTAGAGGTTGAGAATTCGATCACAGAAAAAAGAGGCTAAGGCCTTTGGCCTCCAAAGCAAGTCCAGAGTGGGTGGCGAGGGGTGGGGGTGGTGTTAGAGATCAATTGAGGAACAGAGGAGTCTGTGCTGTCAGTCACCTCAGAGGAGCAACACTGTCACCCAGTAGACTCTCATCTGCAATGAAGGAGGCATACGCTGAGTGAACTGAGATCCATCTTGGGAAGCTCAGAGGACATGCTGGGCGCTGACTTTGGCTGCGGGATAGGTAAGAAATTGTAGGAAGGTCTTAGTCAAAGTATGTAAGTCAGAAAGGAATGGAAGAACTCCTGTGGAGGATGATAGTGTAGAAATAAGGGAGAGAAAGATGGAGATGGGAAAGATATATTTTGAAGTCAAATTTGATGATAAAGTCTGGAGTATAAAGTGAGATGAGACAAGACTATCTCTGAGGTTTTAGCGACCGTAATTATATTACTTATTGGAAAGTTCACACTGAGGGGTTGGGGGATAATAAAGTATACCTATGGAAGCATGTAGACCTGTGTTCCACCCTCAGAATTCATGTAAAATAACAGGATCTGATATCCTGGTACCGGGAAGGGAGAGATGGGGCATTCCTGGGGCTTGCTAGCCAACCAGTCTAGTTTTAATCAGCAACTCCAGGTCAGAGAGAGACCCTGCATTAAAAAAGAAAAAGAGTGGCTGGTCTCCTGGGAATAACACCCAAAGCTGACCGTTTGGCGCACACATGGCCACACACAAAAATGGGCACTCTGAAAATGAGCATATTTGGTAAGGAAACTAAGTTTGTTTTTGAATGTCAAGTGTGTAAAAAAAAACAAACGGAAAATGCGGATAGATATGATTGTAGTTAGATATAAGACTCTGGAAAATGGAACACACAAATGTCATTTGAGCCTTGACACTAGAACAATGTGGCCTTGGGAGTAACTGTAACCAAGGTGGTCTAATGATGAGCTGTAGGGGTGCTTTCTGTCTGAAAGTCTGAGATGTAGAGGACTCAGTTAAGAATACTTAGGAGAGGGGCTGGAGAGATGGCTCTCAGCCGGTTAAGAGCATTGCCTGCTCTTCCAAGGTCCTGAGTTCAATTCCCAGCAACCACATGGTGGCTCACAACCATCTGCAATGAGGTCTGGTGCCCTCTTCTGGCCTTCAGGCATACCACGCAGACAGAATATGTACACATAATAAATAAATAAATAAATATTTAAAAATTGATGAAGAATACTTAGAAGAATTGGATTAACGGTGCCTTGAAGGTGATTCATCAGCTGTCTGAGCTCTAGCTGCGTGAACATTGGGATCTAAGTTCAAATTCCCCACCACTCCAGTTCAAAGGCTGGGAGAGTGACCCCATACACCTGTAACCCCAGCACTGTGGACACAAGCATTACTGGGGTTTACTGGGCACCAGCCATTTTCATATTCAGTGAAGAGTCTCTGTCTTAAAGGAGAAAGGCAAAAGATGATATAACAGAACTCCCGATGCCCCAATATGGTCTTCACGTCACAACACTGCCACGCACACACTGCATAGATACTCCTAATTTTAAAAAATTGAATGGACTTGTAGAAAAATCAAGGATCTTAGAAACAAAGGAAAAGAAAAATATTTGGATACTGTGGTAATTGCTTCTGCCAAGTGCTTGGCAGAGTTTCATAAGCAGGGTTATGTACTTGGCGTTTTTTGTCAATGAGGATGTCCATTATTATCTTACTAATATCAGTCTTCATGGTAGGTACATTAAGTCACTCAGGACAGAATAAATGTGAGAGAGTAGACACACCAGTATATTATCTGCTGCCTCACTTTCCTACAGACTAGGGGTACAAAAGTTAGAAATATCCCTGTACAGTCCTCACCTCTGATTATGATTCTGCCTGCCATCTGTCAACAGATGACCTCATTGTTCTACCCAGAGTGTCTCATCTGCTAGAGGCAGTGCAGGGTATTTCAGAAAGATGTGGGCCACCAGTCCTGACTAAGTACAGTAAATACTAACAGCATCACTAATAATATATAAGCCATACACACACACATATTTATATAATTTTAAGACTATAATTCATTACATCTGGGAGTAATTGGTGGCATGAGATAGTAATCACAGCTGAATTTATGAAAACTGAGAAATATGTAGACATTATAAATGTTCATCTATTAATTTTCATAGGGTGTGCCAGTGGAGAAGCTAAGTGTCAGGGAGAATGAACAAAAAAAAAAAAAAAAAAAAAAAAAAAAATCTCGGAGATGACAGATGCCAGGCCGGTAAGGCACTTTAATGCCAAACCCAATGACATAAATTAATCCCTAGGGCCCATACAGCAGAAAGAATGGATTCTCTGGGGGTTATTCTCTGACTTTGGCACATGCACCATGATGTATCTGTTAAAAAATAAGTTAATAAATGTAATTTTAAAAGAAAAGGAGTCACTTCTGGGAGATGTGGGAGACTTTTAGCAAATCAAAGAAGTGAGAAATCATAGAAAAAAGTAGGACCAAGCTACTCCAGGTAATAGGTGGCTTCACTCCCATGCACAGGAGGCAACCACTGATCGTGAAAACAGAGTGGTCATCTGCTCTTTGCTACACATGGTGTTTGTACTTGGCTTTGCCTATGTGCTCAGGCTCTCATGCCTCCACACCCTTCAACTATTCTGCATGCATTTGTGTCCACAATGCCGAGTATTAAGAATGGCCATCGGGGGTGGGGGTGTATGTGTTGGACCATGCATATTTTACTTAGGCACTTGAAGACTTTTTTAAAATAAGGAGAGGGTAGGCTGTGTGATCAAGGGGAGGATCATCTGTGTGTGATCAAACTGACTTGGCTGTCAAGTCATTCTCTGAAAATTATAGAGCTGAGAAAGCCTGGCATGTACAGACCTGCCTATTCCACACAGCATGATGGCACCTCTGTATCCCGAGAGTTACCTCTAAGGCTTACCAAAGGGTGCTGATTGCATGTCTTTAAGATAGCAGGTTTTTCATCTCCCCCTCCCCCCCCCCCCCCCCCCCCCCCCCTCCCCCCTCTCCCCCCTCCTCCCCCCCCCCCCCCCCTCTCCCCCTCTCCTCCCCCTCCCCCTCCTCCTCCCCTCTCCTCCTCTCCTCGTCCCCCTCCTCCCTCCTCGTCCCCCTCCTCCTCCTCCTCCTCTCCTCGTCCCCTCCTCCTCCTCCTCCTCCTCCCCCTCCTCCTCCTCTCGTCCCCCTCCTCCTCCTACTCGGTCCCCCTCCTCCTCCTACTCCGTCCCCCCCTCCTCCTCGTGCCCCCTCCTCCTCCTCCTCGTCCCCTCCTCCTCCTCCTCGTCCCCCTCCTCCTCCTCCTTCTTCTGATTCTTTGCTCTGTAAACCAGGTTGGCCTTTCCACCTCCCGGTTTTGCTGAGAAACAAGGTGTGTCCCTGTACACCACCTAAAGTTTTTGTTCATTTGCTTTTGTGTGTGGTGTGTGGTGTGTGTGTGTGTGTGTATTGCACATGCATGTAATGTTTGCATCAAGTGTATGAGTGCTTTGCATGTGATCAGTGTGTGGTAGGTGCATACAGAGGGAGGCTGAGAGCTACTGTCAGGTGTTCTCATTGCTTCCCACCTTATTCAGTGAAAGCAGTCTTGACACTGAGCCTAGAGCTCACTGGTACAGGTAAGAGAGCTAGCCTGATTGCTCTGGGGGATCTTGTCTCTAGAGCTGGAATTGCAGGTGGGCCACCATACCCACCTGACATTTAAACAGGCTATGCAGTCCCAAACCTGGTTCTCATACTTGTTCTGCAATTGGCTTTAACAATTGAGCTGTTTTCCTAGCCCCAAGAGAGCAGAATTTAATAGCAACGATCATCATTTATGCTGACTTCAGAGGAGCTAGACAAGAGAGATGCCTGCCCCCCTCACTCCCGGCATACCTTGATTTAATGGCAGGAAATAATGGGTCCATGCAAAAGTTCATTTTTTTTTTTTTTTTTGGTCTGGGATTGATGGCAGGTGCTCATTTACAGTCATAGAAAAGACAGGTGACATCAGAGTAGCTAGGAAGGCATCCTCTCCGTATGCTTTCCCAGACTGGTGAGCTCCTTTGACTGGTGGTGAGGTAGAAGCTAGTGAGCTTAGCTGATGGGGGCAGAGGGAAGAGGGTGAAGTAGAAGATAGAGGCTAATGAACTGAGTGGGCAGCCCGCGGAGCAAGGCCCATGTGGTCTGCATTCTCACTAGAAAGCCTGCATCCCTAGTGATGTTTGGCAGCCTGGGCAGCAGACATATCTGGATCCTCCCCCACCCCCATGCTTACTTCCACAACACCCAGGAAGACTCCTTGGCAAAAAGCAGCTGACATTTAAAAGACACTTGCGGGGAGAAAAGCCATAAGTAAATATTCATAATCGAAGTGTGGTAGGAACAATACTACCAGTCTGGGCACACATGCTATAAACAGGACACCCATTTTTCTGATGTATTCCACTTGGTTTTTTGAGATAGGTATGAACAAACCCATTCTACAGATAAAAACAATAGCTATATATCAGTTAGTAGTAGAGCTGGAACTTTATAAAAACAATTAATCGCTGAGCCTACTATCTTCTTATTTTTGCTAAAGATCATTGTTAATAAGTGTGTCCATTCTCCTTCCATTTTGAGCAGTTTAATACAGTGTTTCCTATGGTAAGACAGGGTGTTGAGAGTGTGAGCTTTGAGCTAGACAGCCTAGGGAATGACTGACTCCATTTCTGCTAGGTAGTCGATGTATGTCTAGATTGACTACTCTCTCTGATCTTGCTTTTTTTTGTTTTGTTTTTATCTATAATTTATTTTTCGTGCTAGAACCTACTTTTACAGGAGCATTCTAAAGATTAAATATCTTAATACATGTTAAGCATTTAGAAAACTGCCTGGCACATGTGCATAATAGGTGATTGTCATTATCACCCAAAATGTGCTTTTTATGGGTACTGATACCAGATGAATCTAATGAGGTCAAACTGACCTCACAGAGGACAAAAGGCTCAGGCATGGTGTCCGCCTGCTGCTACCTTTTACAGATTCTTCTTTAGTTGTATCGTTTCCCTATTTCCATATCTTACAATTTTTTGTGGCTTCCATTCTTTGGGGGCAGCATAGGAGAACAGAAAGACTTTCTGCTTGACATCAGAAGACCTGGGCTTAGCTTCAGGTTCCCCACCCCTCTTAGCAATTATGAACAATGACTTGGACAAGTCATTTCTCTTTCTTGCCACGGTGTCTACAGGCACAGTGAGCAGGATGGACTTGCAAATCTCTAGGACGATTTTGCTGCCTCCAAGTTCAGCAAAGCACCAAAAGTCCCTTAGCCTCTCTGAGACACCTGGCATTTGGTGGTCCTGAAGCCTTCCAAAGTCACTGAGAGATTCATCGGAATGAAAGTATTTGGTGCGCCATGGCGCACGATGCCAATGCGGGACTGGGTCTTTATAGAACTCTTATGAAGATTAACCCCAAATAGCACAGTTCTCTGCGTGTGCCCCCGATTCAGGGGCTTTTCGCTACACGTCGCTGTTTTTGCCGTCCTCCCCATGGTTTGGATGGATCCACCTTAACAAGGTATAGGGGAAACACGAGCGGAGAATTGAGAGTGCAAGGATGAATGGTGGGAAAGCATCTTATTGGTTAGTACTGGTACATCCCAAACACCAATTACTTGCCCCTGCCTCCGGAGCTGTTATGTTCTTCAGGATGAGTTACAAGGAAATCTATGTACCCGGCCAGCGAGGATGCTGCATGGTCACCCCCTGCCGATGTAAAATATGAGCATCTAGGAGGGGCTGTTTTATAATTCATCAGGTTCCGCTAGTGAGTTCTGCCGGAGTCTTAGTTAGCAAGGCAAGTGCGAACCGGACAGGAGACAGGAGGGATCTGGCACCAAGGAAACGGGGAAGCTGCTTTCAGTGCCTCCTGCCTCCTCCCTGCTTTGTTCCCTAATTTTGTGCTCGGTAAGTTCCCTGGCTTGACAGCCAATTGTTGTTGAATAAGATTGGCAAAAAATAGCTGTAGCTTGGAATATGCACTTGCTTTCAGAAGTCTGTGTGTCAGTGTTTGGGCTTCTCATAGATTCCACAATTTCCTTTTAATGAGCAAATTAGCTTAAAAGATGAAACGGAGCCAAAGAATCAATTATTCACCTTGGTCTTTGGAAGACTGCTTTCCGTGGTCGCTAAAGTTTTCTCGTGTTTCATTCTACCAGTTTCGCTTGTTGGGTGAGCTTTGAAAAGAACAAGTCTCTTGTCATAAAATTGTTTTCTCTTAGCTGCCAAAACGAGGTATGTGCAGGGCGGTTATCCGTCCCCACCCCCCCAACTGACTCTCCCCAGCGATCGGTAAATCTTAAAACAGACTGTCTGCCTGATTACCAGCTCCGACCCAGCTGAACCTGTGCAAGGCAAGATTCAAATTGCAATCTTTTGTGTGACCAGAACTGAGGGGCTGTGTGAATAATTGGCACTGTAGTGATTCCTGTAAAACACAGTATGGTGGTCCTCTCCGCATTTTGAAAGGCTGGGATCAGAAGCTGACGCGATTTGCATTTGCTGCGCCTGTTGATGATGGGGTTGGGGGGGGGGGGAGGGAGAAAGAGCCCTGCATGATGCCGCAGGACAGACAGCTACGGAAGGCATGCCTGAGAGCTGTGTAACTTGTGGCTGTTTGCTCGAGTTTCCTTTTCCCATTAACAACTACCTGAAGCTATATTGTGGCTCTCTGGATGTGCTGCATAGCCAGGTTCCAGACGTATGCTTAACTCCTGGTCTTGAACTGCGCTCCCATCACTGTCCTTGCAAGGTCTTTCTTTCCCCACTCCTTTCTGTCGTGTTGTTTTGGCCGCTGCCCCAAATCGCTTGGAAGCCACAGCTTGATGTACTTTTTTTTTTTTCTTGAGAAGCAGATTTAACTGTAGTGTCATATGGCATATTATATATGGAGAGGAATAGAAAGGACATTTTCCATTTTCCTCAAATGTTTCAAGTGTGTCTAGCTTGTTGATGTTCGCTTTCTTTCACTGTTAAGAAGCTACTGTCTTCTTCTGGTCCCTAATTGTCTGGCAAAGTGTTTGCTTTATATACATTTAGTGCACTCACTCTTTCTAGGAGACTGGAGAGCTGACAATAATACTCTTTATTCTCAAGGAGGGCAGTTTGCTTAGCATCTCTCCGAGATGAAAACGCATGCCTTTTTATTCCATCAGCAAACTTGGCCTCTTACTTTTTCCCCTGCTTTCCCCTAATAAATGTTTTGGTCACTGGAACTATCAGCTTGCCATAAAGTTGTGTCTCCTCTCCAGGATTTCTCTCGGACTGCTCTAAACGACTTGGAAAATTTGGGGATTACAGAATATAATTTTTTTCCACAAAACACACATTTCTCTCCCATACTTTTTCCTTCCACAAATAGGTTTTTCTACATTTTTCCATTTCGCTGATAAGTTCTGGTTTAAAGAGCAGGGGAGCAGTGTGTTGTGGTTGCACGTGGGGTGTGTAACCCGAGACTTGGTTTCTAATCTACAACCGGGTGGTCCCAGGAGGAGTCTGTAAAATATCTCTGTTTCAGCTTAAAAGCCTCTGGGCCTTAACAGTAAGGATTCAGGTAGGGAATCCAGAAAAAATCACTGAAGGTATAAAATGAACATCTGGTTTAATGGTGTAGCCACCCATGACATTTTATAAAGCTTGGGAACAATGGCTGAAGGTTCCTAAAAGTGTGAGTCTACCTTACTGCCAAGAAAAATATAGTTTATGAAGTACCCTTGAGATATGTATTATGCATTGAGTTTTATTGTGACACATTAAAAAAAAATCACAGCCAGAACCCAGACTTTATTATACAGCAGTATCTGGCTTTCAATTTCTATGGCTTTACAGAGAAACAAATGAATGTGCCCATCCCAGGAAACTGAGTTTCTTCTTCTCTGGTGATAGCTTTTCTATCTTCTCCACCCACTGAAGATGAGTGCTATTTATAAAAACAAAAGACAATTTAGCATGGGTTATTCACAATTTCATTTATAGCAAGAGGGGCAGGGATGCAGTTTAGCCGGTAGAGAGCTTGCTTAGCCTTCCCTGGGCTGGATCACCAGGACAGCACAAACCCAGCGTGATGGAAGACACCTGTAATCCCAGCTATTGAGAGCTGGAGACTGGGGATTATCCTTTACTGTGTAGCAGGATGAACCTGAGCTATATGGACCCCTTGTCTCGGGGGGGGGGGGGGGGGGGGGGTCAATGCAAGATGCAAACTGTGACAAGAACATTCTGAGAAGATACACATAGACAAATCACGTGTCTCAAACAATTTGTCATGAATTGCTTTTCTTAGCTCTCAAATGCGGTTTGTACATCCACACTCCCCAACGGATTAAATTTGCTTTTGTGACACAGAGAATTTCCTTTCAGAGGAGGGACAAATGGGCAGAGAGACATCTGTCCCCTACTGCGTGTTAATTGGTCTGGTCCCTTCTGTATACAGTGGGGCAGGAGAAGGCGGAGTAGTAGACCAAGTAGATGATGTAAGCACAGAACAGAGTCTTTGGTGCGAAGGGGACACCCGGTAAAGGTGGTCATAATTTTCATAAATTATCTGTGATAGATATTATTATTAACATTGTCATAGAGGTTCATTGTGCAAGAAACATAACCATAGACAGGGAAAGCAGGACTGCTTCTTTTGGTTTGAAAGATTTATTCCTGATAGCTTAATATTTGTTTTCCTTTCTACTTTAGAAAATGTAAAGACGGTTATTGCATTTCAGTTCACTTCTATAACTAATTATCTAGAATGGCACCCAAATCCTCGTGTAATTACTCAAAGAATAAATTTCGTTTGAGAAGGAGCATGGGATAAAGGGACGCTAAATAACATATCGTAGATTTTCAGTGTGTCTGACACGCGACAAATAGGCCACATTCCGGTCCTAAGCGTCACACTGAAACACGGGGGTCAGAAGAGTCCGGTCATTTATTATGTCTCTACCACTTCGCCGGATGTTTCAATGAGCAACACCCTCCTTTCCTGATCTGCACAGCCCCACCTGGTAGGCTGTATTTGATTCTTTTATCAAATGACGAAATGAGTTTAGAGATAGTTTCATCCAAATGTTACTAAATTGATGAGTTGGGTGCAACATATGGCATTCCTCGGATGTAGACCTCATACCTGATTCTAGAATCCACATTGTAGCCTCTACCATAGGTTTACTCGAAAAGAATTGGGCCAGTTTTCACATGGGTCCATTTTTGAATCCTGGCCTTATAGCTTTAGTATTTTTTTTTAAAAAAATCTGAATATTTAATTTCTATCAGAAGTTTAGGAGCTGATTTTTAAAAACTTAAGTTTGGAGATTTTGGTTTATTCTCTTTTGGGGGGTTACCAAATAAGATAATATCTTCTTAAAATCATGGAGAGTAGGCTACTGTTGATCTATTTTAGACACATGAACTAGGATGTCCTTGAGTATAGAACCATGTTTTGTGACACAGGGAGGGAACTGTGGGAAAGAAAAAGAAGCTGTCCTGGGAAGAGCCTCCATTTGTTATGTTGTCCTGTGCCCCAGAATATTCCGCCCTGAGCTGCATAACACTCACTTATAGCTCAGAGTAGTAAGCCTAATATCCCAGTGGGTCGGTTTTATCGAGACTTCTGTTTCATTTTGCTGTGGACTTTTCCCCTTATTAAGTGAAATAACAATCCCTTGGATAAGAAGCAGCGTAAAATGTCAGACTAAAAGCTTTGAAAGTGCCACCTGACAGCATTTGCTCCATCGAGGGTAAGCACTGCTTTCTTTGCATCCAGAGACATCGATTTGCTTCGGCAGGGCCAATTTGGAACCAACTGGATGAAAACCCTTTGCCGTTTATCATTTATGCCATGGAAAACGGGATTGCTTGGAAGATTATGGTGAATTCCAGGTGTGGTTTCCCGTGCCTCTGGTTTTAAGATGTGGGTTTTTAACCTGTGGGTCTGGGATTCAACTGGAAACTGCCAGAAGGAGTCTTGCCTTACAAGTTGGCAAGAAAGCAGCCACAGAGCCCACACCTCTGTGTGGCCTTAATTGGCTATTATTGCAGCTCCTCTTGCAGGTGTTTGCCTCTCCCAACACCCCCGCCTTTTCATCTAGTGTTGTGTTTTGAAACAAAGACCCACCTAGGGGGGAATTAGCATGTTAGGGATTCCAGGCAGTAGCTCTCTGTGATTATTAAACACTTGGAGCTTTGTGGGTTTTTTTTTTTTAATGCAATGAGAATTCTCATATGATTAACAAGTGAATTTTTTTGCTCTTATTTTTGTAGTTATTACTTTTATTTTTACAAGGTTTTCTAGATGGGAAGGCAGGCTATGTCTTAGGAAAATTTTCTGTGACCAAACCTTGTTCTTCTTTTGCTAAAAGTAAATATATGATTTTCTCTCTCTCTATGCTTTTGCAAAAAAAAAAAAGTGAATGTTATAACTTACATCCAGCCGTTAGCTATTATTCATCCCTGTGTGAGTATATGTACAGTAAATACTTGGTAAATAGTGTGTCTAGATAAAGACGTTTACTTAGCCTGAAACAAACAAAATGATGACTCTGACGGATGTTGCACACTAAATTTATTTTTCTTAGACTAGTGGAAATTAAGAAATGAAGACTAAATTGGTCATCTCAATTCTACATCGATGGCTCTTAGTAGAGCAAATACCGAATGGTAGTCTGCTGCTAACTTTTACTTCCTCTTTATGCTGTATGTGTCATTTAAGCTTCTATAGCATGTATTGTTTATGTGCTGAGGGAAGGAAGGAAAAGCAGATTAAATGGTTTTGGGGAATGAATAATGCTTATAATTGAGAAGAACAACTATAAGAAGACTCGAGTCAAATGTCCCAAGTGTGCAAAACAATGGATAAAGAGACATGTTCTGACCTGAAGGAAGCAGATTAGTTTCATTTGGTCTCTTTGTTGTCTACTATGAAGCTTTTTTATTAAATATAAACTAAATGTGAGGAGATCTGCTAGGTGACAATATTGCAAAGCTGATACTCATCCTTGAATGCAGAGACCTTGTAATTTAAGAGCTAAATGGTTCTGTGAACCTGTGATTCTGAGATTCACATCCTACCATGACAGGAGCACATAACGTTGCTTTCTTTTGCAATGGCAAAATCTGTGACTCAAACTGACTTGCTCAAAAAAGGGGAATATTGGTGGTTGTGACTCAAAAATACAACAGTCAATCCATGCCCGAGAGGTCATAGCCTACAGTTCAAGACACCCATTTCTGTTGGTTTTGCCATGTTGCTGGTCTTGCTTCATCTCAAGACTGACTGACTCACCTTGATAGCTCTAGGATGATTCCAAGGACTCTCAGACAGCTGCTTACATAGTCATAGCCAGGCCCAAAGAAATCCTAGCAATGACTGGTCCCTAGAAGTCACTTTGAATGGACTGGTTTATGTCTGTTCTGAGCACGAGGCCAAATGATTGGCTCTTTTGCAGATCTCTAAATGATATTTGTTAGCTGTCATTGGCTGTTACTTAGGGTTGGTGAGAATGACAGAGGCTGTCAAAAGGTCTGAGGCTTCCACCCTTGTAAAATGCATCACATGTAGTGGACAAATGTTCCCTAGAGTCAGGACATAGAATAATATACTGGAGGCCAACCGTGTCATATGACGGAAAATGTCTTTACCTTGACATCCGGGGTGATAGGAGCTCACCAGAGAATGAGGGGAAGGGAAGGACTGAGATACAGCTTAGTGGCAGAGTGCTTGCCCAGCAGATCCAAGCTTCCAGGTTTGATTTTCCCCCAGGAGTGAAAATTTAAATAAAAGAAAAAGAAAGGCTTCAAGACATAGAATAAAATCTCTTTGAATTTGCAGATAGCAGCCAGGTAGCTGTTCCCTTACCTTGGCACTGTTACAAGAGTCACACAGCGAGGGACCATCTGTCCTGAAATGTAATGAACAGAAAACCTAAAGTATCAGCCTCGCCAACACCTGCTGTGTGATTGTACCACGACGAAGACTCCCGTTATGTTCTCTTTCTTTCCTTTTCAATATAAATACAAGTTTTAAATTCAATTCACAGTGAACCTTAGCATTTTTTTGTCCTGATAGTATTGTAGAGCTGGCCCAGACCATCTCAGCCATTGTCACTCAGTTTTCGTTCTAATGGAACCGACAGAGAAACAGTTACTCACTCGTACAATACCTCGGGTTCACTTGGATTTTGATGTCAAGAAACTCACTGTAATGTTAAAATGTGTAAGACAAATAGGGAGTGTACTTCTGAGTAGACACATTTGCTGGGCCACTCATGGCATGTAATCACATGGACAGTGACATACAGCAGCGTGAAATATTTTTACCAAAACACAAATGTTCCATGGGAAATCAGCCTTAACAGTGACCTCTGCAGAATGCACACTTTATATGACTCATAAGTTCTTGCTTTTGACCGTACTCATCCTTTTTTCCCATTGAGTAAATACATTTACTTGGTTGATAAGGTTGTTATAAGTGGTAACAGTTTCTGCCCCAAACTGCTGATTGCGAATTCAGTTAGCTGCCTTTGGGTCATTTGGCCAGCTTCGTTTCACAGAAGAGAAAGCTGTAAGGCTGTTTGTTGTTTGCTTTCTATAGGATTCATTTCCGTATCTTTCACAATCTGCTGGCTTGTTGAAGCATCCCTTGTTGCTGCAAACTGTCTTAGTGTGGTCAGTCCACCTACCTGGTATCCATGCTTCTAAAACCTCACGTGTCTACCTAGCCTCTTCTCAGAGAGCACTTAGTAATGGCAGGAAACAAAACCAAAGGATACATCTCCTTGCCCTTTGCTCCTAGCACAGCAAGTCTGTTTAGAAAACCCACAGGCAGCCCCAGCCTGCCAGTCCCCATCAAAGCTGTATGGGCAGGGAACCTAAAATATAAAGGACCAAGTGAGGGCACGGACAGTGCCTGGGTGCTGGGGCTGCCGCTTCTTGGGTTCGCTTGTGAGTGTGGAAGGGTGATAGATAGCGCTCGTTTGAAAACACAACCCATCAAAGGTCTGCACGGATCCCACGACATTGCCTTGCTTCCCTGTAGTACAAACCAGATAAAAATTTCTCTGTTGTCTTCTTGAGCTTTCTTAAACAAGTCAAGAGACAGCTACTTACGTTGTTTCTTGGGTGGAGGGAGGGGGAATGGCTTGCCTCTGGCAATTAAGTACTGTGAGTGCTTACAAAGGTGTGTGCGCGCGTGCACGTGCATGAGAGGGAGAGAGAGAGAATGAATGTGTGTGTAATGCTCCAGCAGTGTACACTGTTTCTGCTTCTTAAAATAGTAAAGTATTGAACACCCCATTGGTAATAGCTTCTGTGGAGAGCCCTCTGCGTGCCCCTCTCCCAGCTACTTCAGACACTCTACCCCCAGGGTTTCTACACATCGCCATAGTTAACAACGGAAATGGTAATGCGGGGTCCCACTAATTAATGAATACACTGGCATGAATTTTGCATAAGTCTGCCTTATGTTTCAAGAAGTAGAATTGTAATTGGGTATGATAATAACGTCCAGATGTGTCAATAACAAATACTTAAATATCAAGAGGCTTTAAAAATCCCTTCTTTATTTGCAGGAGTGCGTGTGCACGACGGCAGACACTCACGCGGGTGTGGCTGCGGGTCTATGCTGGAGGCTGACATTAGGTGCTTTTCCTGCTTGCTCTTCCTCTTATTCATTGAGGCAGAGTCTCTCCATTACAGCCAGTGTTTGTGTGCACCAGTCAACCTTGCAGCTTGACCTGTGGACGTGGGTCCCCTATCTCCACCTTCTTCACCTTCTTGGTGCTGGAATTACACCAGGCTGCCACCACAGTCACCTGGCATTTGTGTGGGTTCCGGGGACCTGAGCTCTGGCTTTCGTGCTTGCAGAGCCAGCATTTTATTCTTTAGCCCATTCCCTCTCCATTGCCGGCCCTTGTATGTTTTTTTGTTTGTTTGTCTGTGCTTTGTTTGCTTTTAAGACGACAAGGGGGCTGCTATATGAGACTCTCTGGAAGGACTGGCTAAAGAGATGGACGCCATAGGCATAATGAACACTGTCAGGCTTTGCAGTTTTTATTCACTTGACAGATAATAACAAAAATTCTATACAAAAATACAACTAGAGATTTCAGGGCAACTTCTCTAATATTTTTGATGTGTTAGATTGTAGTTTTGCTGAAAACAAGCCACTTCCTAGACACGCACACTAACATTTGTGGATGATGTCAGTCGTCTCAATCATAGGCGGGAAGTGGGCAGGGCCATATATGAGGTAAGGAATAAATGTGTATTGTTCACCTGTTGATTGGGTTTTCTTCCTGGAGGCCGTCTTCTTGCCTTCCTTCCTCACAGCTGGGCTAGTCCTATATCCTACACACTCTGGGCTCGTTTTTGTCACCAAGTTTTATTTTGTTTGGTTTGTTTTAGAGCCAGGGTTTTGCTGTATGTCCTGACTGTCCTGAAACTCACTCTGTAGTTCAGACTGGCCTCGAACTTACAGAGATCTGCCTGCTTCTGACTCCCAAGTGCTGGGATTAAAGGCGTGCACCACCAGGCCTATTTTTGAAGCTGTCCTTACCTCAATCTTTTATTTATCTGTTCTTTTTTTTTTTTCTTTTCTGAATCCTGTTGACCAAGGAAGCCCCTTGCGATGGACAGAGATTCTCTTCAGGGCCCTCCTATTGGTTAGTCTCCTGGAGCCTGGTGTGATGGGCAGAAGACTGGACAGATACAGGAGTGGTCCAGACTCTCATAGTCTGTGTCAGGCTGTGTAATCTAGAAGAGCAGGAAGAACAGCACGAGAGCACACTCATCATGACCAGTAGCAACTGCAGAATTGTACACTAGTGGAGGCTTTTCAGAGTGATTTGGCCATTGTTCTTGCTTTTGATACAAACTATGTTGAAGCTCTCAAGTCAGACAAAAGTCAGCCTTTGTTTACTATGTGGAGAGACTTTTAATCATAGTACTCCACGATAGCATATAGTATTGGGAAAGATAGTTTTCTTGTATTTCCAAGTCATTTGTCAAATAACATTTAGCCTGTATGTTTGTGTGTGTGTGTGTGTGTGTGTGTGGCAAGTCAGCCCACTCCGGCAACCTTTGCTTCCATTTCCGTTGCACTAGGATTATGAATAACTGACCACATCTACTGAGCTTTCAGTAGACTCTAGGGATTCAAAAATTACAGTCTTCACAATTGCTCAGCCAGTATTTTACCCACTGAGCCACCTCTCAACTCCAGCTGTGTGTTTTAACAGTACGGAAGAATCCGCCTATGCTTCGGAGCTCCTAGCCAATGACTTGGGAATAATCTAACAAGATGAGTTCATAAATGCACACATAATATCCCCCAGAGAACCTGCTTCACAGACTAGATTGAATTTTCTATTTTTTTAAATGAAATTTCTTCATCTAGGAAAATGTAATAAATTTCCTTAATGTCATAGAATTTCCTGAGATGAGCTTGTGATCAAGCCCAAAGGAATGTGTTTCTTCCCATGGTGTAGACGCAACTCCTATGCTGAATTCTAGATATGGGCTGTGTATACCAAGATTTATTGCAATGCCCCGTAAGCATAGTTTCCCCAGAAGAACTTTCATTGATGTGTTGTGTTTTTATTTCTATATGTTCAGAGCCTAGCCCACAGGGTGTGCTCAATATATGTCTGCTGACCCCTCTATGTGCATCCACCTTCCTCTATGTGCTTCATGGCTCATAACCACAAGCATCCAATTTTTGTGTGGTGTGTAGTGCTAGTCCAGAGATGATCCAAACACGGTGACTGCAGAATCATCTCCAGAGCCTGGTGAATTCTTGGGGAGTATAGAGGTTAATCAGATGACTCTTTACCCTCAGCTCCAGTGAAGCGCACTGAACTGTTCAGACAGTTCCTTGTGTTACCAGGATAATCTCCTTGCACTAGATAAAGGACTTGACCATATGTGTCAAAATGTACATCATGGCCCTGAAAAGACAGAAAACAAAAATTACTGTAAGATTCTTTTTTTCAGGGAGTTGTTATTGTTGTTGTTTGGGGGTTTGTGTTGTTGAGTTTTGGGGGAGGGTGTTGTTTGTTTTAGACAGTCTCTTCATGTGGCCCTGACTGTCTTAGAACTCAATATGAACACAATGCTGGCCTTGAACTCGCATAGACTCTCTCCACCCCTGCCTCTGTCTCTTTGGGGCTAGGGTTAAAGGTATTTAGGTTCTTATTGGTTTGTGTTGCGTGTTTGTTTCTTAATCAGCTAGATGAAGCTATTTTCACCATGTGGACCAAGACTTTATCCTTTTGTGTTTAGACCATAGATACAGTTAGAGGGCCTTCCAAATGAGATGGAAACAAATTCATGCAGAAGAAGCTGATGCAAAAATTCTTCAACTTGAAAAATGTAAGGTGTAATATTAGGCATAAAAATCTGTTTTTCATTAAGTAGAGCCTGAGTTTGAAGGGCCATGGGAATTCTGCTTATGAACAGATTGCTTCTTTTATGAATCCTAATTGTATGGTATAGCATATGACCACACTTACATAAATTGGTACAGAATATACAGAGGCATCATGGTATAAAGTGTTTCCTTATAGGTTTTCTAGTTAAAGAATAACCAGTACCAGTTTGTTTTCACTTGTGTCCCTTTGGATTGAAATTTTATTGCCAATGGCCAGAATATTACTCTGTAATAAGTTAGCAAACCTAAGTAATTTGGATAAGTTGAGTAAAGAGAAGGGGCCTATGGCAGAAAGGACCATGCCTTTGCGTATCACTATCTTGCTAGACTTCACAGAGTCGGCATATAGTAGGCATTTGGCAAGTCAAGTAATTCATTAATACAAGCTAAGGTCTGGGGCAATATTGTAGTCGTGTACTTTGTTGGCACATCCTTGTCCATAAAGATGTCTTGGCTACATATATATCTACTAAACTCAGCAAGCAAATTTGACCTTCTAATTTCTCACAGAAACAAGTGGTGAGGTGCTGAATGAAACCTGAGTCATGAACTTTACACTCACCATCAGAAGGAATGACAAGGGCATCTACATATTGCTTTAGCTCTACGTTGCCGTAATTTACGTGATATCCAGTAGGTATGAGTGCAATTATTTTAGAGTTAGCAAAGGATAAGGATAATCCCGAGAATGTGATTCCTTTTGTTTAGTGAGGCCAAGGACAGCAGCTCCACAATGGTTTAAAGGACAAAAGATACCTTGGGTATGAGAAGCAGCCTACAATAAGCAAGCAAGCAAGCAAGCAAGCAAAGAGAGAGAGAGAGAGAGAGAGATAAAGAAAGAAAGAAAGAAAGAAAGAAAGAAAGAAAGAAAGAAAGAAAGAAAGAAAGAAAGAAAGAAAGAAAGAAAGAAAGGGGGATGTGAAGCAGCAAGGTATATTATGGAGCCCATAAATAGGTTTCCAAAATTTTTTGTATTAAAATATATTCCCAAGAAATGGAGAAAAGTCATAGAAATTTGAAGGCTCCCTATGCTACTTTGTCTCACATAAATCCGCCCCTGCTTCCGTGCCCACAGCTATGATGACAGACGTGGCCTTTGCTACTCACGTCAACCTTTTCACCCTTGATTATCAACTTGAAGGCCGTCATTCTGACTTGTTTTTGTTTGTTGGTTGGCCGATTTGTTCATTTGAGGTAGAGTTTACGTAGCTCAGACTGGCCTCAGTCTCAGTTTGTAGCTAAAGATAACCTTGAACTTGTGGTCGTCTCGTCTCTACCCCTCGAGTACCAGTTACAGGCTATGAGTCCTTGGGCACAGTGCCTGCTTCTGTTCAGTGGCAGATACTGAAACAAGGTGCTCCAGGCATGTGAGGCACTCCCTCTACCAAAGGAGAGAGATCCTGGTCCATTCCTCTTCACCGTTTTATTTCCTGGGTGGTTGTGAAATGTTCAGCAGGGAGGGCGCGTCCCCTGGACTTTCTTTCCCTCTTCCTTTTATTTCTGTATACATCTAGTAGCAGACCCTGGCCCAACTAGAAGGAGGTTAATGTTTTTATGAAAAAAAGATGACGAATTGTACCCATGTGGATCTTAAGAGTCTTAAACAAAGCAGGTGCATTTTTGGACCGCCTGCCATGCCGAGACCTTTGTGTTCAGGTAACAGGGATTTGAGAGCACACGACACTTTCAGACAGATGCTAAGGACCAGGCAACTGAAGTGCAGTCTAAAAATCTTGTTAGACAGGGATGAAAATGGAATTGCTTACAAGGGAGTCAGAAAATACATTAGCATCAAGCCATCCCCCTGCTGCAGAGCACGTCAGTCTGGATGTCATATCCTTAGACAGTTATAATAAGCGTGGGTAAGACAGCAGCGTCAGATCACCTTCAGATGACAATAATTCAATTCCAAAGGGCAAATGAATGAAAAACGCCCTTCAAAACTCACTGGGCGCACTGAGAAAAGGTTATCGGAACACCACCAGAGGCAAGACAAGAAAATGTACCTGAAGTAATTTTTTTTTTCTTCAAATCTCCTGTGTTCCTATTTTGGTTTATTTCATTGTCTTGACATATGCCCGTAAGCACACATATCTTTTATTATCAGAAGGCAGGTGTGCTGAGGAACTCAACAGGTTGTCAGTACGGTCAGTTTGCCTGGGCCTAGTCTCACTGTATGTTTGGACCTGGGAATCTATTGATGGCAGGCCAACAGGACTGGAATGGAAGCATTTTGTTTGCTCTTTTATTTCCCCCCTTATTTATTTGTAAGCCAGATTCTGGCTTTGTAGCCTAGGGTATCCTTGAACTCGTGACCATCTCCTGCCTCAGCCTTCTGCTGAGTACTGGTATTACAGGCGTGTGGCGCTATGTCTGTGCCTTCGCTCTATTTAGAAGTTGGATGGGAAAAGCCACAGAGGATGGAAGTCCTGGCCTTGAACTGTGCACCTCCTGGTTGTGAACACTTAGGACAAGCTGTGGGTGTCACTGCCTTTCAGTCTGCGGTGGTGTCTTATCCTCAGAGTGCGTGTGAAGGAGTTTCATTCATTGCAACTCCCTGTGTCTAAAGAGATCACTTAGGCGAAAGGGTCTGTAGACCCCATCAGCTTAAGATGAGTCAAATCGGCCCTGGTTGTTCCCCTTCTGATACTAGCAGTCAAAAGGATATCGTTCAAGTGCGGGAAGGCCTTTGGAGGAGAAGAGAGATGATAAACGTATTTTATATAACTGCAAAGGGCAGAGAAGTAAGTCTCATGGGGGAAAATGTAATGTAGTTCTGTTCGGTGTTAAGAAAAGAAGAAAACCTTTAAGCAATACTTATTCACCTAGCAATGTGGGGCTGGTCTGAAAATATGTTAAAGAAAGTATGACGAGGTTCTGACATAAATGTTTATAAAATCACATAGGAGCTATGGCTTGAGTTTGGGAGGATTCCTAAGAAAATCCCCAGACAAATAACTGGAAATAAATAATTCACCAAAGTCTTTCAATTCCGTTGCATCTTTGTAAGTGCCACTTTCTTGGCTTTTGACTCCAAAAATCACCACAATCGGTAAAGAACTCCAGAGCCCCCTGGTGCTGTGGAAATGCAGTTGTATTCTCTCGGAACTTCCGCAGGACCGCAGTGGAAGGGCAACAGCAGTCATTAGCTTTCTTTTAGGCAGGTTGCCTAATGACAGACAGAAATGCACATTAAATCTGCCGGCCCCTTGTCTCTAGGGCACATAATGGTGTGAATGCTTTTATTATAGTTTATCCAATAATTACATTCGAAAAGGTAACAGGAAATGGTAGGCTTTGCACCCCTGCAATTGTTTCTCTCGTATAGCTTCCTGTAAGCTTGTTTAAGCCCTGGGTGACATCCGTTTCACCCCTCAGGTTATCTTCAGTGGTGTCAGAACACCCAAGACATGTTCTAGCCTCCCCTGCCTCTCTGTGAGCCATGGTTCTCTGTAGCAGCTGGGTGCTTTCCCTGGGCCTGTCTGCTCCAAAGGGCACAACGCCAGGCCCTTCTGATCAGATGGAGTGACTTTCACCGTTGTGTCCCCACTACTTAGAGCAGCACTGGCAGAAGATGGCAGTGCACGCATGGCTGAGGAACGAAGGAAAGAGCGTTTCTGGTGGTCCTATAACCAACCCTGCCTGCCGTCTCCCCAGTCCCACTCCCCCTCACACCAGTAAAACCCTTTCACCAGCTCAGCCCCCTCATCCCGACTCCTTGAGCATTGTTTTCTTCGAGCACCAGTTATTTCTTTCAAAATTTAAAAGCCGTGTTTCAACACAAAGGCCCCAGTGTGTTCCATTTCTCTACCTTCCTCGAAAAGATTTTATACAAGTTCATTAAGACCAAACACCTTTATTTACTGAGATCTTGCTATAGTCAAGAACCCTGATAGATACTGAGAATTCTCAAGCACACAAGAAACACGTTCTCTAATTTCCAAGTCTACGAGGAGCTGAGATCTATCACTAGGATGGGAAAATTCAAAGAGTCGGCCAGGACTCCATTCCATGCTGAATAGATACTGGTATTGGGGGGCTGGGGAGATGGCAAGAACAATGACCTGAGTTGCAGCCCCAATACCTACATAGAAAATAAAAGGGAACTAGAGGCCAAGTGTTCGGCCATTGCTGCTCAATCAAGGAACATCAGGTTCACTGAAACTCTGTGTCAAAAACTAAGATCAGGAACAATTGGAGGAATCATCCAGCATTACAGTCTGGCCTGCACACGTTCCTGTATACACATGCACATGCATGCACGAGCACACACAGACACACACGCAACCATTGGTGGTGGTTTGATAAGCTTTTAGGGCAAGACTTCTCAACACTGAGAAACTCAGATTCCTCCAGCAACTAAGAGATTTCAGTTATCAATGAAACATAAATCTATATTATAAGACAAGTAGGACACATAAGTGTTTTCAAGAAAGGTAATGTACTCTTCAACCTGGTGCTGCTTAGTTAATTCAACAGATATGCACTAGACACATCTGCTTTGTGCCATGCACTGAGCTGAGTCCTGAGTTTTCTGGGGTCAAGTGCAGTTCAGTTTTTTTTTCCCTTTTTCGTCCTGAACTAACCGTGACCTCCTTCATGCCTGCAGCTTTAACTACTACCTTCTGTCACATGCAGAAAGCACCCAGCTCTGCTTGTCCACCCCCAGATTCCTCTAGTTGGTTTAATTTTGGTTCTCTTCTCTAGGGAATGTGAGCTGTGACGGTTCTGCAGTGCCCTCTCTGTACCCATTATCCTCATTCTTCACCCTGACACAGACCCACACCCCCAAAGGTCCTGGCACTGGGAAGCCCATGAGTTCTCCAGCAGACATACATTTATGATTGCAGATGCTCTCTGTGTAGCCCAGCTGCAAGTGTGAAAACATGCTTCCGGCATTGTTCCATAGCACTGCTGCAGATTTGGACACGGAGAATGTTGTTTACAAGTGTGGTCCTGCCTGCAGGATGACAGTCTGTGTAAACACAGACCATGACTTGGTGTTTATGCTGGCAACCCTGTTTTCATCTGGTGAGCTCATGCCACAGGCCAGATGCTGAACTAGAAACCTTCTGTCTACTGTAGCCTAGCTGTGCAATAGACTCTGTCCGAAGAGTTACCAATACACACACCATTGCGTTAATCTGGTTTTTGTTACTAAAATGAAATTCCAATAACCAGGTAATTTCATAAAGAAAAGTTTGCTTAGCTCCATGGTTCTGGAGGCTCAAGCACATAACGCTAGCATCAGTGAGGCTGCTGTGGTTGCCTTGTGGCAATTGGTTTCATGGTAGAAGAGGGTCAGGGACTCGGTGCAGGGTGTGGCACTCCATCATGACACAGAAGTAATTTAGGTCTCTTCAAAGCACATTTCTTCGGTGACATCAAAACTTCCCACTAAGTCCTTTCTGTCTCTTTAAGATCTTGCCACCTCTGAACATTACACGTTAGGACCAAACTTCCAACACGTGATCTTTGTAGGATGTAGATCACAGATGAAATAGAGCTGTCTTCATATACACGAGAAAATGGAAGCCACAGGAACAAGTTGCCTGCGATTTAAAGCAGGAGTCAGCTTGAAAACGCAGATCTATCTAGTTCTTAATGTCATGTGCTTTCTACTACTATACCTCAGGGGAAATACACTAATTTTTAGTGCCTCTGTCTTATCATTTGAAAATCGGGGGTAGATTTTGTCTCTGTCTACCCCTCGATTGCAGTGCCCTTGACAGTGAGGTAGCTCAAGGACAAGAAACAGCCCTACACCAGGACCTGAAGGCATTAGAAATGGCGGGTAGACTTTGGGCATTTGATCAGGAAATGAGCTTCTGGCCAAGCAAGACCAGTGAACTTTCATTGAGTTCTTCCGTCAGTTTTGTATCCTGCAAGCCTCAGCTCTGTGCCGTTCACACACCGCTTCTTCAACGACACTGCAAACACCATTTGCATTTTTGACAGGGAGTCTCACCAGGTCTAATAGCTATTTAATATGCTGCTTATCTTGACAATTAATTTGTGCTTCCAATTTAGGGGAAAGGTTCCAGGTGCAGTTTGTCACACCAGCAGGAGGAAGGCTGAAAACAGTGCTTACTCCCTGAGATAAGATTGGGGCAGCAGTGGAGAGGAGTATGTCCCCTGGGAGCAGTGCCTGAGAGGAAGAAGCACAGGCACACTGACGTGGAACAGCCCAGGGCTCAGCACGCTGCAGCCCTGACAGCCGGTAGCTGTTGAGGAGAGATCCTACTGCCTCACCTCTGAGAGGCTGAGTTCTATAACCGTGGGCAAGGGATGATAATGCCCTTTATAGGGACTGCTCATCCACTCAGTTTAACAAAACTTAGGAAACATGAGACCAGTGGCAGACTGGTGGAGTCTGAAGCAATGTAAGAAATGGGAGCATGGACAACCACAAAATCTTGTGACTGTCGGCCAGCCATGCTTTTCACAGCCCCAGCACAGGGTACTCTGGTTCCAGGGGCATAGGCTGCAAACCTGCTGACATGAGATTCTGAGACAGCAGTGTTGAGGATTTCATCTCCTACGATCCAAGGGAAACATGAGAGTGCAGTGTTGAGGCACGGCCCCAGGAACCCGCGGACAGCAGCCAGAGCAATCACCGCCTGTGTGCCAGGAACAGTTCTGGAGGAACAGGGAAACAGAAGAGGAAACTATGCTCCTCTATGAAACTTAGCTGTGGAAAATGGACTAAGTTAATGCACTAAGACACTTAGAGCCAGGTGCACAGCAGACTTCTTAGAAATAGCATTTCCCTTCTTTAAAGTCTGGCCTGAGAGACTGTATCCCTGTCTCTCTTCTGGGAGATTTCTGATCAGAGGAAGCACTCAGGGATTAGAGAGCAAAGAGCTCAGGTGAGTGGTTTCAGTTGACAGTACTTGCCTGGCAGATAGAGCCGCATTTCAATCGGCACTGAACTTGAATTCTTTGGACCTACTTCAAAGTAATGTAGGCCGTCTTTGAAGATGCTTTGCAGTGACTGTGCATGTTGACTCTTTCCATGTGCAGTGGCGTACTGATGTCGGATAGGGATATGAACATTACCTGCTCATAGTAAGGGAAGATATGCATGCCTTAGTAGGTTTACTTCTCAGAATACTCAGTGGCTTTGTCCCGAATCTCCTGCATCTGCCTCCAAAGGAAGGTCCCTCAGTTTTGCTTTGGGCTGTGAGTCAGAAGTCAAGGGGCATCGGATTCATGGGACTCCTGCACCAAGGCAGCTCATCAGTGCCCATGGGAGTCTGGACTGGAAGTTGTCTTGAGCACTTGGAGTTGCCTTTGTCCCTATTCCAAGCTGTGAGCCACAGCAGGTGAGCATAAGCTTTGTTGCCAAATGAGTCTGGGCCTCCTCATAAAGCCGTAAATGTCAATGTGCTTTCTCTTCTACTGCCTATTTCCTCTCCTGAAACTCTGAATAATGCACGCTAACGTGCTACAGTATCAGGAGGGTGGAGACACAGGTACAGCCTGTCTAGCACACGTTGTTTGTTCCATAAACACAGACTTACTTACCCACTAGTGATATGCTGTAGCTTGCTTCCTTTTCAGTGGCTTTAACTTTGTTCTTACGATCATTCTGAATAATAACTGAATATTTATGTTTCATGTGGGCGTTGTATTTAACCGCTGTAATAACTGTACTGAGAGTTGTATGAATAATATATAAATGGTTGTAGCATTTTGAGTGGCTACATGATTAATGACCATGTTAGCTTCAATTAATATGTCTGTACCCTAAGCACAAGAGAATTTGAATAACTTGTTCAAGGTCACCATACAATTTAAATGTCATGGGTAGCATTTAAGCGGACAAACGCCTTAGAGCCAGCACATCTTCAAGACTCTCCTGCACTAGACATGAACTTTGTGCAAAGCAGTTTTTGTTATTAAGTGCAGGAAAAAAGAATGTATTGGCTAAGATCTTTGCTAGACATCATTCTAGTAATATAACATCAATATGCAGGGTTGTTGCTCATAAAATTTGTATAGTCTCTGACACTCAGCAGGTGATATAAAGCTGTGGGTTTCACTGGAGAGCTAGGAAAGGAAGTTTATGTAGAGAGAAGGCAGGAATGGAAGCTGGGATAGAGTGGAAGGAAGGTGGTGGTCTAGTGCATCACTTTCTGTCTGTCTTTCTATCACACCTCTCTGCCAGCATCCTCATTGATTTATGACTTCAGTCCTCTCTGCTCCTGTAAATACTGCCTTGGGAATTTTTATGCCTGCCATCTTAAATGTCTGTAAATGGAACTTATCCAGTCATGTAGGCTTTATTAACAAGGTTAGTTATTATATCAAATACACTTCTGGTAGTATGAGGTGGTTCTAAGTGACTCCCTGATGGAATTGTTGAAGGAGCAAATGCCCTTCTATATAAATATGTGCACACATATGAAAACAGCAGCTATGTTGCTCAGGTTGGTGATGTCCACTCAGAAATATTCTGGGGCTCTTTGTCATCACACTTTTTTAAAAAAAAACTGCTTGGGTAGCTACAAATAGATGAAATTTTATGTGATATTTCTCAATTTCTAAATATTAACCTTTATTCGTGTTTTTGAAAGCATCTCACAGCCAAAGGAATTAGCTGTGGACCAGATATTTGATAGACTGCTGGTTTGCGGCCTGCATAGCATCTTGCATTATAGAATACTGACTTCATGATGATACATTCTTGTTTCTGTATGTTCTCTGTACTGACAAAGAGTTCCTGAGGTCTAGGTTGTAGCTTGGTAATCTCTCACATCAACAGTGGCCACAAAGTTAGCCTATAATGCTGCAGCCCTGCAAGGGCTAGGCTGGATATTGACCTAACATGTGATTCATGATCCCGAAACTATGGTATACCCCTATGGTTTTAGTTTTTGTTAAAAGTGCAAGCCACTTTTCTCCTCTAAACAAAACCTTTGCTTTCCGTGTTTTCAGGTGTGTATCATTTATTTGTAAACTTTAGGGCATGTCACCACGTATCAAGATAATAATTGACATTTGCATAACTATTTTAGATTAGATAGTTAATACTCTTATGGTCAACTTGATGTTAGAAATACAAAGTTTATTATCAGGTTTGCCTTGTTTTAAGGTTTGTGTGGCTTTGGAGACTGTATAAGTGAAAGGGGGCATTTATGACACAGGGCAGATATAGGTTTAAATTCTGTCACTGTCATTTGCTAGCTAAGCAGACTTGGGGCTGCAGTTCTACTGGTCTTGCTTATTAAATGAGGATAGCCATGCCTTTGTCACAAGACAGCTGAATGGGTTACTTGGGGATTGGAAAGATGGCCCAATGCCTAGAAGTGCTTGCTGCTCTTCCGGAGGAACCAGGTTTGGTTCCCGGCTCCCATGTGGTGGCTCACAACCATCTGTAACTCCAGTTCCAGGGATACAACTCCTCCGATGTATGAGCACCAGGCACACACACAGCACACCATACATCCATGCAGGCAAATACTCATACACAAAAAATAAAGTAAAATAAATCTTTAAAAATACAACAGAAGAAAGAAGAAATGCACTGAGGATTGATCAGCCAATTCCCTACAGACATGCTCAGGGCTTTGTTCCCTGTGTGATTCTATGTTCTGTCAAATTAACAGTCAGCATGAACCATGACAAGCCTACTCTTCTCAACCCAACATCCAAGCTTTGTTTTTCTGAGACAGGATTTCTCTGTAGCTTTGGAGCCTGTCCTGGAACTAGCTCTTGTAGACCAGGCTAGTCTTGAACTCACAGAGATCCACCTGCCTCTGCCTGGCGAGTGCTGGGATTAAAGAAGTGTGCCACCACTGCCCGGCATCCGAGCACATTTTAAAACAGCATCTTCCACCCCTTTTCTTCATGAGCTATTGTATCTCACAATGTGGCAGGCATCCAGTACAACTGTAAAATTCTCCTGTGCTTTTCAACAACTCTAGCACTGGTCAGAAGCCTAAGTGCAGAGTGTCTTCTGAAACTCGGGCAACGCCTTAGCTGTGAGCCCCTATAACATGGGAAAACACAGCACACACATTCAACATACAGTGGCACTCCATTTCAAAACAGAGAGAGAGTAGACAAAGCAATGATTCAACCAAGTCACAGCAGGTAAAAACCAAATTCTGCAACTTCATGCCAGGCATTTGAAGCTCATGATGGATTTTTTTCAGGCTTCAAAGGACTAAGAAGCCCTGCCCCCACAGCTCTGATACCTCTCCCTGTCTCTCTCTCTCCTCTTCTCGCCTCCTCCAAAAAAAACTGAAAAGTGCTTTAAAAAGTGGAAAAGTTGGGAAATACATGAAGGCCCAGAGCTTCTGAAGAGGGAAAAGTGTTTTCTGCACTTAGAGACCACACAGCAATACTCCAAGGTTAAATGGGCTGTGGACAGCTGGTGTCATTATCTTTAATACTGGACCTTTGACACGGGTTCACCAGCTGATTTCTGCTGGCATGTTTGAGCTGGGAAACTTGATGGAGTGCAGTATCTGCTGAATGAAGAATGGAGTGACAGCTGTCCTAATGGGCTGGCATGTCTGAGGATCATCAGAAGGAAGGTAGTATCGAGTCCTGTGAACTAAGCGGCGAAGACAGATGCCAGTTGGAGGAGGTAGTGACAAGGGGAGAGCTCAGGGAGAGACATGTCGGCTAAGGAGAGAAGAGGGTGACAGAAGACCTGAGTTTGCTCTTGGAAAACTCTTCTAGCAGCCTGGAAATAAGATTTCTGACTCTGTTTAAGCTGAGGTTTCAATATGAGATGCAGCTTATACTTTAGGATTCAACAAATAAGCATAATGTTGAGATACGTATGCTGAGAGTCGTATGTCATGGTGTGATATGATATGTTCCCTTAAACACCGTACAACCAAGTAAGCCACATAACTAGAAAGCATTTATATAAGAACACAGTGTAGAGAGAGACAAGTTCGCTGTGCTAGGATGCAGTGTAATACAACACAACTTTCGTGTGGGTCTGCACACAAAGATGCCGGGATGGGTGTGAAAGCAATGGTGTTGTGTTGGTTGAATTAAATAAAGGCTGATGCCTAGAGTCAGTCTCTGATAAAACCCAGACCCACCCACCCTCTTCTCTCTCCAGCTTCCTCACCTGTGAACTGAGGGTGGCGCTTACTCCATAGGGTTGTCGTTCACAAAGGTCCTGGATGGCACGGGAACTGGGTGGATGGTTGTGGGAGAACCCAGACCTATTTCTTGCTTGAAGAAAGGAGCCTGGGAGAGAAAGCATCTCCTGGGTGACAGACTTGGAAAGCAGGGTAAAGAAGGACCAAAAAAACAAAACAGCAACAATAGCAACAAAAACCACTCAAAAAGCAAAACAAAGGTGGTGGGTTTGTGTATATGTACTTAAATCTTAAATCAGAGAGAATATTAGGATCCCTGTGTATCCTGTAAATTGATATGGACTCGTGAGTTAGCGCTCTCTCGCTCTCTCTCTCTCTCTCTCTCTCTCTCTCTCTCTCTCCCTCTCCCCTCCCCCTCCCTCCCTCCGCCGTGTGTGTGTGTGTGTGTGTGTGTGTGTGTGTGTTTCTATGTCTCTCTCCCCTTTTCCTTTTCCTCCCCTTCCTCCCTCTCTTTCTCCCCCTGAAAGATGTTTAAAGCATTTTAAGCTGGAGAATTCTAGGCAATTCCAGGGCTTCCTAAGAGAGAAGGTATTTTTCTCAATCCTTTGTGAAAAGAAGCCCTCAAGTAATGCATCACATTGCGAGGAGGAAGGTAAACTTCACAAAGCTAACTCATCTTTTGTTTCAAACAAGGCAGTACACTGGTACACTACAAACCATTTAGCCCTCAAAAAAATACCAAAGTCAAACAGTGCTGTCAGAACCTCAGAACACCAGGTTGCTACTAAGAGTAACGCTATCATTACACTCCGAAACAGAGAGCAGATCACACCTTCGACCATTTTGCAGACCGTTGAATATAATTAACATGATTATGGTTGGCTGGCCTGGTCATTTCTTGCAAGAATAATTTTTCCCCTCCCATATATCTATAGGATGCATATTAAACTGTATATTTTTTTTAAAAAGTGTGTTTAGTGTATTTGTCGGCATCCTTAGGAAGAAAATAGAAACAATAAAAATATAATTTCCTTTTTGTGTTGGCAAGATGGTTCATCAGTGAGAGCACTTGCTGTTCAATCATGAGGACCAAAGTTCAAATCCCAGCACCCACCCTGGACACCACAGAGCAGTGCATATCTCCAAGGCCAAGTGATCAGACACCCTGTACTGGCCTCTTTGGACACCCGCATGCACAGAAGGGCATACACTCACACCTTACACTAATACACACACTCACACATGTGTGTGTGTGAACACAAATAAATTTTTAAAAAAATTTCAAAACATCCCTTTAAGAAGCACCCAGTTGGAAACCTGTGAGAACTTCATGCAAACTGTCTCCCTAATAGGAAAACAGGCTAAGACTGAACCATAAATAGGAGATAGTACAGACGTTATCTTAACACTTATGTTTTAGGGTATTTCCTGAGAAGTGTCTTCCAGGTACCAGATCTTGCACTCCCTTATCCTTGCAGTCTGACATGGTTAATGTTGGTGCTTCACGGAGAGGTTAATTAGCTTGACGGAGGCCACACAGCAGAGCCTCGTCTTTCTTCCGCTGCCCTGTGCTCTTGGTGTGTGTGTTCATGAACAAAATCAGAGCTTATGTTCCACGGGCAGCTATGGGCGTTCTCTGGGTCTGGTATCTTTTCTGTCGTGAGAAGAATGGAAGCAAAAAGAAAGATGAGAGGACTACACATAAAAGCACAGACTGTTATAAACAACGAGATTTATGAAGTAAATAAATCACTGGTGAGCAAAGAGTAGGCCCCTGGGAAGTGGGGAGCTTTGCTTTTGGGTCAATGATAGTGATACTGGAGAAATTAGAACTAAGGGCTCCTTGCTGGCAGCCAACTAGTGGGTATCAGCCTTTCATCCAGACAATGGCCTCACTCAGATGCTTCCTGACATCATCCCTAATAATGGGCTGAGTGAGCTGGGGAAATCAAGCTAAGAGGTCTCTTTATTCAGCTTTCCAAGAGACTCTTCATATCAGGCAATAAATGTAAGACTTAACACATCTTCATTGCAATTGTACCAGCGGGAGATCACCGCGAGAACAGGACAAATGGCACTGCAGGTGTTTCAACAAAGGGCTGTGGGCATGCAGGTGAAAGCGCCAACGAGAAGAGGAGGCGTGGGCGCTGGGTTTGGGGAATAAATATGGCTGCAGAAAGTTCTCAAGGAGGCACACGGAGGGGGCCTTGGTGTGAGATCTGGAGGCGTGAACTATTAAAATTTACCTGTTGATGAGGTAAATGAGGATCCAGCGGTGGAGGGAGAGAGGGGGACTTTGAGGCCAAGCATGGCAGTCTGGTTTTGGTGACCTGAGCATCACTAGCCAGGGTTGGTGTTGTGTACATTTGACCCTCTGTTCAAACAGCGTTATTTTAATTCACTAGTGGCATCTAAACTACAATAAAATGCAGTTTTAATAGACTGCATTCAAAGGTCAATGTGTTCCATTGAGGAGTAGAGGTAAGGGGGGTTGAGAGGGAGAGATTGATTTTCCCTGAGAAAACATATGGTTAGTGTACTTGAAGAAGCAGCAGGATGATAAATGTCCCCCATAGAAGGGGTTCTCAGCAGGGAGAGAGCAAGGGACCTATGTCCTCCCATCATCCCCTCTCCACTTTCTTTCCCCCAGGCATTCATTGGGGAGGAGAAGTAGACGAGGGAGGGAATGCCAGGTTCTGGGAGGGATGTCGATGACCTTGCTTCCTGCGCCACCTAGCCATCTATGGTGGCTTTGAAAGCTGAAAGGGAGATTGATTAGGACCCATCCAGACAATGATGGGTGGGAAGGCCCCGAGGCCTGCAGAGAGTCCTTGTTATCTGCTGAGCTTCCAGCAGGCCCGGTGTTAGAGTCCCCTGGAGTAACTTTCATTCACGCAGATTGACACTTTCTTGAAAGTGATATTTCATCAGAATGGGATTTTGCCGGAAATGGATTCAGCGGTGACTCTTAATGAGTGTCACCCTGCCGACTGGATTGGGGCTGTGTTCTGCTTGCCATCTGTCAGCAGCACAGAGCTCTCTGAAGCAAGCACTGTAAGACAGTCCCTGACCTGTGTGGTCTCGCCGGAGCAGGGTGTATCTGTGACAGCCTCTTAGAAATCAGATGGTATCTATAGAATCTTTACAAATTCCCTCTGTTCTGGTACATGTGATGAGATGCCAGGGCTTGAATCAGCACAGCTGCCCCAAATCAGTACTAAATCAATACATTTCAGTAGCTCACCACTGAAACAGTAAAGCTATTGAAATAAACACTGCATCAGGCCAGTTACTCGATCCTTTAGGATCTGAATTTAAGGAACGATACTAGCAATAAAATTGGTAGTGTGATTGATGATGTACCAGAGCACACAGGCACAGGGAACCGTTTGTACTTTCAGTTGCTACAAACACCTAAAATTAATTTTTTTCAAGGAATCGAATGATAAAATCAAACCTCTCAAGACTTTCCTGAGGATGTAAGGTATTTCTGCTTTTACACTCATGTGACTGTGGGCACATACCCATAATTCCCAGAGGTACGAAGCAATTGCTGCTGAGGTCTGGGCAGGGACATGGGATTCAACCACCTGCTTTCAGAGCACGTCCCAGCTGACCCAGAATACTCCCTCCGACAAACCCTCCTACCACACCGAAGCTAAGCTTTCTCAGAATAAAATATGGAAGACATATACTGTTATAAAGCCAGTCATAATACCTATGCCACAGCGCTCATAGTCACCACTGGGACTCCAATGCAAAGCTAAGCAGAGGGCTTCCATGTTTGTGATGACTGTCTTCACTTTTTTTTCCCATCTTTTAACTTCCTCTGTTTGTTCAGCAAACATTTATCATCGCTCTATCTAGAGTTGGATATGTCATGGAGGAAGGTTCTAATATTCTAGTCCTTGGAGTCAAGGGATAGAGAAGCCACTCATTACAGTACAGTTTAATGCTGGGTGATAAGATAAAGAGAAGCACTGGGTAGAGGGCTGGAGGTTCAGAGGTCACATCTTTATTCAGCATTTAATGTATATCAGATTACCTCGGAATACAGATCACCACCCATGTCGCAGAGACCTGCCACAGAACTTCTGTGTGCTTGCTTGTGGTTTTTGGATTCTTGTTTGTTTTCTGTGTCAATCCTAGCCAGCCCCTAGGATATCTTACCCATGTTCTTATCTCCAGGTGCTTCCAAACTCTGGGACCAAAGCCTTGCCCTGTCATAAATGTTGTAATTAGTTTGTAGGATAGCCTAACCTCATTCTCAATGCCCTAAGGAAAATCTACCATGTATCCAATCATTTATTTCCACTGCCCCAGAAACTTTTAACACCCACTACATCCAAGAGCCTATACTAGACATTTTAAAGGAGTAAGTACGAAATGTCTCATATCCTTCCAAAATGTATCTTTCAGAACGCATTACTGTCAAAATACAAAACAGGGCATGGCTGTCATGGACTGTTGGGTGAATGTGTAGCACCAACGCCATGACTTCACTGAGCAGCAGACTAAGGAAGGGTTGGGAGGAAATGGCAGTTTCTGTACCATAAAGATTGGTTCAGATGTCAAGACAAGAAGAAAAGGACATCATTGTGAGAGACAGAAAAGGGAATAGTCACGGAGAAATGTGATCAGGAGAGCAGAGAGTCTGGTCTGTACCACTTGATGCACTGATGCTCTCTAAGGGCAGGACTTGAGATGGGGCTGAGAGCAGGTCTCCACAGCCTCGCGTGCCAGGCTAAGGGTTTGGAGCGTTCACTCTCAGATCCCAATTCTAATCTCATTACATGACAGAGTCGACACTGGCTCCCCAGATTAGCTGATTTAGTATCGGTTTCATGTGAGGGCACAGAGCCCATCTCCACTTTAAGGACTCCCATTTTGCGGGTCAACCAGTCGCATTCTTGGAATTCAGTGAGTCAGACATTAGGAAATGTATTTATTGTTTGATCATTTTCTCATTCGTTATTGTCATTTTTCTTTAAAGAGAGCCTTGCATTGTCCAGGCTGCTCACAAACTCACCATGTAGCTGAGGATGACAATGAACCCCTGATTCGCTCACCTCCACTTTCCAAATGCCAAGATTATAGGCGTGTGCTACCATGCCCAGGGCATTCTGAAGTTTAATGTCATCAGATGAAAACACCTCAACCTCCCCTCTGCGTGATTTATTTCCTTACCCCTGCGTATGCATGCCCACTCTCACCAACATACAAAACGTTTGTTTCTCTCTAAAAACTGCTTCCCAAAGAAATCCTGCTTCTGCTAGGAATGAGAAGGTTGGCGCTCATTGTGCGGGATGGTAGGGGAGGTCATGTTATGAACGATAACAGCCATACACTCAACAATGCTCAGGGGTCCTAAAGCAGTCTGCTTAGATTTTCAGACAAGATATACTTAATTTAGGTCCAGGAATAATACAGAAAAGGGATGCATGCTGATTGATAGCATTAGGTATTAATGCTATTAATTAGTTATTAGGGAGGTAAGGAGGAGTGCTGTCATTTGGAAGAGGGTCCATTTGGAGCTGTGTCTTGTATTTGCGCAAAAGACATGACTGCACACCTGCTGTCCGCTTGTTCCACCTTTTAGATGTCACATTTGCATATGATATAGCCCATAGCAGGTGTCAAATCCTGGTCTTCTGTTCATTGGTCAGGCTGGTGAATGAAAGGGTATATAACACTGTAATGTCAACCCATCAAGGTTGTGTTTGCACCGCCATCAACTTCTAGTTCTAGGACTTGGGCCATATTTCTCCATGTCTACAGAGGTATGATCATCTGCACAGAGCTTTGTGTGTGTGTATTTTTATTTTGTTTTGTATTCAATGCAGGGTCTCCCTATGTAGCTCAAGCTGTCTTTGGAACTCATAATGTAGACCAGGCTGGCCTCAGATCCATAGAGATCCACTTGCCTCTGCCTTCTATGTTCTGGGATTAAAGGCGTGCACCTCTATGCCCAGTTGCACGGAGCTTTTGGAAGGATTTAAAGAATGTGCACAGAAAGTTGAGAGGAGCAGAGTGGCTAGTGTGATCTGAAGCCGCATCTGAATGATCACGCCATGACCAGACTCACAGACAGCGCACTCAGAAGGTATGCGGCTACACTTAGCTGTACACACACTCTGTCCCTCTTAATCCTGTCCCTAAGTGAGTATCTTCTCAGAGCTTAGTTCTCCCCTTTCCCAAAATAGACAGGGACAAACAAGTGCATCGTGTTGCCAGATCCACACCCTCCTACATCATCTGCAGTCCCTGCTTTGTAGACCCAAGCTAAGGGGGTTTCAAACCAATCCTCCAGCACTGTGTCTGAAAAGCTTTTAGCATCTTGGGGTAAAGTCTAATGATTCTGCATTTATCTCAGTCTCACAGTGGAATCAGATCACAAACAAGGCCACATTTGCTTCAACACAAGTTGAATTTGATAAGAGATTAACTTCAGGTGGTTTGGTTTTTTGCTCTCTGAAATGCTGCTGACTTCATAGTTTCCTAGCTCTCCCACTGGGTAGAAGGCATGGCCATCAGTACCCAGTGTAGCAATGGCGTCTCTCAGCCCT
Source organism: Arvicola amphibius (assembly GCF_903992535.2). Taxonomy (NCBI): domain Eukaryota; kingdom Metazoa; phylum Chordata; class Mammalia; order Rodentia; family Cricetidae; genus Arvicola; species Arvicola amphibius. Next base: position 159,890,469 of record NC_052058.2, read on the forward strand.
ATAGGGGTAAGTCCCTCAAATAATCTAATCCTTTAAATGTTTTGGGAAAGAAGATGTCTACCTTTAACTTTCAGATGCCCTTTATTTCAAACCAAATGGCATCTGATTTTTACTACCTGGTGCATTCTTTTTAAAAGTATTAATTTGGTTTTGGATAAAGTGAATGCAATGGAAAGACTTTCCTTTTCTTTTCCTTTTCCTCTTTCTTTTGGTTAACTCTTCTTATACCTCTTTGCCACTATTGGCGTAGCCAGCTGCAGATAGTAAACAGCACTCCAAAAGAGTTATAAACACTATCCTGAATGAGTTATAAACATTATCCTGAATGAGTTTTGAGGGTCCTGTCAGCCCCAACTTAAAGACAAAAAGGATGGGCGTGTAATGGTAGAACATGTGCCTGGCATGCCCTAGGGATGATTCCCCAGCGCCTCCATAAAACAAACAAAACACCTAGGTAACTAGAAAGGCATGAAGAATTTATTCAACTATTTTCAGTTTAATGAAGTTGGGCCTCCTTTGGGCCCAGACTTTGTGTAGCATTTTTTGCATGTATCATTTTACTTACTCTCCCAGTAATCTTGGGATTGTACTTGGCATTGTTTCCAGTTCAGAAAGGCTAAGCAAGTTTCCCCTGCTTATCCACATTAAGAATGTGCCTCTGGTGTTCCTGCTATGATTTCTTTTGGCCTTAGTCTTGTTCACTTCAGTTATGTCTTATGAGCTTTAGGTGCTATGTTCTTGTACTAAGAGCTGAACATGCACAAATGTCCAATAAGATTTACTGCCTTCTTTCATGCATTTCCAGACCAGAAGGGGAAACAAGCAAAAGAAACATACGATACAAAGTATGTCCTGACTGTCATCATGAGTTTCTGCAAAGCATAGAGCTTGATGAAGAAGGTCGTGACTAGTTCACTTAAGGGAGATATCAGAAAAGATTTACTATTAAAGGAGACAGAACTCATCATTCAGGAAAGGAAAGGGGGAAGGCATAAAGAGTTTATGCTGCATATGGCCTACCTGTATGTGTCCAGTGTATTGATAGGTGGGTAGATGGGTGGGTGGGTGGATGGGTGGGTGGATGGATGGATGGATGGTTGGATGGATGGTTGGATGGATGGTCATTTGGTTTGGGGATGTTTGTTTGTTTGTTTGTTCAAGACATACCTCACAATGGAGCCCAAGGTGACTTTGAACTTGCTATGTGGCCCCAGCTGGCCTCAAACAAAATCCTCATTTCCCAAGTCTGGTTTGATAACTCTTACAGAGGTAAGACAGGTACTAAATGCTAGGGATAGCTAGAGGCAGGACAGATAGGCTTTTATCCATGGTGATCAAGCGAGTCTTGAAGGCGGTCACATTTTAACTGAACCTGAGCTAGAAGAGAGACATGCAGGTTCTGTATTCTTTTCAGGGGATGTCAGGGGTTCTTACTGACTGGCCTATAACTTGCTATGATGACCAGGCTTGTCTCAAATTGGCCACAATCTTCTTGCCTCTGACTGAGATTTCTCAGTTTATGTAGTTCAGAGGATGGATCCCAGGGCTATGTAAACGCTCTAGCAACTGAGCTGCAGCCTCAGTCTCAAGTTCTCTATATTCTTATTCTCTAACCACCTCAGCTTTCCCCTCCAGCTTTCATATTCCTCCACGGTAAAAGCTGCAATAATGCCACCTACTACAGGAACAAGTTCTCATTGGCTGCTGGAGCTGCTGCTTCCTCTGTCACTCTTGAATGCAGGCCACTGTTCAACTCTTTCTCTTTTTTTTTTCTCTTTTTTTATTGTTTTTATTGAGCTATATATATTTTTTTCCGTTCCCCTCTGTTCAGTTCTCTAATGTTAACTGTGGTCCTGATACTTCCTTCTTACCTCAATTCCTGCTTCATCTTATCCCCCGGGACTCCAGGTGAAAGACAGACTCTGTGTGGTCTCACTCTTTTAAGAAAGGCCCTTGCACTCTGCTTTTGGATTTGTTTTTAATTTCCATATATTGTACAAGAGCAGGTTGAGCTATTGTTAGCAGAGACATAGGGAAGCCAACCATGCAGAGTCTTTACCTAAGTAGAGATAAATCACTTTTACTGGTTGGGTTCCTGAGAAAAGTGTGTTCAGAAGGCGATTAGCAGATGTGCAGTTTATTTGGTAAGGATTCAGAATCAACGTGCAGCAAAAGGGAGCAGGATGGGGCAGAAGAAAAGTTTGAGCGTTGATGTAATCCCAAGGAGCACTTCTAAGGAAAGGGCAGGGAAAGTCCCTCCAAATTTGGGGTGGAGAGCTCATAACGTTGCATCCTTCCACAAGCTGCTAGGGACCCAGGGCAGTGCAGACCTCCAAAGCTAAGAGAAGCCGAGACCATTCGGCCTGGAAAGGAGATGGGAAGCCCTGATGGATCTGAAGCACAGAAACTGTCTCTAAAAGATTACTCCATCTCAGGCCGTAGATTTTGTTTACCGCCAACATAATGGAATTTCCAAAGCCCAGAATATAATTTCCATTGTATTAGTTTCCCACTGCTGCGCTAATGAATATGCAAAATCGAACAGCCCCTGGGCAATATGTTGTCTTTCTCAGTCCTGGAAATCAGGAGTTTGAAATCAGTAAGCTGAAGTTAAGGTCTCAGCAGAGACTGCATTCCCTGAAGGCTAGGGGTGTTATTGTTTGTTTCTAGTCTTGGCTCTTTACTCTGTGGGGACCACCACCCAGATCCCAAATAAATCAGGGAGGCTTATTCTTAGAAATGCCCAGCCTTAGCTTGGCTTGTTTCTAGACAGCTTTTCTTAAAATTTCCCCTCTAACTTTGCCTCTAGGCTTTTACCTTTCTCTCTTTCTATATGTTTTCTCTTTCCTTCTCATACCATGTCTGACTGTGTGACTGGCCCTTCTTTTCTCATTCCTTCGACTTTCTTCCCAGATTGCTCCTACTGATTATTCTCTCTGCCAGCCCCACCCATCCTTTCTTCTGACTAGCCACTGGCTGTTCAGCTCTTTATTAGACCAATCAGGTCTAATGAACTAACACAGCTTCACAGAGTTAAACAAATGCAACATAAAAAAATTGCAACACATCTTTACAGCATTAAAATAAACATTCTACAGCATCAACAAATGTAACACATCTTATAATAGTATTCTACAACAAGGGGGAGATCATTTCTCTGCCTACCCCCTTTTTAAGCCTCTGGAGCCTGCTTGATTTCTTGGCTTCTAACATCACACCCTTCCTCACATCCCTCCAAGCGCTTCCTCCTGTTGTCTCGTCTCTTGTTTCACCCTTTGACTTCCCAGTATGAACCGTTTAACTATAGTTATAGTTGATATATTAGACCCATAGTCTCCCCATCTCAGCATCTTTAACATAATCCTACCTTCAGAATCTCTTCTGCAATATCAAGTAGCTGTCCATGGTTCTGGGATTAAGATATGGCTATTCTTGGCGGTGGTGGGGGAGGGGGTATTCAGCATACACAGCATTGGCATCAAACCCTATGTACACTGATACTGCCTCTTGGGCATATTTAGTCATTATTAGGATGTCAGTGCTCACTTACTCTTGTCTGCCTTTCTTCATAACATCAAGATTACTGGGGCAAATAGTTCATACTTCAGCAGTCACTAAAGTCAGGAAACTTAGCCTCTCTTTTCTGGTGAAAGGAACCCAGAGAAAGAGCACATTAAAAAGCCTTCAAATCTGGGTGTGTTGACATTTGTCTGTACTCCCACCACTCAAAAAGGTAAGGCAAGATACTGAAGAATTTGAGGCTAGCATGGGCTAGGCAAAAGATCCTCTAGTAAACCAAAGGCTGGGGATGTGATTTATTGGTGGAGCATTTGTGTAACAGGCACCAAGACCTTAATTGCATTCCTAGCACAGGAAACCAAACAGATAGAAAGAAAATAAATTCAATCTATAGAAATTATGGATGAAAGCCAGGAAGTCTTGAAATAACACCTAAGACAGAAGCAGGGAGGAAGTGCTTGCTCCTACCTCTTCCTTTCCTGCCACTGTCAATGTCTCCCATTGGCTGGGCCTGGTAGAAGCCATTTTTACATTGTGTGTGTGCGTGCATGTGTGTGCGTGTGTGTGTGTGTGTGTGTGTGTGTGTGTGTGTGTGTTAATGACTAGGGCAAGAAAAGTGTAAGAAGTGAACATAAAATGATTTGGCACACATACTCTAAATCTAAAACCCCAAACCCGAAAGATCCCTGTAAGGGCCAAAGTTCTTGCCAAGTACGTTTGCGCCTGTTATCCCTGTCTCACCCCTTTAATATTGCTAAAATGTACAGTTATTCCTTGCCAGCACATCTGGTTCCTCTACCTGGACACTCCTGCATCCCGAGTTATAAGTGATGATGCTATCCACCCATGGTGTGGTCTCAAGATTGCGCTCCTACCCGAGCCTTGGCACGTTTTAGACATTCTCCTTCCAGCACAGGACCAAGTAGGACCTAGGAGAAGCTGGACACCGTGATGAAATATTATGTTCACTGGTGATTAGATCAGAGAGCAGAACTGGAAAACAAAACACCCAGTGGAAAAAATCCTTGGCTCCTTGGTGGGTTTTGATCAAAGGCTAACTCTCCAGGGTGCCTTTTCAAAATTCGCCCTTTCCCAAGTGTGCAGGCCTTTCCTTTAAATATCCTACCAGCTCTTCTTCCATCTAGTCAGTGTTGTGCCTGGACTCTAAACCACATGATTACCAGGCCCACGGGACCATCCAAATTGGATTTTAATTTCATTATAATCTCCAGGAGCACACTGAGTTCAGTCCATTGTGGTCCTACATGGAGATGCAGCAGGAACTCTCTTTTCACAAGCATCTCCTTCTTCCCCGCCTCATCCTCCTCTCTTGCTCTTCTGTCCCTCCTCACTTATCCCTACTCAACTGTTAAAAGCTGTACAGAAAGATTCAGAGGGACACACTAGGGGGTCCTGTTTCTGTCTGTCCTGCCTCCCCAGCAATGACATCCTATAGCTAGAGTGTGCAGTATCAAACACAGTCATCAGTGCCCCCAGGGGAAGCTCCATTTCACAAACTTAAAGAGAAGACCTGGGCAGTGAGGAAGGCGGGTCGCTGTCAGGTGGTGGCAGACATCATAGCCAAACTTTGTTTTCCACATGTCCCCAAGTCTTCCAGCCATTTCAGGGGTTCCATGAGCAAACCTCTCATGCTGCTACAAGTTGCCCAGTTATATTTGGAAGTTCAGAAGCCAAAGGCTGCATTAGAAGAGTCTGTTTTCCATCTTCTCATGCATTGACATTCAGCTGTACTGTCAAGAGATGACTCAGTCCCCTTTGCTCTGTACTTCCTCTTGACGGAAATGAATTTCTTCTGTTCAGAGACCTAAGGGCCCCAGCCTTTGTCCCTCTGTGCTATTCTCTCCCTTTCCTAGGCTTCTGTCACCCTATGCCTAGTCTCGTTTGCCCGCCCACTGCTTCCTAATTTTTTCCCGTTCAGTCTAGGTGTCAGCTCCTCTCCACAGTACACCTCCTCTGTACTTCTTAGGTTCCCATGGTTGCCACTGCCGTGTACTCTCTGTGCTCACACGGTGCCTGGTTTATATCCGAGCAAGCCTCTTCCGGCCTACGGTCCCCTCCCCCCACCAAAAAAAATCCAGTAAGCTCTTTGCAGTCAGAAATTAAATAGTATAAGCTTTCATTTCTATTCCCGGCACATTTAAAGCAGCTGACTAGATGGATTATCTCTCTAGAATGGCAGGACAGTGCTAGCGAAATCTTTGAAAATAAATGAGTCCTAGCTTATCTTCTCTTGAGGTCATCCTTACCCTTTGTGGTTGTTGACAAGCTTGACAGTATAGAACACATACCAGAACCGAAGTTCATTTGAGCTTGACAAGATACACTGATGACCAGGAACCACCAAGACCAAAGGTAATAAGAGTTTAACATAAATTTTGAATTCATTCGTAAATGTGATAGTTAAGTCCCTGGTTATATTTCTGTTCTGTCTTAAAATTTCACCTATATTAGCAAGTAAAGAATTTAAATAGGCAAAAATCTGAGTTCAAAAAAGATTTGGGCCAGCACAGCACACACAAAAGATAGGAGAAAACTCTGGAAGAGCTGGGAGCTAGGTGACTAGAAGTTGCTGAGAGGGCAGAAGCCCACGTTTCTCCAGGAGCATGAGGCTCGTGAGAACTGCTGAATCCTAGTATTGAAGTCCTTGCATGTCTGAAGACAAATAGTAAGTAATGGCTAAAAATAAGTGATTGGTTAGATACCTTATAAGGAACAAATGCAACCTCAATTCTGTTTTCATCCTGCCAGTCATTCCCACCTCCAGTGAGTCAAAGGAGTCTCTGCACATGGGATCTCACACATAGAGTCAAACCCACACATAGAGAACACGGGTACTGTGTGAGGTATGTAGCCAGTTATATAGCCCCACAGCCCCACCCACTTCTCCATCTTTAGCATACCTTTTTCTTCATAACACAATACTCAGACTTCTAATATGAAATAAATAAATACTATCGAGAGATGCTGGAGAAGTTAATCTAATCATGCAGAGACCTGAATATGTAGGCATGTCCAAATGAGCATGTCTGCAGTGGCTGGCTGCCAGGGCCAAGGCTAACCAGTCGTCTTCCCCAGGCACACAAAGCTGCCAGTTCACATTTTAGCATCTCATTCTTTTTTTCTTCTATTCTTCTCTTCCTTTATTTTTTATTTTTGAATCGGGGACTGGGGAACCCTATGTCTCATAGGTGCTGGCCAAGCACTCTACCACCTCAGGCTAAGCGCCTCATTTATGTCTAGTTACAGTCACCTATTGAGCAGAACAGGGCAGGGAGAAGTGGTTTTGGTTGGTTTGGTTGGTTTGTTTTTATAGTTATTTTTGTGGATATATATTGTAAACATATATATTGTAAATATATATATATATAGTAAGCATATATATAATCATATATATATTGTAAGCATATATATATTGTAAGCATATATATTGAATATATATGTATATATATGTGTATATATATGTATATATATGTATATATGTATATATGTATATATATGTATATGTTTTGTGCACTGGTCTCTAAAATTCAGCTCACTGGGGGCTTAAATAAGAAATTGTAAACTACTGATTCACCAGGAAGTTCTACTTTCCCATCCCAACCTAAAGGAAACAACTTAAATGGCCAGCACTTGGGGGGCAGAGGCAGCTAGATCTCTGTGAGTTGGAGGCCAGCCTGGTCTACAGAGAGTTCAAGACTGGCCATATCTACACACAGAGAAACCCTGTCTTGAAAACAAGAACAACATAGAACACAACAGAAAGTAAACAACTGGTGAACAAACAGGAGCTGTGATGGGGCTAAAACGGCCTCGGGAGTTGAGCTTCAGTCATCCTGCATCTTCTGAATTTTTAGCTTCTCATTGAGCAGTTTGCAAACAATCGGCACTAGGCTCTGACTCTGGTCCTCACCCTCATGACTCAGACTGGATCCCATCATAGGAGCTACTCCTACACCTGCAGAGGCAGCCTGCTGGGGATTCCTTTTTAAATCATTAATTGAGAGCAAAGATACATTTACCTGATTCGGTTCCACAGGGGACTGTATCCCCTAACATATTTTTATTTGCTTGTAAATAACAGTAAACTTTAATGTCTACTTGCTTTTATTATTGCCTCATTACCACTCAATGAATCTAGAGGATACAGCAATTAATTAGTGTGTTTTATGCATTCCTAACTATCACTGTGGGACAACGTGTCCTTTAATCCAGAGAAATCTCCAGTTTCCTAATTTCTTCAGTTGCTTAGGCTGCTTCTTATATACTACCTGTCACTGGAATTATGACACAAGACCCCTAGGTCATAATGATGTCCTCTTAAATCAATGTGTCTTGATGTGTTATTTTATTTGTTCTAGGTTATTTTCTCCTTTTAAATGGCATCTTCTTTCTATTCTCAGTCATTTAGTCAAACTCCAAGCCTAAGTGAACACAGGGCCCCTCTATTGCCCTTCATATGTCACAGATTCAGTTAGCAAGGTCGCTATGTGTTACTCCCAAACTCTGTCCCCTCTCCTTCATTGTCACCAGACCCACTTCCAACCTGCATTGCCTCTGTGTGTCTGGCCACGGCCCAGTCTTTCAAACCTTAGAGTTCAATGACAATGAGCTTTTTCGGAAAGAACTCAGCGATTAGGTAACATCTTCATTTCAGAATTCACATTCTTAGTATGTCCTATTGTGACAAGAACAGTATAGGATTACATCATTACATTTTGGTCTTTTCTTGGATGGCAATTTCATGTTCACATGCAATGAGGAAAATCTTCGCTTTATCGAAGATTTTTCATCAAAAAATGAGGCTAATTTTCTTTTCGTAGAAAATAGTTTGCTGAAATAACCGAAACCTTTTTTTTCTGAGTCATGGAAATAACTACACTAAGTGGGGCCCTGTTACTGTCATTGTCCTGAAGAAGTGTGATTCAGTTCTTATTTGTGTATCTTGAGGTTGTGGGTAAATTTCCATCATGAGATTTTTTTTTCTGGTTGCATAGTATAAAATATTAAGATAATAAATTGGAAGGTGTATAGCATCTCAGAGACAAAAGATAACCCTAGGAGCTGAGGAAGATTATAAGACTATATAATCTTCTGGCTAGAAGGTTATAAGATTCAGATATCATTATGTCATAAAGTAAACTAAAGGTAAATTAACTCAATATAGACCTCTGGCAATTTCTTCCTTCATCAGATGAAAACCTAAAAGTATTTTTAATGTAAGAGCTATGCAGGAATTGGATGTATTTATTCCATTGTCGACAACTTCGAGATGACTAAAGTCACTTTAATGGAGCAGGAATGGGGCAACAGTAACAACAGCCTTCCGTCATTAGTTCCCAAAGAAACACAACCACTGAACATGTGCCTTGCAGATATTGAGTGAGTCCTCATTGATAGCTGAACAGTTACATGTTTGCTGGGCACTGTGAAGGAAAAGCATCTATGGTACTGGAAGGAGAGATCACCGTAGCTTGACGAGGTATCTGAAAACAAACTGACAGAAATGGGAAGTTATTCATGCAAACTGGTAGATGAAATATCCCAAGTAAATGCCCAAACATTGATATTTTAAAGATGGTAGCTTTTGAGGGTTTAGATGAAAATGGCCTCCCTAGGCTCATGTTTGACTATTCACCTCCCAGTTAGTAGAACTGTTTGAGAAGGATTAGGCATGTCGCTCATGTTGGAAAGACTCTTGTGATTCCCAGATCTCTCTGCTTCATGTTTCATGGATCAAGAGGTGACTTCTCAATTTGTCCTTCATTGTGCCATCATGGACTCAAACCCTTTGAAACAGAAAGCCTTAAATAAATGCTTTCTTCTACAAGTTGCTTTGGTCATGGTGTTTTATCAGAGCAATTGGAAAGTAACACAGAAGTGAAAACCATTAGGACTAGAGTCTGACAAAATGAAGGAATAGGAAATGATCCAGAGATTAGGAAGGGAGGGAGGGGTCTTCTGGCTATGCCGTAGTTAAGAATTCTAGATATGGCTGGGAAGATGCCTAAGTTAGTAAAACCGTGAAAGAACGAGGACCTGATTTTAGTCCTTCCAAATCCGCTTTCAAAAGCAAGATACACAGCACATACTTCCTATCCCAGCCCTGAGCAGGCAGGGGCTTCCTGGGGCTCAGTGGCCATTCAACATAGCTGCCTTACCAAATCTCAAGCCACTGAGGGATCCTGTCTCAAAAAAAAATGTGATGGATGATACTTGAGGTTTACATCTGGTTTCTATATCTATGTGCATATACATCTACACATATGTGAACTCAACTACAGTCTAGGCCTAGTTCTGGGATGGTCATGTGTACAGTTCCTACATTAGATGGTAGAATTTAGAGTCTTTAGTATGTCAGTCCTTTTGCCATTAGTACACCAAGGGTTTTTAATGGAGTACATATGTTACAATATAGCACTTTCATACATATTCCTTAATTGGAGATCAATATTAATCCCAGGTGTTAATATAACTATGAAGAAAAACAGGAAAATCAGATGATGCAGCCGAGAGCACCCAGTCAGGCACGCTTTAAGAAATAAAATATAGACGGCTTAGGTTTTTGATGCGCTCTCATGCTGGGGCTTGTTTTCTCTGCTACCACGTGCCGCCCTATGCGGTCACTGTGGAAATCCCCGTGCCACACTGTCCCAAGGTTTCCGAAGTGGTAGGCATAAAGGTCAGTTGTTCTCCCACCTAACAATCTCCTGTCTGCTCACAACCCTGGAAACTTTACTGCCCATGCTGGGTAGACATTGCTACAGCATGAACTTGTCAGGCAGTCCCAGCAGCGCCCTTTCACCAGTGAGAGCCTCCATGAAACATAAGTTCCACCTGACTGCGGGCCGCCAACACAGAATCACCCTAGCAACATCTGAAGTTTTCATTTTGAGGGGTATATTGAGAAAACTTAGCAAGGCTCTTTAGTTTTTGTCTTGCCGAATCCATGCACGGAATTCCCTGTAGATGTAAATCAATAGATATCAGAAATTGGCAATTAGATGGTTACTTAGGGTGACTAAGACACATGGAGACAGCCGTGGACCTGGCCACCACAGGAGCAAAAGAGGATGACAGTCCTTTGTAGAAGAATGCGTGGAATCAAGGGATGATGCCGGGAGCTTGATGTGGGACCTCGCATGAATGGGCTAGCCTTCTGTACTCCCGTGTCCTCTCCATCTCTTTGTCTAGGAATGGTAGCTTTCTCTCCCGGGTAATAATGGACGTAAGTCTCAAGACACTAAATGATACTCTGACAGTAATTTCACAGAGACAAAGACAGAGACTTGTGTCTCTCGAGTCCTCGCCAGGGGAACTGACTAACCCCGTTTACTTCCAGAGCCAGAACCGCTATTTCATCTCTTGTTTCTATCTGGCCTAGAATTAGGCCAGAAGATGACTCATTTCATCAGGCACAGTCTGACCGATTACTATTGCAGGATTCAGGAGGCTGAAACACGATTATTCTGAGCACCATGATTTTTCTGCAAAGGAACAAAGAGACCCAACCCCATCAAAGACTAAATATTGATGTATGCCAAGGAAAGCCGGGGCACCGTTCCTCAAACCGCTGTCACAGCTCTCACTGTCTCTTGAGGCACCATGGGCTATGAGCTCACCCCCAAACTACAGCCCCTACCCTCCTCCTCTGAGCCTTCACTCACTCTGCCAACAAAATCTTTAGAGAGAATCGCCATCGATTGCAGGGCCTCTACAGTGAAGACAGAAACCAAACTCCGCAGTTATGGGTAGAAATTTTTGACACTGAGAAGGCAGTAAATATTCTAGCTAGTGGGTGGGTTAGGAGCTCTAGGAAAAAGACTCTCTTGGTACGAGTTATTCCATTTGTCAAACATTCCGCATTTGTGTCTTTGCCTCTCACAGTCACCTTCAATGTGAGCAGAAGAGCGGCACTGTCTCCGTGTAAGAGAGAAATACACAGCTGTGGGCGACCTTCCCGGTGCCACCTGTTTGTTTTCCTTTCCATTATCAGAAGCCTACTCTGCCTATGCCAGGCATGAATACAATCGCTTCCTTTCCAGACAACCTGATTGGGCAGGTGCTGCTTTCCCATTTTACAGACCAGGAAACCACGCTTTCTCCAGGTGGCAAAATCTCACTGTGAATCAGTAGCAAACTTAAGATTCAGACTCAAGTCAGTTTCATCATAGAGCCTGCTTTTACAACAAAAACCTATGCCAAACTGGATTCCCAATTACTAGAGCCAATAGAGTTCACTAATTCCAGCAAGTTTGTGTGTAGATTCTGTTTTCTAAGAAGCCTGATACTCTGTCTTCATGATTCCATGAAGCAGAACTCGCATTTTGTCAACATGACATCTGATGGATCTGACGTTCAGAGTCAACACCTGTGTTGTAGGAAATAATCAGTTGGGGGTCAGACTGTTGTTTGCCTATAAACTCTGCTTCATTTCACACATTAAATTCCTGAGTAGTTGCCCAAAACCTCTTTAAAGTTCTCCAGCTTTCCTGAGAAAATTATTCTAGTCCAAATAAATGAACCCAGTTCTGCTTGGAAATCAGCGGTGGTGTGAGGAGACACAGCCTTAGTTGAGTGTGTTGTTGAAATTTATTCTAAAAGGCTGATCCATTCGGTAGTAGGCAAGCTAGAAGATCAGGTTTCTTTTCTGAAAGTCTTCATTCAACTTATGACCAATAAACATGTTAGTGTTTTCAAATCAGTAACTGGGTGCTACCCTCTGTGCCCAGTGTTAGAGACAGAAAGAAAGGACTTCATTCTTGTCTTCATGGTGCCCCTGATGGAATTGCTCAGTACTAGAGACTTACAAGAGATGCATATACATCGTCTAACTGACTGGAATTTCTGACTAAATCTGGATTTTGACAAACTTGGTTTGTAACCTCTTTGCACCTGTGTCTCTCTTTGTTTCTGTCTCTTCTATCTCTACACATCTCTCTCTCTCTCTCTCTCTCTCTCTCTCTCTCTCTCTCTCTCTCTCTCTCTCTCACACACACACACACACACACACACACACACACACACACGAGGTGCAGCAGTGGAAAATTCCATGTGTCCCTTCAGCTCAGAATCAGGTTGGCAATCTGAAGGGTCAGCTAAGTTGAGGTTTGAAGGAAGAGGCTGGAAGAGACTTTATGAAGCCAGCCTGGGGCGATCTGTGCTCAAAATCCTGCCAGTGGCCATAGGTCAACTCTCTTGACAACATGTAGAGATTCAAGTGTCTGGCTAAGAAGGAAGCCATCCTCCTAAAGCAGTTCATGGGCACAGCATCCCTCCGGGCACCGCTACTTGTTAGTGTCTGGCTGCACAGAACGCAGCTCGTCCCTTCTGTGCCTGTCTGGTTCTGAGGTCCCAGGACAACTCAGGAACTAGAAGGCACTAAAATGCAGGCTGCTGAAAATTTTCTGAACTGCAAGTAAATAAAAGGAATTATTTATCATATGAAAGAATTTTGGCAATGCATTACTTCTTCAATGTGAAGTACAACCAGAGGTCTATGGCTGACTCCCTGTATGTAACTATTTAAGAGTGTAGTGGGGAAGAGAGAAAGTGCACACAGTAATATATTTAGCTGTTTCTAGTCTAAGTCATTTATTATCATATATTCATCCCACCACTCACATTCAGGTCTGTGCAAAGGTGCATTCTCTTATGTAAAACTCAATGATCAATAGATGGTGCTTTAAAAAAAATCCATACTGCTTAGAATAATGGAAGTAAGCTGCAGCATGTCAGATATTCAGAATGGCAGTGGGTAGGGGCAGCGATTTCTTCATTGCACAGATGAGGAAAAGTCCCTCTAAGCAGATGGGAGCTTTTCCTACAGTCTAAAAGCCCTGACCTCAGATACTCTGCCTCCGGGGCACAGCTTTGAAATTCCAGTTTCTCTGTCCACATTGTAAATAACCAGCAGCTTCTCAGGGAGATTTCACTTGCCCTCCTTTGTCTCCAGTAGCTTATTCCAGGCTAAGGAGACCTTATCCACAGGAAGTTGCCATCTGGAAGGCACTCAATACTCCAATACTCCTTGCAAGGAGTGGAAGCTTAAATGGCAGGTGGCTCTTTTGCAATTCACAGGAAAAAGAAAATTAGAAGCAGCCTTGCAGTTAGGACCCATCCAGGGGCATTGGTAATTTGGCTGTTAGTATTGTACGTAGCCTGTAATTAATGCTGCAGAAACATTGAGGAATTAATGAAGGAAGGTTGTCCCCCAACCACAAATGAAAGCATTTATAGTTGCTAACAATGCCACACCCATGGAGCAGTGATCAGAGACTGTGCTTAGACGTGGTGCAAACTATTAGTGCCACATCCTTCGCGTACATCATTCCTGGATCCTGGTGACAATGGCAAGCAGGTCTAAGCAAATAATAATGTGACCCCAGCAGACTGCACACCACTGACATTTATCCTATCCCCACCAGGAGGGACATTAAAGTGTGAGTCTACTAGCTATCTACTACCAAAGAGATTCTCTCAGCTCTCTGTGGAAAACCCCTTAGGCTCATCATGGGGGGTGCTCTTCAAAGTGGCTTCTGGTGGTGCTGGGATGGGTAGCTCAGCAGGAAAGTAGTCTCTGTTGCTTAGATGTGCAGAACCCAGAATTCAGCTCAGTGGTTCTATCAGTTGTTCTCTGAGTGGTGTCCATACTCATAAAGAATAAATGGGAAAAGGATGCTATCGTCAACCTCAGGGCCACTAAGGACTTCACATCGTTTGTCCCGACGGGACCACCACAGGAAAACCATTTAAGCTCTTTCATGGCAATTTGATTCTCTAAACCTGTTTGAAAAGTAACTCTCAAACTGTACAGGTGAATAAGCTGGGTCTTAGTCATTTCCCCAGGCCTTGTTATTATTAGTAAATGGTGTGATTAATCCCAAAGGCTGGATCCCTCACTTTCAGTTCTCCTCTCGTCTGCTCGCTGCTTCCTTCAGTAACTGATAGTTGTAAGACCGCTACGTGGCGCCGGGTCTGCGAAGGGATGCTTTCCCACCTCCACACACAGCTCACCTGGGAGGTGCTCGTTCCTCATGCCAGGGTTATTTCCTTTCCTCAGAATGGAGGCACACCATCTGAGTCAGAGACACAAGCCTCTGGGCCACATTAAAGCGCAGTGGATTAAGCAGGCGACGCCCCCTTTGTACTCTGGGCTTTATTGTTCACCCCTGACAAACTGCAAAGGAAAGTGGAGCATGGCAGAGCCTCTCACTGTGCAGCGTGTGGCTTTCACGCCACCTTCTCATCACTCACCTGAGTGTCCATCAGTGCTGAGACAATCCTGGCAGATGAAGCCACCAGTACCACAGAAACCAGGAGCCACATGGAATTGGACATTGTCATTCTGAGCTCCAAATAACTGCAGATTTGTAGGAGGATCATGTGGGTCATTTAATGTTCATCAAGAAGGGACCAAGCATCCTAAACTGAGGCCACTTTTAACTTGTTCCTGTTCGGCCTAATAGATCTACTTCATGATAGGGAGAGAGGTGCTGAATCAACGGGTTTTAGAAGTAGACACATATTTGCACTCTTGATCCTCAAAGAGATTGCAATGTTTGCAAATAATGAGCAAGAATGGGTTGTAAATTACACATAAAAACAGAGTGCCAGTGATTAGCAAGAGCCAATCATCTGATCCGCGAGCTCTCTGCGGCTCTTCCCAACATCTCTTGAGGAAGGCGCCATCATTATTACCATTTCTCTTGTAAGAAAACCGAGCCAAGAAAGGTTAATAACTTTCTCAGTGATGTGTAGCTGGTACACATCGGGGCTAACATGTTGACATCATCTGCATATTCCAAATCTTAAGTTTTCTGATATTATCAACCATCATGTCAAAATTGAAAATAAATAAACCCCCAAATGAGTGATTACAGTTAGAAATAATCAGATTCATTACTTTCTCAAATGAATAGTAATTTTTTTAAAATGTCATCTACACTAGGGACATTTTCTATAGAATACATTTTTCTGTGAAATCTGAGTTTGGTGAGCTGCCATGCTTGACTTCCATTTCTTCAATACTGATCCATTTGGCTGTAGCAGCATGCCAGGAAAGGCTTGATTTGAACCTGAAACCTTCACAGCCCCTGTCTAGGCTCAAGGTACAAATGTCCTCCTGTCCCAGTGAGCACTATTGATTGCTGCTCCCTCTGCTAATGGCTTTATCCACTTCATTTCGAACTTCATAGGTTTGCTCATTTTTTTTAAGTTGGCCTAGAAAATAATGGGTTTCATTATGGCACTTCTGTATACGGTTATCTTTGGTCTCTGTTTATGGCTTTTTCTTGTGCCACCCTCTCCATCTGAGCCCCTTCCTCCCTCTGTGCAGTCCCTCTGCTTCTGTGTGCAGCTGGGCTTAGATATCCTTCAACCCACAAAGGTGTTTAAGTTTCTCATACAGAGAGGAAAAGAAGTTTCCTGAAGCTGCCATTTCTTTACACCCCGACGAACCCTTAGTTTCAGTGCGCTATTGCTAGTTATAGAAGGCCCAAGAAATATGAAATAATTTTTAATTTCAGCATTCACCAGCTGCCTTTTGCAAGCAAGGCTGGGCAGATTGCTTTCTACTGTGGTGCCCACCTTAGCACCGTCAGGCTTAGTATCCGTGTAACGTCACATTCTGGAAGCAAGTCCATTAAGGTTCTGTCTTGCTCCAAGCCAGATGGTGTAAAGATTAGCGTGTTTTAGAAATCTCACTTAGATGTTCTCATGAAGTTTGGAATCAAGCAAGAATGTTAGCAATGTGATTGAAAAATGCCCCAAAGCAGGAGAGCACGGGCAGAAGGGATGTCCGTAAGGAAGAAACGGGATTAATAAAGAGGTCTATTAGCTGTTCGTGTTTTAGCTGGCCGAATGGATTTTCAATACTTTGATAAGACATAAAAGCTGGCATCTCACAGTCTAGATGTTTTTATTTCCAAAGCATTTCTACCCACAAGCTTGGCTTATCGCTATGCAATTGTGAGCGTGCAACTTCCCCCACCCCACCACATTGTATCTACAAACTTATTGTTTACAAACTGGCCAAATTATGTGAACCTCTGTTCTCACTTTCAAAACGTAAAGGACAGGTACCTTTGAATACAAGATTTGTGATAGAGATGAGTATCACAATGCTAAGTCAAGAATAATATGGAGGCTAGATAAGCCAGAGGCAGCATAAGCTGCAGCCATGGTGCGCTTAAACACCGTACGATACTACATGATAAACAATATAAGAAGACAGCAGAAGGTAATGGGGGTATCTAATGAGCCATATACCAATGCAAATGAACTTTATTAGTAAGGCAAGTATTCTGTCATAATACACGCTGGAGCAGCATGATCCTTATGAGAGCCTATCGTTGTTTTCAATTGTGTGTAGGTTACGTGTCAGAACTGTTTCCACTGCCCGCCATGACTGAGCTGAAGAGAACAGACGTCGCCTAGAGAATAATAAAGACAGCAGAAGGGTTTGGAAGCGACTGTAACTTGGCAAAAATGTCTGAAACTTGAGCATTTGCTTTTGGGAAAGGGGATAGATGTGTACCGCCTTCCTTCTCTTGTGAAATAATATTGGAAATTGGCATTTTTTTTTCTACTTGCAGCTATTTGATAACCAAATTTATCTAATGATTCAGCTCATTCTTCATCCACCCATCAGTCATTCAGCAAAGGTGTTGTGTGCTGCTTGTTCATTCCCTCTGGACCATCATTCACCATGTCATGAATTAGGGAATCCCTATAGTGAGACGTAGGTTCTTCCCTAAGGGGCTCGGCCCAATGACAATGGGAAACTACGCAAATAATTACAAGATGGTGTAATAGAGGCAACCCTATAGCTCGCTGGACAGACAGCAGGAGGTCTTGCCTGTCAGATGTTGGGAGAGTACATTGGTAGAGTTTTGCTCTTTCACCTTCCGGTCCCCATGGTTATGAATCAGAGAGTCCTATGTCTGTATGAGATTGAGATGAGACCAGGCACAGTACTTCCTCTTCAGAGAGTGGTCAAAGGTCATGGATCTGAGAAGACTGCTAGTTTCCACTCTGCGTCCCCAGAGACCAATGAGCTTTCCTTCACAGTGTGGGAACATGTGCCTCTAATCCTAGTGCTCAGAAGGCTGAGGCAGGAGGAACACAAGTTCAAGGCAGATTGTGCTACATATACACGGCAGCCTGAATCATACAACATGACATATTTTTAAAACAGAAAGACAGTGTGCTAGTGGAGACTATATGGTTGCTGTACACAGTATTGGCCAGTACTTCTACTTTTGGTGCTGTGCTGACTACACAAAGTAATATAGTTATTTATATCATTGAGACCTTCAGAGGCCTAACACTGAAATACATGGGGTTTGTTAAATAAACACGTATAACTATAGAATGTTATTAAGGAAATGCATATTTATAGCTTTGGTAGAAAGTAACTAGCCATCCATGTCATACTATTCAAAAAGAAGAAAAAACATTTCTGCACAGTTTTCCATGTGCATTTGTGATCATGCACTCACAGACTACCCACTAACATCCCAGCACACAGCTCCCTCCCCTGATGAGCTTTGGGGAAGAACATCTGTGCGATAGAAGGCAGGAGCCTTTCCTTCTCCCTTCTGTGTTCATAGAGTTGAGATCAGTTTTTATGATATCTGTAGGCGTCATCTTATGACCTAGGAAAGAGAAGCCCTCAGAGCCCCACATGTACCGGGTGTCATATGGTCCATTATAGATGTTAGCTGATCCTTCTCGTAGCAAGGAAATACAGTTTGCTCAAGGTGGCTTAAATCTGCAGACAATATCACACCAACACTCATAAGTGTTTTCCCTTGGAATGAAATGCAGTGTTTTAGAGTAAAGTCAATGGATTTTAGATGAACTATGTGATTAAGTCTATATTTGGCTTATTTAACCATTTAAGGCTGAATTATTAACAGGAAGTCTGCCAAATCTTGATAATTCCAGGTTATATTTCAGCATCGGAAATTACTAACCTACTATTATGGGCTTTTTTAGTCCTAAGAGTACAAACTTTTGAATTTCGCATTCTGAACTGCGTTAGTATTCTATTAGCTGTTGCCATATCTTTTAGGGAAGGCCACCTTGCAATTATCAGTACATGTTACATGATCTGAAATTAAAGTCAGCTTCATGGAGCTTCTTAAAATCAAATTATTAGCCAGGCAGTGGTGACACAGTCATTAATTCCCAGCACTCAGAGAGTCAGAGGCAAGCAGATATCTCCGATTTCGAGGCCAGCCTGGTCTACAGAGTGAGTTCCAGGACAGCCAGAAATACACAGAGAAACCCTGTCTCGGGGAAAGAAAAAGAAGAGAGCGAAAAAAATCAAATTATTTTTAAATGTGGTAGTGAACGCCTGAGACGGTGGCACACAGCTTTAATGCGGGCACTCAAGAGGCAGAGGCCAGTCTGCTCTACATAGCAAGTTTTAGGATAGTCCAGGCTACGCATAAGTCAATCAGTCCCTGCACCTCCCTCAGGCACATACACACATAGAAACGAGACTGAGAGAATCTGAATAAGATTAACGTAGGTTGTATCTATTATATACTAGTTAGGATGCTGCGTTACAGTTTTGATAAATGTGGGAAACTGATTTAAAGGATGTATGGAATCTTAAACTTCTCAAACAAGTTGGAAATGCCATGGTTTTATGCTTCCTGGTTAATCTTTGGGAAGTAATTGATTTCTCTCCTTTTCTTCCTGGGAATTTGGGAGTAAAGAGCTCTGGTAAACAGACACGCTCTTATGAACTTGAGTTCCTGCCTGGTGCCTGGAAGAGGAACAGTAGCGGAGAGCAGTAGCCCCGTCTACAGAGCCTGTCTACTTTTCAGAAGGTGCAGAACCAAACTTAACCATTTGCTTCCTCCTTTCCCAGATTACGCCCGATTTGAGGCCAAAATCCATGACCTACGCGAGCAGATGATGAACCACAGCATGAGCTCCGGGTCCGGGTCCCTTCGCACCAATCAGAAACGCTCCCTGTATGTCAGGTAGGCATCGGAGCACTCCTGACTCGGATGTACTCGCCCCGGAGCGACTGGCGTAGGGACAAAAGGGCCACGCCTGTGTTCCAGTTAGCCTGTGCTTCTCAGTGTACTTTTGCTCATAATGTCTTGAATTTAACCATTTTGAAGTAATTTTTGAAATGTTATCAGGCTAAAATGTCTCCCTAGTTTTTTTTTTTTCTCTTGTTAAAAAAAAAAAAAGGTGGTCTGTTTGTGTAGCTCAAGTTGGCAAATACTAGAACCTTCTGCTGGAAACACAGGTATACATCTATCAAATTATTCCTTTATAATATTAAAAAATATTAAAGTATACCATTGGTTTCACTTAGGGCAAAGCTTGACTGCACAGGCTGAAGCTCTGGACATTGACTTGCGGTCAGTCTTGGGAGAGGATGTTCCCTATGACTCCCTGACCTCCAGATGTTGAGTGTGCTAGCTTTCGTCCATTTATTAGAAATTGGCTTTTCTGTCAAACAGTACTGTGCATTGGTTGTTTTTCTGAAAGTTTTGGCAGAAATACTTTTCTTCAGTAGAATGTCAATATCAGTTGATTCTCAGCCTATACAAATTCATGGCTCCCCTGCCTGAAACCCATTAATTAGCCAGGTGTGGTGACTCACACCTATAATCTCAGTACTTAGATGGAGGCAAGGAGACCACCACAAGCTCAAGACCAGCCTGGAGATATATAGTAAGTCCAGTCTTGGCTACAGAAGGAGTGAATTCCAACTACCTGTCACTATTTTATCCCTGTGGAAACTTCTTGAGTGTGCTATAGAGACACTCAAGTGTAACACGATCCACTTACTATCTCCTGCTCCTGGATCGCATCTCAGTAGCATCTATTTGTGTGTGTATACACACGTGTGTGTATGAATGTACGCGCCCTTCTATCATGTGGGTTCTGGGGACTTAACTATGGCCTTTAGGCTAGACCCTAAGCTCTTTTATCCACTGAGCCATTTTGTATTATTTAACAAATAATACGGATACAGCTGAGAGGGAAAGTGGCCCCTAATGTGGTCAAAATGAATGGAAGCCTGTGTGGAGGAACCAGGCCATCCCACTGCTGGCTCTGGCCCGGGAGCTGACTGGCAACTAAGGCCACATCCCCTCATCAAAATTTCACTTTCGTTTCCAGCAAGAATGCCATGATGCATCTACTAAATGATGCATCTGAGCTGGTTTGTCCTGAATTCCACATGGCTGTACAGCTCTCTTGTCTGTGTGCTAGACACACAGGGAGAAAATAGAAGACCAGTTTCAGAAGGTGACAGGTTTCAGGGGCCTTAATTTGCTAGATACTCTGGCCATAATAGAATCCCAGCTTATTTAGGGGAGTTTCCATGCCTCAGGCCTCTTGAGATTTAAAAACACATGATAGATGATAAATTAGATAGATTAGGTAGGTAGGTGGTAGGTAGATATAGATAGATAGATAGATAGATAGATAGATAGATAGATAGATAGATAGATAGATAGATAGATATCTAGTAGACTATTAATCTTCTATAATTAGCCAACTGTATTCTAGATTGTTTTGAAGTACTTTGTTGTCCATGGAAGGAAATATCTTATAGTGACATTGCAAATGTGAAATAAGCCGATTTGTATCTGTTTCTCTTCTTCATACTTGTATTGTACTACTGGTGTTTGTTGGTCTGGACTCCAACTCCCAGCCTGCAAAGTGCTGATCCCTCCCACAGAGTTTTTAGGCCACCTCCCAGAGGAGGTTTTGGGTTTGCATGTGTGCTCCCTCTGTCTCCCCCCTGCCATGCTCCTGGCCACCCAGGACCACTGTCTATTAAACACGGGCATTTAATTTGGTTTAATCTGGTCTGATTGGAATTCTTTGCGCCGGCGGAGAGGCTCTGTTAGAAAAATATTCCTAATAGTTTTCATGATAAAAATTATTTTGAAAAATCTTGAAATGTCTTACTTTGGGGAAAAAATAGTTGGAATAACAATACCCAGACAGATCAGTCGATGGCTTCATCGACTTGGACTGCGAGGAAAAAATCATCCATGTTATTGTCATTAAAAAATAGGTTTCATAAAAATATTATTAACACAGTAAGAAAATTTGATGAAAACATATAAGTTAAAAGTTTCTAAGTTGTAGAAATTAAATAAAAGGTTATAATACAAAATCAAAAAGACATACTTGCAAGTATTATTGGTTAGAATCAAATCTCCATGCTGAGAAATGGTAAACAAAGCATAACATGCAGGAAAATTGGAAGCATAAGCTGACAGGAAGTTTCCAAAGGGGGAACCTTTTAAAATTTGACCCAAGAACATTTGACTTCCTATATCAAATTCCCCAGAGGAAATCTCTCTAAAATAAAAATGTGGTATTTGGTCTCCCCAAATCCCATCATGTAGTACCTCCAGAGCTGACCTCAGCATCTAAATGATACTGAGACAGAATGGTGAAGGAAAAAAAAGCCACACACAGAGTAAGAGCCTAGGACCAAACCTCGTCAGAGCCCCTGGCCTTGTTCTTGTGCAATGTGGTAAAGTAGACCAGCAAAGGAAGTGCGGCTGTGAAATGGACCAGCAAAGCCCAAACAGAGTCCTTTCCAAAAATGGTCCCTAGAGACGCTTACCGTATCTGGAGCATGCAAACGGGAACTGTACCAAATTTGTCTGTGATTATTTTAGAACGACAACTACTCACTCTCTCAAAATAAATGAGTAGCAGGGTTTCTCGACTATATGAGTATAAGGTGATGAGCCTGTCTCTCTAATCCGGAAATAACATCTTGAGGTATATTCTTTCTCTCATCTTGCTTACCCCTGTGTACTCTGAAGACTAGAAGGAAACAGCCCTCACCAGATGTGCTGTGAGGACCCAAAAGAAAACCCATTGCCCTGGGGTCCCCAGCTGCTATGATAGTCAACTTTCCACTCATTCTGCATCTCCTCCACTTTATTCCACCTTCCTTGGTGGTCGCTCAGAGGTTCCAGCTGTTGGGAGTGTTTGAGCTGTAGTTACTAGTCTGTTCCTGTCAGTGCTGGGAGTGTTTGAGCTGTAGTTACTAGTCTGTTCCTGTCAGTGCTGTGTTGGATGCTGAGCTGAGTAAACTGGTTAACTCGGAAGTAAAATTCAAGCACCCTGCTATTGGGGTCATACAAGACATGTGTTTCTTTCACTCCACTTTCACTGATATATGATCCATATATTTGCATGAAAAACCTAAATCAGAAAGTTCACAAAGTTTTGACCTAGGAACTTGTACTCTACCTCCCTCCGCCCTCCGTGTCCCCCCCCCCTGCCCCCCCGCCACTCTTCTTGCAAAACACAGGCACACATTAGAAATGGCCATGTGATGGTGGTCAGTTCACACACTTGAAGAGAGGGTCGACTCGGTCAAGCACTTGACCACTTGGAGAAAAGAGCAGAGAAACTGGAACCATGTTTCCTGCCAATAGGAAACTCGTCATCTAGTGGCAACCAGGGAAAGACAGTTAAATGTATTGTGATATTTAAAGACTGTGGGTAGCCAGAGGAACTTCTGGAATATTCATTCTTTCTTACGGCCCTGTAAATAGAAACATGCAGAAAGATAAAAGAATTTTGTCATTAAATAGTACTCTTGTTTATATATAGTGTACCTCATTTTTTTCCCATTCTGTGTGATTCTCTCTGTGCTGAGTGATGGTCACAAATGATTGACTTGATTTAGTTACCCCTCAATGGGTCATGATTTATAGTTTACAGATACACAGAAGAATTCCAGGTCAACAACATGGTACCCAGTCAAGCAGGAAAACGCAGGGATCCCAAATGATTGGTGGAATAGCCGGTGTTTGAAAGGGGTTATCCTTGACATGAGGAGAATATCTGTCATGAAACTTCCTTTAATCGAATACCATTCTTTTCATTTACTATTCTATAAAATTACCTCAAGTTACTAGTCATGGGTATGGCCCCCTTTTCAGTGATAAAGAAAGAGATTCTACCAAATGGTTCCCTTCAGATTCTGAGCTAGACTAGACATGGGCACAGACATCCGGGTCCTCCTGTGAGATGCTGTACAGTAGTATTTAGAGACACAGTTCTTGGATTCTTCCAGACATGAGTACTTTTGTAATATGATCTTGCCACTCACTAGTTCTGTGACTTTGGAGAAGTCAGAGCCATCTCCCTTGGTTTGGTTTCTCTATCTATGAAAAAAAATAGGACTAGGATGAAGAGGTTACAATGACTTAATCAACTGCTGAATTTAAATGTGTGGCACATGGAATGACATTGGTAAATCTTGGTTGATAATCCTCATTTATCACAAAGGCTGCCATCCCAGCAGGACGGACACTGTAGAGTTGGTTGTGAGCAGGTGTTGTTTTCCTAGCCCTGGGTTGATCTCTCCCTCCACCTCACTCCCTTTGTGCCTTGCTTTCAGCAAAGAAGGAAGGGCAAGGTTTCCTGGTGACCTTTTCACCTTTCTGTCCTTCCCACCATAATACCTGAAAAGTAGACCATGGTTTTCTGGCTCCAGAATGCCCAGTCAACTCTTCAGTCAGATTCAACCCAGTGAAGCCTGAAGAGAATTTAGCAGGAGCCACAAGCTACAGTCACGGCATGTCCAGCTAGCAGCCCCACGTTCTCACGGATATCAACACTGTCGTGCTCACATGGGTTCCTTACTGCCCCTTTGCGTTCATGGTGTCTTCCAGCTCCCTCTTGGATTCCTTTTTGAACCTGAAAGACTATTTCCTTTATGATTGCTCTTTAGTGTCTTAAAACGTTTCTCTTTGTAAGGCAGACTTGGCTTTCTGGTCTGTTGTATGAGCAGCGGACTACAGGCAGTCCCGTGGCCCACTGTTTCCACACATTGTGCATTGTGTATATAAGGGGATGAGCTTACTGCTGTGACCAAGCGCCCTAACAAAGGCAACTATAAGGAGAAAGGGTTTATTTTGACTCTTGGTTTCAAGGTAGGGCTCATTATTGCTACAAGAACTTGGCGTGACTGGTCCACTATACCCATAGCCTGGAAACAGAGTGATGAATGTTTTTATTCATCTGGCTTTCTGGTTTTTTGTTTGTTTGTTTTCTTTTGTTTTTGTTTTTTTTTGTTTTGTTTTGTTTTTTTGTTTTTTTTGTTTTTTGTTTTTTTTTTTTTTTTGGTTTTTAAAAAGCCTGGGACTCTAGGCTATGGAATGATGCTGCTTATACTCAAGTTAACTCAATTTAGACATTTCCTCACACACATGCCCAGAGACTAACCTAATGATGATCCCTCACATGCATGTCCAGAGATTAGTCTCCTAGATGATATTGGATCCTGTCAAGTTGGCAGTATTAACCATTACACATTCATGTCTGGATTTATTCATTAAGCACATTGTTTACATTTGCCCAGAGTGTTCCAATTGGTAATAGATCTTAAGGATGCAGAGGTGAATGAAAGCCACAGGCTCCTTCTCTTAAACCATCACAGTTCAAGATATGTTGGTAGTTTATGAACTGTGGATCATTATTGTAAGGACTGTTTCCTGCTAATATGCCACATGCCTTGCAAGTATAATCTTATTTTAATAGATTTGAAGGAAGGGCTGAGAGCATATCAAAATGGACATACCATTTAATAGCAGCCTACAAATCCCAGTTTGTGTCATCATTTTATTGAGGTGTGGTTTGTTTTTGTTGGTTTTTGAGACTGGGATTTTCTCTGGAAACCTGGCTGTCCTGGAACTCACCTTCTATACCAGGCTGGCCTCAAACTCAGAAATCCACCTGCTTCTGCCTCCGAAGTCCTGGGATCAAAGGCATGCACCACAACCGCCTGGTTTTATTGAGTTTTTAATGCATAATGCTTGATATAAAGCAGATCCTTTAATATCAAACGAATGAACTCCACATCTATCTCTTCTATGCAAAGATAGCAAAAGTATTTGATCAAGCTGGTGGTGGTCAGTTACCCACTGGGACAGCGCTTAATGTGCATCTGTGTCTTCTAGACGCAAGCACTGATGCCTGCTAGCTCTGGGATGCCAGGAAAGATATGACCTTGTCAGACTTTCAGCCTGCCTCACTTGTCCCACAAACTCTCTGACTCCACTTTCAACAGGGCCTAATTAATAACAGAATTAGACGTGTTTACACCGACTGCCATTTGTTAGTGAGAAGGCCTGCGATTAAGGTTGAAGTCTCAGCAAATGTGGCCTGTCTATTCCAGGAGACAAGGGCTGGGCATTCCATCAGCGGCGGGTGTAGAAAAACAAACATATCCAGGACATTTTGTTTTGATGGACTTTTATTTAGGGAAAGAGTATTTCTATATGATTAATTATGGCGAGAGAGGAATACTACTATATCATATAGGTAGAAGAGGGTTTTTTTTGATGCTAATCATTGTCCTTTGAATATCAGCACAGACTCCTGTTCCCTATCCCATGGACCACTACGGAAATGGGCACCCACATGTGCACACCTGTACACACGCAAGTCTAGGGCAGGCGTTATGATACTTACGACCAGGTACCTGAAATAATTTAACAGGCCGAAATAGAAAGCACTGAGTTGAGAGGCCAGAGGAGAGATAGAAAATGACAGCAAAATGCAGGTGGCAGCTTGTGCCACAATAATGAAGGACCCAGGAACTCATGTGCTGAAGCCCCACCCTCAAACCTCCCACAGTGCTGTGACACAGGTGTAAATATTTCCTTCATTCTGCAAAAGAGAATCTTTCAAAAGAAACTTGAAGGCCGAAGAGGTTTACAAATGGCCTACATAAGTCACTGCTTTTACCCCTGTAAGAGTGTTGATCACAGCCCCCCCACCCCACCCCTTGTTTAGGCTGTAGTGCAGTGAAGTTGAAGTCAGCCCTGCCGGAGCGCTGTTAACATTCACAGTAATAAAATGTCTGCTTCCTTTATGTTTTATATTGACTTTCTCAAGAAAGGCATCCTAGGGCAAAATCTGTAGCTTATTGTGCTGCCTAGTTTTATGTCACCGTGACACAGGCTCGAGTTACCTGAGAGGAGGGACCTAAGTTGAGAAAATGTGTCCATTAGACCAAGTTATAGGCAGGAAAATGTCTACGGCATTTTCTTAGTGATTGATGAGGGAGGGCCCAGTCCATTGTGGGTGAGGACATCCCTGAGGGGCTGTTCTGTAAGAAAGCAGACTGAGCAAACCAGTAAGCAGCACTTCCCAGGGTAGCCTTGAGCTCAGTATATGGCTGAGAGCCACCTTCAACTTCTTACCTTCTCAAGAGCTGGATTTTAGGAGCCTACCATCATGCCCCGCTGATGTGGCTCTGAGAATCAAACCTGGCGTCTTGTGTATGTTAGACGGGTCTCACGCTGAGCTACAACCATAGCCCTCAGGTGCAGTCCTGATTGTCTCGGTTGTAGTAGGCACCTACTGTCTCACAGGCCCCATAGGGTTACTTTGAAGCAGGTCTTGGCAGGATCCCTATGGGACTTGTTAAGTAAGGAGAAGGCTCCTTTGTTTCTGTGTGAACGTAGAGGTTGCTTCCCTTAAAAGAGAATAGATGTGGATTCTTCATTTAGACTTTGAGACTCATTAGTATTATGCCCAGTCTTGCAGCCGTTTACATTTTTAATTGCATCCTTAATTGTGGAACAAAAGGCTTTGTCTTCCAGCGGCCAATTTTATGCCTGAAATAGAAAGTAAGAGGAGTTATTGAGGAAATCTGGATTTTTTGGTCATTGTTTTTTTTTTTTTTTTTTACACCTTCCCCTGAATCACAGTTTGTCATTAAGTTTAAAAGGGTTTCAATGTTTAGATTTCTATAAGAAAGGGACAGGAGTCTCATGGGTGACCCTTCCGATTGCTGTCACATTTTCCTTCCATCCCTCTGGGGCACATCTAGACTTAAGATCTCGTTGTTACTGATGGGTGGCCTATTATTTACACATTCCTTGACTCCTCCCACTATGGCTTTTCTGAATCATTAACCAGCCACCTCATTCTGGCTCTGGTATTAAAAAGATTAACAAGGCATTTTTTTTCCTGCCCTTGAGCAGCTCAAAGTCACTTTACCAATCTGGGATTTTGTTTCTGGGCTCTCACATCGAACAATCACGGTACTAGAAATTTCTTATCCTTTAGGCAGTGGCTTTCCATCATCCGTAACTCTAATCCCTAAAGATCTGATGCCTTCTTCTGACCTCCTCGGGCGCAGGCACACACATACGGTATATAGAAATGTGTTTATGTAAATCACTCACACACAATAATCATAGAAATTACATATATACACACACATATAAACAAAAAGGACAGTCATCCAACGTATGCTTTCCAGTGCCCCCTGCACCACATGCACTGCCCAGCCTGTCTTTGCCTGATTTTTCCCAGTCTGTGGCTCCTCTGACCCTCTTCTGCCTGACTCTGGTATCCTCGCAGACTGCTGTTTTAGCCTTCATCTTTACAGGACCACACATGGAAACTGCTGAGTCATTCATTCATGTGTTTGGCATCTAAAGCGAACAAGTTCACATTACCTAAAATTTACTGGATTTCCTTGTAGCCTGCAGATGATCCCTGCCTGAAAGCTCACTAGGGTGGGAGTATTGACTGAGTTCCAGAACACTTGCTGATCTTCCAGAAGACCCGGGTTTGGTTTCCAGCACCCACTAAGGATGACTCTCACCTGCCCGATTCAGGGGTCTCCCTTTTCTGGTCTCCACTGGTACCCATACAACAAGGTATGCACATACATACATTCAGGAGTATGTGGACACACACACACACACACACACACACACACACACACAAAACCTTTTTTTTAAAAAAAGATCCGTGTTCCACTGATTAAATGAATAACTCCCTTCAATTGTCTAAAAGTAAACCTTTTAAACTAATTTAACCGACAAAGCTGTGTTTATTATTGGTTATAAAGTCTATTTCCCTATTTATTACAAGTCAGTAAGTACAGTAACAATTATGAATATTCATAATTACAATAATAAAATGCAGCAGGGGAAATCGCCTGCTGTATACCCAGTAGGCTCTAAAGTACTTTGGGTGGGTTATTTTGCTCACTGTTCACAGAGCTGTCATGAAGTGGGTGTTGAGATTACACCTACTGGAGAGAAGAGAAAAGTGAGATCCGACACCAGCTTTACCTGTAAGAGCCCGAGCTGAGATTAGAACCCAAGCATGCTGGCTTGTGTCCCTATTCACTATGCCATATGGCTCTAATGAACAGCTTTCACGTGTTTATTTTTATTTAAGACAGCAAGCCTGCAAATGGGTGTTA
This sequence comes from Arvicola amphibius, assembly GCF_903992535.2. Classification (NCBI taxonomy): domain Eukaryota; kingdom Metazoa; phylum Chordata; class Mammalia; order Rodentia; family Cricetidae; genus Arvicola; species Arvicola amphibius. The sequence goes on from NC_052058.2 coordinate 159,919,258, forward strand.
TTGCACACACTGTTAGAGATGAAGAATTCTTTTCTCTAAGTGGTCAAGTGCTTGACGGAGTCAACCCTCTCTTCAAGTTTGCGAACTGACCACTAACAAATGGCCATTTCTAATGTGTGCCTGTGCTTTGCTTATTATCATATCACATATCACATGAGCTTGGTGAGTTTGAAGACTTTTATTTTTTGTCTCTCTCTCTCTCTCTCTCTCTCTCTCTCTCTCTCTCTCTCTCTCTCTTTCCTTCCATCCTTCCTTCAAGACAGGGTCTCACTATGTAGCCCAGGCTAGACTCAAATTTTCAGTCCTCTTAATTCTGTTTCCTCTCAAATTTTCAGTCCTCTTAATTCTGTTTCCTGAGTACAGATTACAGATGTGTGTCAGCATGCCCAGATATTAGTAAGTGAATTTGCATTATTATTATTGCTATTATATTTGTATGGGTCAGTGTACCATGTACACACCTGGTACCTGGAAAGACCATAAGAGAAGAGAGATACAGACAGTTGTGAGCATCATATTAGTGCTGGGAATCAAACTCAGGTCCAATGGTAGAGCAATCCGTGTTCTTAACCGCTAAACCATCTGTCCGGCCCCTAGTACATGAATTTTCAAAAATTTTTATTTATTAATAAGTCCTTGACAATTTTGTGCAAACAATGCATTTTGCTTACTTACAAGGCACCATTAACCTCTCTTATCCCCCCTCTCACTCCCGCTGACCCCCCCATCTTGTTGGGGGAACCCATGAGTTTTAATATAACTGCCCCTGCATCGTTAAAGGTAACATGGGCTGTTGGTCTTCGTGCAGTCACCTCACATCACGTGCTCTAGTTTATGAACTCGTGGTTAAATTCCTCATTCCCGCATCTCTCAGTCCAGCAGAGACTAGCCTTCTGATCCTCCATTGCCGACCAGCGTCGGAAGCCAGGATAGAGATCTCACAGTTAAAGGGCAGGGTTAAAATGCCACTTGCACATAGTTCCTTGTCATGTGGCAAGACATGCAACCGGACTTCTGTGCTTACCTTGTCGCTGTTGAGGCCCTGTAGAACATGAAAAAGCGAGACACTGAAGGCATAGGAAGAACAGGGCCCCGTGTAACGCAGGTCACACACCAATGGAAGCTCAGACAGTGCCGAGTGCATTGTGTGTTCTCTTTAGCACGTGATACATTAGGTACCAATGGCGAAAACCTAAGACTGGAAACTTTTCAAAGATTCAAGCTTTGTCATTTGCCTAAAAAGGTGCTTTCTATGAATCATCCCTATGCCTGTCTTATGATTTGTGGGAATACTATCTCCAAGCACTTAGTCCTTGAGGGGCGTTAAACCGCCACCTTCTAAACCTTCTAAACCGCCACCTTCTCGGAGCTTTCGACAGCTCTTTGAGTCAGCTGCCTCCACCGAGGTAAAGCTTCCAAATTTTAATTGGCATCATTATCTTACATTCATCTCACGACTGCAGGACACGTCAGTCTTTCCAGTCTCTTCCTCCCCCACCCTGCCACCACCACCGCCACCGCCACCTTTGTCTTCAACCCTAAGGTTCTAAGAAAATGTTCCAGAGGACTTGGAGAGCCGTTGGTGCCAGTGGCGTGTTCTGGGTTTGGGGCCTGGCTTCTCCTCAATGCAGGCTTAGTACAGATTCTCTGACCAGCAACACTAGAGTGAACACCAGGACCTGGCATGGGATCAACAACTCTATAACGCACACACAAGCACGTGCACACACTTGAGTTTTTGAGGAAGGGTTTCTCTGTGTAACCCTGGTTGTCCTGGAACTTGCTCTCTTGACCAGACTAGCCTCAAACTCACAGAGATCAACTGCTTCTTGAGTGCTAGGATTAAAGATATGCACCACCACTGCCCAACTTATGTTTATATTTATAAGACTTTGCTATCTGAAGCTTCCTATCTTTCTTCCTTGGAACATGTTTGTTCTCCCTGACAGCATCTTTTGATATTGTATTAGCAGATGATAAATAATGCCAGGAAATTACTGAGTTTCATATAATTTTCAAAAGTAGTAAGATAGTACCTATTTGTTCTTTTAAAAAAATGAGGTTCACATCTTCTTTCAAAAATACACTACAAGGTTATAAAAAAGTGAGCATATCGCTTTTTGATCCACCACCTGTGATGAAATTACCATCAAGATGCAAATTTTCATGGAGACCCTTACAGAAAGATCATCACACTTGAAACTGACCCCTCAGACACTATAAATCCAGGGTCCGCATGGAATTCCTCCTGATCAACACAGACTGGTCTTTGCTGGTAAGCACCAGGAAGATTCTGGACTTTGACTACTACATTCAAAAGGGGTTTACCCCTCATCTTGTGTTGAGACTTCCTGGTGGTGCTTAGAAGAGGAAAAAGAAGTCTTACACCACTCCCAAGGGGAATAAGAATAAGAAAAAGAAGCTTAACTTGGCTGTGCTGAAATAATATAAGGCAGATGAAAAATAGCAAAATTAGCCACCGTCATCAAGAGTGTCCTTCTGATGAATGCGGTCCTGTAGTCTTCACGGCAAGCCATGTTGACCGACATTTACTGTGGCCCATATTGTCTGACTCATGACAAGGAGTTGTGTAGGAGTTACTAAAAAGACAGACACTGCAAAAAAAAGTGAGAAAATTATGGAAATATGAGGTCAAAGTTCAGACCAGCACAGTTTTTGACTAAACTCTATTCAAACTAGTATTCTTCATTCCCCAGAGAAATGTCGTTTTATTTTTTTGCGGTGCTTCAGGTGAAACCTGAGGCTTCATTTTTGCTAGGCAAACTCTCTGCCACTGAACTATACCCCAGCCTCAGAAGAAGCTTTCTCTCCCACCTCTCCTTAACTGGGCTGGTCTGTGACTTGAGGCTTGATATTGTTCTTTCCCGCTCAGTCAGTTCTTCAGCTGAAAAGCAGAAGCGTTAATGTAGAATCATGGGAGACTGAGACTAAAGCCCAGGGATGTGTGTGTGTATGTATGTATGTATGTATGTATGTATGTATGTATGTATGTATGTGCAGCCTTACCTCTCAGACCACTGATCTGGATTATTCCAGCCTGGATGGATTGTTAATAAGGATCAAAGGCCCAGGAACTGGGAAAGATGCGAAACGATGGGCTACTCCCCATCTCCAAGGCAAAGAAGCTGAATGAGGAAGGAGCCTTCAGTGTTCATAAAACAATACACAATGTCCTCCTTGAGTCTTATTCTTTCCAGTGTCGTTCTTTAACAATAAACCATTTTCTTTCTCCTGTCAGCTGTGTGACTTTTATTTTTATTTTTTTTAAATTAAAAAATTTTTAATTTTTAAAATTAAAAAATCTTATTTTACATACCAAGCCCAGTTCGCTCTCCCTCCCCTTTTCCCACTCCCCCCACCCTCCCCGCTCCCCACCCTCATCCAGTCCTCAGAGAGTGTGAAGCCACTCATGTGGAGTCAATAATGTCTGACACATCTCTTGAGGCAGGAGCAAGGCCCTTCTCCCTGCATCTAGGCTGAGCAAGGCATCCCTCCATAGGAAATGGGCTCCAAAAATCCAGTTTGTGCACTGGGGATATCCTGGTTTCACTGCCAGTGGCCCCACAGACTGCTCAAGCCACACAACTGTCACCCATATTCAGAGGGCCTATTTGGTCCTATGCTGGTTTCCCCGCCTCCGTCCAGAGTCAGTGAGCTCCCATTTGCTTGGGTCATCTGTTTCAGTGGGTGTCCCCATCATGGTCTTGACCCCTTTGCTCATATTATCACTCCTCCCTCTCTCTACAACTGAACTCCGGGAGCTGGGCCCAAAGCTTAGCTGTGGGGATCTGCACCTACTTCAATCAGTTACTGGATATAGGTTCTATGATGAAAATTAATCCTCAATCTGATTACAGGGGAAGGGCAGTTCAGGCACCCTCCCGAGTACTGCTTAGATTCTGGGCTAACACAGCCTTTGACAAAAAATCTAACACCCTTTAACACATTGACAGTCAATCGTTTTCAGTGCAGGTTTTTGATTCTAGTTGTGTCCTTGTTAGTCTGCAGCAGTGATCACTCCAGTGTAAATTGTGTAGTTGTTGTGAACAAGAACCACTAATAAAGTCTCGAAAGAGGCCTACAGGCAGAGATGTGTCTGTCCTCCGTCATGGGGTCATTGATGACAGGAGTTCTTCAGTCAACCTTTTTAAGATGCCTTCCAATTGTCTTAATTTGTCTCAATTTGGAGTGTTCTATTCAAAAGGTCAGGAGGCCAAAAGTCTGCTAGGTTATCCCCATTTCTCGTGATGACTGCTCCCTCCTGGGGAGCTGTACTCCGATGGTGTAATAAACATCAGCAATGAGGGGAGTCTTGCTAGATTGTAAACTAGGACTTCTAAGTTTTCTGAGTCATTTATGGTAGTAAACCCAGGACCATTGTGATGAGGGAGCACGGCGGGGGGTGGGGGGGGAGCAGGAAGGAACACACACACAGAGAGAGAGAGAGAGAGAGAGAGAGAGAGAGAGAGAGACAGAGAGAGAGAGAGAGAGAGCTAGATGGAAAATCTCCACATTTTTTTATATCCAAACTCTTACGTTAGAGCTGAGTAATTAAAGGTAAACCTTGTACTGACTAGCTTATTTAACTCTGAATCCTTTGGTTCTAAAAGGGAAGGCATTTGTTTTCATGGTTCACCTTGGTCAACCTATCTCTTTCGAATTTTCTTACTACTTATATTTAATTCCCTTTATTCTGCAAGCAGAAAACTGGTTTTATGTCAGCCTGACACAAATTAGAATCAACAGAGTAGAGGAAGTCTCAGTTGAGAAAATGCCTCCATAAGACTTGTCCTAAGGCAAGTCTGTAGGGTACTTTCTTAATTTGCGATTGATATGGCCCATTGTGGGTGAGGCCATCCCTGGGCTGGTGATTCTGGGTGCTATAACAAAGACTGAGCACACCATAGGGAGCTAACCAGTAATTCCCACCCCTTCATGTCCCTGTCCTGCTAGAGTTCCTTCAATGATAGACTATAATGTGGAATGTAAGCCAGATAAACCCTCTGCCCTCTCTCTCCTCCCCCCATGCTTTCGGTCATGGAATGTCATCACAGCAATAGTAGCCCTAAGTCAGAAGCCCAGACCTTTCCTCTGTAAAAATCTGACGTGTTCCAGTGTTGCTTTTGGAAAGGTAAAATGGATTTTTTTTCATTCTCAAAATAATTATATATTGTTAGTAAATTAATTTATCATGATTTCCTGAGGGTCCTTCACTAAAGTAGGGTTTCTCTGTGCAGATCAAAGGATAATGTTTCTCCCTAACAGTGTGTTAAATGACTCCTCCTGACCTTCATAGGATAATAATTATTCGTAAAAATACCTAAAATTCCAAAAAATTCTCTTCCCCCACACTTTCTACCACTTCCATACTGTACTAAAAAAATTCCCATTTTTCAGTTAATGAAAAGCAAGGTTAGGGCACTTACGTTATTGCCAGGATTTACAAGTGAAGGGAAGGGAGAAAGTGACGCAAACTCCGCTCCCTCCGATCTGCTTTGAATTTCTACTCTCAACCTGGATTCTCAGGTTCTCATGTTCCTAGTTATACCTAATTTCAGACATGCGTGGTCACGTTGTGCTAGTTACTGCAGCTTCCTCGAAGGTGTCCATGACAGATAGCGTGGAATTAGGCTGCCTTGAGTGGAAATTGTAGTGTAGAGTTTCCACCCTGGCTTGACCGTGCATCCACAACAAAGAGCTGTGCGGTTTCCTGCTGAGAGGATGTGCACAGGGAGACTGGACTAGAAAACCATTTGATTCAGAGCAAATAGGATGCAGTAGACAGGTATGAACCTGAATTTTACTAGCCTTGGTGAGTGTTAATTGTAAAGTGTTATGCAGAATATTATCTGGGATAAAAAAGGTGAATTTGATATGCCCTCTAGGATCCATCTACGAGTAATTACAAAAAAAAAAATGAAATCAGTGTTGTTATTCTGAACACAGACTCTGTCCTGAGATCTAATATCATGGAAGGGACAGGAAAAATGGGAGGTTTGAAAGGTTAGGCACAGAGGGGCCTGTGAAATTAGGTTCCAGGTGGAAGGGGAATGGATGTCTTAGCAGTGGTTCTTCCATACAGAAGGCAGACACATCTATTGAATTAAACTCCTAAGTCCTCTGGAATACTGAGTCACATAGCCACTCATGTTTAGTCCAGGACATTATAGGCTAGGCAGGGAAAAAAAAAGCCAAGTCTGGGGAGTGTTGGTGCAGAAATCAGCCTGTGGGAGAACCACGAGTTCATGACCTGTTTCAAAGAAATAACAATAAAATGGAAATCGGTCCTGACTCAGCCTTTTCTTCTTCTGCAGTTCCTTGCTTTCCTTCTGAGCTTCCACTTTGTCTATAAGACAAGAATAATAAATATAAGATCATAGGCTTATGACAGTTTTTGTAAAATACTGTGTGTTTTATGCTCATATCTAGAAATCAGTAAGAAAGGAAATTTGGTAGGTTTTTTTTTTCAATGTTAAAATTGCTTGATATCAAAACCTTAATGAGACCATTGTAAGAAAGGAAATTACAGCTCAGTACAGTCCAATCTCTCTTTAAAACTTAATAGAAAAAATCAAAGTAAAATATTAGCCTAATTAATGCAATAACATATAGAGAAATAATTACAGGAATAGTGATCATATAACATCCCCCATTTTCCTTTTCTGGTAACCATTGCACCCAGAGTTCCAAAGCCAATGCTCTACCACTAAGCTACACCCCAGCCCTAAAGATTGTGTTAACATTAGGAAAACACAGCTTTAATACAACAGAGGCAGATTCCCATGATCTAGATATGATTTTAAAAAAAGATATTTGGTGAGACATAAGCCCTGCTTATGATAAACAATTCTTATCAAAAATGAACTCTCTAGAATTCATTTCACATGCTTGCCTCAAGCATTTTATCTTATCTTGAATAATAACAGACTTCCTTAATCTAAAAGGCAAAAACCTCAAGGCGAGAATAGTTCGTGTGATACTGAATGATCTTCCCTACCTCCACCCAGAATATAGCTCTTCCTATACTCTTTAAAGCCACAGAGGCAGCCATATTATATCAAGGAAGACATACGGATGTCTTAAAATACTGGACTCTGCACAGATCAATATAGAAGCGCCGCTGGGTGCTTTTAGAACTTAATCCTCTGCTGGAAGTCTCAGTCTGCTTTTTCACAGGGTCTCCCACATGCCTGAACAGACAGGAGTTCCAAAAACACGTGTTAAGTTCATTAGAGGACGTTCGCTTGCTTTCATTTTTCTTTGGCGTTTGTGTGTTCTTGTCATTCAGATTTCTGCAGTTCCCCATGCTCGTGACATCTTGAAAATGTGCTAAGAAAAGAACCTTGTAAAAGTCCAACCCTCTAGCATTCATTTCATGGTTCGCCTCAAACATTTGGCTCATTTTATAAACAACAGTTATTAATATTGTGCATACCATATATTAGCACAGACCCAAGATATTGAAGAGTAAGCGTTTAGTCCTTGCCATAAGTCCAGTCGGGGAAGAGCCTGTGGGTCAGAAATACAAGGAAAGGAGCTGAAGAACTGGTGCAGTCGTCAAGAACGTTTGCTGTACTTTCTCTTGCGGAGAATCTGTGTTCAGTTCCCAGTACTCACCTTGGGTGGCTCACCTGTGTCATCTGCTCCAGGGGATCTGACGCCCTCTTCTGGCCTCCATGGACACCTGCATACACCGGTGCATATACAGGCAAGCAGACACACACACACACACACACACAGTCATAAATAAAAATGTAAAGCAACAACACAAGGCTGTCCAAATCTGCCGCACTTCCCTCCCTACACGGAGTTTGGATAATGCTGTTATAGTGAAGATTAGAGCCACTGTCAGGGGCAATCTTATCCCTAGTTTCTCCCCTGCCTCATCCAATACTCAATGGTTTTCTTTCTGATGAGGGTCCAACAGAAACCACAGTCCTGTTCTGTTCAATTCCTCTTCTTGCTCCATCCCAGTGTATCCACCTTAGCTACATGTTAGAATGAACTTGAACTTGACCACTCTCCAGACATCAGTGTTTCGTAAAGCTTTCCCAGTGATCCCATTGTGCAGCCAAATTCAAAACCAACCCTTCTTCTTTTCCCTTCTTTCCCTTATCTTCTCTGCTTACCCCTCTTCCTCTTTTTTTTTTTCCCTTCATTTCATGCTTAAGACAGCAATACATCAGGAAATCTCAGAGTTCTCTGTTGGAAGCCTACCATAAACCTTTAGCTGGCTGGTGACAAGGCTGACTCCCAGCAGGACTCAGCTTGGACAACATGTAGCAGTAGCTGTCACAGGATTTGGAGATCATCCTTGAACCTGGTGCTCCAGTTGGCTGACACTGGGCAAACATGCAATCTCCTAGCTCAGGACTAAACTACGTCAGTGTTGGATAGCTGTGAAGACTTCAGGAACCAGAGTTCTGAGCTTCATAATTTGATTTCTAGTGAACGTGAAATTATGTGATTAAAAGTTCTTGAATTGCACGAGGTCTCTTTGAAAATATCTAGAACTCCAAAGGACCCTGTGTGTGTGTGTGTGTGTCTGTGTCTGTGTCTGTATCTGTGTGTAGCGATGTTCACGTTTGCAATGCATTCAGCTGCTGCCCTGATTGTCCACCTCCACCATTTGACCCTTACTGTGTCCTTTCTCCTGTTCTATCTTCATCACTGACACCCCTCTCCACCTTACACTCAGCCTATTCCAGGCCTCAGCAATTGGTTGGCATGGAAACAGATCAGCCTGCCTGGTGGGAGGGATGTTCTGTTTCCAAGTGAAAATGGCAGGAATTCAAGTGTGATTCACTTCCAGCCATCTTAACCCCTGCGTTTATCCCTCTATTCAAAACTTCTGTGTAACTCCTAGACACCTGGTGTGTGAAGAAGCCATCTTGATTCAGCCTCTTCCTACCTTTGCCCCCTCCTGTGTGGAGCCCCAGGGAGCACCCTGCCCTTCCCCCTTTCCCTCCAATGGTACAGGCTCTTTCTTTGGTATGTGCACCGTCTCCTCCACCTCTCTTTCTGTCTAAAAAGGCCCGCGATGAATCTTGAAGTCGGTCACCATGCCTTCCACAAAGCTTTCCCCAGTCACACCCGTACCCCTCCCTACTCATGCAGTACTTCCCTTCTCGTGACTGGCCAGAACTGAGAATGGTTTGACTTTCCCCCTGCAGACTGTGGCCCCCTGACAGGGGAAGCATGTGACTGCGAAGAGTGCCCATTTTTCCATACTCCTAGGGCAGGTCTTGGCTCCGTCAGTCACTAGACTTGAGATTTTATGTGAGTCATCACAGGCCCTCATTTTTTCTCATACCTAACATGCTATCTATCAGTGTGGGCCACACATTGAGCACTTCTCATTTAATTGCCACCAGTTAAGTGAAAAGGGGGCACAGTATAACTGATCTCCTTTTACAAGAGTATTTGGATTCAAATCTGAGGAGTTGGCCCTAAATCACTCAGCTTCCAAATGGGAGAGCCAAGATTATGTCCAGACATGACTGTGTGTATGAAGAACACCTGACTCTATATTCCCTTGGGGAGGAGGAAGGGCTGGCCGACCCCATGGATGGATGAGTGGATCAGTAAACCTTTGCCTGGCAAGAGTATGGTATGGCTCTGTACTCTGTAAAGACCCAGATAGACCCTTCCCTGTGTTTCAGTCAAAGTTTTTCCACATTTGTGTTAAAGATCAAAAATGTAAAAGCTCATGGAGCTCCATGTTGTTCCACAAAGCATGCCTCCTTTCCAGCAATAGCTGGACTCTCACTCTAAGTGAACTAAAAACTTGAAATAAGGGGCTCTGAAGAGCGATGGAGTCACTGTGGTGGGTGCCGAGTGGATGCAAGCCTGGGCGTCCCAAGATACTGGCTTCAGTGGAGCCGAAAGTGCAGCGTGTCTATCCTTGCACTTCCCTGTTGGGCAGGGCTCTGAAGATGACAGCGAAATGAGCACCATCCAAGTGCTCAGAGTTAACTGTAGAGCTAAGGCAATCGATAAGGAAAGCATTTGCCAGCACTTGGACCTGAGTCCAGATTCTCAGAAGCCCACATTAAGTGAATGGCATCTCAGAGCTCCCATGACATGGCAGGAGAAGGTGCAGACTAGTCAGCCTGGCACATGCAACAAAGAGCAGGAAGAACCCTCCTTTCCAAAGAAGGTGGAGAACAAGACCAGCACCTAATGCTATCCTCTTACCCACACATGTACCCACACTCACACTCACAAATGCATATACAAAAATACACACATGCCATACACATGCATACAAACACACTCGAGCACATACACAAATACACATACACGTCATACAGGCACATCAATTTTAACAAGAACATGTACCACACATAAACACAAAGCATACAACACTTTACACACATACACCAAAACAATATACATTTACACACATTGATATTTAGTATCAATCTTTGGCTAAATTATCCAGTGCTGTCCGGTAGGTTTTACTGTTTTCTTTTCTAACCAATAATTTAGCCAAGAAGCAGGAAAAACAAAAGATGTGGTCTTATTCAAATACTTCTATTTTTATACACAGAGAAATATTAAAAAATCTCATTTAATGAAAAGATTCTGTTCTGCAGCCAAGTGAATGTAAATAATGCTTTGGATTTCAAAAGGAAAGAACAAAGCGTACAAGTGTATCTGGGACATGCACCCCATTTCTAAGTAGCGTGCTCCGCCAGTAGACTTGGTTCCCAGGGGTACTGATTTCTAAATTATAGTCATGAGATTAGAACACAGCACAGTCTCCGAGAGGACCCTAGGAGCAGTGGATATGTGTTCCCCCTTTGGTCCTGTGGCTAATATTGCCTGTTCACCCTTCCCCATTTCTCTTCCTTCCCTTCCCTCTCTTTTTTCATCCCTCATCCCTTTCTCCCTTCTTCTCTTCCTTCTTCCTTCTTCATTCCACTTCATGTGCTAAACCCAGTTCCTTCTGTATCAAAATAAATATTTTGGAATAAAACATAGAATGGAAAACAAATACCACAGCCCAAAATAAGAGTAGATATAATTTCTAATGCCCAAATTATAATCCACTCCATCTAGCAAAGTAAATGGATTAGACCAATTATTGAATATTTATTTTTATCTTGGTTATGGTTAATTTTTAGGAAAATAAAAGTCTGAGAATACTAAATATCAATGTGTGTAAATGTATATTGTTTTGGTGTATGTGTGTAAAGTGTTGTATGTTTGTGTTGTATGTGTGGTACATGTTCTTGTTAAAATAGATGTGTATAGTATTTTGGTACATGTGTATAAAGTATGTATGTTTTATGTGGTACATATCTTTGTTAGAGTAGGGGTGTGTGTGTGTGTGTGTGTGTGTGTGTGTGTGTGTGTGTAGGCAGAGGAAGATGTTTTCCCTTAATACCTTAATTGCTCCTCACCATTTTTTTGAGAAGGGTCTCTCATTGATCCTGAGGCTCACTGAATAGACTGGGCTGGCTGGCCAGTGGTCTGCAGGAAGCCACCCATCTCTGTTTCGATCCCAGGGCTGGGTTATAAGCACCTGTCCCTCTGCCCCATGCCCTATGCTTGCCTTTTATTTGGTTTCTGGGGATCTGAACTCGGGGCCTCATGTTTGTGGTTCAGGGGCTTTACCCATTGAGCCACATCCCCAGCCCTTTTCCTTAATTTTGATAGAACCCATACTGAAAAGCAGTACTGTCATGCCTCCAAACCCTTGAGTTGTTTGATAAGGGAATTCAGGTTTGAATTTCTTTCCTCCAGCATCCTTGGGAGAGCTGTATATATTCTCCAAATCCTTGCTTTTTCTTCTTTCCTTCATGGATCCCCACAGTACCAACCTCATAATCATGTTAAGTGAAATCACACAATTCATAAGATGCTCACCAGCAGCATTCTGCATGCCTCATAGAAGAGATGACTGGTAAATATCAGCCTCTAGTTATTAACTCAGTAGCTCGATAGGAGGACTAAATGAGACAACAGAACATTAAGTTGTGTGACATTTTTCTAGACAATAAAGAAGTGTGCCATGAACGTTAGACCCATTATGGCCAGGACTGCCTTCTAGCCCTCTATCTTTTCCATAGTCAGTATAGAGTGCAGCCATTTCCCAGAATTCCCTCATTTGCTTACGTGTCAGTCAAACAGCAGGACGGCTGGATGATTTCGCCATTTCCCTTTTGCTCTGTTTCCCGTCATGCCTCATGTTAGACACAGTCTACTTCCTCTCCTGGTGCAGGTCAGTGTGTGGCCATGGGCTGTGTGAGCCTGTGCCTCTTTTTCTGGCTCTCAATGAAGAGTGCATGAGCAGGTCAAGGCTATCTCTGAAATCTCGTCTGGTCAGACATCTACTAACTCGCAGATCTTAACTGACATCCTAGGATACCCGTGGAGAATACAGACCCAAGTCTTGGGGACCTACTGCCCCCAAGTTTGAAATGTCTGCATGGGAGCTGGGGAGATGGCTTCATGTATTTATGTACATAGAGGCTGAGTAAAATGACACACGTCTGTCACTCCAGTGCGAAGGGAAAGTGATGGACAGATCTCTAGGACCTGTGACCAACCAGAATAGCTGAACTTATAATAAGCAGGTTTTGTCTCAAGTGAAGATTGAGAAGCAGTAAACAAACCCTCCCAGAGGCAGCCTCTGACCTCTACACACATGCTCACGGACAAATACACCTAGACACACACACGGACAGACACACATGCACCTCGCATAGAGCGAAGTCTGATAAAGATCAGACAGGATTAGGGAATTCTGATATTGTCATCTACTGTCCACTTTACCTTGTCAAGGCATTGGGGTTTGTAGTGTCAGGGAAAGCAGCTTCTTAAAAAGAATCAGCTTTGCCAGGGGTCTCATCATCTATAAATTACAGCATGTCTCAGAGTGTTCCATATTCCCTGAGTCCATGTGGCAGCCTTTGCTCTTAAAGCCTAATTATATTGCTTCTTAGAGGCCATGCCCACTTAGGAAAATCTAACAGAGAGCCTTGGGGCTCCAGCATAGCTAGTTGATTTGGATTTTCTTTCCTTGGGAATAGAAAGGGATTATACTTCTATTTCCCAAGCTTCTCTTCTTTTGCTTCTTGGCTTTGTTAGCTCCAGTGCCAGTAACTACTTAAAATGTCAGGCTTTTTCAGCACTCAGGTTGGCTCAGGGAATAGAAGCAGGAACGGCGAGAAGCGAGTATGTATGCAAAGAGCTGCATGTACTCCCAGACACTTCCAGCATTGCCAGTTTGGGGTCTGCATATCAATTCTTAGATGATTTCCTGGATGCAGTTTCTCGTATGTTTTCATGTGTGCGGCTGTAGAAATCAATCCAGCTTAATGGAAAAGCTCAGCGTTCTATCACCCAGAGCTCCCAAGGCTCCTCCATCTGCTCCGATGGCACTGGGAACCGGGAAGGAGCCACAGAGCCAGATTCCTTATTAGCAGTAAACCTGTTGGGTCAAGAACAGGGAAGGATCTCGAGCCCTGCTGGGACATGTTGGACACAAGGCTGGTGATGGTTATCTTTGATCTGAGATGGGGTAATCGGGCGTGCCTGAGATTCAAGATTGCCTGGATCAGGATGCTTCCTACATTCTTTATGATTAGTCTGTGAATACCTCAGGAGACATTGGACAAGAGAAAGGACCCCTCTTGCTAACTTCTCATTGGTTATTCTCTTCTCTGATTTACTTCCATTATATATATGGTTGAAATATATAGAACTTGTTAAGGTTTCATATGGTTTCTTCTAATGTTTTACTTAATCTCTTTTATTGTTTTATTTATCTGTTTATTCTGAGAGAAGGTCTCACAACATAAGCCTGGCTAGCCTGTAGCTCACTGTGTAGACAAGGCTGGCCTCTATCTCACAGAGATATGCCTGGATTAAAGGCGTGCACACCATGCGCATCTTAAAGAGAGCTGTCTGGATGTGCTGGCCGTTCTGCCTGCTGTCACTGTTGGCAGAAAAGGAGCTCCTTGAACTTCAGGGGCTTTGGGGTGGAATGTGTGTATAACCCTGTCAGCAGTTGTTGGGGGATTTGTTGTGTTGAAGAAAAAAAACAACTAATTAGGGACCCTTGGTTGTGTAACAGAACCCCAGCATAGTGTGTTATATTTAAAATTATAATCACAGAGCTATAAATAAGAAAGAAAGTCTCCTTCCATTAGCCTGCTGTTGTAACAAGCAGCATTGCCAACTCTGTCGGGCTGCAATAGAGCCAGCCGTAGCGTCTGAAGGCAACTCTGGTCTGTTTAGCTGGTGTGATTACATAAAGAAACACACAGTTCAGTGGGTCTGAATAAAAACATACGTCTACACAATCACACCGTGAAGAACTTTCCACTACCCCAGGGTCATTCTGTCCAATCCAAGGCCTTACCCCTGCTCTGAAGGGTAACCTCGGTTCTCACTTTACACTATAGGTTAGTCTAGCCTTTTCCTATGAATTTGTCTGTACTGCTTTTGTTCTTGTATATCTGCTTTATTTGACTAAACATGATGTTTTTAAGAGCCTTTTGTATTTTCTTGTATTTCAGTGGTCTGTTATAGTTTACAACTTGACCCATCGGTCTATTCTATAAACACAACATACACCACAGCACATGAAATGGCACAGGACAACATTCAGGAGTTGATTCTCACCTCCCGCCATGTGTCCCTCTATTGAAGGGCACTAGTATGAGATTTCCAGTTGGGGGCTACTAGAATAAAGCTACTATAAGCATTTTTGTACACATTAGGAAGAAATATGTGCTTGTTTCTGATGTGAATCGTGAGGTTATATGTACATACTTTCAGCACCTAGACAATTTGACACACCGTCTTTGAATAAGTAGCTAGATGCTTTTCTAAGGGCATTTGTAGGAATCATTACAGTGGCCGTGCTGCTATCAAAGGTAAGAAGAAGACTGGGTGGTGGAGGCCAACAGTCCTCACCAGGGAGCTCACGATGCGATTTCCTAAATGCATTTATTGCCGTGGTTTCCTGTGTGAGACTGGAGCTCAGGGACATTTGTGAACATTAACAGCTCTGCTCCCAAAGGCACCGTGAGCTGCCTAGAGGCCCAGGCGCCTGGGGTGGGTTGATGGTCCTGACCCATGTTTTCTTTGAGTTCAAGGAAAATGAGAGGTGTTGGCAGACACAGAAAGACCTTTAGGTACCTCCGAACCTTGTTGCCCCCTGATAGGGTTATACTTTAAATTCTGGCCACGCCCTGCCCTTAGTAAAGTAGAAAGTATCTATAGATTCCCATCCTCGAGTGTGAACTAGCCCCATGCTCTCCACTCAGCAAAGCACAGTGGTTCTCAACCTTCCTCAGGCTGCAAACCCTTAATACAGTTCCTTATATTGTGGAGACCCCGAACCAGAAAATTATTTCCTTGCTACTTGAGAACTGTAATTTTCCACTGTTATGAATTGTAATGTGAATATCAGATTTGAGCTCCCAGAAGGGTTGAGACCCACAGGTTAAGAACCAATGCAGTAGAGCTTTAAATTTCCTCTACTGAGGACTGATGGGGCGGGGGGGGGGGGGGGGGGGGGGGGGGGGGGGGGGGGGTGTGAAGAGGTTAAAACTGCCAGTCTTGTGTTTGTGTAAATCTTAAGCACATGAAGAGTAGCAGTTTGAGCGACCCTTTTTGTTCAAGTGGCATTAGAACACCCTGGTCACCGACACTTTTGTGGAATGACTCTGCCAGGCTAGAGCCACCTGGGCGGAGGTCACCCTTCAGTGCGCGGCTTCCAGCCGGTTCTCATAGGCGGCTAAAACACCACGGTAGGCACCCGCTACCATCTGCCCTGTACCATCCACCATCCATTCATGGCTTGACAGGAGAGGTGCTGGCTGCCATGGAAAGACATGAGACTCTCCCATTACTGAACGTTAACGAGAGCTTAACTCACAGCACTGCGCTCAGCTCTGTGTGACCTTGGAACTCTTTACAAATATGAGTGTGACAGTGCCGATGGTAAGGGCCTCCAGAGCAGCCCCGGGTAGACGTCCCGCCGCTTAGAGCAGCTCTACCGCTACTGGGTAACCTGAGGTAGTTCTTAAGGGCTGAGTCTCAGTTACTTCCTATGGAAAAAGGCCTGTGCTGATGCTGTAGTCCCACAGGGCTCGTAGGGTTCCTGTAGGGGTCAACATGGTACGGTGTAAGCACTCTCGGCTGCCTTTGCTAGAGCCGCTTTGCTCATTGCTCTGGAAACCGCCTAGACCCTTTCTGGTTTGGTTTGGTTTTTTGATTGTTGCTTGCTTGCTATGGCTTGTGTTTTTTGTTTTTTTTTTTTTTCCTCACATTCTTCAATAGGATTTCTGAATGGGTCTTTGAACGTTCATCCTCTTTCTTTAAATGATAACAATGTCAGGGAGGGAGCATTGCAGCTAAAGGTACAAGGTAAGTTGCACCAGCGAGTCTGGCAGAAGCGGTAAAGAGCCTAAGAAAGAAGAACCCTGAGTGAAACCTGATAGGCCATTTCAAAGTTGCCTTCCACAGAGGCTCCTAAAGGTGCTGACGCAGCTGAGCTGGGACCCTTCCAACTGGTTGCTCTGAAACTCCTGGTCGGTTTGGGAAACTGCCCATTTCAAAATTCCCTTTGATTGCTTGGCACACAGCACGGTCCCTTGGGCCTACAGCAGGGGCTCAGTCAAATCAATGGCTCCCCATAAATTTCATTTAACACCTCTTATAGTTAAAAAAAAATCGATTCGTCTGTAATTTTCAGTCCAGTGTATTTTTAGAGCCGTTTTGGGCTCACAGCAAAATGGAAGGTAAAAACAAGTCCATTTGCTTCCTGTCCCCACACATACAGGCTCCGGTCATCATCAAATCCTCCTCGGAGCTGTGTCTACACTGACACATCCTCATTACCCAATGGCACTTGGTTAGCACCCACAGTTTGCATTAAGATTATTTTTGTCTGAGATTGGAGGAAATTATGTATGATCACAAAATCCTCTCTATGCGTGTGTGCATATATATGTGATGCATGTATTACATATGGGCAAGTCTTTTCACCCATGCAGGTGAGTGTGGTGGCCGGAGGTGTTTGGAGAGTTTCACTCTGGACCTTAGAATTTGAGTCCGTTTCTGACTAGACCCACAGTCCACTGCTTGACCCAACTGGCTGCCTCGCAAGTCCCTAGGATCCTGCCTGTCTATCCCCCAGTCCTGGGTCACTGCACTACCACACCTGGCTTCTAATGTGGTTGCCAAAGGTTCAAACTCAAGTCCTCATGCCTGCATAGCAAGTTCTTGCGCCACTGGGTCATCTCCCTTGCTTCTAGGCTTTTGAGAGAACATGTTTTTCAGTTCCAAGAAAACATCTGCTCAAGGAGAAAAGAGGGTTTGTGTGTGCGGTGGGGAGTTCAGTTCCTCAAGAAGACAAAGCCTGAGTTGACCAGATTAGAATTCCAAGAGAGTTATAAAGGGGAATAAAAAGACTTCAAAAATAATTGTACTAAATAAACAAAAAATCATTCTTGGAATGTTTACTCCAAGATCACACTTAAAATCGAGCACTGATCCTGGAGCATCATTTGCCTGGGGGCTAAAGAGAACTTGACACTGGTGTAGTGTCTTCATGTATAACAGAAGCACCTTGAAGTATTGTCATGGTGGCTATAGTAAATACTGAAAATAAATTTCTTAGTCTATTTGGAGTCTTGGCATGAAAGCGTTCATCACCGCAGTGCTGACATCTTGTTTTTAATTTCGTTTCCTAAGCTCTTCCAGCACATTCTGCAAGTGTGCACTGAGATGTTCTTGAATATAGTTCTGCTGAGCCACAAACATGAATTATTTATTTTGAAAACTGTTTTTGGAGCTACTAGCGGCTCCCGGATAGGGGACTGATTTCTTCAGATCTTATATCTGGAGTTTCTGAGGTGGATGTGATATGAATTGGGAAGGAAATGTTGAGCACATCCATAGATGATAAAAGGCGCTATGTAGACCGTTCCCCGTGGGACATTGTAAGGCAATCAAAAACATTACCAAAGCGCTACTGAAAAATAGCCAAAGGCTTTAAGAAATATGGAAGAAAAACATAAAATCCTTACAGACATAGGGAAATTGCTCCAGATTATTAACAGTCAAGAAATTATTAATTTAACTGCAATAAGGAACCATTTCACATCACTAAATCAGTAAAAAAAAAAAATCACAAGTTCAATAGCTCCAAGGGCTGGTAGTTTTCCTGTACTGCAGCAACAGCTGTGGAATCGATCTGACAGTATCTATTAAAACCAAATGTTCCACCCAACAACTTGTATGTACTCATAAGAGACCTGTAAAAGTATCACTGTTAATAACAAGTTAATAAAAACCTGACGATAACCCAACACAGAAAACACAAAGCATGCTACATAAGAAATTTACCAGCATGAGTGAGAAACTGCTGGATCCCGCCACACGAGGAGCCGCGACAAATGCAGAGTGGGGTGGGGGTGCTGCAGAGCTGTAAACACCTGCCTGCCATGCAGGAGACCTAGGTTTGTTCCCCAGGACTGCAGTATAGAAAAGTAAAATGTGAAGAAAGGAGAATACCGTTCACGGGGCGATCATGTTGCTTCGATCCTCCTTTAAACGGGAGAGACTAGACAAATAACTCTGGACTAGAAATATGGCACCTGGTCAGCAGTGCTGAATGTCTGCTGTCATTCCGTGAGTATCTTCCTGAGCTCCTTGTTCTAACACGATGAAGAATTTCTGCCCTGGCAATGCTGAAGCATGCATGGGCAGCCCATATATGGTGGTTCTGCTGAACTTGTCCATATTGGGTTTCATCGTCTAAGGTGATGAGGACGTCTGACCAGGTCCCTTCCTCAAGAGGGCGTCAGATCTCATTACAGATGGTTGTGAGCCATCATGTGGTTGCTGAGAATTGAACTCAGGAACTTTGGAAGAGCAGGCAGTGCTCTTAACCACTTAACCACTGAGCCATCTCTCCAGCCCAACACTATGAAGCAGTTAGCAATTTTCCAACTTTGCAGAAAGGAGCCAAGGGACTGTTCTGCAATTCGGATTCGGTTTGCAATGCCCAGGCCTTGCTCTCTCCTTTCTGCCACACCTATTCTTTTTCTTTTTTAAAATTGAATTTTATTGAGCTCTATATTTTTCTCTGATCCCCTTCCTGCCTCTCCCCTCCCTTTCAACCCTCTCCCAAGGTCCCCATGCTTCCAATTCACTCAGGAAGTCTTGTCTTTTTCTGCTTCCTATGTAGATTAGATCTATGTATGTCTCTCTTAGGGTTCTCATTGTTTTCTAGGTTCTCTGGGATTGTGATTTGTGGGCTGGTTTCCTTTGCTTTATGTTTAAAAACCACCTATGAGTGAATACATGTGATAATTGTCTTTCTGGGTCTGGGTTACCTCACTCAAAATTATGTTTTCTAGCTCCATCCATTTGCCTGCAAAATTCAAGGTGTCGTTATTTTTTTTCTATTGTGTAGTTCTCCATTGTGTAAATATACCACATTTTCCTTATCCATTTTTCAGTCAAAGGGCATTTAGGTTGTTTCCTGGTTCTGGCTATGACAAAGAATGCTGCTATGAACATAGTTGAGCACATTACCTTCTGACATGGTTGAGCATCCTTTGGATATACATCCAAAAGTGGTATTACTGGGTCTTGAGGAAGGTTGTTTCCTAATTTTCTGAGAAATTGCCACACTGACATCCAAAGGGACTGTACCAGCTTGCATTCCCACCAGCAATGCTGGAGTGTTCCCTTTACCCTACAACCTCTCCAGCATAAGTGTTTTTGATCTTGGCCATTCTTACGAGTGTAAAATGGAATCTCAGAGTTGTTTTGGTTTGCATTTCTCTGATGACTAAGGATTTGAACATTTCTTTAGGTGTCTTTCATCCATTTTAAGTTCCTCTGTTGAGAGTTCTCTGTTTAGGTCTGTACTCCATTTTTTTATTGGATTATTTGTTCTTTTGATGACCAATTTCTTGAGTTCTTTGTATATTTTGGAGATCAGACCTCTGTCTGATGTGGGGTTAATAAAGATCTTTTCCCATTCTGTAGGCTGTCGTTTTGTCTTGTTCACCGTGTCCTTTGTTTTACAGAAGCTTTTCAGTTTCAGGACGTCCCATTAATTAATTGTTTCTCTCTAACAGTGTCTATGCTACTAAAGTTATATTTAGGAAGTGGTCTCTTGTGCCAATGCGTTCAAGTGTACTTTCTTTTCTATAAGGTTTAGTGTGGCTGGCTTTCTGTTGAGGTCTTTGATCCATTTGGACTTGAGTTTGGTGCGTGGTGATAGATATGGATCTATTTTTATTCTTCTACATGTTGATATCCGGTTATTCCAGTACTATTTGTTAAATATGCTTTCTTTTTTCCATTTGATAATTTTTGCTTCTTTTTGTCAAAAATCGGGTGTTCAAAGGTATGTGGCTTAATATCCAGGTCTTCAATTCAGTTCCATTGGTCTAAAACGAAGCAGTTAGCAATTTCCCAACTTGGCAGGAAGGAGCCAAGAAACTGCTCTGCAGCTGGGATTCAGTTCGCAATCCAGGCCTTGCTCTCTCCTTTCTGCCATACCCATTCTGTTTCTTGAACTAACACTTTCTCCTACAAGAGACCAGTGTTAGCAGTAACGTAAGTGAAGTCTTTGGGTGAATGGAATCTTTATCACTCTTCCATCCATCCCTTCTCTGCTGTAACTTCCCATAAGCATGCAAAGCTGACTCTGAGAGCTGCGTGCGTCTCCTGCTGATAGGATGGTGCTGTGCCTTCCTGGAAAATAATGACCCAGGAGGGCTAATCGGCATGAAGGCACACGCATTTCACTCCGTGTTGTGTCAGGCCATGGGTCAATTCAATTACATTTTTCATAATGACCAGATTTTCATCCTGGGACATGTCAACTAATTGGCTGCAGTGAGAAAGGCTGGGATCATTTGTAAGGAAATTAATGAAGTCAGCCAGCAGAAGGGCTCGTCCGTCTCCAGAAGTGATATTTGAAATCCAGAAACGCACTCTGTTCCTTTCCTCCGCCCGAGGTTTATCCCCACAGCACCACATTAATCTCTCCGCTACCGCGCTGCGGTTGTGCACAGACATTGTCTCTCTGCCCGGGACAAAGCACCCTGTGACAAATCTCTTTGCAGACTGGAATCTGACTTGCCGGGGAGAATCCACATCTCCACAGAATGTGGCGACAGTTCTGTTCTCGATACATGGCACCAGGAGCCAGAGAAACGGGAGTGGAGGTGGGGCAGAATCAAATCAGTACTCTTAAGAACTTGACTGGACCCTGTTGATTTGTAGCAACAGTTTGCAAACTTGGTCAGTAAGCCGAATTGTCTGGGAAGCTATCAGTCGGCCCAGAAAAGTGGAAAAAGAATCCCTCACTCCATCACACACTTAACAGTTCAGTAGACATGGTACCTGCAGAAATCCAGCTGTAGAAAAATATCAATTTGTCTGGCTTGCTGTCCCAATCTCTTGGGTGTGCCATTCGGGCTCCTTCGCAAAATAACAACAGAGTGCTCCATGTCCTGCCAACATGAAGCCATTTTGCAGCATTTCTTCAAGAGACACTTTTTAGTCATTGATTATACGCTGCATCCTGCTGACGCTAGACCACCTCATTCTATCACCGTATGCCTCTGGTTGATATCAGGAACAGGAACAGACTTCTGAGGTAAATCACAGCACAATGTGGCTCACATGAGGTGACTGAAGAGTACACGGCAAATGAGTGATAAACCTGTAGGATATGCTTCTCCCGATTCCCAAACCAACAGGGCTCAGCGTTATTCTCAGCTGTCTTTCCTCCCTCTCGAGTCTGGAGGCAGCTGGAATCCTTGTAGCTTGTCAGGCTGCTTGGGCACACAAGGCAAAGCCTGCTGCAGTCTCTCTTAGGGACCACTGTGGAAGAGCCTCGTCTAAACAACCCCCCTATGCTTCTTCCTGTGGGGGTAACTGAGCTTGAAATAGGAAAGACGAGGTTCCAAAGGTACCAAAGGTTTATGGGACAGGATACTGTGTGGGGGTGGGCTCCAGAGTCATTGACCCAATAGCAAGGCTCCCTCTAGTGGACAGTCATGTATTGGTTGGCCTGAGAGGACTACACCTCCTCTGTGTAGATCACCTCTGTGCAGACAATAAAAGCATTCTCAACTCACTATTAACTCCAGGCTACCAAATTTGGGGATTTAATTGTATACAATAATGAGTGCAAATCACATTGTCATGGGAGAAGAAGAGATAGAGAAGGGTTATCAAGAAAAACGTATGCTTGTCAACCAAAACTTAGCTTTAACAGAGAAACACAAAACTGACATTGGGAAATGAATATACAATAGATATGCTCTGTCTAGGTCTTGATAAATAAGCCCAAATCTTGTCCTCAAGAGGCACAAAGGCTATAGGAGGTGGGAGGTACATAGGTGACCACCTTAAAACATCTGTCATTTCAAGTTCAGTTGCCATTTTTCTGGTTAGTGCATTAGTGACAGGCAAGATAGTTTTCTCCCAAGCCTGAGATGGTTGGGTATTCTTGGAAAGACTGGTGTTGATCATAAATCCAGGAACAAGAATGGAGGCACTGGGTTTCCTGGCCTAAGGTTGCCATATGAGCAAGAATGTGTCAAATAGCCCTGTGCCTTCAAGGATATGCCCTGGGGAGGCAGTCCGCACAACCAGGGCTTAATTGGGAGGAGTTGCAGAGGAGATGGGTAACCAAGCCATCTCCAGAAGCACTTATACTTACCCATATCATATGTATGGACAAGCTGAAGCCCACTGGAGAGACGCTAAAGGAAGTTTGGTTTGTCTTGTTTTTTAATTCAACAGCCGAAGGGATGAGACCTGGTTTTAGTAAATTTATTCTTGTTGAACACAGCGCTCCATAGGGCTCGTAGATAAGGCCAGAAACGGGGAAACCTATTAGGCTGGTATAGCCATTCAAGCCAGAAATTTTAAGGTTCTGAGTTAGGGCCTGGAGGAATGTGGAGGAAATGGGGCAGATGGAATCAGCCTAAGGATGTAATTTGGTCTTAAGACGTGTGGCAGATTTAGGGCAGGGGCAGGCAGTTTCATTCTCCTCTGTAGCCTTGAAGACATCACTGTCTGGTGATGGAGGAGGGTCATCTGTCTATGTGCTACTTCCATTGGTTAATAAAGAAACTGCCTTGGCCCTTTAATAGGACAGAAAATTAGGTAGGGGGAGTAGACAGAACAGAATTGTGGGAGAAAGAAAGCAGAGCCAGGCAGACGCCTCAGGCGGTCGCCATGCCTCTCCTCTCCGAGACAGATGCAGGTTAAGATCTCTCCTGGTAAGTGTCCACCTCGTGGTGCTACACAGATTACTAAATATGGGTTAAAGCAAGATGTGAGAATTAGCCAGTAAAAGGCTGAAACTAATGGGCCAGGCAGTGTTTAAATGAATACAGTTTCTGTGTAATTATTTTGGGTAAAGCTAGCCATGCAGGAGCCGGGCGGCGGGAAGCAGCCCGCAGCTCCTTCTACAGTCTGATTTATATTGCCATAAATGATATACTGAATAACATCCAGGTATATTCAGAAGAATAAATTGGAGGCCTCTGATTGCTCACCCAGTGACATATGTAACATACAGGAAGTTCTGCCCTGACCTATTGTACAAATTTATTCATTTTTTTCCTAGTGTACAATTTTAATCAGTGAGTTACATTTTTCACTATATGTGAAAATGTAAGCATTGTCTAAGTAATGTTCAATTATCTCTGTGTATATTCGCACACCATTTAAATCTCAAGATAATCCTGCTGGGACTGTGTCACTGAATCCAAAGGCACACGAGCAGTCTAAAGCTGCCGTAGAAACATTTGAGAGACACCTAGAAGTGTCAGCCGTTAGGATTCCAAGGCCCAGGTTCTTTTCTATTGCGCAGCCACAAGCCAGATCTGACACAATGAACAGTCACATTCTCATTGAAACAAGGAGCCAGATCTGACACAATGAACAGTCACATTCTCATTGAAACAAGGAGCCAGATCTGACACAATGAACAGTCACACTCTCATTGAAACAAGGAGCCAGATCCGACACAATGAACAGTCACACTCTCATTGAAACAAGGACCCAGATCTGACGCAATGAACAATCACATTCTCATTGAAACAAGGAGCCAGATCTGACACAATGAACAGTCACACTCTCATTGAAACAAGGAGCCAGATCCAACACAATGAACAGTCATATTCTCATTGAAACAAGGACCCATTCCATGACACTAAAGTCCAGTGTGTGCTTGGGGTCTACGCTCTCATTCACTTTCTGCTGCTGTTTCCTATGGTTTTGAGGGAAGTAAGTAGGTAATACTTTAAAAATAAATCACCACGGAGAACAGGCAGTACCTGTATATAGCGGACAAGCCCACCGACAGCAGGTGATGTCATCTTACCCTCCCTTTCTCAGAAATGCAAAATTAAACACCTTGTCTTGTTCCCATGGAACATGAAATGATTGAGAAGTAGATATAAAATGCCAAGCAATATCAACAGCTTAAGCAGAGTTGAGCAGTGAATGTGGTCTCTTGCTTGCTCCCGTCTCTTCAGCCTAGCCAGACTGTTTAATTGTGTTCTGCCTCACACTCATCAGCGGCAAAATGAGAGCGATAATATTTGCCTTTTGGAGAACATTATGAAGATGAGCATAAGAAATGTCAGTATCTTAAAAGGTCAAATATTATGTACCAGTGCGGAGTTTATTTTTATTTTATGAGTTTTTGGATAGAAGTAGAAATTTTCCCTATTCCTTTTCTTTTTTTCAGCTGCCATGATTTACAAGCAGAGGTGTGAGGTAATTGAGGTGTAGCTCCCAGGTGAGGCTTGTGGTCCTGCTATCCAATATGTGACATGGGAACCAGGCCGCCATCTATGTGATTTAATCTTCTTTTGTCTTTGAAGATAGGATGGCTATTTGTCCATCCCCCACTTATAGGTGTGATTGTTTAGTATTGGATATGACTGGCATGGGGCTAACATTGAGTATGCCAGCTCCCCAATCTCAGGTCTCATAGGACCCCTTCACTCAGGAGAGAAAACACGTGTACCCATAATGAGTGCTGACGAAAATCTGATTCCAGTGGGGGATCTGTAGTTTGAATAGAAATCCATGTTGCTCTGAAAAGGAAGCAACTAGTTTTAGGTTGGGTTCATTTGTGGAAGGTGTTGACTGGATAGGATAACCAAACCAAAGAGGAAAGAAAGGTGTTTGCTTCAGACAGCAAGAAGAGCATAAACAAAAGACGATGTGGAAATAAGATTGAAAACAAGAATGCAAAGGCTCCGCATGTAGCTGCAATGTCTGTGCTCCTAGAACTTTGTAGGTTGGGGAAAGAGGACCTCATGTTCTAAGCCAGCCTAGGCTACAGATTAAAGTTCTGTCTCAAAATACAAGGTAAATAATGCAGAGATGAGTAGGTAATTGACGTGTTGGGACAACAAGGAATGTCGTATGATTAAGGCATAGAAACGATAGATTTAATCTTCTACCACAGAAGGTTAGTTTCAGGGGTGAAGGATCTTGACTCTTAGGTAAGTCGAGACTCCCTGCAAACAATGAAGAGTTGCCACAGTGGGAAGATGCTATCATTGGTGACTTAGAGATCATCCTGATTGCAGTGGGAGGCCGGATTAAATCTGGCTGGGATCTGAGGTTAGGAATCCAAGGAGGGTGTATTACAGTAAAGCGGGCAAAGATTTGAAAGACTGGAGTTAAGGCCAAGACAATGAGGTTGACTGAGTAACCGGCTGAGACAGTATTTGCAGTTAGATTCAATCAATAGTAGCAGTGTGTTAGAAGGAAAGGGGGAAGTCAGAGATGACCCTGTAGGTTTGGGCATGGGTGGGAGAATGGCCAAAAATGAAACACAGGAGGTACTATTATGTTATAGAAGGGGTTTTTATTTTTATCTTTTAGTTAATTCACAATATAACCTTTTCATAGCTATGTGTCATTGTTCCTTTCACGTATTCAGCCTCCTCAGCCCTCCTCTAGCCCTACCCACCCTCCCCCGAAAATGATTTCCCAGTAAGTTGATTCGATGGGGGATGGGTATGGTACATATGTATGTGGGGCCCAGCAGGCAACCTGGGATGCTTTTTTTGTGTGTTTGGCTGTGGTTTTGTTTTATCTGAGACATAACACACACTGACCTTAAAACTCGCTACGTAGGCCTAACTGGGTGGCCTGTGATCTGCTTTTCTCTACCTCCCCCTCTTCCCAGCACAGAGACAAAAAGCGTGCCACCCTTCCTGGCTACTCTTACCTGGCTCTGGGGATCGAACTCAGGTCCTCACGCTTGCACAGCAAGCACTTATGCACTGAGCCCTCTTTCCAGCTTTAATGTATCACCTCTAAGTGACTTCTTCTGCTTGGACCGTCATAGTCAGCAAGGTTTTGTCACAATGAACCATGCGTGGTGGTCAAACTTCCCTTCAGCCTTGTTTGTGCACCTATATTATTTGACTTGGTTACCTGGCACAGGCTGATCTATGCTGGATGTAGCAGCAGCTGTGCTAGGAGACGTCTGTGCTCAGGCCATGTTCTTACGAGTATCACAAATAAATTGATATATTTTAAAGTCTTCATAAACTTTTTCTCTTAACATTTGAAAAGTCCCTTTCCACCTGAATAATAATATTTTGGCGCGTTATCATGTAATTCGCATATTACAACATCATCTCTGCCTAACTAGAAGTTTAGGGCCCAGCAATTTGACAGCAACAGATTATGGTTTCCCTTGAAACTCTTAGCAAAAGTCTATTCATTAGATTCTTCCATAAAATACTCTTAATGGTATTTAATGTGTTAAAATGGGATGCACTTCAGCTAGATAGGATATCTAAAAGGCAGGGGGATCAGCAGAAATTTATAACGTAATTCCTTTTGCTGGAGCTCAGCCCAGAACCACATTTGTAATAGCATTTCCAGCCTCCCACAAATAAGGTGGTTGCAAGAAGAGCTATGGCAAGCCAGCCCGTGTAATTCAGTCGGGCTGTAGGCACAGAACCACTTGTACAGTAACACTAAAATTCTGTCGTGAGGCTGGAGGGATAGCCTAGCAGCTCACAGCACTGCTGCCCCTGTGGAGGACCCCACTTCAGTTCCCGATATTCGTGGAGTGGCTCACAACTCTCTGGAAATCTACTTCTTGGCATCCAGCATATTCTCCTAGCCTTGGTAGGAACCAGGCTTGCATGTGGTATACATACATGCATATGGGCCAAACATTTATACACATTAAATAAAATGTAAATCTTTAAACGGCACCATTAACTTTACAGTCATTAATTTTGATCCTTAGATTTTAAACATGAGAAAAATGGGAAAGGTGACCTGTTTGTCTCCTTGTTCAGAACATAGTGGACATCAATATTCTCCCCATCTGAAAACAGCAAGGACAACCGTCTATACAATCCAATTTTCATAATCAAGGGAAAGTGCATGGAACACGTGAAAGATCACTGCTACAACAGCATTTAATTCTCCAACGACCACTAAAACCCTAGGGCAGTCGTCCTTTCCTTCCTAGAGCTCAACAGAGCTGGGGAGAAACCGACCCCATGTCAGTGTGGCCAACTGAAAAACCGGAGGGCCTGGAAGTGATTCCTTATTGCTACTAAAACTTTCTTTCCCTGAAACAAACCGGCCCGTGTATGTGTGTGTGTGTGTGTGTGTGTGTGTGTGTGTGTGTGTGGAGAGAGAGAGAGAGAGAGAGAGAGAGAGAGAGACAGAGAGAGACATAAAGATTTTTTAGAGACGAATACTTTGTTTAGTCTAGCCAATGAAAGAATATGCCTAACACCAGGAGACTCTACCCCTGCCCGCCCCCCCCCCCCCCCCCCCCCCCCCCCCCCCCCCCCCGTCTGACACAAAGCTGTGGTAGTCTGATTCATTGCTGTGGTTCAGCAAATGGCAGGCTGGTCTTTCAGCTCTAATTCAGCTTGGCTGCCTTGAGCCCACTTCATCTTTGTCCCGAAGTCTGGACCATTTTCAAAGTTATAATAAGTCATGAAAAAAATCACAGTGAAATCACACAAGCTATCCCAAGAAGTGTTACTCTAGGGAACCTGAGACTCAGAAGATTCTAACCTTCCCAGGGATAGATCCCCGGGGACGCTCGTGATGGAAGCTTAAGACTGAGACGTTCTGAAGCAGCTTCTTTTGTCCGTCTCCTACTTCTGAGCTGAGTCATAATTCCCCTCCTAGAGGGCAGAGGGATGGCTCTGTGGGCAAAGCACTGATGTATAAGCATGAAGAGGTGGGTTCACAGCTCAAGTATCCATGCAGAAGCTGCATGGGAGGCGTGTACTTGTCATCTGGAAGAGGTCGGTCCTTCAAGGTTTCTGGCCAGTTATTCTGACCAATCAGTGAGAGACTATCTCAAAAATGTAAGTTAGAGAGAAGTCTTGACATCACCTTAATATCAACCTTGGCCTTCCGAACATGCTCCCATGGGTAAGTTTTAATTATCCTTTATACTTGGTTTTTCTTAGTTGCTGTCCTAGGATACTTCTCTGTTCTCTGTATCTAATAGAAACACTGATTGGTACAATCTGGGGAAACATAGCTTCTGATTTTATGCTTTTTGGACCAATTAAACGCTCTTTAGGTATGTCGTCAGCTTAAATAAAATTATGCGTCTAAAATATCTATGTATAATTAGAGAACAGTATGCAACTACATCTCATGACTATAGACACCAGGCTAAGCCAGAGTCTACTGCAGTAATAAATAATGTTTAAACTCACGTAGCCCGGTCTGTGGGTACTTGTCATCCCACACTACACAAATGGAGATTGATGCAAAGCTCTGCGCAGTACCTAGAGGGACAGCTGCCCCGCGGGGAGAAGGGGTCCTTGACACGTAGTCCAGAAGACAAAGGCCTGCATGCTGAAATAGCACAGACCAATGGTCAAAGCAAACGCACAGCCCTGCTAAGCTGTAGGCTTCCCAGGAAGCCCAGAGAGCATGTGGATATTTGGGGGCCATGCGTGGCTCGTTTCTATTTGGGCTGAGGAAAACAAAGAGCCTTGTTTAAAAAACAAAACAAAACAGTCCTTCCCCTTTTAATCCTGAATTACTGTGATGTTTATGCTTATTTTAGGCTTAAAATTGTGTGTGATTCACTTATATTTAAGTCATTGAGATATGGACTTACTCATGCTATCTGGAGAAAAGGGGTTATTTTATACTATCACATATGGCATTATTTTATCATTTCTCCCCCAAGCGATGAGTACATTACGACCTAAACAATTTTCTATCTTTATTCTTATAGCTAGGCAAATTTGTATTGTGGTTTGGTAAATACCAGCTTGATTCCTGGCAGTAGTGGGTTTCTGTCTGACTTTTATGATCATTTCTATCTATTAAAAATCAATTTATACTTACCATTTCTTCTAAATCTAGCAAATGTGATTCTAAATTTGAGAGGCTTTAAAACTAAAGTGGCTATTTACAGTCAAACGTGAAGAAAAAAAAATTGATGTGGGATTCCCCTCTGTATGCTGTGAATACCATTGGTTAATAAAGACACTGGCTTGGCCCGATAGAGCAGAGTAGAGCCAGGTGGGGGAAACTAAACTGAATGCTGGGAGAAAGAAGGCGGAGTCAGTGAGATCAATGTATCCCCTCTGGAGAGTGAGATGCCAGAACTTTACCTGATAAGCCACAGCTTTGTGGCTATACACAGATAAATGGAGATGGGTTAATTTAAGATATGAGTTAGCCAGAAATACACTTAAGCTATTGGCCAAACAGTATTGTAAATAATATGATTTCTTTGTGATTATTTCAGGGCTGATCAGCTGGGAACAAACAAACAGCCTCATACTACAAAAATTTAAACTACAAGCAGTAGGTGTGTGTGTGTGTGTGTGTGTGTGAGAGAGAGGGGGGGGGGACAGAGACAGAGAGACAGAGAGAGACACAGAGAGAGATGCCTGCTGCATAGTAGATATTTTGCAGAGGTCATCTTCCTAAATCTCCATAAATAAAGGTAATACATTCATGGCCACACAGCTTGATGTAGAAGAAACAGGAGGATAAAATGGGACTCGTTTCTTCTAAAGCCTCATTTACTGGGGTCAGGGAAGATCACCTGTGTAGGCATTTCTGAGTAAAATCACGACAAACTCAGTTCTGAGAAGGGCATCAGGGCATCAGGGGAAACTCTTCTGGCCTCTGCCTTTGGTGCTTCACAGCCTGTGTTACACATGTGAGTCCTGCCTCTGAGATTTCCTCACTCACAGAACTCAGACAAGATGATTTTAAGCTGCTCCATGCCTGGGATCCTCTCTTCTGAAATAAAGGGCTGAAAATGGGTGTACGCCTTGTAGTCCCGGGAACAGATTAAGCTGTCAGTGCAAGTAAAGCCCTTAGAACTGTGTTTGGCTCTAGATAAATATCAACTGTTGGTCTGAGTTCTGACCAATGTTCTTTGAAGACATAAAAGAAAATGAAGGAGATAGTAGATTAAAGAACTGAGGGGTGTGTGTGTGTGTGTGTGTACAAGTTATTTCATTTGGTTCATACTACAGTCATATTTAAGCAAGTTAGCCTCATAAGAAAAACCCAAGGCACAAAAACGTACAGTGATCTACCAACATCACCACAAAACTGTAAGGTGTCAGGGATAAAAACCCATGCTAGGTCCATTGGGCTAGGAAGGTAGTGTTGAAAGTGTGTACTTATTGCTACTGCTCTTAATAGGATATGGAAAGAGCACCCCTAAATTGGTAAGGGGGCACTGAATGTAATTTGGATTTAATGGGTATCAATAGCCCAGGTTGACATTGCCCTGTTTTCTGGCTCCTAGTTCCACTGTGTTCCAGGGCTGCCAAGGAACTGACCGATTCCTGGACAGCTTCCCTTCACGCAGGCCCACTGGCTGTCTGGATCATGGCTCCTCTCAGCCTCCCACCTACTGCAGAGCATTTCCCGTGAACTTCAGGAGCCATGCCTTCCCTTGCTCTTTATCTGTCAGCAGCTCTTTTTGATTTTTGGAATGGCTGGCCTTGACTTACCCTGGTTTCTTTCTCTATAGCCTGACAGGTTCTTGTTCTCATTTCTTCTGTCTTCTTTTTCCTCAGGCTCTGCCAAGGTTTCAAAGCCCTGTCTTCCCGGCATGCAATTAGACTGTGTTGTGAGCTCCCTTAATCCCGTGAGGCTTCACACCTTCAGTGACTCCTCTCTTCCTTTCAGTGTGTGTTGATACTTGTCTCCAAAGCTTCCAAATTTTGAGAAACAAAACTACTTGTAAATACTTAGAAATTTTCTTGTTGGAAGGCAGGGTCCATTTCAATTTGCACAACTTGATGGAAAAATAGCACATTGTGTAATATTGTTGGTCACAACACCCAAGTGTCCATCTTGGGCTACGTCTTATTTCAGCCTAACTCTGTGGCATTGGCCTCATATCTGGCCTCTATGTTAGAAAAGATTATTGATAATGAAAGAGGGAATGGATAGGTAGAAATAGTTACAACTCACCATAGGGTGACATCAGTAGGACTCTCTGGGATGAGCAGACAGAAAATCACAAAACACTCCACAGTGGAGCTGCATCTGAGCGTTGTTATTGAGTGTTGTTATGGGTGTAAACTGAGAAGAGGGTCTGTTCTCTTCCCACACCACATATCCTGGCCTTGGTCCTGATCTTGATGCCCTTATCTTTGAAGCTCCATCTTGTATAGAACTAACCTATAAAAATTCTTCTCAAAGTTTTATTCATTTTTCTGTGTGTGAGTGTTTTGCTTGAACATATGTCTGTGCACCGTGTGCGTGCCTGGTGCCTGCAGAAGCCAGGAGAGGATCGGCTCCCTGTGACTGGAGCTGCAGGGGATCAAGTGTCAAGATCTGGGTGCTGGGAATCAAAGCTGGGTCCTCTGGAAGAATTGCCAATGCTCTTAACTGGTGAGTCATCTCTCCAGATTCAATATGAAAAAGACTTTGGTTCCATCATTCAGAGTCCCTCCCTACTCTTCATACTATGGCCATTACGGTGAGAGGAGGATACCTTGCTTGCCTTGTGATTTTGACATTCAAACAAGAGGGTCGGTGTGTAGAAGTCTGTGGCAGGGCACAAAAACCCAGTTCACTTCATGTCCTGCATTTCCTCAAAACACACAGCCCCCTCTCCTTCACAAGTGTTTTAGAAACCGATTACAATATTAAGCTGACTTTTTGTTGGAAACACACTTACTGACCCTTACAACCAGTTATAGAAAACCAACCAACCAGACAACAAACCAAAATATATCAGATCTTACAAACTTTGGTTTTTTTAGTTTGTTTGGTTGGTTAGTTGGGGGGGGGGGGGTTGTTTGTTTGTTTGTTTTTGCTTTGGATTACAGTTTGTATTCATCAGAATATAGTTGTTAGGATTCAGGCATCTCCTCTTCTCTCCCCTCCCTTCCCTCCCTCCCCTCCCTCCCCTCCCCTCTCCTCCCCTCTCCTCCCCCACCACTCTTGTCCTCAGGGAGCAGTCTCTGCTCCTTCTCTCTCCTCTTCCAATGAACCTTCCATGTGAGCCCTGTTGTATGACTTGACTCTCTCTCCCACCATTTTAAAATACATTATAACAGTTGGATTTATTATCAATAATACTATCAATTGAATACCTAAGAAGTGAACAGTATGTCTCTGGTTCTCAAGAAGGTTCTCACAACTGTCTGTAACTCAAGTTCTGGTGGCTCTGACTCCCTCAAACACCAACAAATATAAAATAAAATTTTTAAAAAAAAATTAAAAAAGAAGGTAGTCAGGGTTTCTTATATTAAAGAAATTTATTGTCCACAATTTCTTTAAGACCTTGACGGTTGCTGTTAATTGACAGAATCTGGAATCACCTAGGACGTGAGCCTATGAGCATCCCTGATAGGAAATGTCTTGGTCACTTAACAGAAGTGAAGAGATTCACCTTCCGTGCCTGCTGGTCCCCTGAGCCAAGTAAGCAGATGGCAGGAATGGAGCAGCATGCATTCATTGCTTCCCTGCTTATTGGCTGAGCCTGCAGTGTGATCAGCTGCCTCGAGCTTCTGCTGCTGCGAGCTCTCTGCCATGATGGACAAACCTTCCACTGTGAGCAGAACAAACACTCCCCACTTCAGCAGCTCCTGTTAGAGCACTTATCACAACTCTATGGGAAGAAATCAAGATGAGGTCCTTTTCAACCCAAGAAAGGACTTGCGCATTTTGCCATTTTAGCTTCGGATTCAATCTCCCTCATCCTTTTGTTTCACAGATAAAGGATCTGAGGGTCAGGTTGGCTAAAGAAGAGACTGAGTTGTGTGGCTCAGTGATAGAACATGTGTGTAATACAAGCAAGGCCCCTGTTCAATCTCCAGCGTTACAGAAATTAAAGAGAATGGTTGAAGAGCTAATCCCAGGTCTGGGGTGTAGAGAATGAAAGTCGGGATGGATCTAGACCCAGAACTGACTCCTCGAGTCATAGCTGGGCCTGCTGCTCCCTGCACGGGCTGCACCTAAAAATGAACTCTTGTGAAAGTGTTGTATGAATGCAGATTTTTGGCAATGTACGCACGAGTGAAGACAAATGCACAGAGACAGAGCAGGCAGGGCAGCCCCCTCTGGGACAGGTCTACTCTGCTCAGTCCCCTCTGGGACAGATCAACTCTGTGCAGAGACAGAGCAGGCAGGGCAGCCCCCTCTGGGACAGGTCTACTCCGCTCAGTCCCCTCTGGGACAGATCAACTCTGTGCAGAGACAGAGCAGGCAGGGCAGCCCCCTCTGGGACAGGTCTACTCTGGATGACATGGTTAAACATTAAAGAGGTGATTACTGACTTTTCCTTCTGAATATTTAACATTCAAGGAATATTTCTTCTCTCATGCCAAATTCAGAATCAACAAATGGCTTTTGAACAGAATGGAATGTCATCCTTATTTAATTGGTATGCCTTTCCTAAAATGAAACTCTCAGTTGAAGGATCATGCAAATTAGCTTCTGCACTACTTCCTGATCCAACTGCATTAGTGTGAAAAGAACAAGAGCTTTAGAGTTAGACATCCCCAGCTTGGTGCCCTCGGCCCCCATACTAGGGCCGCAACACACAGATGAACCACTTTGCTTCTTTAAACCTTTGCTTCTTCCTCTGTTGAGTAGAAATAAAAAGTACCTCCTCTGCTGGGTTGTTAAAAACTTAAGCAGCAATGCTAGCATGAGCTGGTTGTGATGCCATGTGTCTATATTCTCGTACCCAGGAAGCTGGGGGCATACATAGTAAGACCATGTCCCAAAAGCAGAGACATACAAGGATAGTATGCTATGTTCATGCCGGTTCTTTGATCTCAGTGTTTTCTCTACATTATTTCTTTATGCCTATATAGTATCTGTAAAGCTCTTGATGCTGAAGCATAGCTGCAGGAGTCCTTAGAATTCCTGACATAATCTTCCCCGTGAA
Organism: Arvicola amphibius; assembly: GCF_903992535.2. Lineage (NCBI taxonomy): Eukaryota > Metazoa > Chordata > Mammalia > Rodentia > Cricetidae > Arvicola > Arvicola amphibius. Next base: position 159,953,702 of record NC_052058.2, read on the forward strand.
GAACTGTTGTTAGTACACTTTGTTAACAAACCAGGCTTTCGTTGAATAAGCTCAGAACAGACTTGCAAATTCAATAAATGCAAACGACATGTTGGCTATTGCTGGTTGATGAGAATGACCCATCAGGAGGGAGGGGTGAAGTTCACAAACCTACTTTAAGTGACCAGGGGCTTCTCTCCTTCTTTGAGAGGACACTGATGACATCGTAGACCATTCTTGCATCCCCAGAACCAAGTACCATGCCTCACTTAGGATTGCTTTTGGTTTCAGTACACCAATTTGAGTTGAAAATATATTTTCTTGTTATCTGATCCCTGTGTTTGGGTCACAAAGGATCGAGTGTGCTTCTTGAAACCCATGCAGTCTTCGAAATGAAGCACCATCACCAGCGGCAATTTGCTTGCTAGGATAAAAGGTCTAAAGCCAGCTCCAACTTTTAAACCCAGCGAAAAGAAAAACCGAAGGAAATGTGAAAACTAAGTAAAGAATACTCTTGAACCTGATTTGACCCTGAGTTCACTTAGACGTTATTCTGTTTGGGCTTGGCAAGGTTTGATTTGGTTGGGTTTGATTTGGTTTGGTTTGGTTTTGGTCAGAATAACCTGGAAATTCCTGTACAGTGCAGGGTAGCCTCACCCTCACAGTCTTCCTGCTTCTGCTTCACAATCGTAGGGTGAGGGCCATGCCTCACTATGCCTTGCTTCTCTTACATGTTAATATGATTTCAGAAGTCTTCAGTGAGGCCATCCTGGGACCAGAAAAGGGAGCTGATTCTCAGAGAACAGTAGCTGTTCCCTTGATTGTTTTAATTCTAACTAGTGGAGTTCTGTGTACAGTGAGGCCCATCACAGGTTCAACTGTATTATTTCAAAATGCCTTTTTTTAAAATTTTCGACTTAAATTAGAGACAGGGTCCACTGTGAATGAATGTACATGAAGTTTCCCTCAAGATCAGAACTTATTTCCTCCTGTGTCTAAGCAAGTCAGCGTCATATAATAAATGAAGACCTGAATTCAAGTTTTCTGTAGCTCTCGTATCATTAGCGGTGATGTATTTTCACTAAAATAGTGTTGCTTCCTCTTGGCATTTTCTCAGAGGTGATTTCTTCACCAAAAGGAAAACAACTTGCATCACTCAGCGCTCTCATTGACAGTGTAAATCAATCCCTCCCCTCTAACCTATCTTTCCAACCACTGAAGGATGTTTATCTTTAAGACAGAAGCTCTCAGCTAGACCAACACAGGACAGCTCCATGTGTTTGCAGGTAACTCAGGAAACACCCAGCACGCATGTGCATACTAGGAGCATCATAGTTTCGATCAAAATCTGAGTGCAGTTATAGGGACGTGACATTCCTACTGTTATCCTTTATATCGAATTCCAGAAGCAATATAATATCTACCTTGCCATAAGGTACATTGTTCTGACTGGGTCAGAAACAGGCTTCCTTGTAAACATCAACAGCTCAACAGAAAGCTTGAGAAAATAGAGCTTCTGGAGCCCTTTCCAGGCTTGAAATCAATGTGTAGACAAAGAAGAAAAATCTCTTTTCATCCTCAAGATAGCCACCGTCCGAAAGTCTAAACAGGTGTCTTCCAGTAAGACTCTCAATGGCCACAGCACATTGCTCCTGTTGACTGCTCAAGAAACTGCTTGTTCTTGACGTTTGGAGAAAGAGAAAAGGGAACCAGTTCCTTGTCAGATGTGTTACAGGTGACACACGAGCCAGAGAAAAACCTGATACCTAGACAATCATAGGACAGAAAGCAAGGATTAGGGTTCAAGGCAGTCTTCTGACCGACGCTCAGCTCTACAATAGATCTCATTATGCCATTTCCATACATATGTGCTGTAACTCTGAGCCTGTCCACATCCCCATTACTACACTGTAATTTTATTGGCAATTGTTGCATATGCACTGGGGTTGCACTATGCTGGTGAGAGCTGGGCACGCTCTTGGTGCATGTTCAGGTCAGTGGGTAGTAGCTACAAATTGTTTTTCATCTGTTTGGAGACTTTATTATATGTTGAAAGATCTAGCACGTTCAATTAATGTCCCCTTGTTGAAATTTCACTCTTATTGTTATCTAATTACTTTTCTTTTTTTTTTTTTTTTTTTTGGTTTTTCGAGACAGGGTTTCTCTGCAGCTTTAGAGCCTGTCCTGGAGCTAGCTCTTGTAGACCAGGCTGGTCTCGAACTCACAGAGATCCGCCTGCCTCTGCCTCCCGAGTGCTGGGATTAAAGGCGTGTGCCACCACCGCCCGGCTCTAATTACTTTTCTTGAAGTGGATGATAAACAGTCTCTGCTCTGAAATTTGTTTTTTATTTTGTTTTTGTTTCATGTTATCAGGGCAGCCATTTGAGTTTCCTTTTGACTACTGTTAGCATGGTGCATCTTTCCCCACCCTTTTCAGGCTTGCTCAGCTGCGGCAATATTTAATGCATTGTCATCTGTAGAAGGAGCTGCGGGCAGGCCTACTTTTCATCCCGCCCGGTTCCCACATAGCTAGCTTAGCCCCGGAAATAACAACACACAAACTGTATTCATTTAAACACTGCCTGGCCCATTAGTTTCAGCCTCTTATTAGCTAATTCTCACATGTTGCTTTAACCCATATTTAGTAATGTGTGTAGCACCACAAGGTGGTGGCTTACCAGGAAAGATTCAGCATGTCTGGCCTGGCGGCTGGCTCCATGGCATCTGAGTCACTGCTTTCTCTCTCCCACAATTCTGTTCTGTCTTCCCTGCCTACCTATGTTCTGACCTATCAGGCCAAGCAGTTTTCTCTATTAATTAACCAATGAAAGCAACAGATAGATAGATAGAAAGCCCTCCCACGTCAGTCATCGTACCTTCTGAAGCCTCTGCCTTGTAATGGAGGTGTTTATAATCAGTGTGCTTTTAATGATATACGCAGAGATGTTTAAGTTGTAATACCTTGCGGTTATTTTTTTCTGTCCCTCTTTATGATTGTTTGGGGGTAATTACTGAAGCTGGGCCTCATCTCTGTTACTCGCTCGCTGTGATTGTGTTTATTGCTGTCTCAGCATAGCTGTGCCCTTATACAGTTAGTAGCGCACATCTTTAACTTACGCCGTCTAGCAGAACCCCAAGCACTGTGGTAGAGCCTTGCAAAATAGTTTCTGCCCTTCCAGCTTTAGTGATATCATCATCCATTTTTAGCTATGCATATACATGTGCAGACAGATACATCATCATCAATTTTCATATTTTATTGTTATTTTTTGGAGGGGTGGTTTTGAGACAGGGTTTCTCTGAGTAACAGCTCTGGCTGTCCTGGAGCTCACTTTGTAGACCAGGCTAGCCTTGAAGTCACTGAGATCCACCTGCCTCTGCCTCCAACAGGCTGGGTTCAAAGGTGTGCACCACCACTTCCCAGTGCCCATTTTTATTTTTTGTATATTTATGTGCAGATACATGATTTTTCCCTGATGTCTATTTGTCCTTTGTAGTATTGAGACTCTTGAGTCTAAACTTTCATGCTTTTCAATAAAATTTGGGAAAATATTATTAGACATGATTACTTCAAACACTGTTTCTCACCCTCTCTTTCACCTCCCCTCTATTATTCCAGTTACATATACACTCCTTTACTTGAAATGTCTCTCACCTCACTGATATTTGCGCCCTCTCCCTCTTTTTGTGTGCTAATATATAAGTATAGAGACTGTTGCATCAGTTGGTAGCCATCTTAATATGCATGTGCCATTTTTCTAACAAATGATTTTTCCACTATTTCTCTTGCATATTTCTCTTGAGCTCCCTAACCTTTTCTCTGAAGCATCTAATTCGCTATTAATTCTACATTTTTTTTGCAACTGGTATAGTTTTAATTATTAAAAGTTCATGTTTCTGTTTTAAATTAATTTTTCATATCTCTGTTTTAAATTGATGGCCATCTGGAAATCGGTTGTAGAAGGCTTCTAATGTTCTTTTCTGGTTAAGTTTAGCATTCACGTCCGTTTCAGGTTGGTTTTGATCGGTTAACTTTTTCGCCTTATTGGTTCTGTTTCCCTGTTTCTGGGCATGCTTGGTAATTTCCAATTTAATGCTAGCTGTTGTGCATGTGGAGGACTTTTTGTGGGAGGAGACCAGATACTCTCTGTTTACATAAATATTGAACTGTATTCTAGGCATGGTTACAATATTTGGGAAATGTTTGATCTTGCAAGGTCTTCCTTGCAAGGTTGTTGTTGTTGTTGTTGTTGTTGTTGTTGTTGTTGTTGTTTGGTTTTGGACCAGAGCACCATTTAGTCTGTCAGCAATTGTGCCTCAGCGACAGTGCTGCTTGGTGTCCCATAAAGCAGGAGGGGGCTGATTGTCATTGTCCTTGCTGCATGGCTCCCGAGAACTGGCATTCTTCTGAACTGTGGAAATGCCAGGTACTTAAACTGCTGGCTTTTTTTTTTCTAGCTTCTGGTAGTTTTCAGACAGGCAGACACGTATATGTGAGTGTGCACACATGCATTCACGTGAGTATGCACATATGCACTTGAATGCACACCAAAACCACACCACACCACACCACACCCATGAGTGTTCTGCTGGATATTAAAGGGTGTCTGAATATTTCTAGAATTTTTTTTTCTGTGCTGTTCTCTTCTCTCTGGTATTTTAGCCTGTAAATCCTACTTAGCCATACTGATCTCAAGATTCTTCGTTCCATCTCTGAGGAGTCAGACTGCTCCTAAGGCCTTACCTTAGAAACTCTCTCAAAGGAGCTGGAGAGACAGCTCAGTGGTTAAGAGCACTGCCTGCTCTTTCCAAAGTTGTTGTTCAATTCCCAGCAACCACATGGTGACTCACAACCATCCGTAATGAGATCTGGTGCCCTCTTCTGGCCTGTAGGCAGAGTACTGAGAATACTGAATACATAATAAATAAATAAATCTTTAAAAAAAAAAAAAGAAAGAAAGAAACTCTCTCAAGGCAGGACCCTGCAGTCACCAGTTACGCGATCCATAGAAGGCAAATTATGGTTTCGCCACTGGGCTAATAATGTAAGCCTGTCTCTAGCTCTGACATGCCAGTCAGACAGCTCTTAATTTCTAGAGTTCGCCAGCAACACCACACCCAAATCAGAGGGCATTTAATGAATCCCACACATGAAGAAATGGTAACTCTGCCCAGACACACACACAAAACCAATGAAGTTGTTAAAAAAAAATAATCTCCTCTTGATGTCCATGGTTTTCAGTCCCTGTCTATGCTGGCTTCCATCTGCTAGGGCAGCCACCCAAGCAGACCCACTAAACTCTAGGGGTTCTAGACGCAGCATACACCCTTAGTCCCGAAGCATTCTTTCATAGCTAGATAGCATTGTCTTTTATTTTATTAACCTCTGAGGCTCATTGTTTACTTAATTTCTCTGGCCAAGTGGGATGCATTCCTCAAGATTTCCCACAAAGGCCACCTCTTCTCCAACATCCTCTGCTCCTCCACAGCTGGAATTAGTGTTCCTCTGTTGGTTCACTGCTGTGTGTGGTTCGCAGTCTTATACACACTTCACAGTGTGTCTTGTCTGGTAATTTGTATGGTATCCGCCACACTGGACTAACTTGTACCAATGGACACAGCTGGCCAGGTTCCATTCATCATATATCAGTACCTGTCTTTTGCATCTTAGATGGTGGCTAATTTGTGTTCTGAACAAATGAACGCTGACTTGAAAGGAGTTTTGTGATTCATCAGCCACTTCATGAAGGCTGAGGATGTGATGATTCTCTTCTCCTAAAGAAAGATACTCCATAGAGATAGGATTACAGTGGAAAGTCCACAACAGCAAAGCAGACCTAGGTCCAATTGTGCAACGTACATGGTATGTGCCTGTGCTCGGACGACCTCATGTCTTAATGTCTGGGACTCTCTCTCTCTGTTTGCTAAATGAGGAGACTGGCACCAATTGCACAGGGCTCTTACTATTCCGTGCTATTCTGTAAAACACCTTTTCTAGTGCCAGCCAATGCTGTTTCGAGTAACTGCTTCCCTCCTCACTTCCTCCACTTCTTAATCCCGTGCTACCAGTAAGCACACTGGGGCTTCTTTCCCTGATAAAGGAAAGGGGGGAGAGAAGAGTTGCATGTTTTCATATATATAAAAAAAGATTGAAAGGAAGTAAAAACAGGATTGAAACTAAATCCACCATATTTATTAAAATGTATTGGATATTGAAAGAATAACAGACAGACTCAAAGATGCATGTAATGGATCCCGGTGGGAGATTTGTACTAGGAAAAGACCACAGCCAGATATGATTTAAAGAGATCATAAACCTGTATCTCTGTGGATTATTAAGTAATTACTTTTCAGATACATATTTCTCGGGCTATCTTGTAGATATCCTTTCCCACTCAGAGTTGGTAAGTCCATCTTCTCTAACTGATTAAATGAAATTGGAAAAGGCCCCTTGTGAATATCGCTTCTTGACAGGATTGATCTCTGCCTGTAGGCAAGAGCCTTTTGCTTGTGGAGCTGACCGCCTTGATTACCTTAGCAACAGGTGTTTCCCTTCAGACGTTCACTGGTCTGCAAAGTAAAGTTCTCCCTTCCCCCAAATTACCAGTCCATAAAGGCAGGGGTGTGTGTATATGCACATGCGTGCGTGCATGCGTGCGTACATGCGTGTGTGTGTGTGTGTGTGTGTGTGTGTTATCTCTTTATTTCTCTATGTAGTTATTTCTGAGGCAGGTTTTCACTCTGTACTGTATGGCCTGGAATTCACTTGAGTAGACCAGGCTGGACCTTAGAGAGCTCCGCTTGCCTCTGCCTCCCAGGTACTGCCCCACCACACCCAGCCTGGTATAGAGTGCTTCTTTAAAATGCACCACCAGATTTCTTCTTGGAAAATTTGACGAGAAGCTGGAATTCATTTTCCCTCTCTACAGCTTGCTATTAGTATACATAAAACTCAGTGATGAGACCCTGCTTCATGACAAGAACTTCATGTTCCAGTGGGCATGAGGGTGCAGATCTGAGACTCTGGCTTAATCTTTCTTTGTGACATTTACCAAATAATTCCTGTAAAATTAAAAATGATTAAGGAATGTCTAAGATAGGTGAAATTCTAACTATCATTTATCCTCCAGTGCTTGGGTTGTAAATTATTTCCTTCTTACTATGCTTAATATCCTGTACCACTGGAAGCGGCTTGGAATCTTGCAGAACAGGAAATATGGCTAACCCAGGAAAAGTAGACAGTCACAGGGGTTGGTCACTCTCAGTATTCAGAATAATCAAGCCTTAGTTTCCTCTACAGATCCTCCAAGTGTCTACTGTTGTATTTAACAAACTCTAAATATAATTAATTGATCTGCCTGCAGTACTGTCTTGCCAACTAGATTCCTAAATTGAGTATAGACAAACTGCTATCTGCTGCCTCTATCTTCAGCAATGGGCACACTTTAAGATAAGCAAGAAGCCCTTACTAACTCCTGGGAGCAAGATGAAAATACAGAGCTCATGGAGAATGGGTAATGGGCCGAGGCCAGCTCCGTGGTAGTTCCCAGACAGTCGTTATAGTCGCTGTGTCGTGGCTTCACTCTAAGAACTGATGATTAGAGTTGTGGATCTTTCTAGTTCAAATGGCCACCAGCCGGGGGTCAGTTCAACAGCCCAAATTCTTCTCACCTCCGCCTTCTCATCTAGACATCACTTCTAGCACCGTCTCAGCTTGCCTACCACTAGGTGTGGACTTTTCTAGGAACACCTAACATACTCCAGTTCCTCTCACGTTTTTCTGTCCAATTTTCTCACATCTGTCAGAGCTGATGGGCCAACTTCATGGTGGTTTTCCCAGCTGTGTCTTATTCAACTCTGAGCCTTGAGTAACATGGGAAAAGTTTAAGCAGAATCCTCTCATTCCTTGCCTCTCTGGTAGAACCATTCATCTGTCAAATTGCTGTCAGCCCTTCCACACGATTCACCGACTGAGCCCATCTCTTCTTCCCTAGGAGTGTGACAGCTTTCTAGCATGATTTCCCTTCTTCTTCCTGCTTGTCAACACAGATAGCCTCTCAACAGGAAGGCCCCTTCTCAGACCACACGCAACAAATACCTACTGAATCGATGTCTGTTGAGTGGTTGCGAGCTCTCCTAGTGATGACTCATCACATTCCACCCTTCTTTGTGCCTGTAATTAGAACTCTGAACATGCCAGGATTTTTCTAACTGTCTCAAGAAGCCCTTGTTAAATTCTCCCCCCCAAAAAAATGCTCCAAGGAGAATTCCCGTCAAGCTTTCATTTTGAAGGCCAAGTGAACACCTGCGAGATTCCAGAAGACTGGAGATGACACAGCATCAATAAAGGAAGTGTTCATCACTTCAACTGTCTGGAAACGGATGCTCTTGCTTGGCGTGCAAGTTTCTGGGCTTTGATTTGATGACAACCAGAATTCCTCACAGGGGCCTTAGGGCTGCTGAGCACCAGGAGTGAGAACAAGCCAGGAGTTATCTTTCTACTCTGTCCAGTCAGTACTTAGATGTTTTTTCTAGAAATATTTTTTGAAGAAGAAGCAGTGGTTTATTCTGGCAGTAAAGTTTTGAAATTTGCACATGAATTTTTGTCACAATCTCCACTGGTCCTGGCCCTCTGAACCTGCCCCACCCCAGCCCAGAGTAGGGTTCATTTTTCTCCACCATATATATTCGTGCATTACTTATCCACCTGAGTTTTATGATTATCTCTTCTGCAACTGCCATTCCTGTAAAATGGCATTGTTTTTCATATTCACCTCCATATTCTCCCGCCCCTGCAACACCAAGCATTGTACTTGACATGCAATGAATGTTAACTGGGTAAATTTGAAAGCATGATCATGTGACATCCCGCATCAAAAAGTGACATAACACTAGCTGCCTTCACAGCCCCCACACTGGGCAGTCTGACAACTTTCTCCCGTGGAAAGAAAACACCATCCGACCCTCTGTCCTGAGTTCCCCTGGCTTTTCCTGCTAGCAGAACCATGAGCACCAGACCTGGCACTTAATCAGAGGCAGGTGAATAGTCCCTAAATCAATATTTAAACAGTGAACAACAGGCAGGAATCATTGTTATATTCCCCAGTAGTTGATTTTAGTAGAGTTGTCTGTGCGGGTACATGTTATTCTTGCAGCTTATCGTGTGTCTGTACACCAAGCCCCTTGCATGAGATTTAGACAAGCTACCTCGGCACCACCATTGCACACAGGATTAGCCTGTAATTTGTAAAATAGGAAACAGAATTTAAGGACCTTTGCCCCAACTGCAGAGCGGGTGAGTAGCAGATGACAGAACTGGGAAGTGTCCCTAGTCCCAGCTGGCATTTCTCATTACTGTGTCCCAGAGCACAGAGTAGTTGTCAGTGTGTTACTGAAGGAATGGGTGGGTGACTGACAGTAGGCGCAGGGTCTCACCCTTTAGTACCAACGTTAAAATATTCTGCTACTGGAAAAATACTAATAATGTTTATTTACATACACTATAAATAATGTATGTATGCTAATTTTTCTGAATTTTGTTAGTCTTTGTTTGCTTTTAAATTTCTGAGATATTTGGAAATCTCGAGATGTTTCTTAAAGACATTGCATCCAATTAACTGGAGCTGTTGCATAAAGTTGATACCGAGCAAAACTCAGACTACCACACAGCCCTGAGCCGCTTGGCTCTTGGGCACTTTTGAAGGACCCAGTGTCTTGAAAACAGTTATGCATAAAAAGAAGAGATAATAAAGTGATCTACTCTATCCACAACCCAGCAGCAGCACTGGTGTACCTGTATGCATTGTTTCAGATGCTGCTGCAGGTTCTTCCCCACGTCTCATTAAGCGTTCTAACCTGCGATGATTTCTTTCATGCTCTCTAGGTGTTGGTGGTCCCTGATAGCAATGCCCACCTTTTGTGTCAGCAAGAAAGCAAAATTCTGTCAGTTAAATTACGAGAGGGTATTATGGTTCAACAGCCTCCCTTTGGGTGTTAAAGTGAAAGCAGGCAGGAAAATGAATGTAAAAACACTGGTGGCTTTTAATTTCACTTTACAGATGAGAGAACCACAGGAGACCCAGGGAAATGAAGCACTTATCCTGGAGTCACCTGGGCTGGGCTCTTAGTTCAATTCAACTCAGCCCCTCCTTTGGTGGAAGGCTACAGAGATGAGTGGTACTGCTCCCCAGACTCCTGTGGAGGATCTCGAAGGGAAAACACACTTAGAAGCAAGGAAACTAAAGGGCAACCTGTAAGAGCAAGAATAAAATCAGATGCAAAGTAGCCCGCTAACATAGAGCGGGGAAGAAATGTTTTCTAGACTGGCAGACCCAGGAGGGTTTCTAGAAAAGTTATAGATGTTTGAACTGACTGAAATTTGCATAGTGATTTAGACATGTGTGTTTACATGGGTGAGGATGGAACCACCATGTCCTCTATTTTCGGCCCTGTTTGGCCCTGCGTATTAGGTGATAATTAATGGAAGCCTTGCTTGTGAGATGTGGAGTTGGAAGTTGTCTAACTCCAGGGCTTCTCCTGCCACAGTGGAGCTTGTGGTTCCTATCTAGTGTTCTCAAAACAAAACAACCCAACAAAACCCTCTGGCAGTGTAACAAGGCCAATACTTGGGAACATTGAAAGATTGCTCAGCCACCTGGCATTGTGATGAGTGAACATTTTGCTTCTTATTCCAAAAACTACCCCTACAACGTAACTCTTTGAGGAGGTCATATCAAATGCTCTTGGATTTCTTCCTTCCGTACCTCGTGCATTCTTTTGGAAAGTGAACTTGAGCCAGCCTCTCATCTGTCAGCAATAGCAGAGGTTTGTGTGCCTTGTTGGTGCTCCAGTTAGCCACTCTAGGCCCAAGGGCTGGGATTTGCAAGATAGAAGCAGTCTAGAACAGAGCATTCATATACACACATTTGTAAACTTTTATGTACTTTTTATAGGGCCCCTTAAACACAGGTGTTTATCCTTTGCCGTATATTTTCATAAGATCTCAAGTGTAGGTTTCAGTGACTGGCTAAAAATTACACAGCTGCATAAAGCAGCAAAGATACCATTTGAATCCAGGGCTCCGATATCTCTGTTTCATAATAAACGGTCCAGAGATTGGCTGAGATGCTTGAATGTTAGTCATTGGATCAGCAGTACTGACCCATCTTCCAGGAACATTTCTCTTTCTCCATTCCAAACTTTTTAGTTAGTGACAGCGAAACCCTGTCAGAGTTGGCCTCCTTCCTTAGCTCGGGTCAGAAGGGAAGGGCTGCAAATGGGGCTCTGTCAGCCCCTTGAAGCAATTTCTTCGCCGTGAATACCTCCTCCACCCCCAACACAGAAGCCCAGAGGAGAAGAGGTCTTAGAACTATTCATCTTCCCCTTTCCCACATTTTAGTTTGTGAATCTCTGGCTGATGATATTTGGTTTTAAGATGACTGAGCTGTACAGTTTCCACCCAACCCTGAAAACCGGAACACCATCCGCCACAGTCCAACGAGCTCTGCCCTTGGGCAGATTCAGGTCTGTTTACGCCTTCCTGGGCTGGGTTTAAGAGACTTGTCATTCAGGCCTGGTGTATAAATTAATCTGACAGGTTCCAGGACACCTTGAGAGAGAAGGCAGGCTGAAGGGGGCCCAGTTCCCGAAGACTCTGCTAATAAGTTGCCTGAAATGATCGACAAGCCAGACCCCATGCGTGAGAACTATATTCACACTGAGTCGCTAAGGAAATGAATTGCACTGGAGATCCAAGAGAGGAAAGAGATGATTGACAAAGAGACGCATGCATGGGAACTACATTCACAACGAGTCCCTAAGGAAATCAGTAGCACTGGAGATCCAAGGGAGGGAAGATAAATAAATAGTTGTCACTCCTGGAAGCAATGATGGTGTCCAAATTCTAATCGAAATGTGATGATTCCAGGGAGGGCTGGCCTATAGGGACTTCAGAACCCCTTACATCTATCTTCAGTCATGACCATAGCTGCTTGATTCCTAGTACAGCAGAAAGTGATGCTTTCCCAATCTGCTCAAAGCCTAGAAATAGTATGGTGGGATGAGACTATCTGTCTCTAAAGAGTATAAACTGCCTTGTAAGGTCCTAAAGATTACATGGCATGGGACTGCCTAGTACCATAGTCTGACACATCATGAAATTTCCCTTCTGCACCAGGGGAACAATGCTTTCATTTTGAGTAACAGACAATTAAATACCCTGGCCTGTCATAGCATAAGTCCTTACCACAGGACTTGGCCATAAATATCTTAATAAGCACTGTCATTTTAGGCAGTGGACTCTTTGTAAGGGCTGACAGAGATGAATTTGTTCCCAACCATGAAGAGTGATTTGCTGATGGCTTCCACCACCCTCTTCACGAAATGCTTATGGATATGAAAGTGGATGAGGAAATAAAAGGCTACCCACAGCAAATCACCCACAAGACTGTATAGATCACGGTTTCTCAGGATGTTTGAAGTAAGGACCATGCACCTCTCTTGACCATGAGACAATGTGTTTCTACTCAGAAGGCAGTTGTGGTGCTTGCTTGCTCATGGTTTCTTTAAAAAGACAGGGTAAACCGGGTGGTGGTGGTGCATGCCTTTAATCCCAGCACTCAGGAGCTCAGGAGGCAGAGGCAGGTGGATCTCTGTGAGTTCAAAGCCAGCCTGGTCTATGGAGTGAGTTCCAGGACAGCCAGGACTACTACACATAGAAACCCTGTCTTGAAAAACCAAAAAAAAAAAAAAAAAAAAAAAAAGGTAATTGTTGCTGGGAACCACCCAGGTCCCCCTTCCTGCTGTTTTTAGCTGGCTGTGTTGTTGCAGGGAAAACTGTGGAATTCTGGGAATTTCCCTGTAAAAAGTGATGTTGAAAATAGCTTAGATGATGTAAAATTCCCTGTTACCTGCGTTGCATAAGCAAGAATATGCAAAGGGTAAAAATTGCAACGAGAAGACATTAGGAAAAAGTTCTGAGGCTGACAGATAGTATAGTTGGGATCTCAGATCCCAAAGCTCACGTATCAAAGTCTTGACCCTCTACATAGTAGAGGTGTGACATTTGGATCATGAGAGCTCTGATATCACTAATGGATGAGTTCATTAATAAGAATCATAATGGAAATGCACTATTGATAAGGGGTGGACAATCCAGGAAGCGGAAGTCACTAGTATCATGCCCCAAAATGGTATGTATTATCTCTGGCCCCTCCTTCAGTTGGTCTCTTATTTCATGGCCACCAAGAGATGGACTGAGTTTTCTTCACTGTATACTCAGCGTTGATATTCCCTTTTAGACAAGCCCACCGTGATGTGTCCAAATAGCATAGACAACTAACATCCCCTCTTTATGTTGTTTTCTTTGGGTATATCACCTGGTGATGGAAAAGCTAGTTCAGAGAAGGAAATGGCACAGGGCTAATTGATTCCTGTAACGCAAACACAGCCTGTGAGATGCACATTAACATCAGCTGCATGGAAAGGTACCTCGTCTTGCAGGACGAAGGCTTTAAAAATGACAAATACATGGAGTTATTGGTTTCTTCTTCGCCTTTTCCTCATTCATTATATACAAGCTATAGCACAAGAAAGTCAGGATAGCAAGCTTACAAGGTGGGACTGTGTTGAACCCTCTTCCCCTCTCTCCACTCAATTCATTTCTGCTTCCATTCATTATTCCCTCTATGTTTTTTAAACACTATTTTATTTATTTATTTATTTATTTTGATTTTTGGTTTTCCAAGACAGGTTTTCTCTGTGCAGCTTTGGTGCCTATCCTGGAACTCGCTCTTGTAGACCAGGCTGGCCTCGAACTCACAGAGATCCACCTGTTTCTGCCTCCCAAGTGCTGGGACTAAAGGCATGAGTCACCGCTGCCTGGTGAAACACTCTTAATTATATGCATTAGTAAGTAAATGATTGTTTTTAAGATGGGGAAGCAGATGGTAATTTCTGATTTTTAAAATAAGCAAGTAAACGCCAAATCTCCCCGCTTCAAGCTATTCCCCCCCCTCCACACACACACTCCAGCAGGAAAGCATTTGGAGAAAGTTTACTATGTACCCATTTTTATATCCCACATAAAAGACACCGTCACCCATTGCTCTTGATGTAGTTAAGCAATAGCCATCCACTCCTCTCCACAGGGAGGAGGTGAGTGAGGTAAAGGAACGCTCGGCTAAAGGTGGCCCTGAAGGCTCCCTGTGTTACCTCCTTGGGACCCAACTCACCCGATGATTTCCTCAGTGACAGCCTTTGAGAAAGAGGTAACCTGGTGTGAGTGTGTCGCTTTAGTAGAACATCTGTGCCGCTTTTCCCTGTCCACAGCGACTTACCTTCACGTTAAAATGGAACATCTCCATTCATAACAGGCGGCGTGGGAAGGACTGGGCAGACAGCAGACTTTATACATTTTGTTGCTTTGGTTCTTTCTCTTGTTCCACAGAAGGGTGAGAGACGGGTCTCCTCTAATCAAGCAGAAGCCTCCCTTTCAAAGGACTCAGGAAATTGAGTTCCACCTTGTTTCTTGAGCCCTAAAGTTGTCATGGAAACAACAGCTTCTCAGGTCCAAACAAGTTCACAGCACAGAAGGGAATACTGCCGAGTCACTCCTTCCTTTGTAAAGGCTTTTTTTTTTTTTGCAGGGACTCTGCTCAGGCTGTATCTGAGAGGGACGGACTTGCAATACCTACTGACCCAGGGCAGGAGGCAAAAGATTTTTAATGCAGGCTGCCCCAAAGGGATCAAGGGCAGAGAGCTTGACAACATTAGAGGAGAAAAAGTCTGCTACCTCTGTGCTTCGGCTTCCTAAAATGAAGCAAAACAGATGTTGCTTTCCCGAGGCTTCATAAGAACTCGATCAAGAGTAGAAATAATCGTCTGTATATTAGTGGAAATGAAATTTTATAAAGCAAAAGTATGTTGCATATGACCAAGCAATAGTAGGCATCCAGAATGCCATTAGCATGGCTTAATACTTGTTTTTATTCCAAAGAATCAGTAATGGACGAGAGGACCATCAGACAGGTAGCTCGTCTTTACTCCCTGCTCTCTCATCTTCATTTGCAAATGATGCTGCTTTTAGTGCCTCGTATTAGTTCCACGTGGCTGCTGTAGAAAACTCTCTTCTTCCACTGTCAGATCCTCATTTCCGTCCGTGTGTCAGTCTCAGCTCTTTGTTGCTTTTCCCTTCATTTTCAAGGACTCCTGTGATCAGGCCGAGTCCATCTTGGTATGCCCCCCGCCCCCCGGACTGTAGGCACATCTGTATGTCCTTTCTGCCACATAAGGTGCTAGGACAATGGCTCTCAACCTTTCGAATGCTGATACCCTTTAATATAGTTCCTAATTTGTGCTACTTCATAACTGTAACTTTGCTGCTGTTCGGAACTGTAATATAAATATTTGATATGGAAGATATATGATATATGACCTCCCTGAAAAGGTTATTGGACCTCCCAAGGGACCACAACCCACAGGCCGAAAACCATTGTTCTAGAGGCTAATACAGAAACATTTGGGGGAGGGAACCATTTCTGTTCCTACTGCAATCAACCTGTGTCTCCCATTGATTCTTTTTCCACAGAACTGCAGGATGCTATCCCAGTAATGCTTCTACCATTTCCTAGTTTGCAGTAACACCCTCTCACACCTGACATCTCCCAAGCCCAGAATTTCATGAGAAATCTGCATGTTCACAGGATCATCTTGATGTCTTTCTTTCTGCTGGTATTTGTTCAAAGAAATGCAGGCTTTTTCTGCTGTGCACCTCATCATTCTTCCAGCCTCTTGCCACTGTTCTGTTCCAGAGTGCTTTATAGGTATGGGTTATTCAGTACCCGAAGTCTGGCCAAAATAGTTTTGTGGTTGCCATCACAATTTATCCTCATCTCATAATTTAAATCAACACAACTGCCTTGACTTATAGTTCTGCAGGTCTTGCAGAATCAAAGGAAGCTGTCTGCAGGCTGCACCCACTATGGGGCTGGAGGAGAGACTCTACTCCCCACTTGTTTTGGTTGTTGGCAGAATCTAATTCCTTAACACAGTCAAGTTGTACTTAAGATGCACCTCTCTGGCCCTCTCTTAGACTCTCCTCTTCCACTGGTAAGGGCTCATGTGATTAAATCAAGCACACTTGGGTAATCCAGGGAAATCCCCCCAAAGTGACAGCTTTAGACTTGTGTTTACAAATATCTTCAGCCATACCATGTAACAGATTCCCAAAACTGTGGGGATGAAGGTATAGCCATTTTAAAGCTTTGTTAGGGGCATTACTCTTGCTACCACATGCTTTAAAATTCGGAGACACAACACATAATTTCTCTCCTTTCTGGCACTGTGTCTGGAAATCTCACCACTTTCCTCCTTCTTTGTTATCCTAACCTAAAGGAGATGGGCCAAAATTCTCACCAATGTAGAAAAACATCAGCCCTGTCATGACTGTGAGCTGTGACCACAGTCTAGATTCTAGAAGAAAGCGCATGTGTTTGGGTTTGGGTAGGGGCTGCTTGCAATGGAAAGAACACATGGGTTGGTACAGTGGGAATCTCAGTTTTAAAGCCCATCTTCCAGTTTTAAAGCCCATCTTCCCTCTACACATAGCTCATATCTCTTCTGACATTAGATATTATTAGATATTACTTATATTGCACAGCCTTATGTCCTCACCAAACATCAAAGGCTAATATGTATATTGCAGGGTAGCAGCAAGAACTGAATGTGTACCCAGTAGACTGCAGATGACTCTCTGATCTAATCCATGGTGTCAGCATAAATGCTGTCACCAAATCATGAGCTCCTTGGGAATACTGTGCTCTATACACCATTCTTTAAACTTTTTTAAAAATATTTTTTATTTATTTTTTATTTATTTATTATGTATGCAATATTCTGTCTATGTGTATGCCTGCAGGCCAGAAGAGGGTCCCAGAAGAGGGCACCAGACCTCATTACAGATGGTTGTAAGTCACCATGTGGTTGCTGGGAATTGAACTCAGGACCTTTGGAAGAGCAGGCAATGCTCTTAACCGCTGAGCCATCGCTCAGGCCCTCTATACACCATTCTTATCAGGAGTTCCTTGAATTCTAAGGTTGGGAGCACGCGCTTTTGATTCAGAGACATATACCTATATTTGAGCCCTGGTTCTGCCCCTGGTTCTTTCATTTTAGCTCCTTGCATCTTATTTCCTTATGAGATGAATGTTTTCATGGTGTGCTGGCTGTCAGAAATGAACAAGGGCAACTTAGTCTTCATTGGGTACCTGGTGAGTCATCCTGTTGCCGTAGCTCTTCAATGTTCTATGAAATCAATGCATCATTATTTGCATTTACTCACTGAAAAAAAAATAGTCGTCTATGGTTAAATGACCATCATTCTAAGAGGTTAGGGGACATGTCACAGATCACCCAGGAATAATAATATAACATTGGAATAATAGAATCAGAACCACAACCTGATTTCTTCTGCCTCAGAAGATGGGCATATGACCTATGTGCTCTCTTGCCTACCTAGTAACTTGAGCAAGGCAGGGAAGATAGAGTGCCTAGTGTATAGTTGGGAAGCACTACTCCATTGGTTACCCTGATATTCTGCAGCTACCATGAACAGCCATAAGGACGAGAAAGTCGCGGCTTTACTCTTTCCTTGCTAGACTTTCCCATTTGGCAAAGAGGCACAGCGAACTACATTTCAGGAGGGGCAGGCGGGATGAGAAAACCATTGCATTATTTGTGTCAAATTCCACTTGTCTTAATGGACTTGTTAAAAGCACCCCGGTGGCAAGTGTGAGCCTTAATGGCATTTTATAAAAGCCATTGTGATGAATTAGCACACGAGGCAAATTAAAAACAGCTTATCGCTTCTTAAATTAGGTGATGAGGCACTGCAGCATTTTTCCCAGATGTGTGGATCCATTAATATCCAAAGAGACAGAAGCTGAAATGTGTCAGATGCTGGCTTTTAGGAACTTGACAGTCCTGAATCAGTCTGATCCTAGGGGGGCAGCTTGGACAAGACAATTGAATTCCTCAGGCAGGGCATCTACTGCCTCAGGCAGAAGCAGCAAACTTCCCTTTGGAAACTCTTGGGAAAGGTTGGCCACACAGGAGACAAGACCTGGAGAGAGCGTCTGGAAATAATATCCACATCCCTTATGACATATGAGGGTGGTGAGATGTGAGGAAAGAGGGCTTGCAGTGGTACCTGGAGCATTCCAGGGGCACGTACTGAGGACTTGCCTTGGCCTTACATTAAACTGGGTCCCGAAGACAGAGAGGGGCTCTTAAAATGTCTTTGCACACAGTATAGAAGACAGACATGTTCTGGAAGCCGTGAGGCTCTGAACTATGCTGTTGAGCACTCTCTGGTGTCAAGCCATCGCTGTTCCACTCTACATATTGTTCCCATTTAATTCTCATCCCAAACTCTTAAAGGTAGTGGGTATTGTTTTACAGTTTAAATAAATGTATGGCCCATCAAACCCAGGCAGTCTGACCCCATCTTACTGACTGCCACACGAGGCTTTCTCTCTCGTATCTCTGTCCCCCACACACTTGAGGCCTGGAACCAAGCCAGCAAACTGTTCTTTTAGGGCACAAAATGCTGGGACAAGAATGAACCAATAAGGGAACTTCACACTCATTTAGCCAATGAGGTCGTCAATCTGGAAGGAGACATTTAAGATTATTGGCACTGCTAGGTCACAGCCAGAGGATGGCAGGCTGAGAAAGTGAGTCCCAAAGAAAAAGGGCTGCTGCAGAAGCAGATTTTGGAGTCAGGCAGGCTTCACTATATAATGACTCTCCAATCCATGTACATGTGAAACCTGGAATGGGTCCCTTAATTGCCCGAGAATCCTTTCCTTATATGTAAGACAAGAACTGCCAATGTTTACTTTTCGGCTTATTACAAACCTCCAGGCTAAGGGGTGGTGGTTGCTATTGCTACTGTCATTGTCCTTATACATAGTCGTCACCATTTCCTCCTCCCCCTCCTCCTCCCAGGCTGATTGGATGACAGAGGAAAGACACCAAGCTGGACCTTGGGTCTGGAGTCCCAAACTGCCATGCGTTGCTGCTGCTGAGCTATGCATCCTGGGGCTGGTCACTGGGCCTCCTTCCTCTGTAATCAGCAGGGGATAGTGTTATTTAAAGTACCTTTACAAGGATGGATGGAGTCTTGGATATGATAGTCTTTGTAAAAATGGGTTGCTATCTATAGAATGTATATTGGAATTTCCCAAGACTTGCAAGTTTGATTCATAGGGCCCATCATAGCCAAACTCGGGACTGATTTTTTTTTTTTAATGGCAAAAAATTACAAAACCAAAACAGCGAAGGGAAAAATTCCAGGAACAAAGTCTGCTGGACATGAAGTATGAGCTTCCAAGAGCCTTTTCTCTGAGGAGACACATGGGCCATGCCTGTTTCCTCTGGGATCCATTTATGACAACAGGTCATAGGTGCCGTCTACAGGGTGAATTGTTGGAGACTCGCCATGGAGAGTTTGTGCTGGGATCGGCCTGGAGCCAGCACAGCTGTGCCCAGCCTAAGCCATACTGTCGGAACAGAACAACCATGTGAAATTCTATGTCCAAAACTAGCGGGGACCCTTCCAAAATCTAAGTCCCTAAATATCAGCTAAAGGACACCTTTACCATTGGGCCTTTGTAAGGACAATTATCTTAAAACAAGTATGTTAATTTTGCTATTCTTTCCCACAAATATTGCCATCAATAGAGAGGAATCTAGGAGAGGGGGGGATGTAGTTCATACATGCAGTTAGCCAGTGTGTGCAATGCACTGTAGTACATGCTTTATGCGTGTTGCTTTATAGGATTTGCACACACAGCTCAGTAATGGAGCCAGTACCCATCATTGCCTACCATATGGAGCCAATGAAAAGAGAAGTAGCTTGCCTTGGTAACCGGTGGGACTATCAAGGCACAGTAGGAACAGGGCACGGCCCCAGCAGTTCTTCTTCATTATAATTCCTTCTGCTAGGTAGCTCCTACCACATGCTAGATGTTGCCTGTGTTGTTCCCGTTATGTGAAGGTAGCTGTGCACTGAACACATTTGGATCTGGAATGTGAGCTGATTTCTGTTTTGTCACACAATACTTGCTATCTGCAGGAGTGGTGTCTGTCCTTCCCCACCCCCATGTTTCTAGGATGGGGCTTTGTGTGAGTCCCTGATAGGGAAGATACAGATGGTCAAGGAAGCAGTCATTTATTCCAGGCACTCAGACCAAAAGACTCTCACCAAATCACATCACTTAGAGATACTGGAAATGGCTATATTGTAAGTAATTCAGCTCCTATAATATTTGAGGGTTAAATGCTATCTTCAGCGCTTTTTGGTTACCATGACAGCAGATGCGACATGTCTTTGACAGAGAAGGAAAGGCGGCGGGGAGGAAGGAAAAGAGCCAGGGTTGGCTCTAATGATTTTAGAAAATTCTGCTCTCCAAATCTACATCGTTTTACATGCATGGTGGTTATAATGTAAAGGTCTCAGAGCAGAATAAAAGGAATTCATAAGGAGGTGGTAGGGTCTTCTCCTGGGAAACCTTTGACACTGTGTGTGGTGGGTTTTAAGATGGGGGATATGTCAAAAAATAGACAGTACAGTACATGCAATAAACTGTCACATCCTTATGGCTCAACTGTTCTGTGCACTATGTTCATGCTGCTTCTCACCCTGGTGCTGAACCAGTCTTAGACAGTGCATTGCATTCTGCCCTAGCAAGGGCTCAGCCAAGCCCCTTCCGTGGCAACGGAGGATTCCAATTCAGAGTGATCAGCGCGGTGATGAGGCAGGCTTGGATTTCATAGAAGCAAAAGGAGCTGTGATGTTGTTCAAAGGATTTTGTTCTGTGCACACGTAAACACTGATCTTTTTGTCGCTACTTTTTACATTTTAAGCACTCATTCAGGTCATTACGGTCACCGTTAGGTACCCAGGATCAGTGGTGAGTCAATATTGTTGGGGGGAGTCAGTCACTCTGGGTAGACAAGTCTCATTTCCCACACTTTTGCTCTATTTCAAAAGATGGTGTCTATAAGTTAGTATGCTGAGGAATTTATATAGCACAGAGAACTTAAGAAAGATAATAATGGTTTTCTTCATTTATTTTTCATTTGTACAATGTGGTTCTAAAAGAAAGAAAAAACTTTCAATTGGGTAATACACTGAGGGCCTAGGTTTTCACACTGAGGGCCTAGGTTTTCATTACTGCCTGTTACACGTGATGGTCCCCACAAAAGAGAAGAAGTGGACCCTACTTATAGGGACCTATCGGCCGCCCCTGCAGCTAGCAAGGAAAAGCAAGAAGTGACCTCAGTGTAGGACCAAAAATAAAAACTGTGTAGCACAATCCAGGAGGACATGCAGGAGATGTTGAAACCCCGGCAAGAGTTGACAGTCAAGCCCGGTGTTTTTAAATCAATGCCATCAGCTTCCTAACCACGCCATCTTTTGTCCTTTCTTTCAGAGCCATGTTTGACTATGACAAGAGCAAAGACAGCGGACTGCCTAGCCAAGGACTTAGTTTTAAATATGGAGACATCCTCCATGTCATCAACGCTTCTGATGATGAGTGGTGGCAAGCCAGAAGGGTCACACTAGATGGGGACAGTGAGGAGATGGGCGTCATTCCCAGCAAACGGAGGTAAGGATGCCTTCTTTCTCCCTCCGCCATTCCCTTTCTCTCTCTCCCTCACCTCTCCTAGCTCTCTCTATCTCTCTAATCTCTATCTCTCACGCCCTCCCTCCTCTCTCCCTCCCTCCCTCTCTCCCTCCCTCCCTCTCTCTCCTTCCTTCCCTCCCTCCATCCCTCTCTCTCTCCCTCCCTCTCTCTCTCTTTCTCTCTCTCTCACGCGCATGCATGCGTGGGTGTGGGTATGCACACATGTGTATGTGTGTTAGCTATCTAGGGAGTGGAATGCAGGGAGGGGAGGATGGGAAGACTGCACACAAAATGACTATTTAAGTGTGATAGGCATTCTACAGGAAAATTGTCAGTGGTGACAGGTGATAAGAATAAAATATCTCTCATTCTCTGCGTGTTAGGATTTTACCAAAATTGGCGAGTGTGATAAGGCAGGAAGGGAAGGAGAAGAACACCCTCCACGCTTCTCCTAGGCTGTGCCTTCTTATGAGCCTGCCCGCCCATTCACAGCCTGATGCACTGATTCCGTGGCTCAGTGTTGACCAGGAAATTTTACAGAAAAGCCAAATATAAAAGTCAGCGACGTACTGCACTAAGGCCCAGATGCTTGAGCCATGAACTGTCCTGCAGCTGGGTGGACAGATACCTCATCCTCTTTCAGTTAGTCTTGTTCCCCTTCCCAGCATTACCTTCAGCTGCTCAGATTTTCCATCTATGTATTTCTTAAGCATATCAAGCCCATCTCTTCCAAATGCTTCCTCAATTCTGTTTTTGAAAGGCAGAAATAATTCTGACGTGAGTCAACCATATATACGAGCAGCCACTCATCATCACCATTAGGAATTCCCTTCTCACGAATGTCCTTCTGGTACAAGACATGGTCTGCGAAACAAACATTGACTGTATCAAAGCTAAAGTCAGTCAGCATTGCAGCATAGGTGGGGGAGGGGGCATGAGAGTCCACGCCTAGCTAAAGAGGACAAGATGGCTGTGGGGTGGGGGGGTTAGTTTCCACTGGAGATGTCATCCCTTGCAGGCTGACCCTACTCCAGTGGATGGTTCCATATCCACACATATGGGCATTGCCAACTGGACTCTGGGTGAGAGGGTGAGGGGACAGAGAACAGACGAAGTTGGAAGGAGAAAGAGGAACAAGGATCCAGGAGAAAGATGGGTGGAAAATCCACTCCTCAGCCTCTTGTTTCCAGTTCTTCACATCCCACCGCTTCTCCCTCCTAGTTGTGTATAGACTCTGTTTAATCCACTGAGTTCCTGGAGTCCTGAAGCTGTGATTCTTAATACTACTTCATTGATGTGTTTGTGCATCTTCACGTAAAAAATTAGTCAGGACGACATGTGTTCCGGGTTGCTCAGATTCAGTTACCAAAGCTGTCTGGAGAGCTGTCACGTTCAGTTGGTCCTAGGGATAGGGGCTGAGCGGAGGGACGGAATCTGTCAGAAATAGATTACAGCTCATTTTCAAGAAAGCATTCTTCTCATTGAAATCGCCCAGCGATGTTCTAGACTACACGGGACGACATGAAAGGGTCTCAGACTGTAGATGGGAGGATTGAGCCAGGAAATGGTGCAGAGCTTCCCAACCACAGGCTCGTGTAGTCTAACCATCATGTCTCCAGTCATTGGTTCAATCGAGTGTGCATCACTTCCCCCAAGATACAGCCCTCTCCCAAACAATTCTCCACTTGCCGCTGGCCATCCTTGAATTGGTTTTTTTCATAATTTGAAAGAAGCAATCTTTTTTTTAACTAAAGGAAACCATGTCACCAGCCATACAACAGCTGCCCGAGGAAGTGCTTTGTTCAAGTGCTGCCACGTTCGTAAGGACTCGCACTCTTTTGCTCACAGATATCCTACATTGCAGTTTTATTTATTTATTTATTTATTTATTTATTGGTTTTTCCAAGACAGGATTTCTCGGCTTCAGCTCTGGCTGTCCCGAAACTCACTGTGTAGCCTAGAAGGCCTCTAACTCAGCAAGCTCAGCCCACCGCTGCTTCTGAATGCTGGGATTAAAGGGGTATGCCACTACTGCCTGGCTGCATATCTGTTTTATACAAAGTAAAAATATATTTGTATTTGTTTTATTACAAATTTTATATTATGAATATTTTTCTTAGGATTGGAATTATGGCAGAAATGTTTTATGTTTTATAAAACTAGTATTGTCTCACTGTATAAAAATAATTTTAGAAAAGTAAAAATCACAGATAATCCTACCTCTCAAAAAGCCCTCCTATGTTAATTTTCATGCCATTAAAATTCCAAATGTTGAGCACGTATTGTTCTAGTAGAGGATCCAAATTTGGGATTTCTGTTCCCAGCACTGGGGTTAAGCCCCACAGCTCCTTGGATGAGATACTGACTTTATTTCCATCATACAAATGGAAGGGATGCAGCAGGAAGAAAGTCATAGTCTGCCTGGGATTACCCGCGGAGTGAGTGGCAGAGCTGAGATCTGAATTTAAACCATAACATCCAAACCCATGTGGCCTTGCTTCGAGAAGGAACAGTGATAAGACTTGATACAATTCAATTCAACTGGCACCTATGTGCCGGGCATACCATGTGTACTGTAAGAACACTGCCTGGACCTTGTCATTCACAAAACCAGCATATAACACTGCCAGCTACCCTATGACTAACACAATCAGGACTCCATTGTGAAGATACCAAGGGAAGAGAAAGGCTAAAAGACTGAAGAATGGATTCCTTTTTATTGTAGCTATAACCATATGCTACAGTCTTTGTTGTCACGTAACTCAATACAGCTGACTGTTATAACGTATACAGGTTTATTTATTTAGCTCATGCTTCTGGAGGTCTGACAGCACAAGGTTGAGTGCCCATATCTGTTGACGTTTTAGTCATGAGGCCTCTAATAATCCTAAGACTTCACAGGGCATTTCATAAGGGAAGCACATTAAGTTCGGCCACCACTGGCTTTTCTAACAAGCCCACTCTCACAACAACCTATTTAGTCCGCCAGTGTTTCAGTTCAAAAACGGATTTAAGCATTTGTGAGAGCAAACCACTCAGAACACAATCACCTCTTAAATCCTCCACCTGCTCTGCTCGTTAAGACCACACAGCGTTGACAAAATTTCAACATAGGTTATGGTGAGAACATTAGCTAATGGCAGTATGCATCATGCCGGATGCTTTTAGATATATGATTTCAGTTTAATTTTTACAAAATCCTCAAAGAGAAACTGGAGGCCTGAGAAGTGAAGTAACTTACTAGTTTGTGGATCCAAGGCTTTCTGGTAGCAAGATTAAATGATTTTCCTCTGTATTAAGAGCAATGCTCTAAGGTTGTAGAATGGAATTCAGAGACCCCCAAGAATCCTGGTAGAATCACACTAAGAGTAGAGGCTAAGCCAGAATTTGAACATGTACCTTTCATATACCTCTGTGAACAACTGTAAAGGTTTAGGCTCTCCTCAGCCCTACACTGCTGTTGACTTGATACATTCAGGTCCACCATTTCCTTAAGCAAAGGCTTTGGAGCCTTAATGTCTCCTTTTGCCAAGAGAGCAACATAACTAGAGAAGGTAATGGTATTCTTTACACTAGATTCTTTTCTAAAGTTTTTATTGTTTGTGTGTATTGGTGTTCTGACTATATGTCTGTGTGTGCCTGTGGCCCACAGAGGCCCCCGGGACTGGAGTTACAGACATGTGTGGGATGCTCTCTGGCCAGAGGTCCTCTGGGAGAGAGGCTGGTGCTCTTAACTATGAAGCCATCTCTCCAGGCCCTAACCTGGACTCTTGCTGATAGAAAGGCTAGGAAAATGATGAGCTCTTACTAGGAAGTGCTACTTTCATGATCCTTCCACCTGAGTTTTCACAGACAGGTCAAGAACTGACAGCCCATCAGAGACTTGATTCATTCATTGAACAAAGGTTCACATCTTTGTTGATTCACATGTACTAAATGCCAAGCTCCATGTGAAGTCGTGAATCATAGTATAGGCTGTAGATAAATAAAATAGGTAAGCCCTGAGAACAACTTTCAATATGTGGCATACGCTCAAATGAAGACTATTTTCTAGGTGTCAGATCTTGAGCATTGGGTGCCAAAAGAGAAAGAAGGCTGCGTTCTTGAAAGCCTGAACTCTCAGTCTTAGCTCTTGCTTCACTGGGTAAGCAAGTCACTGTATTGGGATAGGGGGAGAACTCAGAGAGTATAGAGGGCTGCGGCAAGGAAGATAAGGTCACCTGCAGCCATTTCCGCAGACCTGAGGAGAGAGGTCTGTGGAGAGCCAGTGGGAGCAAGTCTTTGTGATGGATAGGTGCAGTTTCTAGTGTGCTCAAGAGAGGCCAGTTCAGTGTGTGCCAGGCAATGCTGGCAAAAGAACATCTAGTTACACTGATATCAGTGTCTAAAGCAAATTTAGTCTGAATTTTGAGGCCAGCCTGCTGTGGCATGTTTCTCCCTCACTAGTTAAATGCTTAAGTCTTGTTGTATATAATTTATATAATTCAGAACATTTGGACAAGGGAAATGGGAGGATTGGGACATACCATTTGTGGGGAGATTCAGCCCAAGCCTCTAAGAGCCCTATGTTGGCTTTTCAGCTATGCGTTCTGCATCCAAACCCTCATGTTTGTTGAGTTTTCAATGAGTGAAGTAGGCAAAAACAGGTCGTTGAGTTCTGTTTCCCCAAAAGCATAGTTATGGGCAGACACTGGTGTCAGCTGTTAGGGGAAGGAAGTTCAAACTGTTCCCATGACCCCTAGTCTGCCATGCATCAAGGTCAAACTGTTCATATCCCCTTCTAGTCTGCCATGCATCAAGCCTCAGCTTTGACAGCCCCAAAATGGGGTTCACCAAGACTTGTGTTG
Organism: Arvicola amphibius; assembly: GCF_903992535.2. Lineage (NCBI taxonomy): Eukaryota > Metazoa > Chordata > Mammalia > Rodentia > Cricetidae > Arvicola > Arvicola amphibius. The sequence continues at coordinate 159,980,217 of NC_052058.2, forward strand.
CTGGGTTATCAAGGGAACAAGCAAGATGATACAAATAAAAAAGAGAACCATTATTAGTTGTACATTAAAAGTTTATATTTCCTTCACAAAATAAGAACCAAGATGTTCCACTCTCCTTCACAAATGAACACAAGCCATAACTCCTTAACAAGCTACCATTTTCTTTTTTTTTTTAACCTGTGTGAAGGGTTTCTGTTTGTATTGTGCTATTCTGGATTTTTGGTTTTTTTTTTTTTAATGAGAGAGAGAAAGGAAAAATATAGATTTGGGTGAGTGGGGGAGGATCTAAGAGGACTTCGGAGAGGGGAAAACATAATCAGAATACATTGTGTGAAAAATGTATTTCCAGTTTTAAAATACTAGGACACCACAGTGATTGATAGGTAAGTGTGTATGCACTTATGTGTGTCTGACTATATTCTTTGTAAACAGAGATTTAAGTGATGACCCCACTAAAACTGGTCTCTTAAGGTCACTTAATAATGGTGAAAGGGTGACCTCAAAAATCTGTTAGGAAGTGTGGACTGCTCTGCCCAAGTAATCCTTAGGTTAGAATACTGCATTGGACCCTGCGTCACACATGCTTGTGGCTTCTGTGGGTCTGTGCAGAATTGATTGCCATTCTCTGATCAAATCTCCATGCATGCTCCACATGCTGCAGTCATGACAATGGGATGAAGCAGTGGTTCCCATCATTAGTCAAATTCATGCAAAGGAGTCGGAATAAAATTAAAGGTTCTAACAATGGTTTTAGGACAGTCTGAGGAGGTGAATAAGAATGACCATTTGAGCTTAAACTTGACAGGCAGACAGACTAGCTGAGTAGCTCTGAGCAGGCTCCTTCTCAATAGACTACTTTTACCTAGCAGTTTTTCCCAAGCCTTTCTGGCTCTCCTGCCAACTGTTATGTGTTGGGTGGATGCAAGGAGAGATTCTCAACATCGGTTTCTCTCCAGGGAATATGTGGCTTTAATGTCTGATGTTAGATGTGAAAGGTTTTGTCCAGCCCTTTCTACTCAAATATTCCACTCTGCCACTGAAATCAATGTGTTCTGAGACTTCGTTCTGTAGCTATAGAAACCCAGCTCCTCGGTGATTCAGTTGGAAACACAAAAGAGCTCTCGGTTAGGAAGTTGCCTGCTGCTAATTACAGAGCTATGAATAGCTTAGACTTCATCAGCCATTAAGTTTCTATAGATTTGGGATTATTTTTCTCTCACTTGCTCTTTTCCTTCCCAAGGAAAAAAAAATGGAATTAAAGCCAGCCAGATCTAAACAAAATCATGTCAGAGCAGCCTACCGGATAGTATTTTTGTACCATGGTCTTCTCCTGGAGACCTGCTGTAATATTCTACTGAGGGTTATGTGCACTTGGACCAGAGAACTACACAAACTTTCAAATCAATATAAAGTGTTTAAAGAAGGGAATCAAGATGTAACTTCTAGAGATAAAATTCATTGCTGTTCTGGGGAGCAGGCAATAAAAACAACGCTTTACTGCAAAGACTTGGGAAAGTCAGGGAAACACATAGATTCCTCTTAACTTTAGCTTCAAATAAGAGCAAATCAAATTTTATTTTCCTGGGATTTCTTAAGCCATGACTGTCATATCTGAATCACCCTTTCCCGTCCTTCATTGATACTGCCTAGGTTATGGAAAGAGCTTGTGAGCATACCCCAGTCTTCTCTTTTCCTTGCCCTTCCAAAAATTCTTTTCCATTGCACCACGATCCTTTTCCTAAGATACTAGTTTGAAGGGCTTGAGAGATAACTCGATGGTGAAGGGTGTTAGCGGTTTTGCAGAGGATGAGAGTTCAGGGCCCAGTACCCAAGTCCAGGGGACCCAATACCTTCTTCCAACTTCTACAAGTCCTGCATACACATGAGCCTAACTACATGCACACACATACATGTCTACATGAATAAAGATAAACCTTTAGAACCCTAGTTTGATTATACCACCTTTCTCATTTATGCCTTGTTACTGCTGCCCAAGTCCTTGAGTGGCTCAGTGGGAGAGAAGAAGGAGTTTGTGTTCTCATGTGGATGCTCATTTGTGTATGGATGCATGCATGCATACATAAACCCATGAGCGTCATTTCGTAGGCCCCTCCCCTTTTTAAGACAAGGCCTCTCTATGGCCTGGAATTCACAAAGCAGGCTGAACTTACTAGCCAACCTGCCCTAAAATCCACCGATGGCTGTCTCTTCTAGGATGATAAACTCATGCCTTGCCCCCATGCCCAGCTTTTTACATGGCTTCAAACTCAGGTCCTTATCATAAACAAGGACTTTATCAACTGAGCTATCTCCCCAGCCGTATGTCTTTTTTTTTTAAGACATTTTGTAATTTCATGTAGGTCAGTCAGGCTAGCTTTGAACCCATATATCTGATTTTGACCTTGAATTCATCATTCTGTTGTCTCTACCATCTAAGTGGTAGGTTTCAGGTGTGTGCCAGTATGCCTGGCCCCCAACATCCTAGGAAACTCCACAACTTCATCCAGCCTCCACTCATCTTGTGTGGACCTCATGGCACTGACCTTCAGGTTCCCAGCTCGGTAGGGACTGGAATGATTGCTCACCTTTTCCTACTGACGAGCTCTTTCTCATCCTCTAGCTTCAGATGAACTGTGGTCCCCTTCGGAGTACCACAGCAACACTAACAATCCCCCCCCCCCCAGTGATGCTATTAGGAGTGTTTGTCTGTCTCTGTTCCTGCTGAGAGAGTGTCATGATGAATGTGCATTACAACCTTGTAAATGTTTCCTTTCTTTAGTCCTCATCCTTGGTTAATAACATGGCAAACGCTCCTTTAGTGACGGGTAAGATAATGACGCTGCCAAAACAACAGAAGGACATTAGACTCCTTGAAGGAACATTCTAGGGTACATGTAACATATTGGTTGCCAAGCGAAGCTAACAGTGTAATACTGCTCTTTAATAGAAGAGGAGGAGGGAGGAGGAGGGAGGAGGAGGGAGGAGGAGGGAGGAGGAGGGGCTTGTTTGTTTCCACTCTAGGCATTAGCTTTCCTGGGCTGTGATTTCCTGAAATAGATTCTTGTTGATCCATAAGCATTTCCATAATTTTATGTTACATCCAAATATTAGGACTGTCAGTGCATGTAAGACAAAAATTTCCAGGTACATATTAGAAGTTTAGACAATTTTTACCAAGTTTTTTTATTTTTTTTTAAATCCTTCCCAAGGAAACAAAACATTCTCCACCATGTTTTATTTGAGTTGGAGGGACAATGATGGAGGAGTGTCTATGTGTTACTTTCATTATTAATAAAGAAAACTGCCTTAGCCCTTTAAGAGAACAGAAAATTAGTTAGGCGGAGTAGACAGAACAGAATGCTGGGTAGCAGGAGTTGGGGAGATGCTTCAGGCACTCGCCATAGTGAGTCACCATGATTCTCCTCTCCGAGATGGACGCAGGTTAAGATCTCTCCTGGTAAGCCACACCTCGTGGTGCTACACAGATTACTAAATATGGGTTAAAGAAAGATGTGAGAATTAGCCAATAAGAGGCTGAAACTATGGGCCAGGCAGTGTTTTAAAAGAATACAGTTTCTGTGTAATTATTTTGGGTAAAGCTAGCCGGGTGGCGGGACACAGCCCCGCCGTTCCTTCTACAGGACAAGAGGAAGAAGCACCCTTTACTTAATAAGGAACTTAATCATAAATGCCTTGCCACTCAATTGGTTTTTTTTTTTTTTTTAATTTTCATTAGAGTGGAAAGAAAGGAGCGTGCCCGGTTGAAGACAGTGAAGTTCAATGCAAAACCTGGCGTGATTGACTCGAAAGGGGTAGGTACAAATTGATGGAAGCATTAAGTTCTCTCAGTTACCATAGATTCAGTGACAATTAACATTCAGGCTTTTAATAGCAAAGAAATACTAGTGCCACTAGACAAAAGAACACCGTCCTAAATGTATTGCTAAAGTAATGCCATTTCTGATAAAGTGGGTTTGTTATACAGATGCTAACTGCTGGGGCACAGCCAGTGGTGGTGAACGTGATGTATTAACTGTACTGAAGATGGTGAAACAGTCTAGGTGTTTTCCTTAGATGTTCTGAAAGGTCACATCTCATAGACAGTATCTGCTCAGCTGCTAATGGATCTAGTTTGACACACATTATACACATAAGACTGTAGTCATAGAAATACAGACATGGGTCAGTGAAGTGAATATGTGGATTGTTGTGACAGACATGGGAGAGAATTAACAACAAATTCCTACCAAGATTAACACTCATGTGCACATCTCCTCTTAGCCCTGGCTTTACTGGCAGAGAATTCAACTATCATTATGGCTTTCCTACTTAAATTTAGAGTTGGGCTGCTGTCACCTGCATCGGTTTGGGAAATTTCATCACTCCATCAAGAAATCCTGTCAAGATTAGCAATCATTTCCCATTCTTCGGCTTTCCTTCCCCACCTGACCACAGTCAGTAACCTACTTTGTCTTCATAGATATGCCCATGAATACTTCATATAAATGGAATGCGTCCTTTTGTGATTGCTGATTTCACACCGCAGTATTTCTTAAGTTCCATTTATACTGTTTCATGAGCAAATAGAAAAAGTGCTTCATTTCTTTTATTGCCATATAAAATTCTATTGTATGGACATACCACATTTAGCATGTCCATTCATCAAATGACAGATATTTGTGGTATTCCCAGTCTTTAGCTACTGTGGATAATACTATCATGACAATTTGTATTAAGATTTTGATGCGCATATTTTACTTTCATTGATTATATAGTGTAGCAAAATTGCTAATTCCTTCAGCAACATGATGGCTGTGGTGCATATGTTAGGAACTGCCAGGTGGCTACACAGTGGCCACGACACTTTACATTTCTATCAACAGTGAATTGTTCTGCCATTTCTTCACACACTGAAGAATGCTTGTTATCCTGTGTGTTTTACAATTATGGATATCTTGGTTGGCATGACGTCGCATGTTATTGTGATTTTGAATTGTATTTCCCTAATCAGTGGAGCTGGTGAACTTCTTCTTCTGGACTTAGTATATCTTATTCCGTACTTGGCATATCTTTTCTAGGAGCTGTCTACTCAAATTTGGTATATTTTTAAATTGGCATTTCCCTGCTGCTATTTTAACTGGGTTATAGAGTCTCTAAATATACTCTGGGGTTGTGGTAAAACCTTTCTCTTCACTTACTCATGTATGTGTTTCTGTTTGTGAACATGTGTGTGTGTGTGTGAGAGAGAGAACATGTGTGTATGGCATGGTGTGCATGTGTGTGTGTGTGTATGTGTGAGAACATGTGTATGGCATGGTGTGCATGTGGGTGAGTGGCTAGTGAAAGTCAGAAATCTTCTTGCTTTGTTCCTTCACCTTTGAGACAGTATCTCTCAGTCAAACCTGTAACTCACCAGTCCCACTAGTCTTGCTGGTCAACTTGATCAAGAGATCCCTTCTCTGCCCTCTGAGGCTGGAATTACAAGCAACCACACCCAGCTAGAACTTACCTGGGCTCTGAAAAGCACAGCTCCAGTCTTCTTGTTTTGGTGGCAAGCACTTTAACCACTGACCCGTCTCCCTCCCCCTGTACTCTGCCTTTAAATGATTTTTCAGATAGATGTTTTTCTAACTTTTTTCCTCTTTAGAGTTCTGTTCTCTTCCTATTCTCTTGACAGTATTCTTTAAGATAACGATTTTTATTTTTATTCTAATTTATTTTTTCTTTTGTTACTTTTTGATGCAGTGTCTAAGAAACATTACATAATACAAGGTCACAAAGGTTTATATCAAACTTTCTTGTAAGAAGGTTACAGGTGCAATTCTTATGTTAGGGTATTAACCAATTTTGAGTTAGTTTTGTTCACAGAGGGGCACTGGGTTCCAACTGTATTTCTTTGCATCTAAATTATTTGCTTAATTTCATTTAAGATCATTCATGGCAAATGTATAGAAATATATCATTTCATGTAGATCTTATACCCTATAACCTCTATAAACCCATGTCTTAGTTTTGATAGTTTTACTGAATTTCTCAAAATTTCTTATATAGAAGATATACCATATGCTAAAAGAGAGATCTTCTTTTTCTCCCTTCAATATGGATGACTTTTATTTCCTTTTCTTACTTAATTCCCATAGCCAGAACCTCTAACACAATGATAGACTATCAACGGAGAGGAGGTCAAAGTCACCTCTCACATCTTACTCTTGATCTCAGGGAAAGGACTTTAGTTTTTTACACTCAGCATGACACTGGCTGTAACTTCACTGTCTTCTGAAAATATAGTTCTTGAAGAGGCCATACTGGGGTCTTGTGCTGTGTTATAAACTAACAAACCTTCCACCTTTGTACATCCCATTCCTTTTCTCTTCATGTTCTGTGCTTTGCTTTTCTCCCCTAACAATTGTGACTTGTGGGTGGAAAAAACAGCACAAGTTTTGGTCAATAGTTTCATTTAGAAAATAGATCATTTGCTAAGACTTTTGTTACCCAATCCCCAGTATTGCCCTTTGTATATTAAATAGAAATATCATTGAGAAATCTAGTCAATGACACAGTATTTTAATTTCCCCCAAAAATATTTAAGTGAAATAAAAATTCATCTGTACATATGGTGTCATTCTTAAAACTGAGAGTCTGGAACATCATGGTATAGACTCCTTTAAATACTACTTCAACACAAAATGGTATAAATTTTTTTAATGGTTTCTTTATTTTTTTACTGTATACTGTATGTGTGCTTTGTCCACATGTATATCTGTAGGAGGGTGTTGGATTACCTGGAATTGGAGTTAACAGAGTTGTGAGCTGCCATGAGGGTGCTGGGAATTGTACTCAGATCCTCCAGAAGTACTCTTAATGGCTGAGCCATCTCTCCATGCCTGAAGACAGTAGAAATTTTTATTGATTACTGGCGTGAACTTAATAATATATGTCGTACTTCTTATTTCATGCCTACAGATGGTACTTGCTGAAGAATCTGAATTGAATACCTAGCTGTGTCAGATGCAAATGTGGACTAGCACAGTACACAAAGTATAATATGGACCCTTCTTCCCAGAAGTTACATCAGTGACAGGCCAGAACGCCTGGACTATCTTTCCATCTCTGCAGCTGTCCCCTCCCCCTTTAACCTTCCCCCAAAGTCCCCATGCTCCCAATTTACTCAGGAGACCTTGTCTTTTTCTATTTTCCACTACATAAAACAAAGAAAGCCAGCCTACAAACCACAATACCAGAGAATTTAGACAACAATGCAGACACTAAGAGAGAATACTTCTTTAATTGGCCTCTCGCGACTCAAGTCACTTTTACAGAACTGGCTATTGATTAAAAAAAAAAAAAAAAACATTGAGTGCACAAAGCATGAGGTATTGTGTAAGTTACCTTGTGAAGACAAGAGCTTTCAGCGAGTTTACAAAGACAATTAGAGTCAAGGAAATAACAATATTGCAGGAGTATAATATCACAGAGGTCACCCATGACTTTAGCAAATTGTCATTCTTCTCTTAAAAATCAATAACTTGGTCTTCACAAGACTGCCTAATTCGTCTAAGATAACACAATTAGTAGGGTAGGTACAAGAGTCAGGTTTAAATTCAGGTCATTTTAACAGCCTGTCTTTTCCATTGCTGTGTTGTTTCTGGGTAAATGTCTTAATTAATTTCCTTACTGTGGCTGTGATTAGATACCCAGACCAAAGCAACTTTAGGAAGGAAAGACTTACTCGGAGTCACAGTTTCTGCAATGCTCTGATGGCGGGAGCTTGAGTTGGCTGGTCACGTTAAACCTGCTTTCAGGAAGCTGCATCAAGATGAAGATCGGGGTTTGATCTCAGAATCCATGTCAAAGAGCTAGGCGTACCAGTGTGTGTTTGTAATCCCAGCACTTGAGAGGCAGAGGCAAGTAGATTCCTAGTCCTCAACCAGTCTGGCCTCCAAGGCAGACTGCAGGCCAGAGTGAGTGCCAGAGAGTAATATGTCATAACTGGTTTGACACCATTTTACATAAAGACAAAAAGGAATTTCTTTCTCAAAAATCTATGATGGTTAACTAAAGTGGGAATTCCTATCTTGTATGGGTTGTGTGGTACCCTTCCCTGGGCTGGGAATACTGGAGTGTTGTGTGAGATTTTATTCGTTCGGCTTTTTGGAGGGTCCACCACCCAGCTCCCAATTAAATCACACATGGAGGCTTATTCTTAGTTATGAATACATGGCCTTAGCTTGGCTTGTTTCTTGCTAGCTTTTCTTAACTGAAACCATTCCAGCTTCCTTTTGCTTCTGGACTTTTTCCTTTTCTTATTCTGTATTTACTCACTGGCTGGTTGGGTGTCTAGGTGCCTGGCCCCTGATGTCCCGCCCCCTCTGTTCTCTTGTTGCTTCTCCTTCTATTTATAGGTGCCGGCCCCGCCCGTCCTCTCTCCCGCCTCACTATAGGTGGTTCAGCTCTTTTCTAGACCATCAGGTGTTTTTGACGGGGAAAGAATCACGGCTTCACAGAGTTGTTTTTTTTTTTTTAATTTATTTTTTTTTATTTTTTATGGTTTATTTTTTTATATTTAAAAATTTCCATCTCCTCCCCTCCATCCTCCCCCTTCCCTCCCCTCCCCTCCCCCCATACCCCTCTCTTCCTCCCTCTCCAGGCCAAGGAGCCATCAGGGTTCCCTACTCTATGTTAAGACCAAGGTCCTCCTAACTCCCCCCAGGTCCAGGAAGGTGATCAACCAAACTGACAAGGCCCACACAGAGCCCGTCCATGCCGTAGAATCCAAGCCCATCGCCATTGTCCTTGGCTTCTCAGTCAGCCTCCACCGTCGGGCCACATTCAGAGAGTCCAGTTTGGTCTCATGTTCCATCAGTCCCATTCCAACTGGAGTTGGTGATCTCCCGTTAGTTCTGTCCCACCGTCTCCATGGGTGAACGTACCCCTCACGGTCCTGACTTTCTTTCTCATGTTCTCCCTCCTTCTGCTCCTCATCAGGACCTTGGGAGCTCAGTCCGGTGCTCCAATGTGGGGCTCAGTCATTTTCTTCATCTATCGCCAGGTGGAGGTTCTATGGTGATATGCAAGAAATTCATTAGTATGGCTATAGGAACTGGCCTTTTCAGGCTCCCTCTCCTCAGCTGCCCAAGGAACTAGCTGGGGCATCTCCCTGGAAACCCGAGAACCCCTCTAGAGTCAAGTCTCTTGACAACCCTCAGATGGCTCCCTTAATTAAGATATATGCTTCCCTGCTCCCATATACACCCTTCCTATATCCCAAGCATCCCATTCCTCCGAGCTCCACTATTCTCCCCTTCATGCAGCATAAACAAACACCTTAAAATAATATTTCCCAACAGAGTGTATGAAAAAGGGAAAGTGAGCTGACCTCTGGCTGCCACATATGAACACAATTGCACATGAACATGAACACACACATGCATACACACAAAGTAGGAGGAGGGGAAGTTGTAAAACTCCAGTTTCCATACGTTTTTTAAACATGGTCACACAATTCCAAGGGAAATCGTTTACTTCTATGTAGACTTAAACTGAGGTTTAGAAAAGTAAATCGAACTCACGCCTGACTGATTCCAAAGCGCATTATCTGTTTTCTACAGCATGTAGTAATATCTCTCTCCTCTTGAGACATGTCGCACATATGCAGGGAGAAAAACGAAGAAGCAAACTTAGTTCAGATTAGCTTTGTCAAAAACTAACTCAAGCAGAAACAAATCTAGCAAGAGGGAAGCTGTTTTCCCTCTTTGATGCACGTATTTCTGAAGTGAGCTATGGGCCACCTACTTCTGCTTAAGCCTGGAAGCTAGAAATGAGGGCACGGGTATTGGTTAACATGTCCTGTCAGTCACCACATGGAGAGACAGTGTGGGACAATACAGAGAAGTAAGTCTACACCCTCACCGCTGACCTGGAGAAGTCAGTGTTCTAGGGGAGAGGCTCAGGCCCTACAGGAGAGAAGTCACAGAACCATCACCCAGGAGAACCAGAGAGCTTACTACTAAGGACAAAGGAAAAGGAAATTCTAGTTTACAAACCCAGGGGATTTGAATTGCCAGCCTTAAAGGGATTAGTGAAATTCATGGGATGTGGGAGGCAAGCAGGAGCAGGCCACTGGCCAGGCAAGAAGAAAAGCACAGTTGCCACACTGCAAGGGACATTTATTAAGGGGAATAAAAAGTCTCAGAAGTGGAGAGATAGTTCTGATGACTTAAATCGTCTGCGAAGCTTGTACTTTATCCAGTAGAAAATGAAGAATTGTGGGTGTTGTGACCAAAGCCAACCTCATAGTATTTTCTGAGCTTGTGCCAAGTATATCTGTACTAGTCTTGATTATACTTGATTGTGCTCCAAAGTGTTCTAGGCAAAGATCTAAACCTGTGTGTGGTGATGCCTTGGCACCGAACATGTTGTCTACGTGACTCATGCTGACTCTGGTGCACCGTGCTTACATAATGGGAAAGAACATCCACAGAGGGTTTAAGAGGCATTTACCTGTCAACTGTGAGGGCAGGAGGGAGATGGATGGCAGAAAGAGTTGGAGAAAGCTGCAATATTCTGGGTACGGCACTCCGAAAATCTTAACCAAAAGCAATAGAAAAGGAAATTTGGAGATATCTTCTAAAATATAATCAGAGAGGGTTATCATCTGCGGATGTCTGCTCTGTGCTTCCTAATAATAGTTTATAAGAGCAGATGTTGAGTGAGGGAGAAGGAGTGGGCAGAATGATACCACAAAGGACCCGGTGATAGCAGTGTCCTTGAATCAAACTGGAGTCAGCATTGAGAAACTGTTTTACTGTATTGATTCTTGGAACTTCTCGTGTACCCCAAGATTGCTGGTAGCAGAACCAGCTATTGTACCATTTATCAAAAAAGCAATTTGGTGGTTCTGTTAGCAAAATGGGAATTATATTGGTTTTACCAGTGTGAGTTAGCAGAATTGGTTTTGGTCACAGGTTTTAAATAACATTTTGAAAGATGAGTTATGACTGTGTCCCCCACACACATACACCCCTGCAAAAATAGATCCACGTGGAGCCAATCTATATGTAGAGGAACCAGGTACAAGAAGCTCAAATGTCACTAAGATGGACTAGATATCTAGGTTGGGGGAGGAGTGAAAAGAAAGTCACAGGTCATACTACCTCATGGGTATGCAGGAAGGAAGGCAAGCTTTTTCCTAGAAATTAAAAAAAAAATTACAAAAGCCTTTCTTTGGTTGTTCATTATTACTTTCCCATCCTATGCCCTCTAGAAGCTTCCTAAGTGGTTTTCCTGGCTGTAGTCTATCTCCTGTTCTTCCCCAGCATGCAATATAGACTAACTAGACTTACACCATTTTACAGAAGTGCAAAGAAGGTCTCCAGCATCACTGGTCCAGTCTGAGTGATGTTGCTAGTTCACTCTCTTTTAGAACATGATAATCACATTTTTCTTTTTTGTTATTTCTTTTTTTTATTAAAAATTTCCATCTCTTCCCCCCCTCCCTTAAGCTCCTCTGTCCACTAAGACCTTCCCAGGTAGCACACAGATAACTATCTGATAAAAAAAAAAAAAAGTGAAAATGGCCTCTCTAGGTGGCTCAGAGTGTTGTGTGACATTATTCCTGAGAAGATGTGCACAAATATTACTCACCCGATAGGAAAACAAAAACAGACCAAAGTAAGGCTAGCACCAAAGTGCAACTTCAACAAGCTCCACTAATGGGTTTTATTGGAGTGAGTTACAGGAGTATGGGTAAGGTGAGAGATAAAGGAGCAGAAATGACTAAAGCCACCTACATCACTAAAAACCCACCTTAGCATAAATGGCAGATTGCAGAATCTGGAGAACTGGAACTCATGCCCAGCCTAAAGGCAGCTCAACAGATTGGGGAGTGTCTCCTCCAGGTAGTTCAGTGGAACAGCATGAAGAACAAGTCCTGTTCCTAATGTATTTTTCTGCATATGCATTGTTCCGTAGATCTTGAATTGTTTTTTTAAAAAAAATACTATTAAAATAGCAAATTAATCTAAAACATTATATTCCAAATGTGGTAGGACATTTAATTGAAAATTTCTATCCACTACACACATGCATAGACACACACATACATGCAGTGCATATTTTTATAACATAGTTCAGTTGTGTGGCTCTCATCTGTTCTCAACTTTAATTATATTTCCACCCCTTTCGTAATTATGTATGTTGACACTTGAATGCATTTGGTCAACTTCATCTTGAAGAAAACAAATTCAAAAATTGTGAAAAAAAAATTTAAATGTTTCAAATTCGATGGTACTTTGATTGGCTTGATTAAGTTGGAGCTTTTATTCATGTTGGCTAGAGTTGGCTAAATTAAAACATCACAGATCCACTTGTTAATTGTGCTATATCCTTTCTTGTATTATTGGTTCTCAGCAAATTTTTAAGCTTTTCAGTGTTACAGATATGTCTTGAAGTTACACTAAAAGCCAGGTCATGATTCTGGAAATGGAAACACACGGGAATCCTGAAACATTCTGTGCACAAGTAACAAATAGAATCCAGTGAGCACAGGCCACTGTGTGAACTCAGTCCAGCAATACTAACCTCTTCTGGAGCTCTGAAGAAAGAATGATCAGGGTGAGAATTGGGGGAACAGGAAGATGTACCAAGGTGCAAAAGAACGGTATAGGTGGAAATGACAGTGTCTAATATAGGACATGGCCCTGTGTGTCTACCAAAGTCACAGATTCTTAATGCTCTTTCAGCACAAAGACCAGACTGTCAAGGAGAAAGCAAAGGAGATGTTAGGAACCACGGAGGGCTTTACTCTTGAAGACCATAGAAAGTCTGTGGAGAGTTTTGGTAGAACGAAGATTTAATATATCTGTATCAAAATGAGGAATAAAGAACCAAAAGGACATAACCTTATAGAGACCAGGAGTCCATTCCTGATGTCTGACCTAGGGCCGCAGAAAGGCTATGATAAAAATAACCATAACGTATCTACTCATTGGTTAGGGGCAGTAAAGTAGCCAGCAGTGCCCCCAGAATTAGCTAAGGCTTTTATTAAAACTCAGGTCTGGAGATGGGTCCATAGAATTACATTCTCTAGGGATGCTGGGTCAATACTGTGCATCAGGACGTTTCTCAGAGACTCCACTGGGCATGAGACATATGAGGCACACAGCTATAGTAGAAAGGCCTGATTTCAGACAAAGTGACCAACATCTTTCCTTGTCGTGAGATAGCTCATACATAAAAATGAGAATCCTATTAAAAGAGATAATATATGATGTTCCTGGAGGTATTAATCTACCTCTTGCCCATCCCTAGCTACATACACATACATTTCACAGACACCCCACAATGAAACTACAGCAACCAAGTTCCTAGAAGTACCTCACTCCATAGGCTTTTATGCCCCTTTACCTAGGCGGAGAGGAAGGGGAAGTTGCCCAAACTTTGCCTTGCAAGATGCCTAGTTTTGACCATGTGCTTGCAGATGCCATGGCTATGGAGAGAAGGACTTCCCATGTGCTAATTGTTGTGGGAAGGAAGATACAGAGTGGGTACAAGAATGAGCCGTTTTCCCTCACTCCTAGCCATGTTGTTGGCTACAGAGCTGAAATCTGACTGAGTCTATGCCATGCTATGTAACTACTGGTAGGAAATGATAGGAGACTCTTGGTCTATAGTCAGTATGCTAGAAAACCGCCGCATTCTAGTTATTGTGCCCATTGTGTGAACTTCTGTTAACTGCCTTTTTAAATGGAGTATTCATTTTCTTTTTCACTGCAAAAGATCAGGCGTGAGGCCATGCTCATAAGCAAGATCTTTACTACTGAATTCCACTCCTCTCCCTTCTACTAATTGTTTGTTTGTTTGGTACTTAACAGCAATTCTGTGAGTTAAACACAGTTGATGTGCCAATTTCACAGATGAGAAAGCTGAACTTTCAGAAGAAGACAGAAGTCACCAAGCTCATAATGTCAGCAGGGAGCATAGCAAGGCCCCACACAATCACATGCTTCTTATGAGAGAGAAAGTAATTGCATTCTTAAGTGTGGCCTCATCCTAGATGTTATTAGCTCATTCTACCCAATCAATTAGTGATGCCAAAACTAAAATGATATAAATAGAAGTGTAGTTTGTGGTTGTATGAATAGCAAGTGTAGTTTCAGCAGATGAGAGCATGAGCCATTGTTAAATTTTCTTTCTGCTACTAATTCACAATATGAAGTATTATTCAGAAAACTCGGCTCAAATCCAATTCTACTTTAGGTGGTTATTCATGTGTAAATTCTGATTCACTATGGGGCTTCCTCTAACCTGACTTGTAGCGGAAGGCCTGGAGTCATCCTCTGGACCTTGAGAGTTTTTGTTTCCCTCTGCCAAAGCTTTAAGAATCTGAGAGCTGAGACACTATGTGTGTGTGTGCGCGTGTGCGTGAGAGAGAGACAGAGACAGAGAGAGACAGAGACAGAGTCAGAAGTGACTGTAATTACCGTGATGAGGAAGCTGTAAGACTAGAATGCCCACAACAAAAATAGCATAGATTGCCCTTGTATTGCATTTTAATTTATTTCTTGTGTAGTGTGCATGCGGTGACATACTCGTAGCTGTCAGAGGACAGTGTTAGGGGTCATGCCTCTCCTTCCACCATGTGGACGGGTGGCGGAGATCAAATTCAGATCTTCCACAGGCACCTCAACACTCTGCCCCAGGCCACAAGCCTAAATCCTGCTTGCTTTTGTTGTTCATTGTGTGGTTTTGTTTTTAAACTGCACCTCTTTTATGTTGGTAGAAAGTGGCTTGCTGTTTTTAGCTACAGATTGTGTACTATCTGAGAAGTGTTTCAAGGATAGCTTCCTCCAGTATTTCCCTAAAAAGGGGAAGGGGATATCTATTGACCATGATAAGGAGAATCTTATATTGGGCTATTCTAGTATACCAATAATTAATGAAGTAATGTGGTGGCCAGGGACCTAGCTCAGTTAATAAGGGCATCTACTCTAAACAAGGACTTTTGAATCCCCAGCACCCACAGAAAAAGCCAAGTGTGTCCATAATCCCCAGGATTTGGCCGGGGGGAATACAGATGGATACCAGGATCTCACTGGCCAGCCAGTCTAGTCCACAGTGCAGACTTGTGGTTCAATGGGATACCCTATCTCAAGGTGATAATTCAGAGAGCAATAGAGGAGCATACCAAATGTTCTGCTCTAGCCTCCACTTGGGCAAATAAGCATATACCAATATACTCCTGTGTGTGCACCATACACACAGTTAACCAGTCAACTCATGTAAGAATAAAGAATGGTGTTTGGGAGAAAAGTCAGGTACACCAGACAGGCATGGTACATATGTCTTACCATCGTAAAACGTATTTCATCCATCGCCTATGAATGGAGACCTGACCAATTTATTGTTGCCTTTAGAGGGGTGTTCTCTTGATCTGTATGGAATTACCTTTCCATTAGTAACTTATGAAGTTTCTCTCTGTACAAAATACGGCTCTGGTCATTGAAGATGATGACCTCTGCCATCTAAGAACTTCCCTGAAAGGGCATGGATGCCACTGTGGTACAAGGTGAGAAGTGTGCCCTCGGGCATGAGAATCTTAGTAGGGAGGGCCTCTGGGGGAGAGCAATCGAGAAAGTGTTCCAAGGAAGTAACAGTTTTGCTGAGTCAATAAGAACTGAGCAAGATTTCAACAGCTGTAGTGTTGGTGTGTTTTCACATCTGGCAAACAGCAGAAGCAAAGGAAGGGGGCAGGAGGTTCTCCGGTAACCAAGAAGGGTTCACCTGCCTGCAACACACGAAGGAGGCCATGAGGAGAGGGAGGGTGTAAACGTAGCCTGAGGCCTGGTGCTAGAAGGCATTGACTGTTCCCTTATGGAGCCTGAGAAGCTTTCCCTAAGCCTTAGGGCCAGTCCGTCCACATTATTCAGAAGAAAGAACTACTGATACTCTGTGCAAAGAGAAATCGCCCTCTGATGCGGGTTGAGGCTAGGTACCAGGAACGGCATGAGGACGGCACTGAAATAGCTCAATTGAAAAGCAACACCAGCCAGGTCATGACGACTGAGGGAAGGCCTTGCATGGCAAAGATGTTGAGCAGCCTGTGAAAACTGTCCTCTATGAACATGGCGAAGGTGAAGGATGAGAAGTGAGCCACGCCAGAGTAACTATGCCCTTACCTATTGCTTTTCTCTTCAACAGAAGCAAATGTGTACCATGCCATTTGTAACTGACAGCATCTTCAGACTCTCCCACCGTTCCTCTGGGTTCTACTCCCTCCACACACACACACACACACACACACACACACACACACACACATACCATACAGCTTCTCACCAATCCTCCTTCACTGGGATGGGGGAAGGATGAAGAAAAGGGGTGCCTTTGCACACCATCATTAGCAGGCCATTCTTTCAGACATATATGTATCAGTTCTCTATGTGACAGTCTCCCAGTTATTCTCACCTAAAACATGCTTCTGAGCTTTCTCACCTCCATTTGTGCCCTTACTATCAGCGCATGGATCTTCATCTGGGCAATTATTTCATCACTTTGTATTCTCAGCATCTACTTTAGCAATCCTGGTGTATATTAATGAACAAAGTAATAGGTTTAGTTGTGACATGTCTATAAATGCATGTATACTCCAATCATATGCACCCCCTGCAATGACACTGCCCTCATCTTCCTCCACCTCCTTCCTTCTACATCCTTAAAATTCTCCCTTTTAATGTCCATGTCCTTAATTGTTTTAACTTCAACATATGCAAGAAAACAGCTCCCTCCCATTCAGCAATAGTTAGCTTAATGAAGGGTGAGTTGTTATACTCTTTCTTCCCTTCAGTTTCTAGTTTTCGCTATGCAGTCCTTCCAGTGGGAAGCCTGTCTGTGGCATCTGGCGAGTCAATGGAACAGTTATTGTTCACTGAGTGTGTGTAATGGAGAGCCCTGCACGTATGACTACATTTCCGGTTCCATCGACTGTCCTTCATGTAATACAATCTCTTTCTTCATTATTGCTGACTAAAACTCCATAGGACATATGCACCACATTTTCTTCATTCATTCAAGTAAAGTTGCTTCTGTGAGTATGTGAAGTCTTCATTCCTCGATCTGAGACTTACTTGAGAATAAGAAGAGAACGGTTGTGTTGTGTATTAGTTCTGTTGCCCAGGCGTGTGCGCTCAGTACTTTGTGAGTATCTCCCCACAGGTGGGTTGCGATTGATGTGTGAATACTGTGTCCAAACAAGGTACAGAAATAAGAATAGGCATGTCAGGCTTTGAGGCAAACATGAACAGGACTGGCGTGTGTTCTCAGAAATATGTCTGGCGCTGCCAAGGGTGTTTGATTCTCTTGACATGTATGCACATGTGTTGCTTGCTTTTTCCCCTACAGTCGAAAAATGATAGAGAAGTCCAGATCAATTTGTTGTCTTCTACTCTTCAAAGTCGAACAACCAATATTTGATTTTTCTGTCTTTAAGAAAAGCATGGAGTGCTGAGAAGCCCTTAACCACTCAGATGATCCCCTCTGTGGATATGGCCGCCCCCCCCCCCCGACAGGGATGAGAAAATGTTCAGATGGAAGATGCGGCGTGGACTCAATCAAAGAGCCTAAGGCAGAAACCAACACTGTGTGTTCTCCTCCCTCCTCTTAGCTCACCTGATACCAAACTGAATCCTTAGTGGCAGTCCCAATCCCTGTGACTCTGTCTCCTGGCAGAGCTGCTGGCTAAGAGCCAGAAGTCTCAGCTGCAGGATGAATCCGCCTCTTCTGTAAATTCCCCTCCCTTTCACTCAAGCAGAAAACAAGAATTATTCAAATGAGGTTATCCAATCGGGCCCTGCATTATTATAAAAGGCACTTTAATTATTGTGCTCGACTTGCTGCCTTACCTCCAGTCACTCCTGGGTCACCAGTGCTGCATAGTGGCCTCCCGTGCTCTGATCTGGAGGGAAAATCAAAGGGTAGGACATGAAGAACAACTGTCAACTCCTGAAACAGAGGCATCATCCACCAGACCGTGAAGCGGAGTGCCTTCCTCCCCGACTTCAGGAAGGAGGGAGAAGAGGGCGGGAAAAAATAGCTTCACGGTGAGGATTTTTAGTGCTATTAAAGGGGTCATCTCACGAATTTCCTGTAGACACGGGGAAAGCAAAAGCTGGGAAGAGGAAGTGGCTTTCATAAGCTCTTCTAGTCAGGATGGTGACAGCCCAGACTAGGGCTAGACATCTTTCCTTGAAGCAGCCACAGCATCTATTACCCGAATATTTATTTGCCTGTTACCAAGTGTTAGACTAATGAGTGGTTCTCAACCTGTGAGTGGCAACCCCTTTGGCGTTGAATGTTCTTCAACCTGAGTTGCCTAAGACCATCGGAAAACAGATATCTACATTATGATTCATAACAGTAGGAAAATTACAGTTATGAAGTAACAACGAAATAATTTTATGGTTGGGGGTCACCACACCATGAGGAACTATGCTGAAGGGTAGCAGCATTAGGAAGGTTGAGAACCAGTGAGCTAGCCGGTAAACCTCAGGCAAAGTGCCCTTCCTGAGTTGGTTCCAACAGGATCTCAACACCTCTGCCTGTGGGTACTGGGGAAATGACCAGCAATTGATGAGATGAACCAAAGCTACGCACGACTCACACTCCTGGATGCATGGACCCTGGGACAAGTGACTCAGCCTTTCTGTGTGTCATTTTCTCCAGCTCCACATTTTTAGACTTTGATATAAAAATGAACATAATTTGTAGCCATTTAGTAGGAGTTGATAGCTAAAAATCACTTAGAATGGTTAATTCCTGAAGGATGTCAAGAGATGTAGCTGCCAAGTGGGTAGGAATTTAACAAGAAGCAGTGGCTAGAACCATTGCCCGGTGTTTAAGTGTTTATTTTTATATTGTTTGGGGGCTTGGTCACAGAGTTCAGAGAAATGTTCCAATCAAAATTCCAGTCTTTAAAGATAAAGCTGAAGATGAATTATAAAAGTAGCACCAGTAGGACATCTGAAAAGTCCCAAACGAGATGCCTCTGAAGATGAAGATGGAGATAAGGAGAACAGTCTGGGAAGGGGTCTAATCTGGACACGCTGAGTGGGTGTTCTACTAAGGTTCATTTTTAAAAAATGGGGTTTGGGCATCGTGAGATGGCTCAGCACTTGTAGTCAAACCCGGCAACTTGAGTGTGGTTCTGCAGCCCACATGGCGGAGGAGAGAACGAATGAGTTGTGCTCTGACCTACACACACTCCAATTTTTAAATTAAAAATTCTGAAAAGTAGTTTAGGGGCTGGAGCAGTGCTCTGAAGTTAGTAGCACTTGCTGTTCCTTCAGAGAACCTGGCTTCCATTCCTGCCCACATCAAGTGCTCACAAATGCCTGGACCTCCATTCCTGAAGGTCCAATACTGTCTTCTAGCCCCCATGGACACTGCACACATAAATAGACATCTAAGAAAGAGCTTATTTATTTTCCCTGCTGATTCTCAGATTCCAGCTCATAGGAAATTATTGAGAAATCTCTCAAGTGCCAAGGCATTTGGAGAATACTGAACTAAAGGGGAATTAAAGGGGAATTGCTTTCATTTGACTCGGAACGTGGTTTTGGAATTTGAGAATGGTAAATTCTGCTACCTCCTCTGGCCAGTGGGACCCTGACAGTCAATGCAGGCTTAGCCTTTTAGACACTGACAAGAAGCTTTAGTTATAACAAGTGACAGTAGAGCACAAAAGACAAATGAAAATAATTTAACAGAGAAATCAAGAATTAGCAGTGTGGATAAGAGCACTTGCTGCTCTTCCAGAGGACCTAAGTCGGGTGCCCAGCACCCACACTGAATATCTCACAGTGACTTATAACTTCGGCTACAGGGGCTTCTACACCTCTTCTGACCTGTGGGGGCACCTACACATATGGACACATACCCACATACAGGTAAACACACACACACACACACACACACACAACTTAAAATTAAATAAATCCTTTAAAGTAAAATAAACAACAGTGTGACCAACATCTGCTATGAGCCCTATTTTCAAATCTAACACAGGAATTTAAAAAAGAATACCAATGCTTCTTGTTTCCCATTGACGAGACTCTCTTGAAAAAAAAAAACACAATAAGGAACAGAAAGTTTTGAGTTTTTTGACTCATTTCTTTTTGCTTTCAAATCCTATGGGTTGTTGTATCCATCATATTATTGGGGGATAGGATAAGAAAATGTCGAATCACTATAGAATTATAAAGCAACCAATTGGAGTCACAGACGTTGGCAATTTCCTCTGGGAAATGATCTACAAATTTCCCGAGCAAATGACACATTATCAGGATACTTCCCTAATTTTATTATTAGTTCCAATTATGAATATTTAAATGAAGACCAAACTAGAAAGGACTCTGGGGAAGGCTTGGCACATTTTTAAGAATAATGAATTATAAGTGTATTAGTAACTTATTATAAGTTGATTTATAAACCAAATTAATAAATGACCACATCCTGATAACTATACAAAAAGTCCCATCAGCTCTGGAAAACTGAAGAAAATTCAGTTATATTTCTCCCCAGAATTCCCCGAGGTAGAGTGACTGTCGGGAATTTAGCTGTGATAGACAGCACGGTGTGAAAGCACTGGCTGTGGCGTCTCTTCTCAAGTCTAAGGCCGCATGCACTTTCCATCCTCACACACATTCAATTGAGCTTGCCAGAGCAAGCTCTGTCTGTAATGATGGCACCCTCTCTCTCACCTCCAGGAGAAAGGGGGAAGGGGAGGGAGGGAGGAAGGGAGGGAAGGGGAGGGAGGGAGGAAGGAAGAAAGGAAGAGAGAGAAAATCAGAATTCAGCATGGCTGGAGAGATGGGTGAGCTACTAGGAGTTCTTGCTGCTCTTGAAGAGCACATGGGTTCCCAGGACCCATGACAAGAAAATCACGACTCCAACTGCATGAGATCTGATACCCTCTTCTGCCTCCTCGGACACCTGCACTCACACACACACACACACACACACACACACACACACACACACACCTCATCTAAATAAAAACATATATATTTGGAAAAAAGCTTATGAGTCATATCAAGAATCTGTCTGTATGATTGGAACAAAACTTCCTCTATTGGTTAAAGAAATGTTGCTTGAGTTCACTATGTGTAGGATTTGATGTCCTGAATTAAAAATATATTTTTTTCACATAATGCACTATCTCCTACCTTAAGAGTTAAAAGATAGTAAAAGTTTAAGCTTTCCCAAGAAATAATTGGTTTTGGAAAAGTTAGCTTCCGAACAGCTAATTGGGTGGTGGAATGCAAGGCTCGCCTTCCCCGCCGTCCCATGTCCCATGTGCCAGCATTCTTTCATCAAGTGCTGCATACCGTCTGCCCTTCACTCACAGGCTCACACCTTCCCTTCCTAAACTCCTCACCTTATAATAAGGCAATTAGGAGAGCATGGGGTGCCAAGTCACAATTGTCTGTCATAAACACCTCCCTTATAGTTATAGTAAGCTAATTAGGAGAACATGGGGGTGTTGAAAGGGGAAAAAACAATCAGGATCCATCACTGGACCAACTACAAACTGAGAGTCTGACTAAGTGGTTAAAGGGGGAAATGTCAATTAGTAGCAATCACTTGAAAGTTATCTGGCCATGTGTTGTTTGTTAAAACAATCCATGTTCAGTTCAAGAGTCCAACTTCTAGGGATCACGTCTAAGAAAATAATCTAGAACGCAGTAAATGTTACCTTCATTACAATACAGAGCCTTAGAAATGGAAAACAGTATAGTGCCCAAGAGCATAGGAATGTTTAAGCGAGGGGAGGTAAATTAGCTGGGTGAAATATTATGTTGCCATGATGTTGAGACACGCTGGCTTGCAGTTGTCTCTCTTTGCAATATTCCTCTCTACTTTGGGCATTGGCGACATACTGGCCTTGGAGTGTGTTTGGGAATGGGTTCTCTCCTAACACTGAGAAAACTTACATTAGCTTACATTCTTTTTAGGGTTATTCCAGTCAGTAGAATTAAAGGTCAGAGCCATTTGGTGTGAATCATTTTAATTATGAATTCAACCTCCTAGTTGTTACTGCTGTGTTTAGCATCTCTGAGTTTTGTTGGGCCATGTCTTCCTAGGAATTTGCCTGGTTTGCATATGTTGTCTACATGGTATACATCTTTAAATTTCCTGTGGGGTCTGTAAAATGCTTTTTTAAAGATAGTTTGCATTGTTGAATTCTAAGTCCCTTCCATTAATTCATTAAAATGATGCTTACGGACACTTCCTAAAGACGTGGGGTCGTTGACTCTGCTTTACTGACCTTAGACGATGCCACACTTTTTCTATATGGTCGCGTTTAAGCATCTACAACTGAGGCTTAGAAACTAAACATCCCTAGGGTCATGCATGTCACAATAGTCGGTAAAAATCAAGATTTCAAATTACGTTGCCAGTATAATTAAATTGAAAAAATACAGTTTTTAGAAAATAAACACTGAGAGGTTTGCTTTTCACTGGTAACAGATATTTTCTTCTGTTATTTCTTTTGAACTTTCCCTTAGAAGGACATCTCCCTCTTAGAAGGACATTTCCAGTCGTTGCAGAAAAGGTGTCCTTGGGCTGCTGCACACATTAAAGTGCATGCATGTATACATGTATACATGTCTAGTGCACACAGAGGTCAAAGCAAAATCACAACGGTCCTCCTCCAAGTGCCAGCCACCTTGTGTCTTCAGACTGGGTGAACCACTGGCCTGAACCTTACAGTTGTTAGGCTGACTGCAGTGAGTCCCACAAGTCTGCTTATCTCTATATCCTCAACACAGAGATGGTAAGCATGTGCCCCATATACCCAGCTTTTTCACACACACACACACACACACACCCCTACCTCAATCAGGATTCAGGATTCAAGGGGTCAAACTCAGGTCTTGCGCTTGTAAGGCAAACACTTTGCAAATGGAGCATCTCCCCGGTAGCAGAAGAGGTGGTTTCGAGCAAACTGTTCTTTTAATTGAGGCAGACGATAAACTTGGGAGAGAAAGTTAAAAAGGATAAATTAAATGGTACATTTTATTGACATTATGCATGCTATTAAATTCTTTATAATTTTTCCAAATTTGAGTCATAGAGAGAACTGGAAATGTGAGACAAGCTAACAACTAAAGCCATCTCTTTATTAACAGTAATGAAAGGCATCTGGGATAAATCAGATCACTGAGTATAAATACTGTAAGATAAAATATATGGGCAAAGCAAAACTAGGACATGCTCACTGGAGAGCAATGCAGCCAACAGAAAGACGCCACCGTAGGGTGCCTCTCCCTGCTCTGGTTCTGCCTCTTGTCTACTGAGACTTGTAACCACGTTGAATCTCTCCCCATGCTTCTGAGGGGAGCCGTCCCTCAACGCTGCAGTTTGTGTCCAGTCAGTAAAAACTGGATGTCCACCGTACTTTGAATCTAAAAGACATGGAAATAAAAGTTTTGTGGAACCTGCTTTTTGTCATTTCCAGGGCTGATGGTGCTGGAGTGGGCACACTCTGGAGTAATGTCCCTCATCACTTGCTCATTCTGTGTATTCCTGCCTGGACTGGAGAGCTTCTGTTGAGAATGGGGATAACCTTAAGTGTACTTAGGTACTTTTGCCTTGTGCTGTGTGTGTGTGCACGCACGCGTCTTTACATCTCACTATAGATGTAAAGCGGGTCATGCATGCTAGGCAAACCCTCTACTATTAAGCTACATCCCTAGCCATCTTTCTTGTACTTTGGAGGCTCAGAAACTATAAGGTGATGTAGAAAGGGACTTCTCTGGTCACCTCTGTTTAGGATCATATTCATTCTGTTGCACATGAATATCTGTGTCTTCTCCATGATTTCTGAACTTTCCACTTTCCTATTATTTATTTCCTATGCCTTTTTTTCCCTGGAGAATTCCAAAAGCATAGATATTCATCCATTTGATAAGACCCCAAAGATCTTAAATGTGTTTTCTTTTGTGTGTGACTAGAATATTTCCAAAAACCTGTTTTATGTAACTTTTTTCTTCCTTTAAACCTAATCAGTTCTTTAGTCCCTCAACTATATTTTTATTTGGGCTTATTGAGATCCTCATTTCTAAGGTTTCTACTTTGCTCGTAAACATCTTTCTATTGCTCTGCTGAATTTTTCATTTAGATCAATGCGCCATTTTTCTAATTGCGTTCAATTGCTTATATGTAGTCTCTTAGATCTCATTAAGATTTTTATAATCCTTCCTTTAAATTCTGTTTTAATTCCTTTTAATCAGTGCTGCTGGAGAGATGTCTCAGTTGTTAAAAGCCCTTATTATTCTTCCAGAGATCACAGTTCAGGTACCAGTACCCATATTGAGCAGCTCACAACTGCCTATAACTCTAGCTTCAAAGCCCCAGTGTCCTCTTCTGGCTTCTGTAGGCACCTACACACATGACATATACTCACATAGACACAGAAACACAGACATTTTAAAAATGAAATTTTAAAAATATTTAGGCTGTTGTGGTGACACAAGCCAATAATGTATGTTGAAGAGGTGGAGGCGGGAGGAACACAAGTTCGAGGCCAGTCTGAGCTACATGCTTTAAATATTTTCATATTTAAAAAAAAATACTGCCAGGTGGTGGTGGCTCAGGCCTTTAATCCCAGTGATCAGAGGCAGTGGCAGGCAGTTCTTTGTGAGTTCGAGGCCAGCCTGGTCTACAGAGCCAGTTCCAGGACAGCCAACTCTACACTGAAAAACCCTGTCCTAAAAAACTAAAAACAAATAAATGAATAAAATTTTTCAAAAAGAAAAATATTTATTAGCATAGTTTCATTGCACAAGATGATGGGTTTTACTGTGGCCTCTTCATTTTTTTAAAGTCTGGTGTTGCTAGCCACGCATGGACTCCTGTGGAGTTCAGAGATGAACATATATGCTCATGTGTTTCCCAGCAGTCTCACCCTAGAGCAGCACTCCATGGTTGACAGGGATGAAGGAACACTATGGTTATCATTGCAGGTAGCTTGCTCCATCTCTCACAGTGCAGGACAGGGAGCAAGCTTAGGCTACTCTGATGGGCCAGCTTGTGTTTGCAGGACAGCTCTCCTCCGAACCAATGAGAAACGGAATGTCTGTGGCTCTATACTGAGTTTTCCGACCCCGACACAGTTCACACTCAAACGGTAGCTCAATAAGATGGATGCTGGCTACAGAACCCAGAGTGTCCCCTGGGAGACACCAGAGATGATGTTTCCAAAACTAGAATATTGAACAGTATGCAGTCTTTATCAGAGTGGGCTGCAAGCCCATGAGGATTGTGGGACTTCCTAGGAGCTAGAGTGGTCGTCATCTAGATGCTGCTGGAGTTTACTGTGAAGTTCTCTTTTGCCCTTGTTCTTGCAGAAGAAGCTGTCCCCACCATCCCCTACTGTGGAGCCCGGTGCCAGGGGTTTTACTTTCTCTTTATGCATTTGTCTGAGTTCTCTTTATGGAGTCCTTCTCTTTCTTGCTGACTCCTGATGTCTTCCCCTCCAGTTGCCAGCTCAAAACACAGTTAGATGCCTGTTTTGCTTGGGGGAAAGGGTTTGATTGCTTGCTTTATTCTACTTGGTTGAGAATGAAGTGAGTGTTGGGGACGTCTATTCTGTCAACTTGTGCCCCTCAGAGTTTAATTTTATAACCATATATTCTTCTGTATGGATCACAGATAAAAATTAAAAAACCTGATGTTTTAGAATCAGTGGTGATCTCGAAGCCCAGGGAGGGCTTTAAGAACTACAATGTTTTTACTGTAGTTTTTTTGTAGAATATGGGAAGAATTTGATTAAGAAGTCAGAGGGCTGTGGATGGGACAGTAGAGATGGTAAGTGTATATGGATCTGGAGTTCATTGAAGAAATGCAGCTGGAGCTAAATTTGGATATAATCAACCATTGGCATGAGAGATGGCCTATGGAACATGTGTGCAGAGGGAGTAAGAGGGGTGAGGGAGGAAAAAAAGAAAAAGATCAAGAAGTGAGCCTACTACATCTTTTCCAAATCTTGGAGAACGAAAGTGTAAGAAAGCTCTAGGAAAAGAGACTGGAGATGAATGGTCTCATCGGGAGGAAGGCAGTGAAACACAGGTGTGTACTGCCAGTCCGGTGTTCTCGGGAAGGAAACGGGACGAATCGTGTCTAGTAGGCAGATTTAATTTAAAAAATGAAAGGGTAAAATAGAAGAAGTCTGAACTGGACTTCCTGGAGCTCACTGATGACTCTAACTAGAGCAGCTAAGATTACTATATGTTTTTGTTAATTGTTTGCTTGTTGGTTGGTTTGTTTTCTGTAAAAGACCAGATACCAATATTTTAGAATTTATCTTGGTCCCTATGGAGTTAGTGAACATAATTGTGCACCAATAAAAACTTCATTTTACAGAATTACATAGTGGGTTGGATTGTCCCAGAGGACATACCTCCCTGTTGTCTAGTCTAGGGAAAATAATTTAGCAAATGGTTTGGTTGAAGAGAAAGGAATCGGTGAGTTTGCTATGAGGATTGAGGCAGCATGATACGGATGGAGGATGATGGAAAGCGGTTTACATTTCTTTCGGGAGATCGCTATGATATCGCAGATGTGGATGACTTCAGACCCAGAATATAGATGTGCTTCCTGGTTACTGTAAACCAGGACGGCTGTGAAGTCCGGCATGTGCCTCATAGGCCCTTTGCTGTGTACTAGGCTTGCTCTCCACACTGCTGTCCTGAGAAATGTGTTTTTACATAGCGTGACCATCCCAGACCCAGAAATAATGTAAGTCCAAAGGGGGAGCGAAGGGCTCATTTAGGATACTATTTTTTACAGCCATTTTCAGAATGATGGGTCCTGTGATTTTGATTTTTTTCCCCTTAGGCAAAGAATGCTAGGAACTTTGTCCTTTCGGGTCAGAGAACATCAGCTGCCACCTTTTTATAAATAATGAACCCTGTTTGCTGCCTCACTGGGCCCCAGCATTCACAGGGAACTGGTTTTCACTCTTCCTTTCCTGGTCTACCTTACTTCCTGCTGCTCCTTTGAGTCTAACAGAGAGACAAGAAAAGCTGTAAGAATTGCCCCCCACACATACACCCCAGTCAACTAGCAATGTCTATTTTGGGGGGTCCTATATTAAATACTTTGATTTATCTTTTTTAAGCCACATTATGAAAAAGTTTAAACATTACAAAAGCAGAAATAGAATCACATATCCCTTATACTCATAAATCATATGCCCATCTATAATTCCCTGAACTACTCTGAGAGAAAGTTGTAGGAATGATGCCTTGTCTGCCTTCCTGACCCAGGACCACATGCTTTGTGTAACTTGTCCCAGCTCTGGGACAGTTGCTGCGTGTTTTATGTTGTCATGACGTTGACATCCTCAGAGGATGCGTTTTTGTTGGGAAATGCCTGTTTCTTCCCCATCAATGTGAACCGTCGCCTTTGGAGCTAGGATCCAGATACTTCTCGGAGCTCACCCTCTGGAAACCCATCATGGCAGGCTGCCCGTCCCACCATTGCTATGGCCAGATTGTTTCACTAGACAGCTATTTTTTTGCTGCTCTTGTCATTGAATACGCAAAGAGATGGATATTCTGTTTTCTCACAGACTTGCAAAGAGTGATCACTCTGGAGTGAATTCTCCTTAGGGTAGGAGCGAGAGAATAGTGATTCCTGGCTTTATCATTCCCTGTGGATTCTCCTAGAAAGGCAAGCTTTTCCTTTACCCTGTTTTCAGCTAAGACTTTCTATAACCTCAAAGGCACAAATTTCTTCTCAGATTCATTGCTCCTGTTGTCCATAGTATGTGGATCTGGCTTTGATATCCTTCGTACACATCACAATTAGTGTAGGTTTTGGTTCGAGTATTGCTTCCAGACAAAAACATTAATTCCCATTTTGCAGGGTGGATGCTAGGTATGCTTTTGGCTACAAGGCTATCATTACATCCAGGCTTCCTTGAGGGAAGAAATTAAAATTTTTCAAGATTCTTCCTTTCCTTGCAACTATCCTCCTGTTGACTGTGGCAATGCCTGTCCCCAGCATGCCTGCAGTTATTCATGTGTTCATTCCTACAGCATACCAAATGGTTCCAGTATTGTTATACTTGTTATTATTAGCCTGCCAAGAAAATGTCTATGCTCCTTTACAGTTCTGCCTTTAGATGTACGGAGCACTATGGTCCACTCACATATTTGGATGTAATTAAGGCATCAAACCATTGCCGAATTTGATATGGCATGACCACATGCCATTGTCGCACATAAAAATAATTACTGGGTTAACAGACAATTTTGAGGAGGCTGCTCTCTCTTTCCAACTTTGTGTGGGATCTGGGGGGTCAAAGTCAGGTTGCAAAGCTTGTATCGTCTTGTGGCAAGTGCCTTTACTATTGGGCAATCTGGCCACAGTCCCTCCTCCTCCTCCTCTTCTTCTGGACTCATGTTGCACCAAAAATGGTGTTTTTGTTGTGTTGTAATTCGTTTGAATCAGAATGCAAATGAACTCTATGTGGTATTTCTTCATGTGACTTGTCTCCTCGTTTGTAATTTCCCTCTAAGTATTTCACTTGCACTGGTTGGCTGATGCAATATTTATGCTAAAGAAGCCAGGTGATTTATCTTACAGAGTTTGCCAAACTTCAGATTTTAATTGTTGTATCTTTATAAAGAAATCAAAGAAGCATGGAAAATTCAATCTTATTTGGCGACTGATGATGAAATCTACAGGTTTGAATGTACTCCGGTTCATCTAGCAGAACTTTCCAAGCCTCCTTGGAAGTGATGTTTTGTTCTCCTGTCAGGAAGCTCGGGACTTTTATGCTCCCAATTCTTGATCTGAGATCCAATACTTGATCTTTGATTTAACTCTTCTTGGTCACAGTATTACTTACTGTTTCACTGTTGTGTTTCTGCATGAAAATGAGCTATCTACAGAATAGAAAGCCATGTCTGGATAGCTTCTCCAGGTTAACCCAGCTATGAGGAAACAAGTGTTTTGTTTTTTAATTTATTCTTCTCCCATACAATATATCCTGACAACGTCTTCCTCTCCCTCTACACTTCCCAGTCCCTTCCCACCACCTTTCCTCTCTCCTGGATCCATTGCTCCCCTAGAAACAAGTATTTCTAAAAATTAAGAGGCATGGAAAAAGCATATTTGAGCCATGTACTAGTTTAAATTCCACCAGAGGTCACCATTATCTACATAGGTGACATCATGGAGCTATAGAAACTGTGGAATTAGTACATGAAAAATCCAACAACAACAGTAGGAGAAATAGGCCTCTTGTTCTATAGTTTTCTAGATAACAAGGGTAAGCAGATGCCATTTGTCTTTAAGAAGATGGAATTTTAGTGGGAGAAGAGGGGATTTGAGCTTCTTGCTTTCCTCTGTGGGATCAATCCAGGAAGTTTCATACTGTTTGACCTACCAATCAGGGGTCTCCCGAGTCACACTAATGAGTTGATGACTCCTCCTGACGTGAGTGTTGCAATGTCTGTCACAACATGAAAGATATTCACTTAAACTGCGACAGGGCAGAATCTGCTCAACAGAAGCATATCTAGATTTCTACACGCTAAGTATGATGGGCATCCAATTAAAGACATAACATACTTACACCACGTTGAATGAGAAACTGAGAAACCTGACAGGATTGTTTCCTTTCAGCCCATGGCATAAGAGTGTGGAAGGGTTCCTCTTTTAAATAGCCTTCTTGAGATACAGTTCACTTTAGTGACATGACCTTAAAATGCACACGCCCGTGTTCCCTGGTATCTTTCTAGGGTACATAACCATCACCAGTCTCATTTCTGGCCACCCTAAAGTAAGTCCATACCCACGAGCTGTCAGTTCCCACGCTCCATGCCTCATTACCTACACTGTATACAACACCTAGTCACGTCTCTATTAACCAGCCACTTCTGTGCAGATTTTTAGATTGCCATGACTAATGTGTCTGTTGAAACTCCCTTCATTTTTTACAGTATCATATGAACAAGAGTGGCTTTAAGGCCTCAACCACATGAATTGCTATCTAAGAAAGAAAGACGTAGCAAAATAACCAAAGGAGATACAATTGAAACCAATCGCTTGATGTGGCCTAGTAATCCATCACCATGCATGACTGTCCGAGAATGGCAGATTATGTGTTGTGACTTACAAAGTCAATTGCTTATAATTTAAAATGGGAACTGGAGGGAGGCGTGGCTTTCAGGAATTTGTACTCACAGAACTACATTTGCAGCCAGTTAGTCCCCGATTTCACAGCTCACGATACAGACAGGAAGAGTGATGAGACCAGCTTCATGAAGTTACCCTGTAGGCCACACACATGATGCCTTAGAACTAAGCTTGGTCATTCAGTGGTCAATAAATGCACATTTTTGCTTGGCCAAATTCTCAAGTAGAATTCTTACCCACACCACAGTATTTTGGTGTTTCCAAAATCTATATTCAAAGAAATTTTCTCCTTGAAGGCAATTTCATGGGGCCTGAAGATGCTCTAATGTAGACAAAACAGCCCTAATCAAGCACAGTTAAGACTAGGGCTGTAAACCAGCCTTTACTTTAGAGCCATGTATTACAAATAGCAAGAGTGCTGATTTATTCTGTCAACCCAGCACTCATGTAGCAGAATTTTCTCTTCTATATTAAAAGGAAAAATTACAGTGGTAATAAAGCATCTATTATGGAACTCCACATGCCTAGCCTCATAAACTACATATAATCCTTTGTAAGCCAGAATGTTGACCTTAGCTAATATTAATGTTAATTCAGTAAGACGCTATGTGTAAAACATTAAATCTGCATGAACTGAAATGGTGGTTTGACTTTGTGGCCATGAAGGGGTCCAGTGCCTTCCATGTTACGCAGGAAGGAATCAAAGTGCATTTGTTTGTAATACTGTCGTAGAGTTTTACTTCTGGGGTATCATGTATTTCTGTCCTTTTAAAAGGTGTGCTGTTCAGTATGATTACGTCCAATTAGAGAACTCATGATACACAACATTTTCATACTTGGGAAATGTTAACACATTACATTCCTTGCTTTGAAACATGAAAGAATTAATCAAAGACAACACCCTTTCATTTTCCTTTGACCAGCAAGACAACGTAAACGATGTGGTTTGCATGCAACACCATTTAGGGTCCTAGAAGCCTCTGCATTATCCTTCTGCGTGTATTTGTGTGTTTAATTCCCCTCCCCCCAGCTTTCTTTCCTCTTGGCATAATTTTGTATTTGCATGAGATTTCATAATTGTTTTGCATGGAAGTCATCTGTAACGTTAAAGAGTAGTGTCTAACACCCCCTGCGATATCACATGCCATGAATTCTTACATAATATTTTTTTTTTACTTTCAGTTACTGGAGTTTAAATATGCTTGAAATGTAAAAGTGGCAGGACGCTGGAGTGACGCAAGACTATGTAACGTTCCTTTACGGAGCTAGAGGGACACTTCCCAGCCTTGTCTTTGGCTGCCAGTTCTCAATTGCGAGTTATAATAAAACACTGTCAAACACAGGCACTATCGGGGCTGGAGAGATGGCTCAGAGGTTAAGAGCATTGCCTGCTCTTCCAAAGGTCCTGAGTTCAATTCCCAGCAACCACATGGTGGCTCACAACCATCTGTAGTGAGATCTGGTGCCCCCTACTGTTCTTCAGACATACACACAGACAGAATATTGTATACACAATAAGTAAGTAAGTAAATAAATAAATAAATAGAATATAAATATTTTTTAAAAACACAGGCGCTATCTGCAGACCTAAGTTCCAAGAAAGTCCTGTTTTAGTACGACATATAAAATCTGTCCTGATCTGGCATAAAATTTAGCTGCTCTGACTTTGGTGAAAAACCTTTCTGTACTTCAGGGTTTCCTGAATGAACGCTATTACTGTTAATTTAATAGACGAGCACAGGGGTACAAAACGAATGCCTTCTTTGCCCAACTTCTAATTAATATGGGAACATGACTAAGTGCCATGAATGGGTCAAAACGTTCACCTCTCAACCAACAAGTACTGATTTCCTCCCAGCTGTCACCCGTCTGGCTCCACAGTTCTTCCTGACAGTGGCCAATGCTAACCTGGGCGAGGATACTCCTTTTCATATTACCATTGGGAATTCAATTCAAAACCTGTGCAAGTAAGAAACCCTGGTACCTGGAGACGTTTTTCTAGTGTTTTTAAGCAGCTAAAAGATTCAAATAAGTCAAGTGTGGATGATCATCAGGCTGGCGAGACATTTTTGAAGCATGATAGAATATGAAATTAATAGAACTTGGAATGGTCCCATGTCACCAAGGACAACCCACAAAGCATTTATGTAACAACAGCCACCATGCAATAAATTGAATTGTCTTTTAAAATCTACTGAACAAGCAAGTGCTAATCACTGAAGTGACTGCATTTTAAAAACTGTGTGTGTGTGTGTGTGTGTGTGTGTGTGTGTGTGTGTGTGTGTGTGTGTGTGTTTAATCGAACCCCATTTGAACTAATAGGTGGCTTGTACTTTAAAATTATATTCATCCTAATTTTTCCCCTTTACCAAAACATAAATGGGTGGCTGTCATTTCTCCCATGCTTGGGCAATTGCCATGTAAATACCACATTAGCAGCTTCTGGTTGAGCCGGGCTCTTGGGACTATCACCAGCTAAGTCTGTATTATCAGCATTGGGATCAACCTCTACTTCTCAAGCTAGTCCCTAACGAGGGTGTGAAGCTAAATGACCTTCAGAATTTAAATGTTACACTATAATTATTATGTATCATAAATCCACTTGTTTCCTTGTGCAGCTTTAATTAAATCCAAGCTGAACTAATACAAATTCAATTTTAAGACAGCTAGATAATGAGGGGGGAAAACGACTTTTTTCATAGTCATTCTGTGCCCGACAGTGATAACATGAGAATTGTATGGCATTCTGGGCGGGTATCGCCTCGTGTGATCTCAACACCTAAGAGGTGTGTTGATTTGAGATGAAGATTCAGACGTTCAGAGAGATCCAGTTACTTATCAAAGGGGACGGGCAAGCTACGGAACCAGGATAGTCTGGCTCTCTCTTTGAGACATCCCCTCTGCCACCATTTATCTGGAAGGGTGTTCTGACTGTAAAGCCATTTTCCCAAGGCGCCATTTTCAAGAGCTGGTACTGCCTGGAGAACGAGTCTGCCTTTGGCCCCCTCCAGCACCTCTGTTGCGTGTCCGCTTGCTTCACTACAGCTCCCTGTGCTTTTACAAACTAGTTGTTCTGTCAGCATGAGTGTGACAACAATTAGACGTCCCCTGTTTTTGCCCCATGCCTTTTCTCCTTCACAGTCATTCAATGACAAGCGTAAAAAGAGCTTCATCTTTTCACGAAAATTTCCATTCTACAAGAACAAGGAGCAGAGTGAGCAGGAAACCAGTGATCCTGAACGTAAGTAGATTCTGGAGATAATGTCACATGCAACACAAGAAAAAAAATATCTTCACGGGCAACACTCATCACAGGCTGTCCCATGACACACCAAGGCAAACAACACGGCAGGCAGGCAGGGCAGGTTTTACTACTGTGACCGGTGTTTGACTGCAGTCTGGATCCGTCCCTCCCTGGGGCTGTGTTTTGCAGAAAGTGCTAGAACGGGTCTTGACAAAGCTGGGGCTTCAGGTCCAACCAGCATCTCTCTGTGACCAGGCGTAGGTCGGTTTTGATCATGCAATTCCCTAAGGCTTGAGAAAAAAATTTCTGTTTAGACATATTGGATTACATCGCCACATATGTATTTTGTCTTGATAGAATTGTATCTTACTTGTTAGAAGTAATTCAATGACTTTCATTGAGTATTGGTGCGGTAGTTCACTCTTGCTCTCCAGGAAGCCATTAAATACATGCCGAGAAGAGAGCTTAGAGTGGTGGATGCAGAATTTGCCATGAAATTTGGAGTGGGGACTTCCTTGGACAGTGGGAAAAAATTACAGTCACTGATCCTTTTAATTTCCCCACAATCTCTGGCTTCAACCTTTTTTGAGTTGATTTGCAAATCAAAATTTTTCTTTTATAGCACAGCTCAGGGAGTTTGGGGTGAAGGCTATTTAAAAAAAAAAAAGCGAGTGGGATCCAGATTGCCTGGACAACACGGTCTGTCATGGTAGTATCCGTGTCAACTCCACTGACTTCTACCTTCCTCTTCCGTGGCTGTTCTTCCTCTCTCATTGCTCTCTCTGGGGACTTCCATGCAGGACATCCCCGGATTAGGTGACGACGGTTATGGAACAAAGACTCTGAGTAAGTTTCCAGGAATGGTCACTGTTAACTTTTCCTTTCCTTTCCTTTTGAGTTTGGCTTTTGTTCCTTTTCTTGAGGGCCTTTCATTCCTAGCATGCACACGATACGAGTTTGATTTGTTACCTAGCTGTGAATGAATGCTCCTACGGAATAATTTTCAGTCATTTTGTTCTGCATGTCAGCATTTAAAAGCCAAGTGTGTCAGGCAGCCTAACTCCTGCTGTGGGCAACACCTCCCCCTTTCTGGCCGGGTGACAATGGCCAACATGGTCTGGATGCTCATCAGGGCATCATTTGCTCAGCCACCAACTTCCTCTCACGGAGCAAAAGACCATGTTGCAAAGAAAGGGTGAGCGAAGTGTTCTAGAATGGCAAAGTAGAAATATTCTTTATGTTCTTTCTTCTGCCTTTTCAACATGGAACGCTACAACCTTGCCCAATTCTATAACTGACCTATACGTTGCTGTTAATAAAGGAGCTGTTTTGTAGTCAAAAGCAACATAGATATCTGAGCCTTGATTCTTTGTTATTAACTTTGATTTTTTTTCTCTGACTTGCAGTGGTCCTGCTTGAACCGTTTGTATGATAGCTTTAGATAAATATTAATATCTTTGCCTATCTGACTTACCAGCTGCATAAGGTTGTCAGGGCTTCATCTTGTAGTGTAGAATGAAAAATAAGATATATTAAACCTTTCTATTTTTTCTACTTATACATATCTTTGGTCTATGTCTTGTTGCATTCAGCAATTAAAAACAAGGATCTATGTCTGAAAATCCTACGCTATGATTTTACTCTCTTTAATCCTAACCCCACTCTAGAAGAACCAATGAAATGAGAACAGAATGTTGTATCTTTTGCTAATGTATCACATATTCAATTTTGTTGTGTTCGTTTTAATGTAATAGCTACAGGACATACTTTCAGTTGTTCATTTCCTTCTATAAAGCAAAACACCATTGAGCTGGACTTCACATTCAAGGGCTGCTCACATAAGCCTGTGCGTGTGGTGATGCCTGTCTTCCAGGGTTTGAATTTAGACTCTCAACAGTCTGTTTTAGACTGGATAAAACAAAATCTGGTCAAGGGCTGCTCGCCTTAAAGATGAAAACTTTATAAGATTATGTACAGTGTGGTGTGAAATGTAACCACCGATTCCAGCATCATCTGGATGGCACCACACACCATCTGGGGGAATTTATATACTTCCAAATTGGAAAAGGAAAGTGATTTTATCACTAATACTAAGCATTATTAAAACGTATGTAATGCTTTGTTGGACCCAGAATATCCAGATGTTTGCTTACTCTGTAAAAACTGGGCAGATTTAATTCATGAAGAAACACATCAGGGAGTCCCCACATCACTGTGTCGAAGGAGACAAGGCAGGAACATCCATGAGGGCGGCATGAAGCAGGCGTGTGCATCTTCGCTGCCTGCTTGGTGATAGAAAGCAGACTTTCATGGGTTCATTCACACCTGTCCCCTTGAGTCCCTGCACTGGTTAGACAGATGTGTGCCCAGATCGACAGCACAGCTCTGGCCATAAAGCCACACAGAGAGGAATGGTTTGAAAACAGCATTTGCTTTGGTTTTCATTAGTTTTATGCTATATAATCAATCCCCTCCACAGACAAAAGAATAAAGTCAAAGCATTTACTTTTGCTGTTAGAGAAGAATGCATCTTCCCTTTCTCTCTCTTAAGTATTATCAAACAGTTGAAAGCCAAG
This sequence comes from Arvicola amphibius, assembly GCF_903992535.2. Taxonomy (NCBI): domain Eukaryota; kingdom Metazoa; phylum Chordata; class Mammalia; order Rodentia; family Cricetidae; genus Arvicola; species Arvicola amphibius. The sequence goes on from NC_052058.2 coordinate 160,016,244, forward strand.
TAGCCACATATTTCATTTTAGTGTGGTGGCACATGAAGAAGCTGATAAGTTATACATGATCAGCTCATCAACTGAACAACACACCTATCTCCGCTGTTAGGCGAGACATAATTCATGCCCGATCCTGCACTGAGTACCAGGCCATTTGTCTTCTGCCTGCTCTATTCTCCCAGAATTTAATAGCTATTCAAGCAAGGATCGTAGAACAGAAACTAAGCCGTGAACCATTTCTCAGGGACTCACTACTTTTCCTCCTGTATTCTCTACTCACTGAAGCAGGAGAGAGTTTCCAAAATCACTTTTACACCTGAGGATTTGCTTGCAAAGTATTTAAATGGAAAACCAAAGGGACTCCAGGGATCAGTTAGCAAATGCAATCTTCCTTCAAAATAACTAAGGACTAAAATAGATACAGAAAATCGCCTGCCCAACAGTGGACACACACTGTCCTCCACAACTTCTGGGAAGTAAGAGCTCTATAGATACGTCACTTATAGAAAGAACGTTACCTGGGTTCCCTTTGTTTGCTGTTTGATAGGTAATTAAAGGTACTTTTCTCATTTGCCGAGAGGAAGAGACGGCAGTATTGTGCAAAGTGCCATAAAGTTTTCATCTTTGTCTGATCTGGGTTCTCTCAGTACGGTTCTTCTGCAGCCTCTCACTGCCCCTCTGCTCACGTTCCCAGTAGCTTTGCATGGGTGTGTCCTTTCGGTGCTGGCTGCTCTCTGACGCTTGATCCTTCTTTTAATTTGCTGTGCTGTCCCTGCAGAACACGTCTCCTCTAATGCCAGCGATAGCGAAAGTAGCTGCCGTAAGTTACTGCTTGGGCTTGTGGTTCTTTCCTTTGCAGTGGCCCCTGTTGCCTGTGGTCGTTATTCCAGGCTCTTTTCTCCTGCTGCCTCTTATGGTCACCCTTCTCCAAAGCAAATGGCTTGAAACGAAATCAGCATTTGATGTGGAAGACACAAATGACACGGGGGCCAGCAGGGGACCCTAATATGATTTGTGCACGCAGGGCCAGAGTTTTCTAGGCCCGATTTAAGAACCTCAGCTGGTTGGGACCCCATAGTGGAGGATTTTGACTTTCTATTCCCCAAATCAATTTAACCACCGTGGAGGAAGGGAGAACGTCATGATTTTATTCTCCTCCGCATTTTGCCGTTTCCTCTGCCCCGGGAGCAACAGCACTTCTTACAGTGCTCCTTTAGATGGGGCGTCTGTTGTACCGCTTCCTCCTTGATTAAGACATGAGACACATAGCACACCTATGGGTCTCACCTTATTTGGAGGGTGGGGATGGCTGGGAAATTGATGGAAAACGCTTCATCTAATGCTGAAAGAATTTTCAAAACATTTTAGGTCACGAATCATAACTGTGAAGGTAGGTAACTACTCTGTCTTTCTTTGGTCATCTCAAGCCATTTGCTTAGTGTATGGAAATCTTTACCAGACAAATAAGCACGTCCTTCTAATCAGCCCTCATGGTTTCTTGCTGCCTACTTCCTGGTCTTTGGTGACTTAGGTACCTATTACCACTGGGTTTTTATAGTATCTTTAATATTGATTTGCACCCCTTAATAAAATGGGTTCCCTAAAAGCAATTGTTAAAGGCATCAGAAAACTGTAAAAGGGCCACTACAGGACGCACAGAAATGAATACCAATGCAAAAATTGGTATTGCCTTTTGCTTGAAAATTAATTGAAAAGTAAAATTGTTTGAGGCATCCCTGTCCTACCCATTAAAGTATAGTGCTCTATAAAAATCATTTCTTTTGAGGCAGAGTACCAATTAGTAAGTGTAACCTCAAGTGAGGTTTTGAAGAAGCAAACTGGCGACCAGTAGCGCGCGCGTGTGTGGGTGTGTGTGTGTGTGTGTTGGTGCGCGCGCGCGCGCGCGCGCGCACACACACACACACACACACGAGACAGAGAAGGGTGTCGGGTCATGGTGAGGATCAGAAATGAAAGGTGACACAGACCAAAGATAGTCTGACAAAATTGTGCTAAGGTGTCCAGGCAGAATGTTAAACTTACATAATTGTCAAATGAATGGATCCCATCCAGTACCATTGATGGAAGGATTCAAAGTTCTTATGTTCAATGTGGTTGCTTTCTTCCTTCTCTTAACCCAACGGTAGGAGAGGGGGGAAAAACTGCCTGTGATTTTCAATTCAGAAAAGTTAAGAAGGAGGGAGGGGTCAAAACTTGTCTGACTCTATGAGGCACCCCCGACCTCACGAGGAGGAATGTGATGTACCTGTTTGGTTTCATGAAGACCACGGACACTAATTTCTTAGTTTCCAGTTCTCAAGGCTTTGCTCCCATCCAGTAGACAGAGCCATAGAAAAAGAAAACAGTACCCCTTACTCTTCAGTCCTCTTTATGGGGTGTACTACCTGCTTTGGGAATTACATTTTTGGAATATTTTTTTCCAGAACCTAAGTCGTAGAATTTAGGCCACATCTTTGAGCCATTGGGGTGATGTCCTGGGATGACACCAATCTCTCCCCCCCAAAATATATAGCTGCACACCAATATTTATTGAGGGAATAAGGAAGCAATTGCTTATGCCATAAATTACCTATGAGAAGACAGAGAATTGGAGCTGAAGCCATGATGGCAGTAACGCATTTGTGGAGTATACGCATTATGTTTGGGGTCTCAGATTATAGAGGGCCAGGCACGCAAGATTTCCTCCAAACTAAGAGGAGCATTAACTGATTCATTTGGCGGCTTCTATATGCACAGTCCCATTTCTTGGTGCTATAAAACCCAGTACGAGAATTGGTCAAGCCTGGATCTCACTGCACATGTATTGGGAGAGAGATCTTAATAACTGAACAGGAGCTGTAGGGAGCAGGATAAAGTCTGACTCCAGGAGAGCAGCTGCACCCACACTCCTCCCAGATAAGAAGTGACCTGTGTGCTAAGCTTTGGAAAGCAGAGTACATGTCAGAGAAGGAAAGGAACTTTCTGTGAGGGGCAGTGTCAGACCAAAAGAGCAGGGACATGGCACAGACGTATGTTCCAGAAAGAAGCAACTTTGATATTAAAATAGACTGGGTTTTTTTTTCTAGTGGATTTCTGGCTTTTGCTATGATTGAGACTAATCTTAATCTCATGAATGGCAGTACAAACAAATACGGAAAGATTCCTCTTTGTCACTGTGAAAACACTGCCTGTTTAATCTGGAGTCAAGGAGGCTTTATAAAACGTGGGTGATACAAAGCAGTCTGAGGCTGCCGGGCTGCACAGTGCACAGAGCACCATTCACGCCCCATTCTGGGGACATGCAGCCTTACACTTGCGTGCCTATAGGCCTCCACTTTGAAACACAAATCAGACATCTGCTACACCAAATCTAGCATTGCAGGATTTTTTTTTCAAGCCCTACTATATTGAGTAGCCTCTAATATGAAATTAATTAACAAGCATATTGCCAATTATACAAAATACCACTTCAAAACCTTAACTATTGGATAGTTCCATATTTCTTTCCACCAATAAAGTGGTAAAGTTAAGGCTCATGGTTTTGGCCCTTCTGTACACACCTTCCAATTGCCCTTGGGTAAATACCAAGCAGGTATTATCAGGACCAGTCAGACCCCCGCAGCTGATGACCCTCTGTCTCAAAGCTCCGGCAAGCTCTTTTCGCATAATGGTTGTTATGTAGGAATTCACCAGTTAAATGAGGATTTTCCAAACGAGGATCTTGAAGAAATATCTGAGTGCAATCTCTGAGAGGAGGAGACCAAGACTCTCCTAAGACAGTTGGTGGCTGTGACTCCCACACACTCTCCACTCCACTTTTCACAACTATTGCCCATGGCTGCATTTAGTTCTCTCATTTTTATTAGCTTCACGTCTACAATGATGCTGTTATTGGGTAGGTCTTCCCTTGAGAGCCTACTTTGCAGAGGAGGGCAGCCAGAGCTGTGTACCTCGCTGGTGAGTGACAGCCCTGAAGTTGCAATGAGACCTCGTGCTTCTGGCTCTCCACAGTGTGGTTCACAACCCCAGCTTCCTGCTGTTTAATCTGCTACTCTGAAACCATTCTGTACCACTAAACAGATTATTAAGACTAAAACTGCCTGGGAGGTGGTTAATCCAGGAGGCAGAAGCAAGCAGATCTTTGTGAACTAAAAGTCAACCTGAACTCCAGAGTGGCTTCCAGGACAGCCAGAGCGACACGGTGAAACCCCGTCCTGGAAAAAAAAAAAAAAAAAAAAAAACAGGAAAGTTGACTAACAGGGCGCTTATAGTGTTGGCTATATACTAAGCCCAATTTCAAGGGCTTTCTGGTGGTTAAGTAATTTAATCTTCTGACTATCCTATGGAGACACCAGCTAACAAATAGACGTCAATCAAATGTCAAGCATAACCAATTGGAAATAGTGGCTTGAAGAATTGTTTGGAGGAGCTGAAGAGATGGCTCAGCAGTTAAGAACAATGACTGTTCTTCAGGAAGACCCAAGTTACAACTGCCCATAAATAACTTCAGTTCCAAGAGAATCCAACACCCTCTTCTGGACTCCACAGGCACCAAGCGTGCGAGAATGTACAGACATCCACGCAGGCAAAACATCCAGACTAATAAAAGAGGAAAACCTTAAAAAATGGACATAAATGGCTTCTGTGGCTCCAGCGCAGCTCCTCGGCCCTTCAGGTAGTGAGTGCTATGCACAGAAAGAGGACCACCATGTGCCACAGAGCTGCCATCTAGGAAGCACATCGCCTGACCTGTCCTGACGCTAACGTTCTCTGACTCTGGGAAGCAGATTGATTCTTCATAGCCACCAGGCACGAGCACTAGGAACTAAATTTAAACCATTAGATAGAACATGACTAGCAGAGACCCCCCACTCCCCTCCTCTCTCTTGTTTTTTCCTCTTTCCCGAAGGCATACTGGGGTCTCACGCTAACCACATCTCCCTGTGACTTGTTCCTGACGCACAAGCCCCATGTTGTGCCCAATCTGTTAGAAAACAGCTCTGCCGAATGTCTGGCAGCTGCAAACCCCACAGTGTGTGCTGCTTGCCCACTGCCAGCCACAAAGTTGACAAAACAAGACCGAGAAGAGTTTGTACCTTTTGCCAGCTGTTTTTCTGACTGCCAAGCTCTTGTGACAAAAGAAAAGAAAAATAACTTCTAAGGGTGACTACAGAGATGATCTATCAGCAGAGTGCAAGAGAAGACGGAAATGCTGGTGTTAATGGATGGGCCTCTTCTGGCCTCTTCAGACCCACGGCCATTGTTGACCACAAGTTCTATGATTACCACAGGGAAGCTGACATCTCTACTCCTGAGGAAAGAGTACGACAGACTCCACAGAGAAAAGCAAGTGTGGACATATAGATCTTGGCTTTACTACTTACTAGCTGAGCAAATGAGCCTCATCAAATTCTCTGCACCTCGGCTTCTCCATCTATAAAATGGGTCACCAGAGTACCAACTACCCAAGAAATTCTATGAAAACAAGCCAGTGGCTAGGAAAGGAAAGCCCTTCATGGCCTGAAGAATGACATAAAAACATGGATTTCTCTCTCTCTGGTGCTATAGAATTTTCCCTTTCCAGTCTGTTTTTTTCTACTACTCATTGGGCTTTTTTTTTTTACTTCAGCATAGAAATTGGCATAAGATATTGAATGCATAGCTCTTACATAACGCCAGCTTGGATGGCTTCTCCACCAACTTCCAATGCATACACAGTACAGTTGCACAGGGCCATGAGGATTGGCTTGTGCAAAGAGTGCTCACTACTCCCTGCCAGTACTGCTGCTCTGAACGAAAGCCAGTTTATTCTGTAAGAGACAACCCAAAAAGCAGTGGACAAGCAATTCTCCCATCAAAGCTGGGCTTGTGCTGGTTTTCAGAAGCACAAATGATGCAGACCGACAGACACCAGATGTCTTATTCAAGATTTGCATTCAGAAGATCCCATTGGGGTGACCTTCAAGACGACTGGCAGAGATTCATATAGAAGCATGGTGTATTATATTTATCCAGAGGAAACTGCATTTCCCAACGTGAAATGATCCCATTCAAAGTCATGCAGAGTAGGACCTTTCTTTGTGTTCATTACTGCTAATGTTTCTTCACAATGGAAATCATGATGTGAGTTCTCTGACCTCTTACGACCCCAGAGTCACCGTGGCGGATGGAGCTTTGAGTTTGTCTTCATGGAACAGCCAGTGTAGAGGCCAGCCTCTGACATCCGTCCCCTGACACCGGAAGCTTTGTCTGGTTATCATCAGGATTCTCCTTTCATATTATTTTACCAAGCCTTCCCTATGAAGTCGGAGTCTAGCATTGCTGGCACCAATGAGCCATGTGACTGTCCAGCAAACTCTCTCTCCACAGTCGTCTGTGGCACCCGTCACCTGGCATCTTCAGACCAGATGACTGAGCCATAGCAGCAGTCACTTTTAAAAAAAAATCTAAACACTGGATTTGTGTAGTTTAATTTCTTCACAGGCAATCATTCTTTCCGTCCATATATAAAATTCTGCATCGCCCCACATCAATCCCCTTCTGACACGTGTGGATGCCTCCTGAGCTCTTCTAGGGCAGCTCTGGACAGGTGCCAATTGAAGAGAGATACCAAGTCTCATTGTGCCTTCAGGATACAGCATGGCCTCGCAGTGCCAGTGCCAACAGCAAGTCCCCTTTGGGGTAGATGGCAGGCATGACTTCAGTTGGCAGCCATTTCTTACCCTTAAAAATGTACAAAAAGCACATCTTTGCCCTGTACCACTACCAAGGCTCCATAGAAGGCCGCTGTGCCCTACATTTACAAACCTCAAAGAACTGTCGGAATGAAGGGCAGCTACTGAAACCACCTGTGTAGTTACCTCCTTTGATGGAAAGAGATCACTTTCCCCTGACTGGACAGTCCGTAGACTGTAATAGTATAGTATAATATGGTAGAGTAATAGTATAGTATGGTAGAGCAATAAGCTTTACTGTCTTTTGGCATTGAAAAAGACCACTCTCCATTCCTCCTCAAATGCCCCCTCTAGCAGACACTGATCTGTTTTCAACAGCCCTAACCTAGTCTCATACCAAAGGCTAATCAACACTAAACCCAATGCAGACATAGGAGCAGACCCTTTGGGATCTGCAGCTGACTTGAGGCCACTCATTCGATCCAGCATCTAAACTTCATCTAAAACTGATTGCCAAAGCTGAACTTAGGCTCCACAGTAGACTGTGGCCTCAAGGCCCACCCAGAAGCAGAGGCCATGCAACAAATGCTGGTGGTGCTGGCATTTGTACAACGTTGCTCCTCTTAGTTCTCATTCTGAAGCTTCATGGCAGGAGTTAGCAGCCCTCATAACCGATAGCCTAGGGCATACCTCTCAACTCGGAGTGGGGACCAGGGCTTGAAGGCAGGGATTTCCACATGCTAAACATGCGCTCTGCCCCACAACCATAACCCCGATGTCCTCAGTTTGAATCTAATTTAACCATTAACAGACTCCCAATGACTGCGATAACCAGGCGCTAGAGCTTTATGAGGATGAAGGATTGTTGAATGGTTCAAGGAGCGAGCATAAGGAATATTAACCCTCAACCGTAGGTTTATTGTGTTTCAGAAAGAAACTGTAGCTATCGGGTGTGGCAGTTGTTTGACAAATGTAATTTTCCTTTTTTTTTTCCTTCTCAGGGGGACAAGAAGATCTCATTCTCTCCTATGAACCTGTCACAAGGCAGGAAAGTAAGTTTCCAGGCAAGCCCAACTTCCTGATTCCCAAGCTATGACAGATGACACCAAACTCAGCTTAATACTCAGTTGCCCCAGATCAGGGCTCAGTAACATCTCCCAGGGGGACAGAATAGTCTTTGAGAGGCATGGCCTCTCTGAGAAGGCACCTGTCAGCCAGCGATGGTGGCTTACTCACCTAGGAAACTGAGCCCGAGGGCTGATGCAGAACAGCCCCAGGAAAGCTGACGCTAAGCCCAGTTTTGAAAAGGACTTCCTAGCAGACCTCAGAGGCCGGCCCCCTGCAAACTGCTCCAGGGGTCTGAGCTTCTGTAGATGTTTCTTCAGAAGCTGGTGGTGGCTGAAAGGGATGTGGCAGAGAAAGCTGAAGCATCAGATGGGGAGTTGCACCACATAGACTCAGATACGTTCTAAAGCACTTAGGAATCAGGAAGCCCCCGCCAGAGGACAGATAGTGTTTCGAGCTGAGGAAAAGGAAGTAGCGTGAGGTGTCACTGCTACTAACTATGACTTTAAACAATGACCAAAAAACTGGTTGGATTTTTTTCCCCCTCTGAGGCTCCCTAAATCCAGGTTTTGACATAGGGAGGTAAAGCCTGAGAGAAGACACAAAGTTCCGCCTCCATTTCGTTGGTAGAGCTGCTCTAGTCCCTGCTAGCAAATCCCGGAAAGCAGTAAAGCCAATATCCTGAGGGCTAAACATCAGCCATTTCTGTGTGAGGGTTTTGTGGGTCATTTAACCCCATGTGAAGGAAGGCCTTAGCACTTCTTAGCTGCTGGCAGTTTGCTCTGCAGAATCACCTCTGCAGAGGGGCGGGGCTGCCTCTGCACTGTGGGGTTTGAAGTCCCCGTCAACATCATCCTCCTTTCCTTTCCTCAGTCAGCTACACCCGGCCAGTGATTATCCTGGGCCCCATGAAGGATCGAATCAATGATGACTTGATATCTGAATTTCCTGATAAATTTGGCTCCTGCGTGCCCCGTAAGTATAAGTATCACTTTTCTTTCCTCCGGGCCCACACTTGGCTCCTGGGTGGGTGATCAAGTGTAATCTTGCTCCTCGATGAAGAGTCTGTGCTGTGATACAAACATCATCAGGTACCTGTTATCTGAGCACCCGCCTTACCCTTCTGATCTGGGTTGCCACACATTGTTTTCTATTGATAAGGACTGACCTTCATCTCCAGAAGATAGCAAGATCTTCTGGAACCTCCCTGAGCACTTGAGACAACATGCCACTTATAAGCTTCAGTGGGATCTTCTAGGTTGATTGAACCGCCACTATAGCATCTTTATCCATAGACCAGGGACGATCAGAAGCACAACCTCACATTGAAATCGGCTCTGGATGACTTAGTCCAGTGTGTCAGTTCTCAAGTCAAGTAGTTCTGGGTTATCAGAAGATTGTGTGTGTGTATGTGTGTGTGTGTGTGTATGTGTGTGTGTTCTCTATATGTAGGCCACTATAGATTTGAAGCTTTGAGATTTATAGACACAGTCATTAATAACCAATCTGTCTTACCTTTCTCAAACACCACTACCACACCTCTCTGCCTTCCCTCTCACACAAAAATGGCCTGTGCATGGAGACAGGGCCACCGGGCAGTCTGCATTATTAGAGGCTCTTCCATCTGATCCCAACAAATAGCTCTCTATGAGCTTTTGGTTATTGCTGCTGCTTTGTTTTAGACTTATAATTTCAAATATCTCAAACATTTCAGTATACAGATTCATTCTGGGGCCCTAAGAAAAGAAGGAATTACCTGTACGCAGCACACAGACAAAAAGAGGGTGGGGAAGGCTCTGGACCTCAAGAGAAGGTTCCCAGCAGGGACTCTGGAAAGAGGCAGGACAGTTCCTAAGAATGTCTTCAGGTGGGAAGGGGCAAAGGAAAGCCTGGCTTGCTTACAGCATCTGACATTTGAGAGAAGGAAATCAGAACCTTAAATATAATTGTACTTGCACACACTCCCCTTTTTCTTTTCCTGTTTTTCTTTTTTCATAACTTAGCACTTTCTGTGGGAATAACTACATATTGATTGTACAGAATTTGGAAAATTTAAAAAAAAAATAAGTTAGCCAAAGAATTGAGAAATGTATGGAATGCTACTTAATAACCAGAAACAAAATCATTCTTCCTCCAATACATTTTTCATTTACTTATATCTTTAAATCTAAGTTGTTCTAGAACAATTTTTGGACATGAAAAAGTTTATAGACATTTTTGATTTCTCCTTTACGATACTATGAGTTATAATAAAATGTAATTTTGTGTTATAAATTACTTTAATCAATATATTTGGGGATAAATTTATCTTGACTTTTGGGGATAAAATTGTCTTGACTTTTGATCAATTTTAAGATTAAATTTTTTTTTAATGTTTTTTTAAAAGTGATTCCAAGACTGGATGTAGGTCAACTGTTTAAAGTTGTATAGCTAGATCATTTTCCTTTTGTTATATTAATAAAACATTGACATAATATTGTTGTATTTGCTGGCTTTTGGTCCTGGAGCTATTATTGTCTTACTATATATAATTTTAAGTACCTAAACATATTCATAACTATATGCCCATATTCCTTCTAATTCTTATGGCACATTCTCTCCCATCTTTGATTTATTTCTTCATAATCTATTTTGTTCTATGTGTTGTAGTTTGTATATTTTGAGGCAGTGGTTATGTGGGGACAGGATCTCACTATGTAGTTCCGACTGGCCTGGACTTATGACCTTTCTACCGCTGAGTCCTGGGTGCTAGAAGTGCATGTGTGCAGGCTCATACTCGGGTGCTGTGCTATATTGTTGAGTCTGGATTTTGTTATCTTCCTTTATATATTTTTATAAAGCGATAATGTACTGACAGGTCAGCTTGTTGTGTGTGTAACTTGCTTTAAAAGCAGGCCTCAAGTCAGCCTAGAGGAGCCTTCTAGGTGTGGCAAGATGTGTGGCTTTCTCTACCACCCCAATGCCCAATTTTCTGTGAACCGCAGTATCTTCTAACACTGAGTGGCCTCTGGACTCTCCATTTAGAATCGGCATCGAGGCAGAAAGGAAGGATACAGATTTTTCCTCACATGTTTCTCATCCCTTATAATTACAGCTGCTCCCTGTCTATTGTCTGATACCTGAAACAAGTCATTTCTTGTGTTTTGTCCTGTTTTATCGTTGCTTCTATGGAGTGATAAGACTGGCATTCACTACTGTGCCGTGGCCAGTACACATGACATAGATCCATCTTTGTTGAAGGAATAGTGGAGAAACTCAGACAGAAAAGAAGTTCATAATTATAAATGCATCTCACTCTGTTTCTTCTTTTGCAAAGATACTACGAGGCCAAAGCGTGACTACGAAGTCGACGGCAGAGACTATCATTTCGTCATTTCTCGAGAGCAAATGGAGAAGGACATCCAAGAGCACAAATTTATCGAAGCTGGCCAGTACAACGACAACTTATATGGAACCAGTGTGCAGTCTGTGAGATTCGTAGCAGAAAGGGTAGGTCTCCCTGCAGCTGCCGGTCCTCTTGAGACTCCCTGAAGAAGGCTCTGGTAGCAAACTTTTCTGCTCATTGCTCTTTCCTGATTGCAAACAAATATCCATGGAGAAATTACCTCAAAGCAATGCCATTTACTTTCTGACTACCTCATAGATGGAGGGGAGGGAGGAGACCCATTAGCCCAGACAGTTCACAGCCTGTGGTGTATGGGGACTTGGTTTGTTCCTAGCTCACTATCTCAACCCAGGTTAATAAGGCTGAACTTTTTAAGGGACCTTTGCTACCCTTAGTTGCCTGGTTATGTTGAGTTTTTCTCTCTCTGAAAACTTAACATTTTCAAGGTAGAAGGGAGATTCACGGGAGAATGGTCCAGCCTGTTGCTGCTAGAAAGTTTTTGGCTTAGAATGGGCATTGATGCTGAAATTCCCTTCTTCCTGTTCCTGACAATATCAAAAGCATGGAAAAGAGGTCAATATTGAAGGGAGAATAGGTAGGAAACCACTTTACTGTGGCTTTAAGATCTGCTTCCATAGATGGGTCCTATAAAGACATGTGGATAATCTATAGGAGGAAAACAGTTGTCTGTTTGGCTCAGTGTGATCCCTCCTTTTGATGTTAATCCCCCTTTTGATATACTGATGAATTAAACAACTGTCATCCTCCACAGAGACCCAAAGTAACAGGTAGATAGTTCCATTTTAAGGTGAATAGGGCAAGAGAAAACTGGCAATCAGAAAGAGAGAGGAGAGCCATGCATTCACGGACCTGGGACAGTAGCTTGAAACAAAAACAAAAGATCTTGGCAACAGCATCTCCAAAGCCAGTGGCGGAGGTGTCTCCTCTTGGCAGGAGTAAGCATTACAAGGAGCTTCTCAGCAAACCCTTGCCCTGTAGATGTTGGCAACGCTACTACAGGAAAATTCCACTTAGATAAACAGTCTGGAATCTATACAGTAGCTTTGTTTTAGAAAAGGATTTCACATCTTTCCCCAGAAGACATCCAACTTGCCAGACCCAGGAGCCACTTGGAGAACAGAGCTCCTGTCTGGATCTGGACTCCCCTAGGGGTCAGAGAATCTTGCGTTTTTCCTTCTTGAAACCCCACATTCATTCTACCCTACTGAATCAGGGGGTGGCTGGCTTGTGACGTCAGCTTAACCCAGCACAGTGGTTATGACCTAAGCCTCTTGAATAATATGCACTGTGAGGGACGGGTGTGGAGACATAGACAAGAAAGACAATGATGTCCTTATTAGGAGAGGGACTACATCATGTGTGGCTTCATGCCAGTGCTGAGACTGAAGGCAGACACTGAGTGGTGCTTGAGAAATTTTGCAATGATGTCACATTGACCATAGGCAAACAGGGATAGGACACCCAAAAAAAAAAAACTTTGCCCGGATATATTCATGTCCACTCATCCTCTCCAGGACGGGCTCTAGAGCTGAAGGAGAAAACTTGACAGCAAAAGCCCCAGCTGTCACACATCACCAAGGACAACTCTGTTCTCAAGGGGAATCCCAACTAACGCTGGCCGACACCATGACTTCAGCAGAAGGGACGAGCACCATGATTCCTGCCCCTGTCCTCAGGCAGTCACACCATTCCACCTTGTTGGGACCAGCAGTGACCAGCACAGAGGGCGTTTCTGTAGTTCCGCTGTCCCCTCTCCCCACGCAGTCTCTGGGGTCATTCCACTGGTCAGAGGAAAAATGCTTTGGAACTGCATCACCTCAGAGGCCAGTGGTACCCTGGATCACTGATAGCAAGAACACCACCAGTGACAGAGGAAACGCCTCTCGCTTACCAGGCAAAAACTCATAGACACAATAACTTTTAAAATTTCAAAATAAAACTGTAATTGATAGCCTCAACAGCCAGTTAGATCAAATGGATATATGCACAGCAAGATGGATTTTTTAAAACAGCCCAGTGAAACAAAACAAATAAAAATAAAGCAAGAAGAATAGCAAGAGTGTCAAAGATCTAGAGAGCCATTAAAGAACAAATATCCAAATTTCAAAAAGCCCAGAAGATGGGGGAGGTGAATATCAGGGCACAGAAGAAATTATGTAGACATAAAAGGATGGGTAGCCTATAGGGCCGTGAAATAGGTATAACCAAAATACAATCTTTACCACAGAATACTGCATACAAGATACCAAAAGTAAAGCCAGATTTTGTTGGCACATGCTTTAAATCCCAGTACTCGGGAGGCAGAGGCAGATAAATCTCTGTGAGTTCAAGGCTAGCCTAGTCTACGGGGCTAATTGTAGAGCAGCTAATGCTACACAAAGAAACCCTGCCTCGAAAAGAAAAGAAAAAAGAATTCTACAGTGTAAGGGGAACACAGTGAGATAGCCCAAAACTAGAAGTATTTAATTTAAAAAAAAAAAAGCGAAAAACCTTGTACCAAGGTTAGCCTTTAAAAATGAAGGAGAAATGGACACCCAGCAAGACCAGGAGACACTGAGGTGTTCACGACCACCAGTCTAGCATTCACAGAAGCTAAGAAAGAGAAAAACAAAACCTCAGAAGAGACACAGCCAGGAGTGTGATTAACGTCTGTAACTTCAGCTTTCAAGAGATGCTGGAAGTCCCAGGACAACCCGGGCTGTAAAGTAAGACACTACATGGGGAGGGGCCAGCTAGGAGAGACAAAGAACATCTCAAAAAAGGTATCAGAAACACTGCAAAAGATGCTCTCTTCGGTACAGGATACTGATCACATTGAGTACCTTCCGGCAGAGTTCTAAAACTTAACCTCATCTCGTTCCATACGAATATCCTCTTAGAGTACGTGTGAGTAGATAAATAAGTAGAGATGAGCAGACAGACAGATTCGTTAACTGCTAGGGGAAAATGGCAGGGGAGCTTCAAGGCATTGCCTGGGACCTTAAAACCTGGTAGATGAGATTACATCAAACTGTTTGTACACAACAAAGGGAACAATCAACTAAGGAGACAACCCACAGGATGGGAGGAAATAATTTCCAGCTAGACATCTGATATAGGGATGGTATCCAACATGCATACAGGGACGCCAGACAATAACGATTGTAATTGTTTTAACTAGGCAAATGGTATGAGCAGACACTTCTAAAAAAAAAAAGACATTAGATGACCGTCATGTATGTAAAAAATGGTGAATTCATGAGGAAAAAATAAATCAAAGCCAACTTAACTGTACCCCAGTAAAAACGACGGTTATGACACAAGGAGGGCAGAAAGTCAAAGAAATTCTGATATTCTGTTGGGGAAATGTGAACTTAGCACAGCCTTCATAGGGAGCAAGATGGGGTGCTTCAAAACTAAAGCCAGGACCTGGAGAGATGGCTCAATGGTTAGGAGCACTTCCGGCTCTTACGGAGAACCTGAGTTCGGTTCCCAGCACTATGCCAAATGTCACAACCACCTGTAACTCCAGCTTCAGTGGATCCAACACCCGTGACCCCGCCAGCACCTACACTGATGTGCACACACCCCTACATACATGCATACACACAATTAAAAACAATAAATCTTGAAAACTAGATTTACCTGAACTATCTGTCCTGCTGCTGACTACAGAGCCAAAAAGGAAAATAAGCATATCAAAGGAATTTTCCCAGGTGCTTGTGGCAATGTCAGTAATAGCTAGGACACAGAATCAGCCTAGGTGTCTGTAACAAATGAATAAAGAAAATCTGATGATGATGATGATGAAGATAGATGATAGATAGATAGATAGATAGATAGATAGATAGATAGATAGATAGATAGATAGAGGTAAATAGACAATCGTCACGATTCAGTATTTTTCAGGGATAAAGAATGGAAGCATACCCCCTACAGCAAAAGGAACGGTTATTACATGAATGAGATAAGCCATTCCCACAAAGATAAGTCCTACATATTCATTCTCTTTCATGTTAAGCAGTACTGGCCTGAAAGAATAGTAATCGCTAAGGACAGAGAGAGGTGTTTGGTTAGGAGAGGGTAGAGAGAGTATACTTGACTCGGTCAGTGCACTGTCAGCATCTATGGAAATGCCGTACTACACCCTATTAATAGCTATATCGATGTCTTCACTAGCATATCAACAGTAGGCAGTGTAATGTCTGATAACATAGTAGTACATGTCTTGTCTTCTCTTCCAAACAGCTAGAGTCTGTCAAGTTATATGGATCCTTTCTAGTCAGTAATCTGGAAAGCTAGGTCTGTTTTCCTCTTTGAACATGTAAACGCAGCCTGTGTTAACTGGGAAAATACAGGCTAGCGCATGATGAAACAGCTCGTAACATCTTACGTGTAACCAATGTACTTCAGAGAGCAAACCTGGACTCTATTACTTATGTGGTCAGGCATGAAGCCTCTTGTACATCTCATGGGCATTCGAGTGGTCACTGGACTCTTCATTTTGTACACACATGAACTGTCCCTGTAGTCTTGATTTAGGACTGCTTCTCACTACATAAAAATGCCCAATTTTTTTCTTGTGTAAAGATCTCCTAGCCTCAGAATAATAAGGCCACTTCTCTCCAGGAGGTAGAAAGTGATGTGGCAAATGACTCCTCTTCCAGAAATATTTTATGAAGTAGCTGCCGGCACTGAGCATCCAGCGCTCTGGAAGCCAAGTGAAGTGAGGAGTGCTGTAAAGGGGCGGCTTTTGATCTGCTAACAAACTAGCTTACCCACCCACTGCAGAGTCAGCATTTGACAATGTAAAACTGAAGCCAGTGCTTCTGGGTCTGCCTTCCAACATGTATGTATCACGACAGAGTGCACATTAAGAACTGAGCAAATGTACGGAATTGCTTGAGTTCCTGCAATCGCCATCTTTACAGGTTTTACACTGATGCAGGATGGAAGGGCTGCTCCAACCAGCAGCTCTGCCCATGCTCCAGAGCTGGGTTTCAGGCTTCCTACCGGTGAATTGGGGATCAGTAGTGCTTAGTCTTCTCTCCTGTAAAATGCAGTCAGCAGTACCTGCCTCACAGACTTAGAGTTGCTCTTTGGAGTTGTTTTTTTTTCAGTCTTTAGAAAACTAGCATTTCATACTTTTCTCCAAAACATGCTTTAGTTTATTTCACTGGACACTGGCCTTTTTTTTGCTATTTCTAACCTGGTGTTTTTCTTACCCTTCTGCCAGGGCAAGCACTGTATACTTGATGTGTCAGGAAACGCGATTAAACGGTTACAAGTGGCCCAGCTCTATCCCATTGCCATCTTCATAAAGCCCAAGTCTCTGGAGCCTCTGATGTAAGTAGAGAGCCAAAGTCCTCACGCAGCTCCCTGCTCCAAGTGCACAGCCGACTGTGGCAGTTTGTCACAGAGGCTCACAGAGAGAAATGCCAGCGCTGATCGTTGAGCATTTCCTGCTATATATATTATAAATTATATATATATAATTTATATAAATATATATTATATATTATAATCATATATATTACACTTTTTGAGTCAGTGATTCTTTATGATCTTACATATTGTTTTAACCTGTACATTTTCTGCTTGTTGGTAGTTTTATTTGGTCTAAGAGGTTTTTGGGTGGAGGGAGCAGTTATTTGAGTTTCTCGTTTTGGTTTTGGCAAATGAGAGGTGACTCATTTTTACATTGTCTCTTAACTTTGAGAACAGTTTTACAGGTAAATCTTTAAATGTGGGTGTTTTGTTTTGATTTGTTTTTATAGAGGGAACAAAGGAAACTTCCTAATCTTTCCATTGACATTTTATATCACCCTTCATAGAATTCTGACTCTATGTTAACTATGTATGACCATACAGGCTATGGTTCTTAACAGTCTTCCCTAGTGGCATGCCTATAGATATCCTTAAAATATCCATCTCCACATCTATGCACATACATCAGCATGGGAAGTGCATGGTTCTGATGGTTTTTCAAAGCATTTCCAAAAGTCTTGTAAAATACCTTTCTCAACCCTACATAATGGTGAAACTATTATAGGTAATGGGAGCAGGGAGGTCACGTCAGAGATGTGAAAAACGGATGGGCAAGGCCAGCTCTTTGCTCTATAAATGATCCATCATCTAACCCCAGCACAAATTGCTTCAGCTCCCTAATATTAAATCCTCAACTATAAACTAGACATTAACGTGTACCTTGTAGAGCGGGGGCTGAAACAAGCTCAGAGAGACTCAGATTCCTCATCAGAGTAAGCACTCGGGAAATTGTACTATGGCAAAAGATATGAGGCTGCTTTTTATGGAGCATTAATTCAACCTTATCATGACAAAACACATAAGCAGATCCTAGGAGAATGCCAGAGATGACGTCAGTGCATCTGTTACAAGAGCCTAGCTCGAATGCTGCCTCCAGGCAGGCCTCAGAAGAATGTTGTTGGACTGAACCATACAAAACACACTGGAAAATAATGCTTATGGAAAAGACTGTAAATATAAAAAAGTATTTATTCCCAGAAATGAATGTCATTGTTTTCTGAGGGTAGCAGCTACCTGTCTGGTCTCCTCTGAGACCAGACAATTTGTCTGGCTGCAAATTGAGCCACCGCAATTGGAATGACAGCTGCGAGAATTAACATAACCTAAAATGCATAGTTGATCTCTGGGGAAATCACCAGAGTTATAGCCTAAAAGCAAAGTGTGTCCCCAAAAGTAAAGGCAAACAAGGGTTTTTGCCAAGATAAGTCAATAAAATTAGGAGCCGATGGGAAAACATCGGCCACAGTTACCACACAGGAAACTGTGTTGTTGGTAGAAGAGCCCTCCTGTTAGCACTCTGGCAGCACGCGGTAAACTCCTCCTGAGCTGGGGATCACATAAAGTTAACGACCACAAATGTCATGATGGAGAGTGGTTTATCACCTGTACACAGCCGCACACACAAAGCTATGCAGTGCTAACATCAAGAAGAGAAAGGTAGCGACTGCCTCTTGGGAGCAGCATCATCAACGCTCATGTCAGAAATAGAAATTAGTCCACGTCACAAACACACAGCAGGACCCATGGCTGCCCAGGGAAGTCAAGCCAGAGGGACCAGGAGCACAATAGTCCAGCGTGCCTCTGGGAGACAGCCCATCTGGTAACTCCTTCCCTAACTACCAGATGACTTATTTATTTCTGCCTTAGGGTCCTGTCACAGGCACTTACCACCAAGGAAAGCTAAGCATGCCAAAGGCTAGGTGCCACAATGAGGACAGTGTCTTTGGCGTAATTTGCTGCGGCCCATATTCATGGATCCCCACTGCAGTGGTAATGGTGCTCAGCCCCATGCGCTCTCATTCCTAAAGGCTGGCTGTTTGTGGTTCACTCTCTCCTGAAGCTTTTACTTCAGGAGCCATGCTGTCCTGAATTGCCCATCCCCTAGGAAGGGCCAAAGCACGGTCAGCTGGAAGACAAGCATGACAGCTGTCACTGTGAGACAGCGACAGGCCATCGCACACATTACTTCCCACGTGTACCAACCCCAAGGCTGAGCACACAGCTGCCTCTTCTGGGGAACATCAATTCAAGGCCATATATGAAAGGGATGTTTCCGTAATGGGCTGCCTTCTGGCTTCTGGACCTTTGCCATAGTGATGAGAAGCTTCCCTGTGCCTGTGCACCCTACCCCCGCCAAAGGTCTTTATGGCTTTGCGCTCATAAGGCATTGTGCTTACCCCTGTGTGTATCTGTGCCATGATTATGCTTATTTGCCTCAACCACCATTTAGTCCTTTCCTCTCTCATCCACCAGTGTTGAATCAGCCTAATGAACAAGCCGTAGGTTCCTCCCTCGAGGAGCTCGGAGCTTAGCCGTGAACTCTGAGGAACGTGATGGGACTGGCTATAGCAACGAGGTTCAGGAAACACCTACTTTGGGCATCAGCTCTCAGTGGCATCCAAACTCATGCCCAACTTCTTTCTTCACATAGCCATGTTTCAAAAGATGCCAAGCTTTGCTATCACATGACCTCTGTTAGACTGTGGTTGTGGGAAGGGGTTCAACTTCCTACTCTAGGATCCTGATTACCTTAGGGGTATCCCCTGACTACTCCAAGTCCCCACAACTTGCACTAACAAAGGGATTGACTAAGCCCAGGCATTACAAACCTGGGATCACTGGACCCTAAGTGACATGCAAGGCTTGGATGCTTCAGAAATGTACCTAACCTGCCAAACAAATTGTCTATTCATTTGGTTGAACCTTTACTTTCAATGCCTAGATACCCTGAGATGATAACACTAATAATACTGGTTAAGAATCAATAAGTTCATTGTAGAGAGAATTAGAGAAATATCCATTTTCCTCCCACCTTCTTTGTCCTTGAGCCTAGGTAGCACTTAAGTTATCATATGTTCAAACAACATGTCTACATTGTTAATAAACCCAACTAATAGGAAAAGAGTCCTAGGCATAATTCCTTTTTAGTCATTTTCCTATCTGAAATCAAGCAGGCATCAGAGTTTCTTTTTTGTTTTGGCTTTTAAATGCTTTATAATTTATAAATGGTAAGTGTATGTGTTGATGGAATACGGTATAATAGCTGTATTCATAAGCACAAAATGTAATGGTCATGTCGGGTACCTCAAACATTTGTTGCTTGAGTCTAATCTTTAGATCATTCCAAATCACTTAGTTGCTTTGAAATAGTCAATCAATTGCTGCCAACCACATTTACCGTAGTGTGCTATTAAACATTAGAAACTTCTATCTGACGGTACCCTCCACCTACTATGCTAGAGATCCTTCTACACCAAGCTCCTCCATTCTAGCTCACCATTTGACTAAACTGCTTGATTACAGTCTTATTTGAAAATATTGTGGTCCCAGCACGGTTCCGTTATTCTGTGTCCACGGGAGTGTCCACCTTCAGCAGACACTTCCGCTATCATCTGATCATAAGAACAGGAAGTTCCCGTCACTACAGGCCTGCCTCAACATTTGGAGTTGAATAGTTAGAACTGCAGAATGCCTCAGGGGTCTGCTCAACCTAAAGTAAGGCTCCAGAAGCTCTCTGTGTTTCTGTTCACCATATTTGCATGGTGGGTGAACAGCAGCCCTTAAGAGGAATGAAGGCAGAAAACTAAACCTTTTGTAAGGTTAGGATCTGAGGGCAGGCAAATCCGGTCATCTCAGATATGATGCTGCCTAACAAACCCAGGTACACTCCCCTCTTTCCTCCCTCTGGCCACTTCTGGAAGACTGTCTTCAATTCTGTGTCTTACATATATTTTAGAGATGTGGAAATCTACCCAAAGAAAGTTTAGGTTTAGAAACACAACAAAGACAGTTGAAGGACAGTCTGTTGTGATGAAGCAGAACCTCAAACAACACACAAGTGCTCCATTTAAATACTCCAAGGCCTGCTGGAGAGAAAGTTTGGTCTCGCTTTAGGGACTTCAGGGACCAAACAGACCACACCAGGGTCTACAGATCACAAAGAGACAGGTTCCACTTCCATCCAATATTACACACGATGCCTGTCCTCCAAGAGAGTAGATGCCCTGGCAAGGAACTCTCAACAGCTGAAATGATTCCACCAACAATGAGTCCTAAATGAAGCCTCAACAGCTACTAAGATTAAACGATGCCTCCTACGGAGTTCTTTTTTGGCTATGCATTTTAAAATTGGGGGAATAAGGTATATTCTCTTCATGTCCTAATAGCAAACCCTCATTTTCTCAGGGAGATGAATAAGCGTCTAACAGAGGAACAAGCCAAGAAAACCTATGACCGGGCAATTAAACTAGAACAAGAATTTGGAGAATATTTTACAGGTAAGTTTCCTTGGCCCAGATACTACAAGAAAAGAATATAAGTTGACAACTATTGTACTTAGAATAGGTTCCCACGCCTGCTAAAGCTAGGCCCCCAAAACTTTCTAGTTGAGATTGCCTAGTAATTTTATTTTATTTTTTTATGCTGTCTGCCTCGCCCAGTTGGTTTAGGGCTCTGGATTCTCTCCTCTCTGAGTCAGCTGCTAGCTCACTCCTAGTTCTCCACTGGCTCTAAACCACGAATGGCAGATGCCCCTGAGCTTTTTTCCCACTACTAAGGAGATCTTACGCATGATGCCTCATGAGACTATCTACCTGAGAGATTCAGAAAACTGGAAAGGCTCAGTCTCAGACCTGTAGGCCTGTCTCCTCAGTCAAGAGCATGAGGAGGACACTCTTGGAGAGGTTTCAATTAACGCTGTTGCAAGTTCAATAATAGCTTTTGATTTTTTTTTAAAAATGTCTTTGGCAACATGCTTTTTGGGGGATAGAATACATATTTCTTATGGATGTCCTGAGCGCTCTCTCTTCTTCCCTGTACTCATGAAACACTGGTTAAACCAAGAGAGAAAGCAGTCTTGGTGAAATTTACCTTGTGGCTGATTCTTAATGATTTATCAACAAGTTACTGAGTTTGAGATGTAGCTTAGTAGTAGAGTGTTTGACTGGCTTGCACAAGGCTCCAAGTTTGACCCCTCCAAATATAACGCCCTCTAAAATAACATTAAATATAACCACTTCCCTCATGAATTACTGGCATGAAATGAGATGGGTTTTGTTGTAGTTATTTTGAATCGTATTCAGAACATTAAAGGCACCAATAGCAGGGCAGTCTACAACTATTCTTACTTTAGTTAATGCTAAGGTTTCTCTCAGTAATGTGAGAGATATGTCATTCTAAAAGACAAAAGAGCATCCGGATGGGAAAAATCAAAGGGCTGCAGATATGGCTCAGCAGTTAAGAATAGTTGCTGCTCTTCCAAAGGACCCAAGTTCACTTCTGAGGTGGGAAAATTAAGTCAAAATAACGACTATTTGACTCATAGTTTGCACTCATGGGTAGAGTACCACTAGTATGATCTGAAGATTGCATTTGAAACCTAAAGATGCAAATCCAATTTCAATAATAGTTTGTCTTGAAGTCTTGTGGCAGATGGGTCGTGCTGATGTTTTGGAAACCTAACTCCAAGATAGTATTTATTCAAAGAAAACAACAAAATGTGTTTAAATCTATGCTGAGAACTAAGTGCTTTTAGTGATTTACAGTTTAGCAATGAATGTTTACTCTTATTTATGTTCCTGATCAGGTATTCACAGTATAAATAGTTCTGTGAGGTTAAAATCTTAATTTACCAAACAACTTGGAGAATAAATGATTTCTCAGGAAAGAGTTTTGGAATTGGAAAGGTTAACTCAACATTTCCATCTAGAACTCTTATTATTTCCATGTCTATTACAAGACCTGAATTTCTGCCTTCACTAGAGTGCATTAGAGAAACCCTTTGGCCAAACAGGGAGTTTTCCTTCTGACACTGTCGTGCGCTCTGTTCTGCTCCAGTGCCTGGTTCAGAGTAGGCATCCATGAAACGAGCGAGTGATTCATTGCTAGAACTGGGAACGAACGAACACAGAAAGTACTAACATTGGGACACGTTTATTATTGGCCTAGGGCACAGAGAGAATAGACTGTCCCTTGTAAGCATCATTGGCGTAGCCACGCTCGTGTGACCATTCTTTCTTACCTTACCTTACCGGAAAGGGACATTAAGCTTCCTGATGAGTTGTCTGTCACTGATTTGAGTTTCTGTTGGGTGAGAGATCACTGTCCTTACCCCAAGGGAATACCTCCTAACTCTGGGTGTTTCTGTCTTTGTAACAGCTATCGTCCAAGGAGACACCTTAGAAGATATATATAACCAATGCAAGCTTGTTATTGAAGAGCAGTCTGGGCCTTTCGTCTGGATTCCCTCAAAGGAGAAGTTATAAATTAGCTCCTGCACCTCTGACAACAGCAGAAGAGCATTTAGAAGAACAAAATATATATAATATAATACTTGGAGGCTTTTATGTTTTTGTTGCATTTATGTTTTTGCAGTCAATGTGAATCCTTATGAATGTACAACACAAACTGTGTGAAGCCATGAAGGAAACAGAGGGGCCAAAGGGTGGGACGGAAACGACATTGCAGGAAGGCTTTGGTTTGCTCAAAGTACCAGGTGTAGGGATGAACCTCTGGCGGGCTCTCTGCCCTAGAGATGGGCAGCCTTCTCACCCCAGCAGATGTGCAGAGCTGATTTAGCTGCAGAGCTCTCTGTGTTTTTTGCTTTAAGAAAAGTTGCCAGCACTCGAACCTCACCAACCTCCCCGCTTACCCACCTCTGTAATTGGTACACTTCGAATTTTATAACTATGCACATCCTTTGATTTCTTAACAAGCAAAGGAAATAAGGAAAACAGAAAGAGTCCCTTTGGAGGCGACAAACTATCAGGGGAGGGCGATGGCTTAGTTTCCTTGGCTGGCATGTGCAAAGACAAGCGTGTCGTAAAACGGGCAGCGGGTGTGCAAGGCTGACCTTGCCAAGGAGGGGATTCCACCTGGACTAGCTTTATGATTGTCGACTGTCGATTTTGCCATTTATAAGCTGAAAGATGGCACTAACGATGAGAATAATTTATACAATAAAATATATTAAATGTATAGAAATGAATTTCTATAGGTTAAAAGTTTTGTGAAATATTTTGTAAAGATGATGAAAACCATTGAAAGACTAAATGTACGCACCCTCAGCGGATGATCAAATTTGAAAATCTGAGGTTGCATTCTCCCCTTTTGTTGCCAATGACCCATTCAGGGCATCAGCGTTCCCCCCAGGTCTGCCTAAGACCCCTCCCTTACCCACCACCCTCATCACCATCCCATTCACACGCTAGCGATGCGCTCTTATGGGACACATCCCTTAATAGTTACCCTCATGATATTTTTGGAAGAGATATTTTTCTGTTACTTTTTTTTTAAGCCAATTGCTTTTCAGAGACAAACTCACACCAATAATCAAAAGGGGACGACTGCTTTTCTCCAGTTAAATAGCCTGAGCCAACCATGTAGATAGTCAAATTCAACTTTGTTCCTAGTTGCTTGCATACAGTTCAAGAACCATTCAGTATTCTGGCAAACCAGAAGTCATTAGGGTTATCTTTTCTTTGTTTCACAGAGCAACTGGGTGTTTTGTAACAGCCCGGGTTGGCATTGCAGGGGGATATCTGTCCTAAGATGCACTGTTTCTCTGAGGAAGAGAAAAAAGAGAAGTTATCTGGTTGGGAGTGGTGAGGGATGCACTTTCCTTGTTTAGTATATAGGGCAAAGAGAACCACAAAGCAATGACGATTTATGACTTTGAGCTCAACCAATTGAACTGCCTTCCTTAGGGCTGCACCTGGACCAAGTTCATTTTTCTAACAATTATGATAATGATGATTTGGGGGATTAAAAAAACCCTCCAGAAGCCTATAAGCTGAACATAAGAGTTAGCTTCCCACTTTAGCACCGATGGTGACGTCAGCACTGGTTCTGCCCAAGGTGTTCAGAGAGAGACTTTTTAAGTGTTATTAATAAATACTCATACCTGGGTTCTCTACATACCCAGATTAAGCCCCATCGCCTTATTTCTGGGGTACATCAAGACCTGGCAGGGATTCTGCCACACTGTGCAGCCAACCAGCATGTAGGCTGGAGTATAAGAACAAAAGACAGAGCCATCAGAGTGATGGGGCTTCTTCTAAGTTAGAACATCGGGGCTTACAACCGAGTCTCTTTCCAAAATCAAGGGTCGTTCATACCATCGTCTGCCTACCTACAGTCACCAAAACAAACATTAAAATACAAAAGTATGCTTCTACCTATATAGTCTTGAGGCTGCCTTTGCCGAAGGGAGGGGTAGCAAGCAGCCGTGCATTTTTCTCGCCCTCACGGGAGAGTTGAGTTTTCCAGAGCTAGCCTTAGAGGGCTCCCAGTGTGAAAAGGCACATCCATGTCTGCCAGGCGTCAGTTTCAGGTCGAGGCCAACTTCCATCAAGATTGCTCTCCGGAGTTTTCTGCCACTAGAATGCCATTCCTGATCCCAGCTCTCTTTATAGGCCACCATGATAACTTCTTTGGTTTCTCCACTGAGCATGCAGCCATTTTTACCTTAGCGGACTTTTACTGTCATTAACAAGTAGATGTTTTCTCCAGTCGTGTGGTGTGTTTTCCCATTTGATAGTATTGCTGTGGCTGAGTACAATCAAATTGAACCACAAACCATTGGTTTTGTAGTAATATAATTATTTATTTTCCCAGTGTAGATGCTTCCGGATTAGCATTAGCACTGATTTTTTTATGTAGATTTATATAAATATATAGACATATATATTTGCTTGAATACTCGCCAAGCGCCTTGGTGAGAGGGCCTTTCCTATAGAAATCACTCATCCGTTTTGTTGTGTTGTCTTGCGCTTCCCAATGTTGAGGTCTCTATGGCTCCAAAGAACGGGTGTATTTTGCAGCAAATCCAACAACATCTATGGAAATGGCATGAAAGTCACCCAGATCCCATCTGGTGCAAATGCGCCTGGAGCCTTGGGCCAGACTAGGTGCTAACACTGCAAACTTTGTCCGGAGCTCTCCCCAATCTGAAGGCTCGTGGGGGGCACAGTGTCACCTTCTCATGCTGGGCCCTTTCGGAAAAGTGCCAGATCGCTTCACTGGTGCTATTTTTCATGCTCTGGTACAATGTGTAGCACCATGGGGGTCTCAGCTTTACCAAAACTGAAAGCTCACCTGTCAGCCAATTATCGCTGAGGCATTCATTCGCTTATCGCTCTTTCCCGTGAGAGTTGACGGCCTACTCTTGGAAGGCCTTTTTCTCCCGGACCCAAATTCAGGGGTGGCTCTACCCACTTGGCAAGCCCAGCTAGATGAAGCTGCACTCAGATGCCTCTGTGAGCTGTCTTAGATCCTACTGCCGGCCCTTCAGGACGCAGCCAGGGATGCTCTACACACCTCTGGCTCTCACCTATTCCTTCCCCTCATTTTATCTACGACTTTCCTTCTCTCATCGCCTCTGCCATGTTGACCCTCTTCTTCTATCCTTCCTGGGTTGTGGGCCTTGCCCCTCCTCTCTTCCCTTTCTGTCCCTGTCCATCTCTCCTTCGCCTCCATCTCCTGCTTCCCTTTTTCCTCCCTTCCTCTCAAGCTCCTCCTCCCTCTCCTCGTCTCCCACAGCTCTGATCACCGACTACCACATTCCACACCCTCAGTTTCCCTGTCCTCTAAAGGGCTCAGGCTGATTCAGACAGCAAGTCCATGCAATGGACTAACAACACAAATACTTGGGCTCACCATTTTACTTACTCAGCCCAGAAAGCAAAGCTGAGTGTGAGGCTCTGACCTGGAGCCAGCCTGCACCACTGCCCTGGCAGTGCTGATGCAAGAGCTGCGGGCCCCTGGCACCCGGAAGCCTCTGCCTGGACCCGTCTCCAGGAACTCCCTCCCAGCCCCACCCAGGCTGGGGATGCTTTCTTTTAACAGAGGCAAACTCTGGCCCCAACAACTACTCTCATAAACCTCACTGAAGCCATGACATCGCCCTGTTTTGGAGAGAGAGAGAATTTCCCCTCCTTTTTTTCTCATTTCCATGTGAAGCCCCTTTTGCTTTTCAGCTGGTAATTGCTCTGGTGAGATTGGATGGACTCGCTAGTGATATGAACATCTTCTTTACTGTCTTGGTCCTGCCTAACAGTTTCTACAAAATGCATTTAAGCCGAGGACTAAGGCAAGTTCCTAAATTTATTATACTAATGAGTCACTCACTCCTGGGGAGACATCAGTTCCCTTAAGCATGTGGAGTACCTCCTGTGACAACTGATTCTCCGGGAAGCTCCACAGAGAATTCTGTGGGTATGCATCAGTTAAGATGGTAGATATAGGATGCATACCGTGTTGACATGTTACATGAGGTACGATTCAACATGGTTGGAAACACATTCACACTTCAATCTGTAAATATCCTTCCTTCCTCACTGAAACCTGTGCTTCAGGAATCCTTTCTTGTACAGCTGTGCAGCTTCTTGTAGCAGCTGAAGACAAGCTAAGGCAGGCAGAAAATGTCGCCGACGATCAGCTGAAGGAGTGCGGTATCTCCCTCGCAGCTCAGGAGGCCAGACAGCCAAGTGGCACGATTGACTCCCGCTGGGATGGAAAAACTTTTCTTCTTTTCAAATTTGTGTTTCCTAAGTGTATCTTACCTTCTGAGTGCACCAGGCTGTACCCGTTAGATCCTTTTCCTGTGACAGTTTCGTGCTTCTCCCTGACAGGATGTTTCTTCACCGAGCTGTAACGCAGGAGGGGAGGGGAGGGAGGTGCGGAAAGGGACGGACCCCCGGCCTGGGACGGACCCCGGGCCTGGCTGGAGTTAACAGAGATCCCGCACAGCTTATACTCCTGTTAAGTGTAAATATTCAACACTCCCATTCCATTTGTGTAAAAAAAAAAAAAATAAAGCACACATGATTATAAAATCAAGATGTATATTTCCTACTCCGTGTGTCCGTATTTATTGAATTCCCACATTGTCTGTGGCGCCCCCATTGTAAAGCTGCTTGATAGGGTGTTTATAAACATGTCGTGGTTTGCTTTCGTACATATCCAAACACTTCCTACTTTATAGCAAAATTATATTCTCCCAAGGCACAATTTGTGTTATTTCATAAGAGAATCACTCATTTCTATTTTTACCAAATATGTCTGATTTCAGGAACAAAAATGCACTTAGAGTGTATTTGCCCTAGAAAACGCTGGCACCGCTGAGAGGAGCTGACAAGGCTGCATTTACATAGTTTTCAATATTTGATTATCATCCTGCCTGCTTTTAATCAGAAGTTTTTTCCAAGAATGAATAATGTATTAAAAGTTAGGCGTTCTAAGACATACTTCTACATGAAGAAAATAATTCCCAATATCAGAATGTTTTCTTTTTCCTTTGTCTAATACTTTAGGCACAAAGAAAGGTCTAATTTGGAGACATGGTGTCATTTGTTATATCCTGGGGCCACAAAATAGGCCAGCGCCAAAGATCTGAGCACATAAAAAATGTCACATGCAGGAACCTAGATCTGCTGGTCCTAAACTCTTTGTTGTCATCTTGGCATGCAGGTAACACAGGTGTTAGAGCTGAGGTCCAAAACAGATTCCCACCATGGGAGGGGTGACAATGTGTCCGTCAAAGCAATCGCTCTCAAGTATGACATGCAATACATAATCACATGACTGGAACACCAACTCTGAATCCAGCTCAGCTGATCGTACCAATCTGGCCACGGCTGTGAGCCAACAAGAACAATGAGCAATGCTGTCCTTGGTGCTTAGGGAGAAACACTGAGGCCGCAGGACCAGCGCAGCGCAAACCTTCAGTTGCGGTAATTCAATTATTGTTGATATTCACTCAGCCTTGTCTGCTTTAATATTAATGTTATGCTTTACAAAAGACAGATTAATTTCAATAGCAAGTGTCTCTTCAGAAGAAACGAGCTGAAGGAGGCTGACTTTTGGGTCCTTTCATTTTTACGTTGTGATCACTCTCGAAGTCTCAAAGGCTCACCCTGAGCTGCACATCCCTGAACCTAAATAGGCCTAGCTAATAATCTGACCTATGCATTGACAGGTCCCCACAGACCAGTGATAGAACTAAAAGACCAAGGCACAAAACCAAGGAAGAAAACTTGTCATGGGAGATTCCTGTTGAGGGAATTTGGTTAGATCGCCAATTGTATGGGATGTAGTTTTTCTCTGGAGCTATGTGACCAGTAAAATCCAGATGCGGTCAGGGAGTGAGAAGGACTTGCTGAGGCCAGGGCATGGTTACCTTCCCCGGATCGTCCCGATCTCCATTGTGAACGAGGGGAGCGGCAGCTCAGAAGCAGCGTTGCACCCTCGTTCTGAATTGGAAATGTACTTTATTGACTGGAAATTGTTAATAAATCTAACTTGATCACAGAGTTCCCTCTCTCAGATCACGCCCATTGGGCCGAGTTGTCCCATACAATTGGCTATCAGACTGAATTCCCACAGCAGATAACTTGCTTTCTTGATACAACCAGACAGTCTCCATGAGAAGGATGTCTTCCACGGGTCAGAACAGATGGGACTTGTAGTAACAACGCCACCCCTGCAAGTCACCTCTCTTTTAGGGACATCTCAGAAGGTAGCACTGCTGTCCTTAAACCGGCCTCTTTCCCATCAAACCTTACAACTTATGTCAAATCTAGGTTCTGTCCCTAGTTCCCCTTAGTGTATTTAAGACAAAGTTAGGATAACTTAGTGAACTTTGCTCAATCTTTGTTTGGAATAACAAAGAGAAATAAAGGATAATTTTATCTCTGATATGAGCTCAGTGCCCTGAACGACAAAGGCCATCTTTCCCCAGTTCCCAGGAGTTCTCCCCAACACAGATGCAGCAGAATCATCCCTCTGTGTCCCTAGCTGTCTCAGCAGCAGCTGTATCAGGTGAGCTGTCTGTAATCTCCATCCCTCTTGCTCCCACATACTCACGACGAATAGAAGCAATTCACTGTGACTATGATTGCTTTTACACAGTAACCTTCAATGGACAATTTGTAGCCTATCAATAACTCAAGGCCAAAAAAGAATCTGAGTTCCAAGTCAGGTCCCAGTTCCCTCCTGCCCCTGTATCCATGACCTAGCTGTCCAGTTCTGGGTATGTGGATGGATAATTGCTCGGTTGATAAACTTCTGTTCTTTAAGGCCTGTTTTGTACATTGCACACTACGAAGCTGATCTTATCAGGAGTTAAACACAGAAACCTGTAACGTGAAAATCTGTATCCATCCGAAACAAGGGAGAAGGGAGAAAGGGTTTTTATTTTCAAGGAAGCATCTTAAATTCCTTGTGGTTCTCAAAAGCAAACAATAATTTAAAAAATGTCCTTTGTGTAGACTTCGAGACTCAGAAAGAGGGAACAGTTAATTCCATAAAAATATGAAACCAGCTTTATTAACTTTATGCTCCACAGAGTTTTGGGTAGTCAGACTTCAAACTGCCAACTATTAAAGACAAGGACCATGGGCCTGAAGTCAGATCTGAAAGCAATTTAGGTAAGATTATAAGAAGATCCTGCCTTGGAAATCCTCGTGGAGAAAGCACCCCAATCTAGGGGTTATTGCTATCAGAGCTTTCTGGGCATGGTGGCAAGTATAATCTGTTGACAGGTTACAAGACTATCAAAGAAACAGGTGTCAGTCATGAAAAGCAAATAATCTAATCAGGAGTATAAAGTTGTAGAAAAGTGTGTCGTGTGTAAAACCAGGGACAGCTGACACACTAAGAACTGGAGTGTTTAGACTAGGGTAATGATGCATATCCATTAATCCCAGTATTCTGGAGGCAGAGGCAGGTGGATCTCTATGAGTTTCAGGCCAGCCTGATTTATACACAGAGTTCCAGGCCAGTCAGAGCCGCATAGTCAATCCTGTCTCAAAAAAAAATTGAGTGTTTGGTATTCAGGCCAATACTTCATTCCAAGACTAGCCAGCAGTTGCATAATGAAAATTTTCCAAGTAGGGCCAGCTAAATGGCTCAGTGCTTACCACATAAACTAGCCAGCTGAGTTCTATCCTTCATCCCCCATGAAGGCATAGGAGAGAACAGACTCCTGCAAGCTGCCCTCTGACCTCTACACATGCCCTAGCGCACGCACGTCATGCACACATACGCACAATGATGATAAACTCGGACTTACAAGAGGTAACTTTTCCAAAGGGAAGAGTTTCCAAAGAAGCTGGAGGGTTTAGTTGTTTATCCTTATTCTTTGGGTCAAATGATAGACAGGTGCCCACAGCCAAACCTATCTACGTGCCTCTCCTCTGCCAAGAGTAAAACAAAAGACAGAGTAGTATGTCTACTTGAGGAATATAATCCCCATCATAGAGATGTAAAAGAAAAATTACAGAGTAGAAATGCTGAAACAAACCAGTGAGCACATAAAATCTCTCAAAGGTGACCTTGACATCCGAGAGCAAAGCCCTCACCTGCTAAGAGTTTGCTCCATTACCTCTCCCTCCCTCCCCCTCCCTCCCTCCCTCCCTCCCTCCCTCCCTCCCTCTCTCTCTCTCTCTCTCTCTCTCTCTCTCTCTCTCTCTCTCTCTCTCTCTCTCTCCATTTTTTCAAAGGCAGTTCTGGCTGAATTGGTATTCATTAAATAACTGTCCAGGCTGGCTACAAGCTCGTAGCAAGAGTCCTGCTTTGGCCTCCTGTGTTTTAGGATTCCATGTGTCTGTCACTTTGCCTGATTTCTACTCTTCTATAAGTAGCCTTGGTCACAGTGTTTCATGACAGCAAAAGAAGAGTAGCTAATAACACATGCCCAGTGAGAAGTAGGGAAAAATGTCTTCTCCAGTCATCAGAAAGCCAGTCCCCACTGCTCCTAGCCAAAGAGTCTTGGCTTCAACCCTGTATATCAAGAGCTTCCCATAAAGCAGAAAAGATGTTGCCAGTGTCCCAACCTTGGCTCCCATCTGTGCTTACTCTGGGAACTGGGAAGAGTTTCATCTCCAACATAGCCTTGAAAGTCTGTCAACAAAGTGCTTAAAATACTTGATCCTTTGGATCAAAAGAAGGTCATCTTTTCTATGACCTTCATCCAGGATCATGCCAACCAATGTTCCATGGCTCAGTTCCACAAGGATTTGTGACCCAGGAGATCAGCGACATTGATCCATGTCATTCACCTCCAAGACTGCAAATAGTAAGCTACAAGAGTTGCTCCAGGGTTGCTCAGCCCGTGGGACCTGGACAAGATCTCCTGCACCTTCAGTATTATCTAGAAGTAAGGATATCTGTGCCACAAGTCAAAATGTTACCTACAGGTACCTAGC
The DNA here is from genome assembly GCF_903992535.2 of Arvicola amphibius. Classification (NCBI taxonomy): domain Eukaryota; kingdom Metazoa; phylum Chordata; class Mammalia; order Rodentia; family Cricetidae; genus Arvicola; species Arvicola amphibius. The sequence goes on from NC_052058.2 coordinate 160,048,109, forward strand.
CACAGATAAGGAACTCCTCCTCTACGGCCTGTGAAAATGGGATGCGAGTTCTTATGCCCAAGGCCCTAACATAATTTCTGTTTGTTCCTTGGTTTTTGGAAAGAGTACTATCTTGGTCCTATGGTTTCAGAAAAGTAACCGCCAGGCTGTAAGCCCCAGCACCACCCACTGGCACACTGGACCTAGGGAAGTCTCCTTTCTCTCAAAACCTTGAGCCTGTCGCCAGTAAAGAAAACACACGAATGCATAGAACTCAATAGAAAAACAGGTACAAGGAAACGAAAAGAAAATCAAACTTAATCACAGCAACAAAAACACTATCAAATAACAAAGACAATAAGCGGGGCAGAATTAGGAATATACATGAGACTAAAGAAACCAGGCAGGTCAGACTCCCACGGGCCTTCCCATTCAGTTCCCTCAACCAGACACCCCCTACCCAATTATAGACCACAATACCAGAAGACCAGCCAGGCTGTCTGCCCGCAGACCCACCTTATCCTTCCCTTCCAACAGATCCAATTCTTACTTATCCCATCCCCCCGGTCACTGTGCCCCAGCCCCCAAATCCAACAGACACCACCTGCCCAACCACAGGCCATGCCTACCAGAAAACCAGCTAGGCCATCTGCCCAGGCACCTTTCCCAGGGTCTTGGTTCCCTTGGGCAGATATCCCCTGACTAACCACAGGCCACACCTATCAGAAGACCTGGCAGGCCAATGACCTGGGGATATTGCCTACTCTTTTTATTCTCTGGAGTAGACACCCCCTGTAGTTCTTGTCCAGAGACCAGGTTTTCTACCCTCCACAGACCTCCCCTACTCTCTAGCTTCCAACAGACCCAATCCTCAGCTGTCCCTCCCACACCTCACCCCTGTGTTCCAGTCCCCAATTTCAACATACACACCCTGACTAAACACAGGTCGTGACTGCCAAAAGACCAGGTAGATTGCCTGCCAATGGACTTTTGGTGCACCCCCCTGACACTATCCTCCATCCCCCCCACCCTCCTCATGGTCATGTCCCCGCCCCTAACTTGGGCAGAGATTCCTTGCTTGATCAGAGATCTCACCAGCTGGCCACCGGAAATCCAGGTAAACCACCCAACCCACAAACCTTCTCCACTAGCTCAGCGTCTCCCCAAACACTATCCCCAACCCCCACTTCCCATTTCATCACCATGCACTAGCCTCCAGCTCAGGTGGAGACTCCCTGCTGGATGGGAATTCACACAGGCCACCAGAATTCCAGCCCCCATCTTGGGTGGAGATCCCCTGCTCAACCACAGGCCAAAGACCAGAGAGGAAACAGAAACCAAGGAAGAAAACACCCATTCAACAAAGACAAATCCAGAAACCAGCACCTTACCTATAATCACCCCAAACCCAGGTGCCTAGATGTCATCATCAGAACACAATCAACAACAGCCAGGGCAGTATGTCACCACCACAGCCCAGACATTCTACCATAGCAAGCTCTGAATATTCCAACACAGCTGAAGCACAAGAAAAGACCTCAAGACCAACTGTATGAAGATGATAGAGGTCACGAAAGAAGTGAACAGACCCATTAACTGAGTCAAGGAAAAGACCAAAAGAAGTGCAGGAAAGGAATAAATCCCTTCAAGAAAGCCAAGAAAACACAAACAGTTGAAAGAAACAAACAAATCTGTTCAAGACCTTAAAAGGGGAAATAGAAGCAATAAAAAAAAACACAAATGAAGGAATTCTGGAAATGGAAAATCGAAGAAAGTGAACAAGAACTACAGATGCAAAGTATCAACAACAGATGCTTCCAGCAAGAGATGCAAGAGAGAAGTTTAGGCATTGGAGAGATGATGGAAGAAATAGACACATCAGTCAAAGAAAATATTAAATCTAAAAATTTCCTGACACAAAATGTCCAGAAAATCTGAGCCACTATGAAAAGACCAAACCTTAGAATAATAGGAATAGAAGAAGGAGAAGAAGCCCAAAGGCCCAGAAAGTATTTTTGACAAAATCACAGAAAATATTCCTAATCTAAAAAAGGAGATGCCTATAAAAGTACAAGAAGCATACGGAACACCAATTATTGGACCAGAAAAGGAAATCTGCTCACCACATAATAATCAAAACACTAAAAATACAGAACAAAGAATATTAAAAGCTGCAAGTAATATATATATACTTATACATATATATACATACATACACATATATACACTATATATAAGTGTATGTGTGATATATATGTAGACTTATTAGAATTATACCTGACTTCTCAATGGAGATGCTAAAAACCAAAAGAGCCTGAACAGTTATCCTGCAGACTCTAAGAGACCACAGATACCAACCCAGAATACCATACCCAGAAAACTTTCAATCACCCTAGATGGAGAAAACAAGACATTCTGTAAGAAACCATACCCAGAAAACTTTCAATCACCCTAGATGGAGAAAACAAGACATTCTGTAAGAAAGTCAAATTTAAACAATATCTATCTACAAATTCAGCCATACAGACTATACTAGAAAAAAACCTCCAACCCAAGGAGGTTAACTACACCCATGAAGACACAGGAAATAAATCTTACCAGCAAAACCAAAAGATGGGAAGCATTTACACGTGAGCGCACACACACACACACACACACTCTACCACCACCACCACAAAAAACAACAATAACAAAATAAGAATTAACAATCATTGGTCATTGATATCGTTCAAAATTAATAGACTCGCTGGGCAGTGGGGACGCACACCTTTAATCCCAGCATTCAGGAGGCAGAGGCATGCAGATCTCTGTGAGCTGGAGGCCAATCTTGTCTACAAGAACTAGTTCTAGGGCAGGCTCCAAAGCTACAGAGAAACCCTGTCTCAAAAAACCGATAGATAGATAGATAGATAGATAGATAGATAGATAGATAGATAGATAGATAGATAGATAGATAGATAATAAAATAGATAATCAATCAATGGCCTCTCTTCCCCAATAAAAAGACACAGACTAACAGAGAGGAAGGGAAAACAGGATCTATCCTGTTATCCCTCTGCTGCATACAAGAAACACACCTCAACACCAAAGATAGAGTAAGGGTTGGAAATGGATTTCCAAACAAATGGACCTAAGAAGCAAGCTGGTGTAGCCATTCTAATATCTAACAAAATAGAGCAAACCAAAAGTAATAAAAAAATATGGGGAAGGTCACTTCATACTCAAAGGGAAAACCCACCAAGTTGATGTTTCAATTCTTTTTTTTATTTTTGGCTTTTTTGAGACAGTTTCTCTGTGTAGCTTCACAGTCTTCCCTGAACTCGCTCTGTAAGCCAGTTTTAGTCTAGGATATTTCAATTCTTAACATCTATGTCCCAAACACAAGAGAAACCAAAATTGTAAAAGAAAAATTACTAAACCTTAAGCCACACACTGACCCTCACACATTGAAAGTGGGAGATACCCCATTCTCAGCAATAGACAAGTCATCCAGACAGAAACTGAACAGAGAGATACTAGAGGTTTAACAGACATTATAAGCCAAGTGGACCTAACAGATATCTCCGGGACATTTCACCCAAACACAAAAGGATATATCTTTTTCTCAGCACCTCACAGAACTTTCTCCAAAACTGACCACATGCTCAATCACAAAGCGATTCTTATATCAACAGATACAAGAAAAACAAAATAACCCCATGCATCCTATCAGACCACTATAGATTAAAGTTGGGTATCAAGAAGAACAGAAACAACAGAAAGATTACAAACTCATGAAACTGTCTACTAAATGAAAATTAAATCAAGACAGTAATAAAGAAAAAATTAAAGATGTCCTAGAATTCAGTGAAATGAATACACAATATACCCAAACTTATAGGACAGGACGAAAGTAGTGCTAAGAGGAAGTTCGTAGCACTAAATGCCTATATAAAAAGATCTCATACTAGCAACTTAAAAGCACACTTGATAGCTTTAAAACAAAAAGAAGCAAGCATACCTAAGAGGAGTATGGCAGGAAACAATTAAACTGGGGGCTGAAATCAATAAAATAGTAACAAAGAAAACAATACAAAGAATCAATGAAATGAAGAGTTTGTTCTTTGAGAAAAATCAACAAGATAGACAAACCCTCATCCAAACTAAAAGATGAGAGAATATGCAAATTAAAAAGATCAAAAACAAAGGGGGGAACCTAACAACAGACATTAAGGAAATCCAAAGAATCATTAGGTCATATTTTTAAAACCTGTACTCAACAATATTGGAAAACTAAAATAAATGGATACTTTTTTTCTCGGTTGATACCACTTACCAAAGCTAAATCAAGATCATAAAAATTACTTAAACAGACCTATAACCCCTAAAGAAATAAAAATAGTCATTGAAAGTCACCCAGTCAAAAAACCTCAGAGCAAGATGGGTTTAGAACAGAATCCTACCAAACTTTTAAAAAAAAACAAGTTAACTCCAATACTCCTCAAATTATTTCACAAAATAGAAACAAAAGAAATATTGCCAAATTCATTTCATGCAGCCACAGTCACCCTGACACCCAAACCAGACAAATATTTCACAAGAAAGAGAATTACAAACTAATTTCCCCTTTGAACATAGATGCCAAAACACTCAACTAAATACTCACACAACAATCCAAAAAGGATCATCCACCATGATCAAATAGGCTTCATTCCAGAGATGCAAGGATGGTTCAAGATATGAAAATCTGTTAATGTAATCTACAATATAAACAAACTGAAAGAATAAAAACCACATTATTATCTCATTAGGATCTGAAAAAGCCTTTGACAAATCCAACACCCCTTCATGATAAAAGTCTTAGAGAGATTAGGTATTCAAGGAATATACTCAAACACAGTAAAGGCAATTTACAGCAAGCCTATAGCCAACATCAAATTAAATGGAGAGAAACTTCAAGCAATTCCACTAAAATCAGGATCAAGACAAGGCTGTCCACTCTGTTCATAACCATTCAACATAGTACTTGAAATTCTGGCTAGAGAAAAAGACAACTGAAGGAGATCAAAGGGATGCAAATCAGAAAGAAAGAAGTCAAAGTCATTATTTGTAGATGATATGATGGTATACATAAGCAACCAAAAAAAATCTACTGGGAAACTCCTCTAGCTAATAAACACCTTCATTGAAGTGGCTAAATAAAATATTAACTTTTTAAAAAATCAGTATCCCTCCTATATACAAATGACAGACTGAGGAAGAAATCAGGCAAATACCACCCTTCACAATAGCTACAAACAATATAAAATATCTTGGGGTAACCCTGGCCAAACAAGTGAAAGACTTGTATGACAAAACACTTAAAATCTTTGAAGAAAAAAATTGAAGAAGATATCAAAATATGTAAAGATCTTCCATGCTCATGGATCAGTAAAATAAACATAGTAAAAATGACCATCCCACTAAAAGCAATCTACAGATTTACCACACTCCCCATCAAAATTCCAACATAAGTCATTACAGAACTTGAAAGGACAATACTCAATTTCATATAGAAAAAAAAAAAAACAGGATAGCTAAAACAATCCTTAACAATAAAAGAACTTCCAGAGATATCACTATCCCTGATTTCAAGGTATACTCCAGAGCTACAGTAATTAAATACTGCAGAGTATAGGCATAAAAAAAACATGTTGGGGTGTCATGAAACATGAAAGCTACTCCGAACAAGAAAAGGACAAAAAAAAAAATAACTGTCCGAGACGCCGCATCGAAGCTGACCCAAAGCCACCGTGAACAGCAAACGTCAATATCCAACACAGCCTACCTACCCTGTGCAACGTCCTGAGAATCCAGTATACCCTCAGACCTTACACCTTCCTCAGGCTCCACCCTACACAGATGCTCTGCCTGCATACCCAGAGCCTCCACCCCCTGGATGCCCTCCCAAGGCTGCTCAGCTTACAGTCAAGCAGGGAACCAACATCCTTGAGACTCAGCGCAAGGGAAACTTCTTCACGGGTGGCTCAGATGGTAGCTATACCATTTGATGAAGAACCGCGGCCATGCCTGTGCCGGAAAAGACATCACATACCTTCATACATCATATTAATGTATTTGTTTTTTTAGTCATATTAACCTCAAGTTACAGTTTGCACACATTTGGGGGTGTCTTTCTGGTGTCCAAACTTTGAAGCACTTTTCAAATTTAATAAGAAACAATGTAAGGGTAGCAGTCCCTCCCTAGAGCATTTTGAGGTAGGGAGGCATCCCTTCTTCAAATGAATGTGAGCAAAGCAGCCCTGAGGCTCTTCCCCAATTCCTCTGGAGTAACACTGTACCATCCTGGTCTTCGCTTTTAGTAATAAAACATCAAATTAGGTTTGGAGGGAACTTTGATCTTCCTAAGAATTAAAGTTGCCAAATTATTGTGATTCGTCTTTAATCTCCTTTAAGTCTTTGATTTATAGTAGTTGTTAAATGAAAGGCGTTAGCTGTCTGTCTTTTCCTCCCCACCAGCCCACCCTGTCCTTCCTCTTCCATCAAATCAGTGGTGCAGAACAGAAAGTCGCCGTCACTCGGCCCTTTTCGCCTGCACCCGTCCCACTTGCCATTTTTAACTCGTCTTCATAAGGATCCTCTGAAGCCCCCTGTGCCCTGAGCACAGACCCGTTTCTTTGGGCTTTGTGTATCTCCAGGAGAAGGTGAGGGGACCTTTTTGGACCCACCTCATAGGCCATATCTGCATCACCATGAATCCAGACTTGCTGTGGTGCCAAACCTGAACTTAAACAACAGTTCTCAGTGCAAGCTGTCCCAGAAAAGTTTCTTTAAAAGTGATGGGCAGAGAAGAAAACACATAAAAAGGCTTGGCTTTAAAGACATATTAAGGGTGTTTCAGATCAAACTGGGTTTTCCTTTTCTGAGTGTCTGATGCAGCCACTCGGGTCCCCAGGAGTTTTCCTGTGATGGGTTGGTGAGTAGGGTCACATGAATGCCTCGCTATGAAACGACTTGAGTCCAGTGAGCTCTCATTTGGATTAATATTTCAAGGATTCTTAATATTTTGATTTGTTTTCCGAGACTGGATTTTATTTTATCTGACATTTCAGTTCATATAAATCTTGTGTTCTGTACATGTATTGTTTGACTGTACCATCGACTGTTATGGAAGTTCAACGTTGTATATCTCTCTACACTCGGTGCACTTAACTTGTGGATTTTTTATACTAAAAACGTAGAATAAAGACTATTTTGAAGATTTAAATAAAGTGATGAAGTTGCATTAAAAAAAAACATGTTGATCTATGGACTCAAATCAAAGACCCAGATGTAAATCCACACAGCTGTAGACACCTGATTTTTGATACAGAAGCCAGAAATAACACAGTGGGGAGAAAAAAAGCAAATTCAACAAATGATGCTGATATAACTGGATTTTTGCATGTAGCAGAATATAGATAGATCCATATTTATCATCCTGCTCAAAACTCAAGCCCAAGTTGACCAAAGACCTCGACTTTAAATCAGACACATTGAACTGACAAAAGATAAATTGGGGAACAGCATAGGAGACAGTTTCCTGAACTGATAGCACAAACACTACGATCAACCCTTAATGAAGGGGAGCTCATAAAACAGAAGTTCTTCTGTAAGGCAAAGGATACCATCAACAGGACAAAATGTCAGCCTACAGAATGGGATTTTCACCAGCTCTACATCTGATAGAGAGTTACTCTCCAAAATATACAAGAACTGAAGAAACTAGGCATCAACAAACAATCCAATTGCAAAATGGAACCCATATCTAAACAATGTTCTCAACAGAGGGATCTCAAATAACTGAGAAACACTTAAAGAAATATTCAACCTCATTAGCCATCATGGAAACTCACATCAAAATCACTTTGACATTCTATCTTACACCTGTCAAAATGGCTAAGTTCAGTAATACATACAGGTGACAGCTTGTGCTGGCAAGGATGTGGACCAAAGAATACTCTTCTATTGCTTATACAGCTACTACAGAAATCAATATGGTAGTTCCTCAGAAAATTGGGAATCAATCTACCTTAAGACCCAGCTATACCACTCTTGTGCATATACCCAAAAAATCTCCATCCTACCGCAAGGACATTTGGTAAATTATGCTCACAGCAGCTTTATTCATAATAGCCAGAATATGGAAACAACATAGATGTCCCTCAACCAAAGAACAGATTTTTTGTTAAAAATTAGATTATTACTCAGCTATTAGAAAAAATGACATCAGGAAATTTTTAGGCAAATGCATGTAATTAGAAAAAAGCATCCTGAGCAAGGCAAACCAGACCCAAGAAGATAAACATGATATATATACATACTCATAAGTGGCTATTAGCTGTTAAAGGATAATCATGGTACAATGCCCAGATCCGGAGAGGCTAAGGAACAATGTGTCTAGAGGGGACACATAGATCTCTCTGGGAAGGTAGAATAGAATAGAAATAGAAAGAGGAAGAGGAAGAGGGGGAGGGAGGGGAGCGGAGTGGAGCGAAGAGAAGAGATTTTTCTGGGTGGATTGTGGAGGGATGGAAGCAGCAGGGATCAAGTCGGAGAGGGAGGGCTGGAGGGAAAAAGTATGGGGAGGGATGACTGCAACAAAGGAGTGAGTAGAGGATGATGTGGAAATCTAGTACAGTGAAAACTTCCTGGAGCATATGAGGGTGATCCTAGTGAGGATACAAAGCCTGAATCAGCCATCTTCTGTAACCAGGCAAGTCTTCCATTGGTGGGACTGGTAAAAGGATCTCAAAGTTGGCATAAGACACCCCAAGACCAAGTTCTCAGCACAAACGATATTTATTTGCCTCAGAGAAATAAAAGGACATAAGGGATAAGAGACAAAGACAGGAGATAAGAGAGGAGGGAGAAGGGGAAAGGAACAAGGAAAAGAGGAAAGGGATACTTGATGTGGGTTTCCCCTCTGTATGATATGAATATGTTTTATTACCATTGGTTAATAAATAAGCTACTTTGGCCTAAGACAGGGCAGAATAGAGCTAGGCAGGAAAACTAAACTGAATGCTGGAGAAAGAAGGCAGGGTCAGAGAGATGCCATGTAGCGGCTGAAGGAGGCAGACAGTGATACATTGTGGTGATACACTGATTAATAGAACTGAGTTAATTTAAGATATAAAAGTTAGTTAAGAAGCCTGAGCTAACAGGCCAAGCAGAGTTGTAATTAATAGTTTCTGTGTGATTATTCAGGTCTGGGCAGCCTGGAATGAACGAGCAGTCTCCTTTTACAGACATTGGTCCCCAAGGGGCAAGGGACTGCATCTGAATATAGAGGAGACAGACATGAGCCATAGGCAAATGGCAGTTTATAAAGGGAAACCCTGTGTTAGGATGAGTTGGCTTGTTTTGATTGGGCATGTTAAAAAAAGATTAAAGAAATGTCAAGAGGCAGTACATACCCCACAACAGAAACCTTGAATATAAATGGATCCAATTTAACAATCAAAACATATAGACTGGCCAAAATGTTGTTTTTGTTTGTTTGTTTCTCAAAATAGGGTTTCTCTGTGTAACAGCCCTGGCTGCTCTGGAGCTCACTTTGTAGACCAGGCTGGCTTCAAACTCACAGAGGTCCATCTGCCTCTGTCTCCTGAATGCTAGGATTAAAGGCATGTGCCACCACACCTAGCCTAAATGATTTTTAAAACCCTAAATGTATAATACCTGTAAGAACTTACTTCACTAGGAAATATATTGAAACACTTAAAGCAAAGTATCAGGAAATAATACCAGACACAAAGGGAAACCCGAAGTCAAGAGGAATGGGCATGTTCCTATTAAATAAAGCACACTAAAAATCAAAAGTACATAAATAAAGGGGGTCATTATCTATTGATAAAAGAATCAATTCAACAAGATAATATACTATTTACTTAAAAATATATGTACCCACCATGATACCACTAAATAATTAAAGCAAATATTATTAGATCCGAAGGGAAAGATAGACTCTAACATGTCAATACTTGATATCATATGGCTTTTCCTAGGTAGACATGAACCTAAATTTATTTACCCTGGGCAGGGCACTGACTCCACCACATCTAGGTAGGTGGAGCAGTGAGTTTATTGGGGTCACTACAGTAGTAGACAGGAGTTACTTGCAGGAGCTTGGGTGACACTCAAGCAGCTTCCCACCCAGGCAGAGGTGACATCTCATGAAAGCCCCAGCAGCTTCCTGTACTACTTCCCCATGGCTCGACTAACTTAGAACCATTTTCTCTCTCCAGTACTTGCCCACTGATTTTTCAACTTCGGGCATGGAACTTGTAAATCTTTTCATTTTCAGGAGTTTCCTAGACCTTGTAAGTTTTTTTTTTCTTCCCAAGCCTGTTGAGCCTCCTTCATGCCTCCAGAGGGAATGTCTCAATTCTGAGGAAATGACTAAACAAGAGATTCATTCACCCAGAAAATAAAAATAGTTACAAAATTTCAGGAATACGTTTTACCAAAAGTAAAAGAGCTTTCCAGTGAAAAGCATAAAACACTGACCAGAGAAATTATAAGAACACACACACAAAAGGAACATTATTCCATATTCAGCGAAAAGAAGTAATGCCACGATGATCATACTATCCAAAGTGACCTACAGATACATTGCAATGCTCACCAGAATATCAGTGATACTCTCCACAGAAATAAAATTAAAAATAACCAAATCTAAAATTCATATGTAACTGCAAAAGACTCAGATAACCAAAGTGATCCTGAAGGAGGGTAAATAGTAAGAAATCTAACACCTGTCTTCAACATCCTTCCAAGTTATCATTATAATAGCATGGCGTTCATAGAAAAACAGGCACATAGAACGGAATGGAGAAACCAGAAATCAATCCATGTTTACACTGATTTTTTTTTCATTTTAACACACATTGGACTTTAACAATTAGACATTTTTACCCTCTAAATACAAAGTAAGCTCAAACGGATCAAAGAATTCCATGCACAGCATGAAACTATAAAAGTGTTAGAAGAAAACTTAGTTTAAGACACTTTAATATACTGGTATAAAACAATGTTTTTGTTTTTAGAGAAGATCCAAAGGCACAAGGACAGGTGAAAACAGTTAAAGAGGATCATGCCAACCTCAGACACTCTGTACCACAAAAGGAAAAAAAAAAAAGAATTGAGACAAAATGGGGAAAAACATTAATGTACTATTCAAGGGATTGCTATACCCAAATTATCTAAGAAACTCAAAAAAGTGAACAATTAAAAAAAACACAAATAGCCATGTGGTGGAGGAGCATACCTTTAATCCCAGCACTCAGAAAGTAGAGTCAGGTGGATCTCTAAGAGTTCAAGGCCAGCCTGATCTACAAAGTGAGTTCCAGGACAGCCAGGACTGTTACGCAAAGAAACCCTGTCTCGAAAAATGAACCAAAAGCCGGGCGGTGGCGGCGCACGCCTTTAATCCCAGCACTCGGGAGGCAGAGGCAGGCGGATCTCTGAGTTCGAGGCCAGCCTGGTCTACAAGAGCTAGTTCCAGGACAGGCTCTAGAAACTACAGGGAAACCCTGTCTCGAAAACCAAAAAAAAAAAAAAGAAGCAAAAAATATACAAATACAAATAATACAATTAAAAATGGGCTTAAGATCTGAATAGGTAAGTTTTAAAAAAGATACAAAAATGCTTTTAACAAGTATATGGGAAAATAAATGTTCAATCTCATAAATTATTGAAAGAAATCAAATTACAAACAAAGCAAATCAGGTCAAATGCTTCAGAAGCTAAGACTGTGACTGTAGTTAATTGCTTGTACTCTTTTGGGGGTCCCATCACCCAGCTCCCAGATAAATGACACTCTTTCTTATAAGCGCCATGCCTTACCTTGCCTTGTTTCTTGCCAGCTTTTCTTAAATTGTCCTGTCTCTCCTTTGCCTCTGGGCTTTTAGCTTTCTCTATTTCTGTCTTCCTTTCTTTACTTCTCACTCTGTGGCTTGCTCTGTGGCTGGAAGGCTGGGTGGCCCCTGGAGTCCTCCTCTTTCCTTTCTTGTTCCTTGATCTCTTCTCCCCAGATTTCTTCCTTTCTTTTTATTCTCCCTGCCTACCAGCCCTGCCTATCCTTTCTTCTGCCTTACTATTGGCCACTCAGCCTTTTATTAGACCAATCAGGTGTTTTAGACAGGCAAAGTAACCCAGCTTCACAGAGTTAAGCAAATGCAACGTGAAAGAATGCCACACATCTTTGCGTCATTAAAACAAACGTTCTCCAGCATAAACAAATGTGACACACCTTTAACTAATATTCCACAACCTGTGAGGCTGTGAGCAGAGTCAATAAGAAAGGCAGGCTTCATTCTAGAAGAAGAAAAAAGAAGAGCATCGGGAATTACAAAAAGGAGACAGGACAGCACACAGAAACAGAAAGACTCACAGAAAAAAAGAGGAAAATCCCACAGTTCCAAGCCTGGCTAGCTAGGTGCAGGGAGAAGTGGAAACCTGCACCACAGGTAATCCAGGCAGTCCTGGAGCAAACAGACTAGCAGTCCTGGTCATGGCACAAGCCCACAGCAGAGGGACCTCACGTGACAAATAAACCACCCTGAAGAGTAGACAAGCAACTGGAAAAAAAATTATAGCTAAATGACGTATTGAAATGGAAATTTTAGTTTGAGACCAAGGAATACTTGAAACCTGAAAGCAAGCAAAGACTGTAATTTAGAAAACCTAAAGCTCCCCGTCGCAATATCTAGAGGGAGACAGTCACAAGTTGTAGAGAACACATAGCATCTGGGTTGGGCAATGTAATGAACACATAGCATCTGGGTTGGGCAATGAAGCACAGTTGTTGGTGACCTACCCTCTGTGCCAAGAAACCAGCTGAAATTACTGAGCATAAATTCAGAGACTGATAACCGCAAGCCCATGGCCACAAGACTGTGTAGCCTCTAGAGATGTCACCTAGTCTCAGTGTCAAACATGGCTGAGGGTCCCAAGCCCGAGCCTGGCAGATGACTGTTTCCACGGACTACTCCCTCCTGTGGAGTGCTGTAAGCTGTGCAGAATATAAAGATGCTGAGCTTGGCAGATACAGTGCTGGGATCCCACATATCTCCACTTGTAGATCTCAGTGTTCTGTTTTTCCTAACCTTGCTGTACTCTAAGGAAACCCTTTGGCATGGACGCCTGTGCCTTTGGCTGTGCAGAAAAGGAGATCTCTGGAGCAGGTGGAAGCCTACCCAGGCCATAGGCTGTGGATGTCAGGATGCAAAGGAGGAAAACTTATCAAGTAAACACAGACCTGAAGCTGCTAACAGCTCTCAGCCCACATAGGACGGCAGCCAGAAAAGTGCCATAGCTGCTGCAGCCTTGTTGGCTCTGCTCTGAATGGCACTGATGATCTGATGATTGCTTGCTTGGGAAAGCTAATAATAATAATAATAATAATCTCCAAGCAAGAAGATACCCATTCCAACAAATGCACAAATTGCAACTTGGAAATATAAGAAACATAAAAAAAGAAGACAAAGCCTCCAAAAGATCATGATCATAACCAAATCCAAAAGTATGTTCCATTAAAATGACAAATACTCCAAAAGCTTCATTGTTTGTTGACATGCTGCATTCATGTACTGAATTGCTACAGTTTGCTCCATGAAGATGCACAAATATTAATTACATCTCCAATCAGAAAAAAATAAAGTGGTACAATGAGACCTTTTTATCATTACTGTTTGGGACATGGCAAGCACATTAACTAGAAACATAAGAGTTTAATGCCAGGGCTGGAGAAATGACTCAGTGGTTAAGTCATCTTAACCTGCCTGCTCTTCCAAGGGTCCTGAGTTCAATTCCCAGAAATCTCATGTTGGCTCACAACCAACTGTAATAAGATATGGTGCCCTCTTCTGGCATATATGCAGGCAGAACACTGTATATATAATAAATACATAAATCCCTTTTTTAAAAGAAAGAGCTATAAGAAAAAAGAATATAATATAATCCCTTGAGGACAGTAGTTCCTTGGTCTGGAGACTTAGACAAAAAACTCAAAAACTAAGGGGAATTAAAGCCTTATGTTTAAAAAAAAAAAAGTGGAGTTTATGAATTGAGACAATTATGACCCTCCATTTTGCCATCAACTTCTACTATGAAGCATTTTAAACTTTACAAATTGTGGTTTTTGGAAGGGAAAATTCATTCAAAATGCCTATAGTTGTTTGGGATTTTACAGGAGAAACTGTAGTTATTTGAGGCCAACCATATTCTTGGAATGGGAGCTCACAGGTGAGAGCCACGCCCTCTTTTTGGTTAATCTCCTCACAGTCAAGGCGACTTTAGCCAGAGCCACTGTGGCTCCAAATTCTTCCCAAGTTTGTGACTAAGGTCTCGTGCTGAATTCCAGAGCATGAAGAGAAACAAGCCTGAACAAAGCAAGCACGGTCGGTCCTTGATTTCACCGAAGGGGTGTGGTCTCAGCCAATCCTTGGAAACAAACCAGAGAAGTCTAATTTCACCCCTTTTGGGTTGCCAAAGTCAGTTTGCTTATCACCGCATAATCCAGTGGACACAGAATGTGCCGTGTCCCCTGGCCTGGGACCCTCAGTGCCGTCATCACATTCCATCTGGAGAGAGCTCGTGCAGAGCGTAATAGCACAAGGCTGAACTCCGGGCGCCTGCCTACCCAGAAGCCTCGGGAGGCCTTCCCAGGCTCCGTGTGCCCAGTTCCTCTGTTCAGTGCTCACACGGGTATGCATCAGAGGGAGAGTTCACCAGTCCTGTGAAATCAAGAATAGGCAGACTATCAACTTCCCCTAACACTATGCTCTGAGACGAGGGCACTAGCGTGACCTGGGAACTTGCTGGAAATGCTGAATTCCAAGCCTCGTCTCGGATCAACTGCAACAATCTGCAGTTAGACGAGATTCCTCAGTGGCTCCTTCTGTGTTAAAACTTATAACGTGCTTGTTCACAGGACTGAGCCAACAACTGTGAAGAAAGGCACACCAGGGAAAATAGTTTCTTACACCGAGGAACTGACTTTCTAAGCGTGATGACGGAAGGAAACAGCGGTGAAGCTAACTGAAGAACAGACGCAAGCAAAGAGCCTATCAGCAACGTCCTAAGACTCAGAGACCAAGGCAGCCTACCTCTGCCGCTCCCAGACTGCCAACAGTCGCACTGAAACGGGAGTAAGGAGCTACAAGACCCACACATTGAGCACAGACAAGCTGGACTTGATAGAATTTAAGCCAGAAAGCCTGCATGGAACTGACCTAGGCACTATTCATATATGTTACAGTTGTATAACCTGGTTCTCTTGTGGGACTGCTAACAGTGGGAGCACGGGCTGTCTCTTATTCTTTTACTGGCTTTTGGGACCCTACTCCTCATACTGAGTCACCTTGCCCCACCTTAACACAGGGGGAGGTGCTTAGTCTTACCACAACTTGACACACCATGTTTTGATGATACTCATAGGAGACCTGCCCTTTCCTGAACAGAAACAGTGAATCTTGGGGGTGGGAACAGAATTGGGGGCTGGGATGAGAGGGGGAAGGGAGAACCGGGACTGGGATGTAAGGAAAAAAAAAAAAAAAAAGAAAAGAATGCCATCTGCCTCAGACAGATAACCAGAGGACAGGAAATCATGCAGCATAAAGACAACATTCAGCGGGGCTCCAGCCTTCGTATTTTATATTCGCTGATCCTCAAAATAATCTTGAGAGATAGAAAGGCATTTGCTTCTATGCCCAGACATGAAGATGACAGCATCCAGGGAAGCAGTAACTCTCCCTAGAATGTCCTGCTGGTGGCAGGGATGGAAGAGTCTGGCTCTGGCTCCCTTGGCTCATTGTCCTTGCAGAGCTGTGCCAGGCAGGTTTGGTGACTGTTAGCAGTGATCCGATCCGGAGAACAGCAATTACAGGGCAAGGGACAGGAGGGGCAGACAGCCATCTGCCAGTCCCCTGGATCATCCGCCTCCGTGCCTCAGCAAAGGCACCACTCTGTCCGAAAGCAAACATATTTCTGGAAAGGGCCCTCGTAGAAATCACACATGCGTGAATTCACTTTTCAAATGCCACAATCTAGAGCAGAGGAATAAAGGAAAAGTCGCTAGGAATGGGTGGCCGCGTCTCAGGGTGCAGCTGGGTGGGAGTCTTTCTATTGTTAGGCAGGAGATGAGAACGGAGAAAGAAAAAAGTAACGAGGCAGGAAGTTAGCAAGTAGCTCTGGGTTAGGCACAGAACTTCAGCTGTGTTAGCCTATGTCATCAATGGTATGGCCACTGTCACCTCCAGATGGTAAATGAAAAGACTTGGAGTCTTAAACATATTATTCAAAATAGCTTGAACTTAGAGGAAAAACTGGAGGGGTAAGGAACACAGAGCACTCCCGCGCCCCATATCGGTCCCTCCAGCGTCAGCATCTTCTCATGATGAACGATCGGATACTGGCGTATCATTATCGGCTAACGTCCACATTTGCTTTCCTTTCACCTTGGCCCTGTCTTGGAGCCTACCACACACACCATATGAGGTTTGGTGGCACGTCTTCTCGGGCTCTTTTGCGGGACATTTTCCTTTCCGTAACGGCCGTGAGGCAGAGTACCGGAAAGGTATTTTAAAGAATGCCCCTCTGAAGTTCTGTGATGTTTATCTGACGATTAGTCTGAGTCTGGGCAGGAAGACCACAGAGGCAATGTTACACTCTCCTTCCGTTGAGGGGGCTGTGACAAACCACTTCTGTTTATCTTCATCACGTCATCGCGAGGCCTGGACAGTTAGTCCCACTCTAAAGTTAGTCCTCCCCCTTTTCAGAATCCACTCCTTAGACGGAAGTCACAGTGTGTGTCCCACACTGACGGAGTAGCATATTAAGCCTCTCATTTTTGAGAGCTAAACAGGTACATGAATTACTTGGGAGTTTTCTACGTGGGAAATGTGTGTAGTCTCAAATTTACTTATTCAGCCATTGTTTTATAATGGCAGCTACTCGGATGTTTGTTTTCTAATTAGAATAATTACCCAACACCATCTTGTTGTATGACTCAGTTTAGTTCGCCTTTTGCCTCCTATGCTCCCTTGGCTCATCCCTCGTCATTGTGGGGTTCTTTGGTTCATTTTATTTTTTGACCGCAACAAGAAGTTTGGTCATATTTTGACTCTTACTAGAGTCCTGCATAAAACCTTTTCAGGTTGCTTTGGTTGGAAACTGAGATCTGGGTACTAGGTGTGTTCTTTGCTATCACGGCATCCTTTCTTCTAGGCCCTCTCAGTTCACTGACTGGTAACTACATACATGTCTCTGCTCAGTCTCTCATGGCTGCATTAAGTATGCACAACCCCATTCTGGTGTTTCACTCAAACCATCTGCACAGGGACACAGGTAACTCCGTTCTCCGCCTCTCGCTCACCTGTAACCTAAAGAGAGGGAAACAGAATGCTGGGCATTGCTTCTGTTATCTCTTTCATTCTTTCTGACTCGCTGATCCGGGGTGAGAACCTCTGCTCAGGAACGTTCAAGGGCCAGGCAGGCCTTCAACCAAGCACTCAAGGGGCAGAGGTAAGTGTGTCTCTTTGAGGTTGAGGCCAGTCTGTTCTACATAGCCAGTTCCAGGACAGCCAGAGATACATAATAGGGATTATTATGTCTGTCTCAAAAAAAAATTTAAATAAAAAAAAAGAAAAAGAATTCAAAACAACCCAAACAAACAAAAAGCATTCAGAACTCTTCTTACATTTTAGTGTTTAGTCTCTCTGGCTTACCTCAGGCCCAGGCTACCTCCTTCCAAACTCAATGATAAACGTCTTCAACATAATTTTCTCAGTTGTCACATATCAGAAGAAGAAACGCAATAAGTAATTGAGTTAAAAGTCAACAAACCCAACTTCATATGAAAGAAAATTTGCTGCAAAAAAACAAACAAAAAACTCTGAAGGTGCCAATTGCTTCCAGGGTTATCTACATCTTTTCAACCTAACTCTCAGCCCTCAGCTTCCTCCTGGAGGAAAACTTCCTGACCTTGTCTGGGTCCAAGCCGTTTGATTGTCAGACTCTGTGACTCTGCTCCCACTGTCTCTGCAAACAGATACCCAGGGTGTATCATTTCTTGACAGCATGAGGTAGGTTTTAGTTTCTCTTCCCCAGTGTGACCCGAAGTCTCCTATTTCCACTCAGAAATGGTTCTATTTTTCTTTCACTTGTGGGGAATGAGATGCACAGACGCAAGCTGGCTGCTAAGGAAGGACTAACGAGGGTCAGAAGATGCTCAGCCTTCAGAGTACTTGCTGCACAAGCACGAAGACCTGAGTCTGGATCCCCAGCACCCACACGAAAGCCAGGCACTGTGGCACATGCCTGAAATTCCTCTGATTAGAGGCGTAGATAGGAGGACCCCTGGGGCTCAAAAGCCACCAGTCTACCCAATCAGTAAGTTCTAATTGCAGTGAGAGTCCCGTTTCAAAAGAGAAGGTGGGAGGTGACAAGAGATGGCTGCTGTTGACCTCCAGCACCCAAGGGTGTCACTGGGGACCTGAACAGCCATGTCAGCTTTCCAAAGTTTAGCAATGGCCAAGAACAAGCAAAAGAACAGGAATGTGTTTCACAAAGTGCCAGGGCCCACAGACGTGAGTCCCTTCCACCTTGACAAAGGGTCAGAGAGTTTGAGCTTGTCCTTGCTCTCTCAAAGTTGTTGACAACAGCTGTGGCTACAAACAAGAGGTCCTGACCTAAGGTGTGGTTAATTAGTATAGAGGTGGATCCGCTCCGCCTTGACCAAAGGTTGGAAAATTCAAGTCTACTGTTGCCCCTTCAAGGAGATTGGCAGGAGGTTCTAGGGAGTGGGTGCCTGCAAGATACTTGGTCTATTCCTTTTATCGTGTTAATGAAGTCTGTTGCCCCCCTCCTCTTTGTGAGTGGGGAATATAAACAGATTTTTTTAAGTGGGGAATAACCCTAGTCGATTTTCAGTATTTGCTGAATTTCCCTCTCAATGCTGTTCCATGTTTCTGTCTTTTATTTCTCTCCTATCTCTGTTCCTTTTGCTTAATAATTCTAATCCTCCTCAGGCCCTTACCCTGGAATGTGCAAATCCTGTCGAGGCTGGACACTGACAGATGTCACCCCCAACCTGGGTCACCACAACATAGACAACCAAAAAAAAAAAAAAAAAACTTCAAGGCTAAAAACAAAGCAAAACTAGTTACTATTAAACTTTATAAATGATGGAAAAGTTAACAAAATAAGCAAAGCTTTTACAAATAAGCAGAAAAGAAACTTGCAAACTTTCAGAAAGTCTTCTCTTAGATCTATGTAGAAAGAGCTGCACTATGAAAATGAAGCAGCTAATGTTGACAAAGGGACCAGGATGAATGGCTCTGTTGTAATACAGTGACTTGGTTCTCATCCCCGCCCCCCAGCAAGACCAATAAATTGAATGTTTCATACAAAAAAAAAATGACATCATAAAATTTGAAGACAAATGGAAGGAACTAGGAAAACATTGTTCTGAGTGGAATGGTAGTCCTGAGAGGTTCGCCAGTGTAGCCAAATAATGGACTTTGATTGTTGGGCCTTGGCGTTTTGATAGTCAGGCCTTTGTGTTCATTCTCAGGAATGAGTCGGGGGCAAATAAGGGGATAGACACTGGGGATGTTAGGAATATCGCGTTAGGAAAATATTCCTAACAGAGACTAGCTTTAGGAATACAATCTAACAGTTTAGCAAGGGAGAGGAAAGGGGAAAGGGCAAAACCTGATGACTAACCACTGTATGGGTGGACCACAGTATTTGCACATATTTGCAAACATCTGCTGCTTTGTAAATTACAGTAAAGCAGAAGCCAGAGAGCGAGTGGAGGGAAGCGGGCCCCATTTTTAAAGAGAGAGACCACGCCCCAATGGGCTGGTATCTCAGCGGCTATTGGCTGAAGGAGCGGAAGCAGCTCCCGCAACATATGTATACATGCATGTAGGAATTTATTGGAATGACTTATAGGCTGTAGCCCAACAAAGGCTAGTCATGAGTGGAAAGTCTAAGAATCCAGTAGCTGCTCAGTCCCAGGTGGTCTTCATTATACACTGGAATTCCAAAGAAGTTGGCTCCAATGCCAGTGAAGGAATAGACTTGCCGACAAGGCAAGGGCAAGCCGGAGAAGAACGAGCCCTTCCTTCCTCCACTGTCCTTATATAGGCTTCCAGCAGAAGTGTTGTCCAGATTAAAGGTCTGCCTTCCAGCCTCAAGGTCTGGATTAAAGTCATGTGTCATCCAGCCTCAAGATCAGACCAAAGGCATCTTCTTGCCTTAAAATACAGATCACAAGTGTGTCCTCCATTTCTGGATTATAATTCACTCCAGATAAGTCAAGTTGACAACCAAGAACAGCCATCACAGACCCAATGTCTGTTTCCCCTTCTCAATGCCAGGACCCTTCCATCTGGCTTGACCCCATACAGATCCTATGCAAGACGCTGTTTCCTTGGAATCACCCATCACTCTGACTCTTGTGACCTTTCTGCCTTCACTTCTGAACAGATCCCTGAGCCTTGAGGGGAGGGCTTTGCTGAAGAGATCCCATTTAGGAGTGAGTGTTCCAAAATCTCTCTTTGTCTACACACAGTCTAACTGTGGGTCTCTGTGCAGCATCTACTACAAGAAGAAGCTTCTCTTGATGAGGGTTGAGAAATGTGTTGGTTCAGAAAAGTGTCATTAGGATTCAGTTTATTGCTATTCCTTTAGTAAAATAATAGTAATTTTTTTCCTAGACCCATGCTCTATCTAGTCTCAGGTTCTTGGTTACTTTCATAGTGTCAAGTATCTTTCTCCCCTGGTAGCATACAGAATGCTCCCCAATACCTTCTATGAAGGCTGGTCAGTAAGGGTGGTACTTAGCACCAGTCCAACTTCTCTGTGTTTAGTGACATATATAAGTGTCGTCCACATCAATAGGACCTTTCCATCAGCTTGTGGAGAATAACAAAGAGTCTACGATGTTTGGGGGGTTCCATGGGTCTCTTTTGACCAATGATTAAATAAGACATATAACCCAGTCCTGACACTGGAGGTTTTATTTGGTGGCATAAGATATCTAGTTTGGGTATTGTCTCCCTATTATACGGTGACTCCATTTAAATTCATAAATATATGTTCATATATATATATGAATTTAAATATATATATATGAAGCTGCTACAGTAGTAGGTTTCCACGTGACTTTTTGAAAGCCTTTAGCATTAGTTGCCGCTCCTCCATCCCCTTCTTTACCCTGCTCTCCCATCTCCCTCCCCATTTAATCCCCCTAGTCTAGATTCCCCTTCATTTCTCCTTGCTATGATGAATAAACAGAACCACAGACAGTAGTGAACTATTTTCTAGACAGAGAGACTTGCTTAATAACATCAAAATATAGTTATGCTGAAAGACTTTATGACAACTTAACTTACTACTATGTCTAGAAATCGGATGAATTATGATTCACAGAGATTTGTATTTTCCCCCAAATTCTAATTTTTATCAACCATTTCTCTTTTGAAACTATCAAACCATGTACTGGGCTGACACTAAAAGCATTAATCATTAACATTTCATCGAGCCTGTTATTGAGTGTTTCTCATATGCCGTGGAAGATCAGAGGGGCATATATTCAATTTTCTTGTGACATAAACCAGAAGAGCACCCTGCCTCTCCAATCCCTGCATCCCACATCCATCACCATCTCCTGCACTGCCTGACCCGGCAGCCTCACGGACTTATCCCTGTCAGTACCCACTGCATACTCAAGCGTTTTAAATATAGTTTCTGATGATCATTGCACAGAAAAGGGCCTCGCTTGTGCCAATGTCATGGAAGTGAGATAATGGGTCAAGCCATCCTGAAGCCAAGGGTCTTATCTCCTAGAACTTACTAGCCAGAAAATTCCCATCATCCAGCCAACAATATTGTCCTAACAATATTGTTGCTTCTCTCCGAGTTCCTAGAAGTACCAAAGCAACCAATCCCAGACTACATCTTTGTGAGTAGTCTATCGATTTCTAATAGATTCCCTGCTTCTCCTTGTGGCACACATAATGAAAGAACATGGTCAATAGTGCTAAAAGTCATTTCAAAACAACTGGCAAGTCTAATTTGCTCAGACACCACAATGTTAAAGCCTCATAATTCCTTTTCAAAAGCCCTCTTTGTTTCTCCAATCTGCTACCTTCCTGTTTTGCTGATCCCTTTTTTAAATTTTCTTTATCCCTTCCCCAGTAAGACCTTTTAACCATGCCCTGCTTCCCATTTTCTTCAGATTCTCCATTAGAAATGCCCAGATCTTGCATAGAAGATAGATTACTGTTCAAGGCAGAAGAGTGGCACAATGTAGCCTTTCAACTGTGATCCATCCCTAGAAAGTGACACAATGTAGCCTTTCAACTGTGACCCATCCCTAGAGAGTCAGAGTAGCCAGACCTCTGCTCCACTGTGAACAACAGATGATGGCAACCTCTAAAAAAAAGAAAACAAACTTTTGATTGATTCTTTGTGAATGTCACATCATGCAACCCAATCTCACTCATCTCCCTGTCCCCTCACTTCTGCCCTCTGCCCTTGCAAACTCCCTCTAAAACAACTTAAAAAGTAACTCCCCCTCCCCAACCAAAACAACAAGAACAAAAACAATTTTTAAGAAATCTGCATGGAAGTTGTCGTGTGGCCTAGTGAGTCACACAGTTGACCCTTTGGTCCACACGTCTTTATTTGTTCATCGCAATGAGTCACTGGTCTGGTTCGAGGCCTCTGGCGTCTGCTACACCCTCAACACTCGACCCTCACTGGGACTCCTTGTCTTATTATTGCCTTGAATCATGGGGGTCGTGTAGCTTTAGATCTGCAGGTCCAGTCTCTTCACATGCTCCAGCAGTTCACAAATGAGGTGGGGGTTTGAGTGGGCTACCTTGTAGTCCTGGTTCTGGGCCTGCCGGTCCTCCCCATCATCATCATCACCACCTGGGTGAGCTCTCCAGCACCGCCCCGGGCTAGCTCACCCAGTAGAGCAGACAGCAAGGAGTCGGTGCGTCCTCCCCTCCCCCGCCCCGCTCTCATCCCCTCTCCTCGGGTCCAGATCGCCAGCACTCACGCCACCACCACGACCAGATCTACTGTTATGCCCAGGTGTGGTACAGGGTCCTCTCCCGGGGTTACTGCACTTGGCAAGGGGCAGGGCCAGCAATTCTGTTCCCGTGCCCCCACGTCAGCTCTCCCACCTGTCACAGGAGGCAAGGGGTGGGAGGAGGACATAGTTCCCTTCCCTTTGCTATCCCATGATATACGAGGGAGGAGGTGGGGGCAGCGCTTCTGCTCCCATGCCCCCCCCCCGGCCCGCTCACCCGCATCCCTGTCAACAGGGTTAGCTCTACTGTGCTGCCCAGGCGAGGTACAGGGCCTGCTTTCTCAAGCTGCTGGTGCTGGGGCAGTGCCAATTCTCCCAGTCTCCTGACCTCAGGGTCAGCTCCTCCATCTGCCATTCAAAGGCAGGGAGGGGCCGCCCCAGCTAGGTGCAGGGTCCACTCTCCTGAGTGCTACAATCAGTGAGGGGCGGGATCAGCTCTCCCACTCTTGCTTTTCCCACCCGCAGCAGGTGGCAAGGGGCAAGAAGGGCATCTCGTCCTCGCCCTTGCCCTCGTCCCTGACAGACTGTGGGACTAGCTCTACCACTCTCCACTCTCCAGAGCTCAGGGCGAGCTCACCTTTACCCCAGGCAGCAGGGAGAGCTCTACTGAGCTGCCCTGGGGAAATGCAGGGTCTGCACTCCCTGAGTGTTGCAGTGGGTGAAGGGCAGGGCCCTTCTCCCTAGTGCTGCAGCCAGTGAGGTGCGGGGCCAAATCTGTGCGGCCCTATTCTCACTGCCTTCGGTGGCAACAGGAGCCACAGGCATCAACACAGACCACAGCTGCAGCAGGGCCACGGATCCAAGGGCAACCTTAATTCAAACTATCAAATATAAAATCAACATACAAAAATCGGTATTTTTTCCTCTTTGTCAATAATGACTATGTTAGGAAAGAAATGGGGAAAGGAATATCTCATTCACAATAACTTCAAAAAATAAAATAAATGCCTAGGAGTAAGCCTACAGAAGAACAATATTGCAATAAAACTTTAAAACATTGAAGAAAGAATTTGAAGAAAATATTAGGAGATAGAATTCTGCTCACCAGAGCCGGGCAGTGGTGGTGCATGCCTTTAATCCCAGCACTCAGGAGGCAGAGGGAGGCAGATCTCTGTGAGTTCGAGGTCAGCCTGGTCCACAAGAGCGAGTTCCAGGACAGGCACTAAAGCTACAGAGAAACCTTGTTTTGGGGCGTGGTGGGGGGAGAATTCTGCTCACGGATTGGCAGAATTGTTACATATAAAATTGGGACTGATGCCTCTGTGAGGCTACCACATCAAAGCCAAGCAAGACGATTCCTTTAGTGACAACTTCTGCCCCACATACTGTACCCCATTGCATTAGATTTAGCAAATAGGCTTTGTCTCTGAGGACAAAAATGTTGGAATTTCATTCTGAAACCTACCAGACTTTCAGAAAGCAGCCCTGTAAGCGGTCAGCCCAGAACTGCATATCCAACTATTTAAATTGATGGTTTTGAGAACTACTGTGCAGGGTACAGAATTGCTAAGAAGAAAATAAGCAGGATAGAGATTGCACAGTGTTGCAGAATGATCTTCTTCGCGGGGAGGGGACGCATACACCTGGAATGTCAGACACATTCATCTCTGGAGCTGGATGCCCTTTGATTTTCATTTGTTCCTTTCCGATTTGCTATTTTTGTCCTAAGTTTGGAAAATCAGTGCACTATACCCAAGAGAGTGAGCAGTTCCTCAGTGGCCATACTTACGTAATGGTTGTTGTCATTAAAGGTCGTCTGCACCCTGAGTTGCTCTCAGATGCCCCAGGGTGTCCCATGAGGTCCTCCCTTAGTCACAGCCCACTGTGGGCACTTTCCTCTGTATGTGGTGCTTGCTCCCACGACCCTAATCCTGTACCCTGTACGTCAGCAGATACAGACAGCAGGGGAGGCTGAATAAGCCACAATTACACAGAAGGTTAAGGAGGGAAAACAGGAAGCAGGTGATTCTCCTCTGTATGGAAACTGACAGCACCGTGTTCTAGGTCACATCTGTTTCTGGGAGGTGGCAAAACCAAACATCTGGAGAAACTTCAGGCACAAGTTCCAGGGCCTACCTCTGCGCAAAGCTAAATCTGGCTGCTGTATTTCCGTGGGAACAAACATTGTCCTTATTGTCACGCTTTTATTTCTCTCTCTATCGAGGGCAATTTGCAGGCAATGTGATCATTTTCAATGTGCCTGAGGAAGTCTGGGGAAGGCAAAGACAGTGGCCAAGAGATCTGCATGGAGCATCCCAATGTTGGGTCCAAAATTTCATCTTTCCTAAAGGTTTGAAGCTCAATTCTGTCAATTCGCCAGACAGCCCCATCTGTGGGGCATGCATACATCTACACAAATAATTTCATAAAAGACCAAAAAGTAATGCCACTGCAAACTTATTGTTTAAAAACTACATTACAGCATTACAATATAACCCAGGAATTACTGAGAGACACGTTCCTAAGAGAATTGAGAACACGTGGACACAAATGACTGCACTATCATTATTTGTAACTGTCAGAAGTGGAAACACTCGAAATGTCCACTAGCTGAGGAGATAAATTAAAATCAGGTTGACTAATAATATTTCTACGAATCTAAGAAGGAAGAACCAATAGTCTGCTCCAATGTGAATAAAATTTGAAAACTTCAGAGTAATTCAAAGTAGCCAGACACCAAGCATCACATTCCATTCCCCTCCTGTGAAATGTCCAGGTTAGGTAAATTCATGGACAGAAAGTAAGATGAGTAGGACCCAGTTTAAGGGTAACAAGGGGTGGTTAGGAGAAACTGCTAACAATCCCAGGTTTCTTTGGGGAATAGTGGGGATGAGTGCCTATGAGTTAGCATGTCATTTAGTAGTGCTCTGTGCCCTTTAAAGAGGTGAGTTCTATACTATACGTGCTTTAATCTCAGCTTTGAAAAAACATTGAAAGAATGGCCAGCTAGCGGACAAGAGCACATAGCCAGCTCACCTTCAGGACCCCATATAACCTCTGAGTCATAACCAGACTATTTACCCAGTGTAGATTCTGAGTGAGAGGATGTTTACATGATTTCAATGGTCCCTAGTTCTTTATCCCACCCTTAGTGAACAGATACGCTTGGTGGGCGGAGAGGTGCCCATGGCTCACCTCTGGGCAATTTCTAGGTACTGACATACACAGAGGGCCAAGCTGAGATGTCTGTTTCCGCTTGGCATGACCTCTAAAACACTGCAGTGGGCGTATTTCAGGTTTTGAACACACGGCGGAGCCACTATTTTTCTGTGTATCCGCACAAGATGGAGTGGTCACGACCCACTGTAAGGTGGTGCGATCCCGAGGGCTAGCTAGCAGGACACCTGATATACGGATTGATATTCCTTTGAGCATCTGGACTCCAGCAGGAAGCTTTCCAAACTCTCGTACTCTCTTAGTAAACAGCCACACATTCTACCTGAGCACGGCCGAGTTAGAGGTCCCCGTTAGGCAAGGACAAACCACAGCACCTCGTGCTCCCGTTCCAAAATTAGCCCCGGTGAGTCATTTGCTTGCTGACCTTGTACAACGGCTAAAGAAGGATGGATGCAGAGGGAGCCGTGCGGGTGGCTTCAAGGGCAACCTCCTTCCCTAAGTAGTGGGTATGTCATCTTAACGTTCTGGGCGGGGCTCTGACCCAACTAGAGGCACAGCAACAAAAACTAGATTAACAGGCTAAGTCTAGGCAAGACGGGTGTGACATTCCCCCATTAGATGGTCTTTCTCATGTGGGGAAATTCACCCTCTGATTTTTTCTTTCCCCTTTTTCAAAATGTCAATTCTTATTGGAAGAGCTTCTGTCAATGTATACATCTCTGTTCAGCAATTCTACACTAAACCTCTTTGTATTCTGCTGCCGAATTCGGGAACTTCCTACCCTTCTTTGTAGCTCCTTTGACTTGACCATATCTTTTCATCTTCTTGACCTTGTCCATGTGTCTTTCAAAGAAGAACGTTTATGCAGCCAGCTGCATCTATATGACTCTTTCAACACCTTTAAGAATTTCCTTGGTTTCTTTTATTTTTTTCTTCTTTTCCATTTTTTAAACAATTAAGAAACTGAATTTCTTAAACAATAAAGAATGTTTTTATAAAAATCTTTCATTTTAAAATATTGATTGAAAGAAACTTTAAGAAACTTGTTTAACGTGGCCACCAGAATCATTTAAAGCAGAGCTGGAAAGAGGGTGTCATTTTTTTTTCTATCAACCTCTATGCCTGTTTCCATAATTGTTAGCTGCTGGTTGGAATTTTTATTTTGCCAAAAAAAAAAAAAACCCAAAAAACAAAAACCAGCAGTCACCTTGAAAGAGAATGTCGTTTTAGGCCATTTACAGAGATTTTAAAAGCTGCATGTATTTCACACTGCCTCTATTAAAATATTTTCAACTCAGACCCATCTTGTATCTCTATAACAACTTAAATCCCATGACAAGTCATTAGATTGATGTTACAGCAGAGGCAAGCTTACCATTTGGGGCTTTTTGTTTTGTTTTTGGAGAAGGGTTTTAGTCAAAGGCGTATGTCCTCGCTTTTAAGTTGATGCTCCACCAATTCACGTTCATAATTCAGAGCTGAATCCACTCTCAATTTTCACTTACAATTGTTAGAAGGAGGAGGAGGAGGAGGAGGAGGAGGAGGAAGAGGAGGAGGAAGAGGAAGAAGAAGAAGAAGAAGAGGAAGAGGAAGAGGAAGAAGAAGAAGAAGAAGAAGAAGAAGAAGAAGAAGAAGAAGAAGAAGAAGAAGAAGAAGAAGAAGAAGAAGCAGAAGAAGAAGCAGCAGCAGCATCTCTGCCAGGCTAACAAGCACACACGGCCATGATGTCCTTTAACCCTGACAAAGGTGGCAGCATCTCATCCCGCTGAGAAGAGCTTGGCTTCACAATCTGGCTTGATGATCTCAAAGGGAAAGGGGAAATATGAGTCCTTGCCATGCTAACTACCTTTGGTGTGTGGGGAAGGAGGTTGTCATGAGTAATGAGGATCAGGCATCTGTCCTGCAGTCACCCAGCATGTCTATGACGAAGATCTGAGAACAGAAAGGGGCTCTTCTCCTCAACAGCCTGCTCCGTTCACTCCAGCACGGTTTGTGTTCTTGTCCCCTGTATTCCAAATGACTCCTTGGCCTAATTATCACTCCTGATAGGCGGAAATACTCTCGTGAGGGCAGAAGCCATTTCTAATGTGCTGTCTTCATCCCTCTTCGTAGAACAAAGAAGTGTACTCAATAGACAGCTCGCATGGAGCAGAAGAAGTCTTGGATTTAGAAGAAGAGGGAGGTCCCAAAATTGTAAGATAAAACTCGGGGTCCTAAAGTGCCCGTTAAGGAGATACGCCCTTTGTAAAAGCACAGCACAGAAGCCCCCTGAGATTTCTGTCCACCCGATTCAAGGCCACAATGCAGCAAACCAATTATTTGACTTGCAATTTCATTGTTTAAATTCCTACCTAAAAAGATTTTATGCCCCAAATACTAAAATGAACATGTTTGCCTGTTAGATATAGCAAAACATTGAGAACTGTTAATATTCAGTCATATTTGTTTTCTCAGGATCTATGAAACATGTAGACATTTTTGTAAATAGCTGTCAAGTCTAACAAAAAAAAAAAGATAGTCCACAAAAAAACAAATTTGAAGCAAAGCCATGAAAAAGAGTGGTCCCACTGACCCTGAAAAGGATTTAGAGTCACTTCTGATGACAGGCAAGGCCCTCTCTCATCCAGATCTTAGCCACTTCCTTTCTGGGTTTGTCTGCTGCTGATCCTTTTTACGCCCTGATCCAGCCAGGCTAACCTGCTCTAAATTCTAGGAACAGCACCCAAAGTGCTGGCTTCTCCACTCTGGGTCTTTGTGTACTGCTGTTCCATTTGCCTGGTTTCTACCTTTATCCTTCATCAGCCGGCTAATTCCTCCTTTGCTCTTGGCCCCATCCTCTCTCTCCTCTAGAGAATAATCCTGACATCCTCAAGCTGTTTACAAGCTATGACTTCCTGCTTTGATTATACTCCTGTCACAGTTCCTTCCAACACTTAGCTGTTAACGGCGTTCTAGGCCTTTTTCTGAGTCTCCAGGAGATTCAATAAATGCTTATTATAGAAACAGCATCCCTCCTCAAAGGTTCTCATGTATGATCCAACCAAATAAGCAAGTCTTAGTGTATCTGAGACAGGTATGAATAAAAGCTGAGTCATAAGAGGAAAACAGGAAGTAGCATCAAAATAACCCCACACCATTTATTACAGCAACACCTACCACCATCTCTTGTATTCTGCTGTTTATGTTTGCATTTGTGGTTCCTGACTGTTTTCTCATGATTTCTGTTTCTCTAATTCCCTCAGCTTGTGTTTTCTTCTTGTCTCTATTTCAGTTTTCAAGTCTTAAATAGTTTCTTTCATATGTTTTATTGCTTTTTCGTGGTTTTCTTTAAGGGATTTGCAGATGTCTTCCAATTTTTTGTTTGTCTTTTTCTCCATTTCCTTGAGGAAATTTCTCATTTTCCTCTTTAAGAGTCTCAGACATTGTCCTGAAGTTATTTTTTAGGTCATTTTCTTTTGCTTCATCTATATTTGGTTGTTCAAGTCTTGTTGTTGTAGGGTCTCTAGATTTTACTGGTGTCGTGTTGTTCTTTGTGGTGTTG